>NC_141395.1:59176331-59832997 GCF_034619465.1 Leptosomus discolor | reverse complement strand
ATCAGTAAAAGACATTTACTTTTTTCTTCATGTATCTTTGAAGGCGTACATGCTGTTCTAAAAACTGGGAACTGGGTTCGATACTGCATATTTGACCTTGCCACGGGAAAGGCTGAACAGGAGAATAATTTCCCTACTAGCAGCATTGCATTCCTGGGTCAGAATGAGAGAAGTGTCGCTATTTTTACAGCTGGACAGGTTTGTGGTTTTGTATCTCAATCATTTAAACTCGCTGCGCTTCACTTCCATCATCTTTCCAAAGACTGGTGAAGAAATAGGTCTTCAAATGGGTTATGAAAGACTTGCTGCAACCGTTAATATTTTGAAGGCACAAGGGGAATAACAATCTAACTCACTTAAGCACTTTTAATAATCTTACTCTAATTCTACCTTGACTAAAAGGTAAAAAAGGGGGAAGAAAACTTGACAGAGTAGTTCCTGTGTTAGTGTAAACTTGTCGTCTAGCTATATTTTGGAATTGGGTCAGATGAACATCTGCTCTTGAGAATAAATGGAAATGTTAACCAAAACAAAAAAATCTGTATTTGATGCTAAAAATGATATATCGAGGTTTTGTGCAACTCTTTCTACCTACCCAGTGTTAAGTATCTTATTTTGTCTGATTATACAGCTTGATTACACTGTCCAGGCATCCATGAGGAGGGCTGAGAAAAAAACGCCAAAACTGTTTCAGTAACTTCCATGGACACGATACACTTTGCTTAGAATAGTTGAAGGAAACGTTTTTGGCAAAAGAACTGAATTTGAATGTTTTCTTTCAGTATATTCAACTTTCTTTGGGGCGTTTAAGTAAGCTAAAAGTATAGATACTATATGTTCCATTGGTAATGTTTCATAAAGAAGATAACTTCTGATAGTATTCACTGTGTTAATCACGTTTCAGGCTTTTGGAATCTGATACCTTATGCTGCAACACTTGTAATGATAGGAGACAATGGCGTAAATGAGAATTCTAGGTAAACTGTTGTCGCTGTTAGCAGTCAAGCAGAACTGGACCTTTTGGGAAGGATAATATTTATAAATTGTGGAGACTTAATGATAAAACCTTTTTCCCAAATGTAGGAATCTCCAATTATTCTTAGAGATGGAAATGGTACAATCTATCCAATGGCAAAAGATTGTATGGGTGGGATACGGGACCCTGACTGGCTTGATCTTCCACCTATTAGTAGTCTTGGAATGGGTGTTCATTCCTTAACAAATCTTCCTGCTAACTCGACCATCAAAAAGAAAGCTGCTATTATCATTATGGCTGTTGAGGTAAAATATTTTCTTTACTACAGAATTATGTGCTTTTTTTCCCTTCTTGCTTTTATAAAGTTATGCTTAAAGCAGCTTTGTGTTTAGATACCAATTCATATTTTCACTATTTCAAAGAAGCTAATTTCAACAGAAGATTCTCTTAGAAACATGAAAGCACAAACAAATTTATGTAGTAAAGTGGAAGATCCATTTTGGGGTTGCATGGCTTCTGTGTCAGGCTTTTAACTAGTAATATTTTTTTAGGCATTGCTTTTGAAACTGTTACCTTTTTATGTATACTACCAGTATACAATTTTATTTGTATAGGGTGCACAGTTTTTCTGAGGGATCCAACAACTTTTTCTTGTGAATGTGATACTTTTTTCCTTTTTTTTTCCTTTTTTTTTTTCTTTAATCTTATATTTGGACTGTACATGAGGAAATATGAGAGTCAAGTGAAGGGTTTTTTCACTTGAATTGCCTGTAGAGTTCTGTACTCATCTGTGGTGCTGTATGAGTGCTTCCACTGTGAATTTCTGTATCATACTTGCATAAACCTGTCAGTGATTTGGTGCAGTTTAGTTAGATCTGCTGTGTGCTATGCTGCCACCAGGAGGTATTGTGTACCTGTTAGACTGCAGTTGATTTCACGGTGGAGTATTCCATCACTGTGGAAAAGCTTGTTATATATGGAGTGAGCCTCCCAGACCTTCAACAGCTTCTCTTCATGTGTATCGCTTGTTTAAAACAAATATGTAAGAGCTGGTTAATGTAGACCCCTTAGCTTTTTCAGTGGTATCACTTTTCCCATGTTACATGTAGCCAGGAAATAGAAGTAATCTATCTTAAGAACCCAGCTATGAAGCCAAAGACATACTTTTATGAGCCTGGTAACGTCTGCTGCTTAAGCCTCTCCTTTCCTTTAACTTGTCTGTGCCTGAATGCATGCTGTTTTCTGTTTTTAACAGTGCCGTAATTGAGATGATGTGTGTTCTCAACAGTTCCTGCACTGTCTTCCAGCCAGTGTCCTAGATTTAGACCTTTCTATTAATCTCAGAAACGGAAAACTAGAAGTACTTAGGAAACTTCTATATCTGCCTTTTGTATTATAAATTGTTAAAATATTTTATTCTTTTGAGTACAGAAACAAACTTTAATGCAGCACATTCTCCGATGCGACTATGAGGCTTGCAGACAATACCTGATGAATCTTGAACAAGCAGTTGTCTTGGATCAGAATCCACAAATGCTGCAGACGTTCCTTGGCCATAGATGTGATGGAAACCGCAACATTTTGCATGCTTGTGTGTCTGTATGCTTTCCAACCAGCAACAAAGAAACAAAAGAGGAAGAGGGTGAGCTCAACAATGTCATGAAAATACTTTGAAAATAAACTTTTTATGCATTTTCAAGAACATTTGAAATAAAGGCTGCATTCTTCATGTACAAGTATCTTAAAATTTAGCACCTAAAATGTGTCCTAGCCTTTCAAAGGTGCTGAGACAACATTTTTATTACTCTCATAAGGATTTGTAAGAATTCAATAGTTAAAAATACAAAGCTGTTTTTATTGCTTGTAAAAGATGAGCTTTTCACATCCACATGTTAATTTTAGATGAAAACAAGTATTTTTCCACCTTTATATCACTAGTATCCCCATTATATCACTAGTAAACTTTTAAGAGAAACGGTATTTTGTAGTTTTCAAGCGTTATAGCATACATTAATGCCTCCAATAAGAAATGCTACTTGCAGTTGACATGTATTAAGAAATGTGGAAGAATGACCTTCTGTTAATGTCAGTTACTGACACCATTTAAAAATGTGTATTAAATACTCTTATGTAAAAAGCATGTTAACAGAACAAGGTTGCTAAGTCAAGCACTCAGAAATTAGGAAATGCCAGAATTGAGTTTACCCGTGTGCTATACATGGGTATGCATTGTGAAATGGTCTTTAATTACACCGTCATACTATTTTTTCCACAGGACTACCTCATTCAGTGCACAAGATGGACGGTGCTCACCGAATGGGTAGCTATTCAATATTTCTTTTTATCCTCATCATTCAGTGTGTGGCCCCATTCCTTATTGCACACCATACAAACCCTGCACTGAATAGTGAATGATCTTCGTTGTGGGATTTTTGTATGGTGCTGTCATTGAATTTTAGTCATTTATAGACTTTAATTGTTCCTCATATCCCTATTTATAAAATGGGGATAATGCTGCAGCTTTCTCATCTCTTGAAGGTATTATAGCTTGAAGTTTTTCTGTATTCAAAGCTATTAACTAATCTTGAGCATTCTGTTTGAGAAGCCTAGGGCATGATCTCATTTTTTTGAGTAGGTGTTACTTCAAAACACTATTCTAGAGCTGGATTAATAGTAGTTTTAGTTGTTCTGTGAATGTTAATTATTTCTGTGAGTCAGGCACCTGTTAGGTGTCCAGAAATGAGTAAAATGTATCACAATCATGTGTAAAAATTTGTTTCACAAAGTTCTGTGTGCTGTTAGGTGTGGCAGAAATAGGTTCCGCTTCTCCAAAGTGATGTTCAGTGGCATTAAACACAAGATAGTGCTTCCCTCTCTCCTTGCCAAGCTGTTGCTGCCTTATACACGCCTTTTGACTGTTGGAACAAACAAGTCATAAACAGCTTGCTCATTGTACAGCCCTTCATCTTTAGTGTGTCGTCCATCCTGTGCACTGATTGAGGCAGGGGTCTCATTGGAGGGGTGGGAGGGGAATGGGCCGGGGACAAAAAAACCCAAACCAAAAAACGAACCCCAAGCAAACAAACAAAACCCAACTGTGTAACTGAAGATTGTTTTACTCTAAGCACACAAAGAAGCTGAAGTAAGGATGCATGGGCAAACTTAATCTGGCTTTTCCTAATTTGAGTGCTTGTCTTTGCAACCTTGACTTTCTTTCAGTAACTTCATTTGGATGTAATTTAACTTTTTGAAAAATGAAAAGCGTGAACCTGATAGACTCTTAACACCCCTCTGCCTCTCTCTTTTCCCCTCACAAAAATTGTCATAAAAGGGGATTCGTACCTTTAGATTAAAATCACGTTCACCTTCCAGTGTAACTGTTAGCAATGGATATTATAACAAGCGTATTTTCCGTGCATCATCTGGAGGGCAGTGGTGACTAATGTGACTGTCTGTAAGTTATACAGCCATCTGTTAAACTGTAAAAGAAGTTTGATTTAGGAGTAAAGGCTTCAATTCCAGACTCCAGATATGATGTTCCTTAACAATTACAGAACATATTGCCCCTTCCTAGCTAGTACCTGCCTGAGATCCTTTTCTCTTCTTTGTATAGATTCCTCCTTAAGTGCCGGAAAGGGACTATAGAGGGCAGGGATAAGCTTTTCTGTTCTCGGATCCTGTGCGTAGTTTCAGCATAGCTCCTGCAGCGTGGGATAAATGAATTGCAGGAAAAGTGGCCCCAGGCCTGCAAAGATGGGGGAGGCTGCTCTGTTGCTCTGACAATTAGTACCTTGTCAGTCTCACAAGTATAAAGGATCTTGGAAAAGACAGGTCCAAAAGAAATGCCCAAAGCATGTTATAACTCCAGAGAGTTCTGATACTAAATTTCAGGTAACTTTTACTGAACACCTACAAACTCGAGTTTTTTCTGGAGAATTGGGACAGATTTCATTAGACAACAGAACTGCAAGTTACCCTGAGAGCCAGGGCATTTATAATTTCTGGGTCTCCAGAAATGAATAGTAACATCATAAGCGGAACAGTGAAAATTCAGTCACAATTTACTGTGGGACCAAGGATAGGTGAGAGCTCTCTGTTGCAGAACACGGTTGTATTGCTTTGTATTGCTTGAGGGATCGCTTTCAAGAGCTGGATCCCAGCCCTTGTGAGGCCCTGTGTGAGGGGTCCAGAAGTACTATGTGGTGGGTCATGAGTTAAGAGAACTAGCGCATCTTAGAAAGGAGTAGATCTCAAATACAGTGGCAATTCATTACAACTACAGGTCAACAAGTGTAGAACTAGGGGCACAGGAGAATATTCTGTGAAGTGCTTGATAGTCATCTGCTGTGGAAGGTGCACTGACTTTACAGTGTATTTGTCTTGCAGATAAATAAATCTGCATTGGGTCTTTGCTTCAGGTGTCCGCTTCCAGTTGCACTGTAACTGTACAACTAGGGAATTTTTATATTCTGTATAGCACTTGGCACAATTCGGTCCTCATTGTGACTAGGACTTTTAGGTGTTACGGTGCTTAGGGTTTTAGATGTTAGAAGAAATGCTTATTCTTTCTGACGTAAACGGATTGTGCTACCTTACTATACTGCTAACAGTTAGTTTTCCAAAGCATGCTCATAACTAGAGTGTGTCTTACAAGCCCACAACTTTGCATTGTTGTTCATAGCTGCTCATTGTGAAGTGTGCTTTGGGGTTTTTTTGGGGTGTTCTGGTTTTTTTTGGTTGTCATTACTTTTGAAGACTTGACTCGGCAAGTGTCTGAAATCAGCTATGTGAGTAGGTCCTTATCTCTTGATGATACTGAAAATTGAAAGTTTGTTCTGGAATTTGGGTGCCTCAAGTTTCTTTCCGGTTGGCCTTTTAGAAACCAAACCCAGTCAGTCATGGTTGAGCTCGTCCAAAAAAAATTTTTGTATGAACCTACTCTGTCCCTCTAAATCTTCAAAAAAAAAAAATGCAGGGAACATTTTAGGATTAGTGACATTTCATACTTTATACTCCTTCGTTCTAATTTTCCCAAGGGAAATTCTGACACTTGGACTTTTCTTAATTTTTCAGAAGCAGAGCGCTCTGAAAGGAATACATTTGCTGAAAGGCTGTCAGCTGTGGAAGCTATTGCAAATGCAATCTCTGTTGTGTCAAGTAACGGTCCAGGAAATCGGGCAGGATCATCAAGCAGCAGAAGGTAAACTGACTGCACTTTTGTCTTGTTTTCTGTATGCTAATTTACGTGTTAGTTACTAATCTCTTAAATTCTTTCCTTCGGTCTCGTTTAAGAGGCGGCTCTATTGCTAGTTTAAAGTCAGATTTCACTTCTTCAGGCACTGAACTAGAGCTCGAGAGGATTTTTTGGAAGCCTTTTCTGGTGCAAGAACTAATGGTGGGATATTTCTGAACTAACTGTTTTCTAGGGTTGGGGCATTGTCTCCTCGGTTGTAAAGTGGAAATGCCCCTCCTTGTGGGGAGGGGGAATCTGAGCATAAGCTCTAGTGTTCCTTACCAAGGAGAATTAAGTATCTCAGAAGTACTATAATAGCGCCCAGGCTTGTTCTTTTAAGAGAATTTCTGAAAGAGTTGATCACTTACGCAGGTAAATAATATGGAGATGAACACAACACCAGTAGGGAAGAACCTAGGTTGATTCTTTTTATCCTAAGCAATCATTGTTACAGGGGAAGTCCTTTGTATCGAGTTGGCTCTAAAGGGTAGGTTTCTGACCCTGACAGAATCCTAACTTGTGATGACATTTATGTTCTTGCTCTTTCCACGGTGGTAACTGGGTGGTGCTCATGTCAAGGGAATTTGACAGCATCGATACCGACTTCTAGTCAGTTCAGAGCACTCTAGACGAGGGTGTAGTATAATTTTTTTACTTAGTCAAAGCAATTGACATGAAATCATGCCTTTATCCTTCCCAAGCTACAGTCCTCATCACTGTAATCTTTTTAGTATGGGAGATAAGGGTAAAGGTTGAAGCTTCCCTCCCACATTCTGTAGGAGACATTACCCTTAAGAGGAAGGACATTTAAAAAAAAAAAAAAAAAGAAAAAGAAAACCACCTTTATGTTCGTACCTCTTTCTTTGTATCACACTGGGTTCTCCGGCCTCGACCTTATTCGTACCACCTTTCTCTCTAGTAAGATGATACAGAATTTCTTGAAATTGTTTACTGAGTGTCCTCAGTAAAGTAGTACTTTCATAGTAATTAACTTTAAAAAAATAATTCCATTCAGAAAATTTTTTTTCAAGCCCCTTTTTTATTCTTTCATTAACCTCTTCTTGCAGTTAGATTTTTAGAAAGCAGCAGCAGCAGCCAGAGCAAATCTTTGCACAAGCTTAACACCCCTGGCAATGACTTTGGGGTAAAAAGAATGTCAAATAGCAGTAATAATGCCCATCAGCTGCTGCTCCCTGGCAAGAGGCAGTGCTGTGGTGACTAGGTATGCATTCTGAGCTCAAATCTGCCTTGATACATTGCTGGCTGACTCTTCTTCCAAGGCCATTGTATTCTGTTGCAACAAAATGGAATACAGGAATGAAAAAATACCTCTTTGCTCATTCTTCTTTACGCTGAAGAAAAATGGAGATGAGAAGAGTTTGGTTTCCTTTTTTCAGTGTGAAATTCTGCTTTAAAATGTTCTAATTATAAATGAAAATAAGGTAGTATTTGGTTTGTATTCAGTTTGAGATTAAGGGAAATGATGAGAAGATCCTTGAGAGCTGCTGGACTGGGCAGACATGAAGCTGGTGCTTCGTCAAGCGATCACCAGGACCCGGTTTCTCCGCCGATAGCTCCTCCCAGCTGGGTTCCAGATCCTCCTGCAATGGATCCGGGTAAGTCTGCTTACATATCACATTAAACTGTAGAATGAGAGATTTGATAAAGGAACTGATGGCTTCTAAGGTGAATCTCTTAGATTTTGGCATGAGACTAAAATACCTAATGTCATTGAGGTGTAGCAAGAGGTCGTTGAGGTAACTTTAAGAGTTAACTGAAGACTTAACCACTGTTCTAACGCAGGTGTCAAACTTCTGTGAAGCGTGTTTTGTAATGTTGACTTACATTACTAATCTAGGAATGTGGCCGTCTGTAGGAAAGGGTACCAATTAAATACAGAAAACCTGCAGTGTGTTAGACATTGCAGGCAGAGCATGTTGTTAGGGATGTTTTTATGTATTGATATACATCCTGCTGTTCTGTTTACTGAAAGATGGTGACATTGATTTTATCCTGGCCCCCGCTGTGGGATCTCTTACCACAGCAGCGACTGGCACCGGCCAAGGACCTAGCACCTCCACGATACCAGGTGAGGACACACTGCTTATCTGATTACGCTTTAGAAGGAAAATGATCTCAAAAGCTGTCTTTGCTTGCACAGACTTTCTGCATATGGAAATGCCTCTTATCAGATGAAGATTGAATTGAAGCAGAATTTCACAAGTGTGCGGAAAGTAAACGAAGCACCATGCTGTGTTTTATGTAAAAGTTATTTTTACCTGGGGAATGACAAATATGTAAAAATATGGTAATCAGTATGAAATTGGGATTACTGTCTGTATTTCAGAATGTTAATTTGGAACTGAAGTCTGCAGTACTTCAGTGGTTGCTGAAACTGGCGAACCACTGAATAGTCAAGCTACTGATTAATCAGCCCAGTGAAACATTAAATTACTTGATTTTAATAGGTAGTCATTTTTTTTGAGGAAAAACTGTTGCTCTGCAATTTTTTTTTCTCATTACAGGTCCTTCTACCGAACCATCTGTAGTGGAATCAAAGGATAGGAAGGCCAATGCTCATTTCATACTGAAATTACTATGTGATAGTGTTGTTTTACAACCCTATCTTAGAGAATTGCTGTCAGCCAAGTAAGGATTTTCATATGAATTCTCACTGTCCTTATCACCTGGAATTTGTTACATAGAAGCCTTTTTAAAAAGCTTATTTAGAGGCACATTAGTGAAAATGGAGAATGTTGGCATATTGGCTGTATTTGTGTCCTGCCATCCTTTAAAATTAAGTCTGTTTCACAGAAGTAAAACAAATAAAAGAATGCTTATTCACTCCCTGGTTTTCGTGTTTGCACAAGATTAGCAGTGCTAAGTTTTCATATATTTGTTTCCTACCTCCCCTGTTATAACAAAAAATTTCAGTGTGTTTTAACTTGTCGGTTGTTTTTTTTTCCCTAGGGACGCAAGAGGCATGACACCGTTTATGTCAGCAGTTAGTGGCCGGGCATATCCTGCTGCAATTACAATTCTAGAAACTGCACAAAAAATTGCTAAAGGTAAC
This sequence comes from Leptosomus discolor, assembly GCF_034619465.1. NCBI lineage: Eukaryota > Metazoa > Chordata > Aves > Leptosomiformes > Leptosomidae > Leptosomus > Leptosomus discolor. Next base: position 59,823,715 of record NC_141395.1, on the reverse strand, counting down.
CAGTTTCAGGAATTATTAGGAGGATGTGATTTTTTTCTAAAATTTGGCGTATGTGTAGATTCTTTATTAACAGTGCGTTATTTTGTGTGAAATTACATGTGCTTGAGCCACTGGTGATGGTGGTAAACACCGCTTTCCAAAGCACTGTATATTGCTGCATGTTTTGGAAATCTTGCTTTTATGAAGTATCTTCCTCTTTTATAGTGTGTATATTACAGTAGATTTCTATGAATATTATTGCCTTTGTGTTCTTTATAGTCTTTTGGGCATTTCATTGCTTTACAAACATCAGTGGATTTTTTTCAGTAGCACAAAAGTACCACCTGGAACTTCTTTCTCTGAATTGGAAAAAACAGATATGATAAAGCAGTATGCCAAGCTAGATCCTGTTCCTGAAAAGACTTCTATACAAACATATGTTTTGTGACTCTCTTTTGATGTTGGTATTTAATTGTTTAAGAGAAATATGTGTAGTTGAACTTAAGGAGAAACTTCAGCAGATTAGAACTGTGGTGTGACAAGGTCTATAGGGCTGCGTGTATTTCTTGTAAGAATATTGCCCATAAACTATTTTTTAATCCTGCAAAATGGTGATCCATTGAATTGAATAGAATATCAATGAATTTAAAACTGGGAGTTTGTATTTTTCAGTCAGGAATTTGCAACAGCTTCTATAAGAAATACCCGTAATGTGACAAGCAGAAAGCTTTCTCAAAAAACTGACAGAGATTGTATTAAAACTTCTAATTCTGTATGGGATTTTGTAATGAATGGCAGATGTCTGTCAAGTATGGGTTCTGTTGGTGGGGTTTTGTTATGGTTTTGGGGTTGGTTTTAACACTGGTATTCTGTTGTTTTTTTAGCTGAAGCAACTTCCAGTGAAAAAGAAGATGATGTGTTTATGGGGATGGTTTGTCCTTCTGGTACAAATCCAGATGACTCTCCTTTGTATGTTTTGTGTTGTAATGATACATGCAGTTTTACATGGACTGGTGCGGAACATATTAACCAAGTAAGGCTTTTTTCTTTTTTTCTTTCTTTTTAGGTAAATAGGAGTGTGTTTCAACCACATATTGAGTTAGTCTACTAATTTTTAAGTTATTAAAGTTACATTGTTTTAATTACTATGACTTTTAAGTCTGGTATAGTTATTGCCTCCCCTAATTGCTTTGTACTCTCAAAGCTGTCTGTGTTGGTCAGAATATGGCTGTTTATGGGTGTGGCTTTTCCCCTCTGGCTACCTTTGGCAAAAATTTTGATGGAAACATGCTCTTTGAAAACACTGAATATTCTAACCACAAAGTTTCACTTTCTAGAATCTGCTTACTTCTAAGTGAAGGCATCAGTTTGAACAAATGCAATTTTATTGTAAGCTGAAATACTGTGAGATTGTAAGTGCTGTAGGGAGAAAACTATGCATAATGTTTTTGTAAATTTTTTTTTAGGATATATTTGAATGCAGAACATGTGGCCTACTGGAATCTCTTTGTTGTTGCACAGAATGTGCAAGGGTCTGTCACAAAGGACATGACTGCAAGTAAGTATTGTGTTCTGTTTCTTATAATTAAATAAATAACTTGTGGTTTCACTTGTTTACTGATAGTTAATAGGGTTTTTTTTTTCCCTTGGTCGAAGTGTTCAGATATTAGAGAACAGGAGATTAATAAGATATTTAAAAAATCTTTTTTTCATTCTATGGGTCAGAATTGAAAGAGTAACATGAAGCAGTCTTCTACTTTTCACTTTGTAGAATTCAGAGTAAATGAGTAATTCTAACACCCTCAAAGTGCTTAATATTCTAAGAATAATATATCTAAATAATACCATGCTTTCATTTTGGGTGCATCCAGGAGTTTTCTGAAGCCAGTGAATCCTGGATGACAGATCATTGTGGTAAACTTTCAGAGAGAAGTGTAGCACTTAAATATTTAAGATCAGCTGTAAAAAAGCAACTATAATAAAGCAGACAAATGAGCTGTCAAGATGTCTCTGATCAACCTGACCAAAGCTGCAGATGTTTTGTACCACTGTTACAAGGTTGTAAATGTTACAGCATTAATATCCTAGCTATAGTAAGCTAACAGATACAATTATAAAGATATTATTCTCAGCATTGTAACAGTTACAGAGATTTTACTGCATGTTGTGAGGATTTCCAACTTGGAGTTAAGTTTCCCCAAAATAGCCTCCAGCTATTTTGTTAAGAGTAAGTGATCTTGGATGAGTTTTACTAAGGCACTATGAAAAGCTCTGTATTGGAACTGCCCTCTTAAAATGAGCGTAGGAAACAAGAACAGTAAATGTCAAGTGTTGCAACATATAAACTCTGAATTTCTCTTTTAACCTAGGTTTTGGCATCTTGCTGCTGTAATGTATTTCTAATGTAATAAACAGAAAACTCTAGCAGGAATCTTAATGTATACACTAACACCCTCAGTCTGTGTAGAAAATTTTTGGTATATTACTGAACAGTGTTGTAGCTCAGCTTCTATATTTCTTGTAGGCTCAAACGAACATCGCCAACGGCCTACTGTGATTGCTGGGAAAAGTGCAAGTGTAAAACACTAATTGCTGGACAAAAGTCTGCTCGCCTTGATCTCCTTTACCGCCTGCTTACCACCACAAATCTTGTTACCATGCCAAATAGCAGGCAAGTTCATATTTGCAGTGACTAGGGCAGAATGATTTTTATTATTTTTAAATATGTGGTACATCATATCTCCACTAATCAATTTTTCGTTACAGGGGAGAACATCTGCTTTTGTTTTTAGTACAGACAGTTGCCAGGCAAACTGTGGAACACTGCCAGTACAGACCACCTAGAATTAGGGAAGACCGTAATCGTAAAACTGCAAATCCTGAAGGTAAAAGCTGTTTCAGTGAAATAAAAGGCAAATTCCATTATTTCAGTGCCTCTTTCTTACATTGCTTTTTTGTCTCTTTAGATTCTGATATGCCTGATCATGATTTAGAACCTCCTCGCTTTGCCCAGCTTGCTTTGGAACGTGTTTTGCAGGACTGGAATGCACTGAAGTCCATGATCATGTTTGGCTCCCAGGAAAATAAAGACCCGTGTGTATTTACACGTAGTTGTCAATGTGAAGTTCAATCTGATGTTTGAGGCCTGCTGACTTACATAAAAATTATTTCCTTTCTTTTTGTTTTTTCCAAGTCTTAGTGCAAGCAGTAGGATAGGTCATCTTCTGCCTGAGGAACAAGTTTACCTTAATCAGCAAAGTGGAACTATTCGCTTGGACTGTTTTACACACTGCCTTATTGTCAAGTGTACAGCAGACATTTTGGTAAGCGCTCTTAGCCATGGTTTACATAGATTTTTAGAGTAATGTGATAGTATAGTCTATCTCAGGTGATACACTTGGAGACTAATTTGAAAATAACGTCAAGTTAGTTGTGTTTTTGTGACTTTATACTGTTATGACTGTGGTCTCCTTTGAATCTTAATCTGTCTTGTTTCATGCTTTGAAATTACAGACCATTATTGGGTTGTAATGACCTGTTTTTGCAGCTCTTAGATACTTTGTTGGGTACTCTGGTAAAGGAATTACAAAACAAGTACACACCAGGACGCAGAGAAGAAGCTATTGCTGTTACAATGAGATTCCTGCGTTCTGTGGCAAGAGTGTTTGTCATTCTTAGTGTGGAAATGGCTTCCTCCAAAAAGAAAAAGTAAGTGGTGGGGGGATGTGTGTTGGTTGTGGTGGTTTTGAGGTTTTTTATTTAAATACTTATTCTCTATTAAATGCTTTGATACAAATCAATAATAGGCAGAAACATCTGAATTAATTTGTGGTCTGTAGGCAGCATTGTGTGGAAAGGTGCAAACCTCAACATTGTGCAATAGATGCTGGTATGTCTTGTAGCTTTTTAATACAGTGCTTGTTAAACTTACATGTTCGGACTGAACCTTTCTGTTTAAAATGTTAGGATTTTGGGAAGTAGGGGTTTTTAATATGTTAAAACTACAATCTATGGTTGGTTGTCAGTAATAGATTTAGATATCCACCCTTAGTCTTGAATTATTGAATGATAAATATTTTTAACTGACTCGAATAGCTGTGCATATTGTTTTTATACATACATGAATGTATGTGTCTGTTAAAGAGAATTTTCTTGACTTTTTTTGGGGAACAAAATTATATCGCTGTAAAGTTTTTTGGAAAAAAAGACTTATATTTGACCTTTATTTTTCCATATTTTTTTCCCTAGCAATTTTATTCCACAGCCAATTGGAAAATGTAAACGTGTATTCCAGGCATTGTTGCCCTATGCTGTTGAAGAGTTGTGCAATGTAGCAGAATCTCTAATTGTTCCAGTCAGGATGGGAATTGCACGTCCTACAGCACCCTTTACTCTTGCTAGCACTAGTATAGATGCCATGCAGGGAAGTGAAGAACTGTTTTCTGTGGAGCCTCTGCCACCCAGACCATCATCTGACCAGTCTAGCAGGTAAAATTCGCCAAAGCTCGATATTCGTTCTTTTCAAAGACTTATTGAGGGTGGTTTTGCTTTGGGTTTTTGTTAGCTTTTCATTAAGAGAGGTATGGTCAGGCTTCTTATTCTGGCCAAGCATTTTGGAAGTACTTTCCTACTGACAGATTTCTGCAGTAATTTAGGTTCATAGTGACGTACAGAGGTCAAATCTACTTTTTTTTTTTTTTTTTTTTTAAGTTCTAGTCAATCTCAGTCATCCTACATCATAAGGAATCCTCAGCAAAGACGAATCAGCCAGTCACAACCGGTTCGTGGCAGGGATGAAGAGCAAGATGATATCGTTTCAGCGGATGTGGAAGAGGTCAGTTTTTGTGGGGGTTTTTATGTTGGGTTTTTTTTTTTTTCTTCTCCTCAGTATGATGCATAATGCATTAGCACGTGCTTTAACATCTGTACCAGAAAATCCATACATCAAGACTTCCAATTTGCAAAAGACAGAGTAGTACTTCATGAAGTCCTACCATGCCATAAGCATTTTGTTTTAACAAAGCTTTATAATCTTTGTTTTGCATTCAGCAATAGTCATTTCAGAGTTTACTAAGTGCATTGCATTTCACAAAATTACAGTATGATACAGAATACTAATAAATAAATCTGTCATTTCCTTTATGTATAAACTTACACTATATTATAACTCCCTATTAAAAAAGATTTTGTCTTTCAGCACATGGTTGCTGTTATGTAGGTTCTGTTAGAGGACTAGAGGGTTTTTACCAGGATGGTAGCTCTTCAATATTTAGAAACTAATTCTAGGTTTTATAGTCAGTTTTGCCCTTTCAGCGTTAAAAATCTAACGTCCAGGGCTGTGTTTTATTTGTTGGCCTGATTTTTTTTCCACAACACTGTGGACCGTACAACCATGTACAACTGCTGTGGCTGTAAGTTCATTTTCTGTTCACTTGAATTCAATTGCGAGGTTCTCTTTCTTAGATGTGGTTTTTTATTTCTTAGTTTTTAAATCAAATTTTGTGCTGAGTTTTTGCAAATACATAGATTATCTCTGATATGGAAGATATTCTAGCATAAAATTATAATGCTCTTTCCAGGTTGAAGTGGTTGAGGGGGTAGCTGGTGAAGAAGACCATCATGATGAACAGGAAGAACATGGTGAAGAAAATGCTGAAGCAGAAGGACAGCATGATGAGCATGATGAAGATGGTATGTATAATGTACATCATGCACATTACTGCTTGGATGAGCAAACTGTATATCAAAACAAAAAGCCATCCTTGGAGTCACCAATGGTAATGATTTGGGAGACTTGCATGAGTACAGAGAATCCAAGGGTCTCAGACTACACAGCTTACAAAACGAGATGAGTAAAATTAGAGATAACTTGTAGCAGGCAAGTACATCAACATTTTTATTTTTATTTTTCTGCACTAAGAGAAAATAATAGAAGTACCAAAGGATAAAAAAAAGAAACCCAAATGTTGTTATATACTTGGTTAACAGTATCTGGTTTTCCTTTTGTATTTGCTGCTGTAAAACGTTGTTGACATAAACTGCTTGAAGGACTGAAAAATAGCTGTTGTATGGCTAATGATAGAATAGTGGTTATGGTAGATGTGTGCTCAAAAGGGATCTGAATCATGGTGAGCTAGTTTTCAAACTGATCACAAAATACTAAATTACAGTTCAATATTTTGTAGACAAAATTAATCCATTATGTATGAAAATTCTTGCTGTTAATATAATTTGTCTTGTATTAGTTACTTTGGGATTAGATGGCCTAAAGCTGTGAGTAAAAAAAAAAAAAAAAAATTGTCTTCCTTTTCTGACTGTGCCCTGTGTTTCCAGTTAACCCATTTACAGTACTGGAAATCTGTTTATTCACTTGCTGAGTATTCAGAACATGTAGTTCTCAAACTTAAACTTGAATAAAACCTGTATTTTTTAATTAGATTAGGTTTTGAGTGTTCAGGTATTTCTTAGATACTTGTTTGAAACAGCATATGATTAATTGACCTCATACATGTGAATGAAGAGTTATAGAGTCTTTGGCTGGAGTGACTAATTCTGAATCCTTGAAGTCTTAATTTTCAGTGTGTGTGCTAAATGTACATGTGCAGTACAGAGTGAGAGGGCCAGGGGTTGCTAATTGCTGGAAAATAAGAAAATATGTTTGAAGTATTGCTGCACTTCTGCCCTGCTTTTATGACCTCTCCCCATATATCCATTAACTTCTGCTACAGTAAGAGGCTCTGGGGTTTGCTTGATGTGTCTTTTATGAGTCACTACAGTCATTCTATTTTTTTCTGTTTCCAAACATGAGATGGTTTTTATATTGTTTTTATAGGCAGTGATATGGAGTTGGATTTGCTAGCCGCAGCTGAAACAGAAAGTGACAGTGAGAGTAACCACAGTAATCAGGACAATGCTAGTGGGCGCCGAAGTGTTGTCACTGCAGCTACTGCTGGGTCAGAAGCAGGTATGCAACATCATCTTGTGTTTAATCAACCTGTTTAAATTTAGATATTAGGATTAAGTTGTACAGGAGAAAGAAACGCGTTAGTGACTGAATATGGCTTTAACAAGTCGCAACTGGCTTCACCTGGAAAGTATTGTTCTTTGCCTTGGATCTGGACTGCATCCAGCACTTCAGAGAAATTACTTATTTCACAACTAGATTGGACAGAGCGAGAATTACCTGGTTATGACATTTTAACAAATACCTTTTCCATGTAACCTTATTTTCCCTTTCTTTATTTTTTTATTCCTCTTCACCCAATTTCTTCCCTCCCACCTCCATCTTGCCCATGTTTCCCATTTTTCGTTTGCTTTTCCTTTGTCTGTAATTGTAAGGTACTATGCAGACTTTTTGGACAAGGAGATGCACTATGATGTGGCTTATGTGTTTGCTCTTACAGAGATTCTGCGTGTGTTAGGCAGAGATTACCTTGCACTCTTGTGAAATGAAATTAAATGTTTTCATTCATTTTTAATGTAGAAGTTAGATATGGTTTAAAACAAAACACAAAACCTGACCAATCATTTTAAGGCTTTTTGAAAGCAACTGCTCTACTGTCCAGTTTGGAACCATAATTTTTAGCATTCATTGCTTGGGGGCAGAATCAGTGAAGAATTTTAAAATCAAATTGTTTCTTAATTTGTCTTTTGAAATGTAAGTAATCTTACTGCTTTTTCATGAAACCTGTGGAAAATTAGCAGTATGTTATAAGGATAATTTATTAAACATTTTTAATAGTGGTATTTGAACCTTTTTAGTATGTGTAGTTTCTTCTCAAGGAAAAAGTTTGCAAGGCTGACATGGTACACGTATATGTGCACAGATGTGCAGTTGTCAGTTACCGTGTATTGCTTCTTTGCCTCGACAGGAGCTAGCAGTGTTCCAGCATTTTTTTCTGAAGATGACTCTCAATCAAATGATTCCAGTGACTCTGACAGCAGCAGCAGTCAGAGTGATGACATAGAGCAGGAGACCTTCATGCTTGATGAACCTCTGGAACGAACTACCAATAGCTCACATGCCAATGGTGCTGCCCAAGCTCCCCGTTCCATGCAATGGGCTGTACGTAACACCCAAAACCAGAGGACAACTAGCACTGCTCCTTCTAGTACGTCAGCCCCAGCAGGCAAGTCCAAGTAAAATGCATACATGAATGTCCATTTGTTCCTTCCTCTGTTTTTGTTGTTCTCTTAAGAATGTAATCTTACCTGTTTGCCTTAGGTCAGCACTGTCCTTCTATCTTGACTGTTCCGGTTCTGGTTTTGAATTTAAAGAAAGGATCTGTTGTAGTTCTTAAGAATATATGAGTATGCTTACTGTAGCTAGTAATTTTTTGCTAGTTACATTTGTGATGTCAGTAATATTTACAAGTTTATTTCTAGGAATGTGCATTATATCAGTCTATACAGAAAGTATGTAGCAAAGGTTAAGTAAATTCATTAATGTCATACCTTCTTTTATGTTTAGCGAGTTCAGCAGGCTTGATTTACATTGATCCATCAAACCTACGTCGGAGCGGTACCATCAGTACGAGCGCTGCAGCGGCAGCTGCAGCCCTTGAAGCCAGTAATGCAAGCAGCTATTTAACATCTGCAAGCAGTTTAGCAAGAGCATACAGTATTGTGATACGGCAGATATCTGATCTGATGGGTCTGATTCCCAAGTACAATCATTTAGTATACTCTCAGATCCCAGCTGCAGTGAAGCTGACTTATCAAGATGCAGTTAACTTGCAGGTAAGAACATCCAAATCTCTGTAGAGAAACATAATTTCAATACAGTTGGGTTCTTTAGGCAAAATCATAGAATTGTTGACGTTGAAAGTGACCTCTGAAGATTGTCTAGTCCAAATTCCCTGCGGGGTCGACAGGAGAAAGCTGCTCAGGACTGTGTCCAGTGTAGGTTTTGAATTATCTCCAAGGATGGAGACTCCGCAGCTGCTCTGGGCAACCTGATAAGTGTTTGACATCTCTCACAGTAAAAAAGCTTTTTCTTGAGTTTAAATGGGCTTTCCAAGTATTTCAGTTTGTGCCTATTGCTTCTTGTCTGTTCACTGGATGTCACTGAGAAGAGTCTGACTCTGTATGTTTTATACCTTCTTATCAGGTATTTATACACACTGATAAGGTCCTCCTGAGTTTGTTTCTTGAGTCTAAACTGTCCCAGCTCTCTCATCCTCTCCTCATATGAGAGACAGTGTAGCCTGAAGTAGCTGTAGTTACTAATTCCATTAAATTGTTCATATTTCATATACATGGATTCTTTCAAAAAAGGAGTTTCAGTTGATTTTTTTTTTTTTTTTTTTTCCCCCCCAACTAAGGCTGACTGGAATCAACTAGTTAATAGTTAAGTTAGGATTGACTGCTTTGGAGATACTGGTGATCTCTGCTAGAGATCTTTTGCCCAATTCTTTTGACATGAACTGTTGCATCTATAAAAGAAGAAAGTTAGTAAGGGCCAAATAATTAAATGAGATGAAAGTTCTGTACAGGTAAATGTACTGTTCGCTGTCCCCTCTTTCCAGGGACATGATCATCCTTTCCCTTTTATATGCGTATTTTTTGGTACAGGGCTTTTGACTGTCAGTATTTTGAAAGTATATGTAAAATACATCTTTAGAGAAAATACGTGGAAGGGAAGACTGGTATCTGGCATGTATAGAAAGAAGTTTCAGAGACTAGAAACACAGGAGGAATTTCAGCGTGTTCAGAAAGTATGTATCAACTTGCATGTGGGCATAGTGTGTAGAGTGAAATCGTCTGTACTGAATTTAGTACAAAAATCAACTGTCAGAATAATATTGCTGGTTTGAGGATCCCAAGAAATCAAGTGATGCTATTTTCTGTTAGTAGTATTGTGTGCTGGGATGTGAAGACCAGATGACAATATATTTACTTGTAATTGAGCCACAAACTATGGCACTATTTTCACAGTGTGATGGAAGAAAAAAGGCTTCTGGTTTGGGAGAGGAATGTTACAAAGACATTCTCGGATCAAATGCTGGGGGAAACATGCAGGGAAAGAAATAAGAGAACATAGTTTTATTGTGGAGGACGCTAAAATCAGTTTCTATTCAGAAGATTCTTATTGGGAGAATACTGTCTCTGCTGAGTAGAGGTGTTTTGCAAAGGTTACCTTTTTGTCAGAAGAGTGCACAGGAGAACTGTCCAGCTGAGGCAGCAGGAGATTTGTATTAGCATGTGAAAGCTTGACAGCAGAGGTTTCATTTGAATATGGGGTTGAGAGAGCATTTTGTTAGTTTAGTGGATACAAGAACATTTGAAGTGTGAGGGATGTTTTTGAACACCAGAATGCAGAGGAATGAAGAAAGCAGACTGATGTTGACTAAAAAACCGCAACAGGTCAGTGAAGTTAGCAGAGGGCAAGAAAAGCAGGCTCCAGGGCCGGTATTGGAAACAAATACTGAAGAAAAGACTGGACCAGGAGGAGACAATAAGTACTCTATGCAGGTCTTAACTTTGTTGTTCTCCCTAAGTTGCAAGGGGTGAAGGATGGTGAATGCCATAGCAGGATGAGGGCTGTTAAAGCTACTAGAAAGTCAGGAATTAGAGCAAAATCCCCAAGATGTGTGCACTTGGGAGATGCTGGGTGGTCATAAGGTGAGGAGTAGAAGAGATGCCCGAAAGGGAGAGGCAGGGATGGTGAGAATGCTTTACAGAGACCAAGGTGTTAAGTGATGGGAGCTGCATAGCACTACAGCAAACCAGCAGTCTCAACAGAGCTTTCAGAAACTGTTCATGGGTCATTCTTCAGCGGGTTTTTACAGCCTCTGTGTTTGTAAGGAATCAGGTGTAACAGCCATGGTGGAGGCTTATGTTGAGATTGCATTCCCGTCATCTAGTTCTATTGTTTGCAAACTCATTAAATCTCACTTTCTATAGAATTATGTAGAAGAAAAGCTTATTCCTACTTGGAATTGGATGGTTAGTATCATGGACTCCACTGAAGCTCAGCTGCGTTATGGTTCTGCATTAGCATCTGCTGGTGATCCTGGACATCCAAATCATCCTCTCCATGCTTCTCAGAACTCAGCCAGAAGGGAAAGGATGACAGCCCGTGAGGAAGCTAGCTTAAGAACACTTGAGGGAAGAAGGTATGAAAATACTTTGATTACTGCATGCAATATGAATTACCAGTTTTACAGTTGAATCTTCTTGTTCAGTGACATTTTAGGAATCTAATTTTGTAATGCAGCAGTGTAGTAACTGTTTTGATTTAAGTTGAATTCTTGTGTTGTTGTTACTAGTTGGTTTATTCTGACATACTAGATTAGTCTCTTGAGTATTGACTGTTTATAATATACTGCACCTCAGCTGCTTATAGTAAAGCATAAAATAGTTGTTACTGTCATTATCACACTATTTTGGGGGGCTTTTCTGAGTTTTTACATCCATATTTCAAATATAGAGACTAATATTTACAGGTTGCATTCTACTGTGATGCCTAATCCGTCCTTTTCTTTCGCTAGACGTGCTACTTTACTCAGTGCCCGTCAGGGAATGATGTCAGCACGTGGTGATTTCCTGAACTACGCACTGTCTTTGATGCGGTCTCACAATGATGAGCACTCAGATGTTCTTCCTGTTCTAGATGTCTGTTCACTAAAGCACGTAGCGTACGTTTTTCAAGCCCTTATTTATTGGATTAAAGCAATGAATCAACAGACAACACTGGATACTCCTCAGCTGGAACGGAAAAGGTATCAAGGCTGACTCATAGAAACAAAAACTTCTGCAGAAGTGGTGTATGCCCATTGGTGTTACTCAGCAACTCATATAAATATATACATCTATCTATATATCTGTGTATCTGTGCATGAAGTAACATGCATATTGTAAAAAGAATATATATAATGATACATAATGTGAACGTGTTTGATTGATAAGCCTGTTGCAGTATCCCCTTCAAATCTTTTTTAGGCTGATTGCTGTAAAAGGTTTTCTTACTACTGAAACGTGAGTTTGATTTTTAGTGGCATGGCGGTGCCTCTAAAAGGTGTACTCATGACAATTTCTTAGCTGAAAAATGCAATCTGCTTCTCACATTTAACATGATAACTTATTTAGAATTCTGTCAAACATGGTAAGAATGACATGGGAGAAAATGTCTGGTATGATGGGCTTAGTAGTTCTGAATTCCATTTGGTTGTGGATATTTGAGACTTAGTGATGATTTAAAGTACAGTAGGGAAATCGATAGCCAAAAATGTCCTTAAGTTGAGAGTCCTGCTACTTCAACTATAGCGTTTTACAAGGTGCATTTATTACTTTTTGAAGTATTGTAAGATTATTTTTTTTATTAGAAATGTTCTTTGATTTGAAATAGCAATTAATGAGCATAGAAATGTCCACCTACTGGTAGTCTATACACCATCTGTTCCCATTTCTTACTAAGTTTTGAGGTAATGTACCTGAACAGTCCTAGTCAGCAGTTAAATAAATGCAAATCTTTGCCCCTTCCTGCCCCTAATTCTCAGTATCACAGGTCAAACTTAACTTTCCCTTTTCTCTACAAATGTAGTTGTTTTGGCCTCAAAACGTATACCAGAGGATGTTGTGATCAACAGTAGTTTCCTCACAAGCACAGATGATTTAATACAGTAACTGATTGAGTTTTTGTGCTGGCTGATTTGAGTAGTTAGAGCTGTGGCTTTAAGCCTTTTCCAGGCAATAACATACTTCTGGAATCTGCTTTGTCCCCAGAAAATCACATGTTGAAATCTGTCAAATAACTGTTCATCAAAGAATTGCAAACTTGCTTTGAAATGCCTATGAAACTATGAAGGCCTAGACCTTTTCAATTAAAGAGGAGTGTTTCAGATTCAAACAGTCAGTTGCTTCTGTCTGATGATATTTTAGTAGCCTGTGTGAAACGAAATTTTACCAGTCTTCATCTAGTTTCAGAACATATTTCACAATGCACAAACTGCCAGAAATGAATGTGAATCAAAGTTCCTGGTCCTTTTTATAGTACAGTGAAATCCGTTTCTTTAATATGCAGCTTGCAGCCTTACCTTCTGAAATGTGATCAGTGACATTATTGTTATAGGACTAAGCACATTCTACACCAGTAAATTTTAGAGTAATATTCACTTACCTATTTCTTCCACTAATGCAGGGTTCCTACATTTTTTATATTGACATAATCTTTAAAAACAAGCATACCCATCACTGTCTGAGGCTGTAACTGTTTACAAAAAAATAGGTAGGTGGCCAAAGGGCTATAAGGGTAACTCCAAGAAATGTAGTGAGCAAGTATGGAATGAGAAGTACTCTACAGTACTGTGATCTTAGAGTGAGTTTGTTCGTGTTATTTATAGCTCTCAAGTGCACTTACTGATTATGCTCTTGCTTTTATTGATTGCTACAGATGTAAATGTTTTGCCTAATGTTTTCTTCAAGAGGATTGACTCTTCTTTTTTCTTTTTTTTCTAAGAACTCGGGAACTTTTGGAACTGGGTCTTGACAACGAAGATTCAGAACATGAAAATGATGATGATACCAATCAGAGTTAGTATACAGAAACACTTCTATAGCATGCCAAAATGCAACACTCCCTTGGTGTTTTTTTCCCCATTAGGAAGCTGAGGCTTTGAATAAGTTTTGCTACTTGTATATATTACCTTAAAGCTGGGTCTTAGTAAGATTTTCTTACCGTTGTTACTTTACCAAATTTCTTCTGCCGTTGCCTGTTCTCATTTTGGGGCCCTCTTTTTGTCTCCATTCTCTCAAAAGTACAGAATTTGTGCCCTTAGCATTCTACACAGTGACAGAATTTAAAATTTGAATCAGAGTTAAACCAGTTTTTTTGATCTGATGAAACTGCTGCTGAAAATGGTAGAAAGTATAGTCTATGCTGAGTATGTATGGTGTAGGAGTGCCTGTTCAGTAAAGTTAGTTAGAGTAAAAAGAATAAAAGTGATGACTAAGCAATTTAATACAAATATGAGATTTGTGGAAGCATCCTGTAGAAGTATTAAAATTGCAGAGATGCTCCTCTAGTCAGCAAAGAGTGAAGCGTGTTAATTTTGGGGATTTTAAATCCTTTGCTTTTATAACTGTGAAAATTGAAGAGAAGTCTTGTCTGATATTTAGGTGCTACGCTCAATGACAAAGATGATGACTCCCTCCCAGCAGAGACTGGCCAAAACCATCCATTTTTCAGACGATCAGACTCTATGACGTTCCTCGGCTGCATTCCACCCAATCCTTTTGAGGTTCCTCTGGCAGAGGCCATCCCCCTGGCAGACCAGCCCCATCTGTTACAGGTGACATCAGAGATGGTGTTCTAGAAGAAAACTGCAATTTGATTTTTAATTTCTAACTGAAGTATATTATTTACCCAGAATGCTTTTGTTACTTTTCAGCCAAATGCTCGCAAAGAAGATCTGTTCGGCCGACCAAGTCAGGGTCTGTATTCGTCTTCTGCCAACAGTGGGAAATGCTTAATGGAAGTTACAGTGGATAGAAACTGCCTTGAGGTATTTTTAAAGGGTTTGTTATTTTAAACAATAGGGTAATTTAAGCTAGTTCCTTCATTCCTTAGAAAGATACTGTAATATTTTCAGCGAGAATTTTAAGTAGCTTTCAGAGTGATAAAAGCCCAGTGAATGTGAAAACTTGAACTTTTTACGAAAAGTTTGCTTAATTTTTTTTAAATGTAGGAACTTTTATGATTACTGATTTATAGCAGATTTCAGACAATATTTTTAAAGGCTGCAGTACAATCCCGAGTTAATGTTGATATGCCAATTATATAATTATTTGTGATAAAAATAGTTAAATCTCCCTATAGCCCAGTAGATTTGACGTGCCTACCGACTGAGTATTCCATGGCAAGCATATGAAATGCAAATATAAAGTGGGAAAATGTTTTTTCATATTTGTTGAAATCATTGAGGTTGTTGTGTTCTAACAGGTCAATTACAGTGCTTGCTTTTATGTGGTTTAAAAATTTTACAAATATATATATCGGAGAAAGCCTTCTAGACTGCTTTGAAAGTACAATTAAATTTTAATTCTCCTTGTTTAGGTTCTTCCAACTAAAATGTCTTATGCAGCCAATTTAAAAAATGTTATGAGCATGCAGAATCGGCAAAAGAAGGAAGGGGAGGAACAAAACGTGCCTACAGAAGAATCTGAGAGTTCAAAGCCGGGGCCTTCAGCTCATGATCTTGCAGCACAACTGAAAAGCAGCTTGTTGGCAGAGATAGGATTGACAGAAAGTGAAGGACCACCTCTCACATCTTTCAGGTAGTTTGAGTTAAAAATTACTCTATGAAATATTACTGAAATGAGAAAAGGATATTTGGGACTCTGAAAAGTCTTTTTAAATTAAAATGGGTAGCTTACTTTAGTTTGAATTTGTAGTTTGTATTTGATAGCTTTTAGAAGGAACAGTTGAACAGTCTTCAAAGAGGTCCGTGCAAACTGTAGTAAAAGTCCTTTACTACCTGACATCCTGCTGCACACCTACTGTGATGTCCTGGGTAGCTAAGTTTAAAAATGGGAATTAAGAGCTTGCCCTCTGTGTCTCGTGATACTGACCGCACTTTATGCAGTTAGGGATTGAACTGCTCGTACTTTGCATCACAGCTTTTTAAAAAAAAACAAGGTCTTGATTGAAGGGAGACCAGTAACAGCAAATTCTATGTAGCAGTGAAGTTACATGCTTTAAGAGTAATTTCTCTTTGGGGGCAGGACTTGTTTTTCACCTGAAACTAAGCAGTTTCATGTGCTTTTGTCCACAAACTGACTGTACTGTGGTGGTGTTTGTCAGAAATAAAGAACTTATTTGAAGGCAGAGGGTAAGAAAAAGCAGAAGTACACAAAATGTGTCTGAAATTTAACTTGATTTGCTTGTCTGTCATTTTTCCCCCTCCTTCTGTCAGGCCACAGTGTAGCTTCATGGGCATGGTCATCTCTCATGACATGTTGCTGGGACGTTGGCGCCTTTCTTTGGAGTTGTTCGGTAGAGTATTCATGGAAGATGTTGGAGCAGAGCCTGGATCGGTATGTATTTCCCAGCGCAAGGACAATTCCACTTACAACTAAATTGTGAACCTCCTTCCTTGTTCTGATGTTGGTTTTGTTTTGTTTGTTTTTTATTTTAAGATCTTGACTGAATTAGGTGGCTTTGAAGTAAAGGAGTCAAAATTCCGCAGGGAGATGGAAAAACTTAGAAACCAGCAATCCAGGGATTTAACGTTGGAGGTAAAAAATGTTAGTTTATCTTCTGAATTTGTTTTCATTAAAAGTTGAATTATTGCCCATTGCACTAACTTGATTGGGGAAGTTGTATTTCAGAGTCTGCAAGCAGGTGTCTTAAACCATACTGTCTGAACTCTATTGCAGTTAGTCCATAGTTTTTCACAGTCTAGTTGGTATTTTCTGAATCTGTGCAGAAGTGTCCAGAAAATTCTTGTGAAGCTGAAATTCTCTCGGTATGATGACTGGTAAACAAAAGAAAACTTTTTTTTTATTTTTACTAGGTTGATCGAGACAGAGATCTTCTAATTCAGCAGACCATGAGGCAACTCAACAATCATTTTGGTCGCAGGTGTGCTACCACTCCGATGGCCGTACACAGAGTAAAAGTTACTTTTAAGGATGAGCCAGGAGAAGGCAGCGGTGTAGCACGAAGCTTTTATACTGCTATTGCCCAGGCTTTTCTGTCAAACGAGAAACTGCCAAATCTAGATTGTATTCAGAATGCCAACAAGGGTACCCATACAAGTAAGTGATTCGTAGCAGTTAATCTACAGACAGCGTTCATAAAAGCCTTGGACACTTTTTTACATTGGAATACTTGGTATTGTCTCAGAGATTTCTCTTGTTAGCTCAGCACAGGAGCTGTGAAAATTGTGCATTTTACTTCTCTGAGGCAAGGAAATGGCTTTTTTTTCTGCTTTCAGAAACAGGAAACTTTTGTTTTTCTCAAAACAAGAGTCTGCTTTAGATGCCCTCAGCTTTTTTTGAGCATCTCTTTTTCCAGTAGATAATAATTAGTCTGAAGAAGCTCAAGATTTTAGCTAGTAAGAGCTTATATATTTTAGTATGACTGCTCCATCAGGCTTGTCACAAAAAAATTTTAATGTTTTTGAAAGTATGTGTAAACTCTTGATGTATTTTGGCATTTGTAAGTTGGTACAAACACTTCAGGTTCCTTTCTTAAGTTTGGCTGAACCCCAGTCACTGCTTTTAAGTGAAGTGCTTCTGTCTCATTGATGTCTTTGAAGCTGTCTTCCAAAACTGTGTCCTCCTTACATAGGTAGGAGAGAGGAATATAAAGATGTTTAAGCTTATGAGGTTTTTTCCCCCTTCAGGTCTGATGCAGAGATTGCGAAATAGGGGAGAGAGAGATCGGGAAAGGGAGCGAGAGAGAGAAATGCGGAGAAGTAGTGGCTTACGAGCTGGTTCTCGGAGAGATAGGGATAGGTAAGTGATGTATTTTTGATTTGTTGGAGATACTTTGTCAAATAGAGTAATTGCCTTGGTTATCTTCAGGGAAGATACTTTCACTTCCTCAAATTAAAGGTGTCAATCTTTTTCACTCTCAGGAGCAATTTACAGGGTAATTTCTTGAAATTTAATATAAACTTTAGTTCTTTGAAGAATGATTATGCTTACTTTAGCATTGGTAGATTATGTCTCAACCATATGCCATCAATCTCTCCTGCTAAAACAATAATAAAAACTTGTGTAGTAGAATAAAATTGTGAGGTGGTTTAGAGACAACATTGCCGTTGGTGGTGCGTCCGACTGTTATATGCAAAATAATAGTAGCAGTAAAATCTCTGGCTCATTTTGATTCTCTGTTTCTGGACCAGTCTCTCCAAGCAGCTATGAGCGCACTACTATTCCAGCATAAAAACTAATGCTGTTTTGAATCTGTGTGCAGATGATATTGTTGCAGAGGATTTTTGCATATTTTCTCTGAAATACAAAGTACAAACTGCTCTGATTTTTCTTAAGGGACTTTAGAAGACAACTTTCCATTGACACACGGCCTTTTAGACCAGCATCAGAAGGAAATCCTAGCGATGACCCTGACCCTCTTCCAGCACACAGACAAGCCCTTGGGGAAAGGCTCTACCCTCGAGTGCAGGCAATGCAACCAGTAAGACTTACATAATACACTTAAAGATACATGGTTCTTGTCATCTTTTAATTTAAAAACTAATTTCCATGTCCATTATTGTTTAACATAACTGAAAATACTGGAACATCTAGGGCTGGTTTTATATTCTTTGGCATTTTCTTAAGATTTTGTTTCTAAATTTGTCATTTAGCTTAGGAGGTATCTTGTAATGCATTGTATATTTAAAATATTAAAACTTTCATAAACCATATTTGAAAACGAGAGAACTGGAGGAGAACAGTAAGACATCTCATTCCTTATCCCCAGGCATTTGCAAGTAAAATCACAGGAATGTTGTTGGAATTGTCCCCTGCTCAGCTGCTTCTGTTACTAGCTAGTGAAGATTCCCTTAGAGCAAGAGTCGATGAAGCAATGGAACTCATTATTGCGCATGGCAGGTAAAGTGTCAAGTATTTAGATAAGAAATGAAAACTGAATTTGTGGACAAAGCACTTGTGCTGTGCTACACCTAACTTACTCCTTGCTTTGTTCTAGATATTTTTCTTTGGAGAAGTGACTGGTTGACTTTGGTTTAATCTAATCTGTTTGGTTTCAGAATCTGACAATTCCTTATTGTGAAATTAAATCCTTCTTTTTTTTTTTTTTCCCCTTTGTCAAGGGAGAATGGTGCTGACAGTATATTGGATCTCGGATTGCTAGACTCTTCAGATAAAGTGCAGGTAACGAACTGTTGCAGAAATTAAATTTACTTAACATCTGGTTGTATCAGTTAATTTTAAAAACTTAAGCAACTGGAGCCTTCTTTTATCATACAGACAAAGTTCTGTTTATTATCTTGTGGAGTTTATCCTTTTTTTTTTTTTTCCTTTCTTTTGAAAAGATTAAGCAGTAATTACTTGAAAATGTAAAACGTTACTGTTAGGAAATACCATGGAAATTCTTCACCAGTGGAACTTGAATCTTTGAGTCTAGTGGCAAATAGCTTGTTGATGTGTGTAAGTAACTAGATGTTAGTTTGATTGCTATTCTGACTTTCAAAACAGGAAAACAGAAAGCGGCATGGTTCCAGCCGCAGCGTTGTAGATATGGAATTAGATGATACAGATGATGGGGATGATAATGCACCACTTTTCTACCAACCTGGAAAACGAGGATTTTATACACCAAGACCTGGTAAAAACACAGAAGCAAGACTGAATTGTTTCAGAAACATTGGCAGGTATGCTTCTGTTACCTTTCTGGTCTGAAAAAATGTAAAAGATGAATATACAAAATACGGGGAAAAGTACCAATGGTCCTAGCTGCATCCATTATGTTTATGCTCTGTATTTCTCACCTGGAACTAAATAGTAGGGAATTTGCACATGTCAACTTGAGGTTTCTTTTCCTGTTAAATCTTTTTTTTTTTTTTTTTTTTTTTTACAATCTGGAGGTTTTATACTGCAGGAATTTTTTTTTTTTTTTAAAATAAATACATGCCCATGATTATCTTTTGGGAATTGATAGGGCTGGAAAGCTAGCTGCAGCTTGAGTCTTAGCATATTTTCACTTTTTTAATGTGAATCTGCTGAAAGATCTCCAATGTAATTTCTGTCATACCAGAACAAAACACAAACATTTATTTTCAGAATCCTAGGACTGTGCCTGTTGCAGAATGAACTATGTCCCATCACGTTAAATAGACATGTAATCAAAGTTCTTCTTGGCAGAAAGGTAAGTTGAACATAAAAAATTGTATTTCCTTACTTAATAAAATCTCACCTTTAAAAACAGCTTTTATTTCCCTAACCTGTGTGTAATGACTAGCAGAGTTGATATTGGAGCTATAAGGAGTGTTAATTTTTTCATGTCCTAGATTTTGAACTCAGTAAATGTACTAGAAGTCAGGTGTTTGACCAAGATGGAATGACTTGTAATAGTTTGACTCTCTTCAGAAGCAGCTTACTGTCTCCCCTTTTTCTCTTCATGAGACTGAAGACCCAAAGAGATTGTGCTGGACAGTATTGGGCAGTAGCATCTCTGCTTACTGAAAAGGGTTTTCCTCAATATTTGAGAGAACTTGTTGAATTGCATTGTAATTAAAATTTTCTCAGGGTAGGAATAATTTTAATTCAGAGCAATAATTACCTAAACTCTTGGCAGAAGTGCTTCCCCACCCCAGTAAACACTAGTTATGTACTGTACATTTCGTGCATTAGTCAATAGCATTGTAAGTTCTGTCTGATGCAACAAACTTAAACCGAGTTTTGTTACTGCTGGTCTTTCCTTAAAAACAGTGTTAATCACATAATCAGTTATCAAACACACATACGATCTTTAATGAAAAAGGGTTAAGGGCAGAATGATATGCCTCCAAATACCCCGTGATGTCTTTCAGGAGAGATTCCCTTCTAGTTTTTTTCTTCAGGTTTTTCTTCTTCAGTATGTATTCCTTCCAGTTAAATGTTGGATATATAGAAGAATATTTTAGTTAGGTTTAGTTTGGTTTAGTTAGTAGATGACTTTTCACTCCAGGCTCATAAAGAACAAAGAGACAAGGAACTACAGAAAACAGCAAGAAGTACACATTGGTTTGAATTGTTGGAAACTGGTATGCAGCTACTGGGCCATCAGTGACTTAAATGTGTGTATGTAGCAGCAGTATGTAGGTGTTTAAGTGGAGGGGAACTTTCAGCATTTTGGAGCACTGATGCAAATTGCTTCCAGCTTCAGTCAACCTCCATCAAATCTCTGTTGATCTGGGTGATATGGAGAATAGTTCTGTTAAAAGCCCTGTAAATTTTCTTATAACCTCTATGCATTTAATAGCAGGAAAGGCTTTACAGGTCTATCTTTATGTTCTTCTGCTAATGCTTTTCAGTTGAGTATTCTAATGTACCTTCAAAAGCAGGCTGAAAATGGGAGCTTGACTGCCCTTATTTCAAGTGTTTGTATGCTTCGTTATGTGGGTTATGCACTGCTGTATGCTAGTGCATAGCTTAGGCACAGATCACATAATTGTGAATATATTCTTAAACAACTGGTATGTTTCAAACATCTAGTTCCAAACATCTGTGGTTTTTTTAATAGGTGAACTGGCATGACTTTGCTTTTTTCGATCCGGTTATGTATGAAAGCCTTCGGCAACTTATCCTCGCTTCCCAGAGCACAGATGCTGATGCAGTGTTTGCAGCAATGGACTTGGCCTTTGCAATAGACCTATGTAAGGAGGAGGGTGGAGGGCAGGTAAGCACAGCTCAACTTGTGTCTCTGTAGTTTCAGAATTTGACAGCTTATGCATGTTGTAGTGTACACATAATCCATGCTTTTCTAAGATGGCAGAGATAATGTTTTACTCTTCCTAGAATCATATACAGTATTTTCCTTAGGCATTGAAGTGTGGCCTTTTTTTCCTTGAAGGTGATGTACAGCCTACCATAAAGCCTGGATAGAACAGTCGATCCTAGGGAATCTTTAAAGCTAACCTGTAGTAGTAAATTTTGCTTGTTTTTAGAGGGATATTAAGCAGTAAATCACTGTGCAGCATACTGTGGCTGTTGTAATAATCTCATTTCCTTTTTTCTTTTTCTTTTTAAATGGTCCTTGTTACTTTCCCATAGGTTGAACTCATTTCCAATGGTGTAAATATACCAGTCACTCCTCAGAATGTATATGAGTATGTCCGGAAATATGCAGAACACCGAATGTTGGTAGTAGCAGAACAGCCTCTACATGTAAGTCTTCAGTGGAGTGTTTTTAACCAAAAAAAAAAAAAAAAGTCTGGAGGATTTCAGTCAGTTAATTCTCTTCCTCATTATAGTATTGCTAATCAGGTTTTTTTTGAAGTCTTGAAAGCTTGATTAAAAATATTTAATTGTCTAATTTTTTTCGTAATTGTATAGCTGTTTATGCAGTACTGTGAAGACTGAGTACTTTGACCGGTTTCTCTTTATAGTATGAAAGATAATTTCTTTTAAACTTGATCTCATTGGTTAAGCGTATATGTTCATTTCTTGAGCTCAAATAGCCTGTCTCGTCTTGGAATTTTTGCTTTGTATTTGGCAGCTACTTGGTTCTAATAATCTGTTACCTTTTATTTGTTTAGCTGTTTAAACAAAGATTAAAAAGAAATTTCAAAATATTTACGTAAATCACCTTGAACTTCTGACTTTTGTCCTTGTTTTAAAAGGAAAAATCAGTTATGAAACATACAATTTTCTTCTTATTTTACTAGCCTGGCAAGAAACCTAGCAATTGACTATAAAACTATTAAAAATAATTTGGTTTTTGAAGCCCTTTCATTTTAAAAGTTATGGAATATTATATTTTTGTAAACAGTTAATGAAGGTTCAGTATGTAGAACCACTTCTCTATGTCACCCAATACTACATCTAAACTTGGTCATTTCTGCTGACTGTTGTTTCCTGCTGCACTTTGGAGATATACTAGCAGACTGCTACATTACCTCTCTGCAGTTTAGGTCCAAAATTCTCATGGAAAGAACATGTTCTGGAGTTCATAGCATCACAGAATGGTTTGGGTTGGAAAGGTCCTTAAAGACCATCTAGTTCCAACCCCGCTGCCATGGGCAGGGACACCTTCCACCAGACCAGATTGCTCAAAGCCCCATCCAACCTGGCCTTGAACACTGCCAGGGAGGGGGCAGCCACAGCTTCTCTGGGCAACCTGCTCCAGTGTCTCACCACCCTCACAGGAAAGAATTTCTTCCTGGTATCTAATCTAAATCTCCCCTCTTTCAGTTTGAAACTGTTACCCCTCATCCTATCACCACACCCACTGATCAAGAGTCCCTCCCCACCTTTCCTGCAGGCCCCGTTTAAGCACTGGAAGGCCGCTATAAGGTCTCCCCGGAGCCTTCTCCTCTCCAGGCTGAACATCCCCAACTCTCTCAGCCCATCCTAATAGGGAAGGTGCTCCAGCCCCTGATCTTCTTAGTGACCCTCCTCTGGACCCGCTTGAGCTGGTCCATGTCTTTCTTGTTCTGGGGGTCCCAGAGCTGGACACAGCACTGCAGGGGGGGTCTCACCAGAGCAGAGTAGAGGGGCAGAATCCCCTCCCTCGACCTGCTGGCCACGCTTCTCTTGATGCAGCCCAGGATGCCTTTGGCTTTCTGGGCTGTGAGCGCACCTTGCTGGCTCATCTTCAGTCTTTCACCCACCAGCACCCCCAAGTCCTTCTCCCCAGGGCTGCTCTCGATCCCCTCATCATTAAGCTACTTGATCTCCATGTCTGCCTATATTAGTAATTTGGCTCTTGTTTATTTTAAGAGTTGAAAGCCATAACACTTGTATTCATTTTGGAATTTACTAACACAAATTTATTCATATTCTTTCATTTTGAAAATGGAATTTCCAATCTTATCAGGATATTACTTATTTATATAAAATATATACGTGTGTGCGTATGACATTTTTAAAGCAGTGTTGGTATGTGAGTGTCTGAGGAAGTGAAGTAAAAGTAACATGCAAGATGCATTTTTTGTAATTCTCATCAGATTCAGCATAGCTCAGCAAAATATCTGAACTTTTTAGCATTAGAGAGTGCATTTGCTTCTGCACCTGGTGAAAAATATTAGTTCAAAACATTACTGCTTGCTTTTGCACTTATAGGTAGGGTTTAGCAGATCGGTGCAGTTCTTTGTTTCAAAAAATTTGCGTGTCAGATGGTAAAGCTTTGAAAAAAAAAGAACAGCTAGGA
Organism: Leptosomus discolor; assembly: GCF_034619465.1. NCBI lineage: Eukaryota > Metazoa > Chordata > Aves > Leptosomiformes > Leptosomidae > Leptosomus > Leptosomus discolor. The sequence continues at coordinate 59,799,915 of NC_141395.1, read as the reverse complement.
GAATAATGAATTTTGAGTTAATAGGGGATTTCACACAGAACTTTTCAGTAATGCATTTAAAGTCAATCTGAAAGTGATATGGCTATAATGTGAATCTTGTGATTTTCACTTAAGGCGATGAGGAAGGGTCTCCTGGATGTACTTCCAAAGAATTCATTAGAAGATTTGACAGCAGAAGATTTCAGACTTTTGGTAAACGGCTGTGGTGAAGTAAATGTGCAAATGCTAATCAGCTTTACCTCTTTCAACGATGAGTCAGGTATGAAATAACTTCCTCATTCAGAAACAGAGGCACAGGGATAACTTAATGCTGTCTGTTCTGTGTGGAGTAGAGTAACCAGCATTAAACTTAAATTACCTCTTCAAATTTGACACCAGTTAATAAGCCACTGAAAATCCTAAGGAAATTATTACTGTGGTTTTTACATACCTTTGAAAATATTTACCTTCAGTTAACAGGGGGGAAAAGCACATTTTCCAATTTTGCTGTCACTTGATGTTAAATTCAAGGATTGCATTAGGTAGCATATCTTCCCTTCTGAAAGTTGTGACCTAACTTTAGAACTATAAATGTGGTGGATGCAGTCTAATATTTGTTACATAGTTTTTAAACTATATTTAACTGTTGTTAGGCATTTTGGGAGGGGAGGGGGAGGGAATTGTACTGAGGTATGTCAGAGTTAGCCTTTACATTCAGAAGTGTGCGTATTAGTTTTGAAATTACTAGTGTCTCCAATATCAGGGCTTTATGAATGTGATTGTAGCTGAGGTCCCACTTGCAGTACCTGTAAAACAGATCTCTTGGTATTGATTGTCCGGTGTACCAGCTGAATTATTTATCTCTTTTATTTCACAAAGGAGAAAACGCTGAGAAGCTTTTGCAGTTCAAGCGCTGGTTTTGGTCCATAGTTGAGAAGATGAGTATGACAGAAAGACAAGATCTAGTAAGTTGTCTGTTCCCAGTGGAAACATGCAGAAGAACCGGAATAACTTCGGCGTCATTACAGCTTTTAACAGTGTCTGCCTGCGGAGAATTTGTATATGAGGAGTTAAGGTAGCAGAGCAGGGGTGTAAGTAGGCTTTGATTAGACTTTCAGTTCTGGAAACATCAGGTATGAATCCTAGACCTTCTTGGAACTGAAAGTTTAAGTGTGCTATGTCCTTGTCGATATTCACAGGTCTGTTATGGAAGCACAGTTAGTCTCTGCACAGTGGTTCTTAAGCTGAGTAACTGCCTTTAGTCAACTGTATTGGGGGCTAGTAGGGTTTTGAGGTTGAGTTCTCTTCCTGGATCATCTACTTTCCTGAATTCTCTGTATCCTGAGAGCAACACCTGTGTCCTCTGTGTAAGTTGTCAGTAATGATACTGTCTCCTTCTCAGAGCCCTTTAGAAATAGCTGATGAGAAGCATGAAAGAACAAGATACTGTTCAGGGGGGTTAATTTCGGAAAACTTGGCTGTAAATTGTGTTCATTGTAAGCTTCTTAAAACTATTTACTTTTAGCTTTCCACTACTTCAGGTACTGTCTTTCCTTTACAGTTTGCTAAAAGGGCACAAGGACTAATCTGAAAAGCGGAAAATCTAGAGCATATTTGTTAAGGAGTATCTGTGGTTACACTTTGGTAGTGACTCTGCTCTGCAAGTCAGTATTTCACGCTTGAGAAAAGAAACCAAATATTCTCTGTTGCTGCCTTTTGTCCATACTAGTACTGTGTTCTGTAGTCACGGACTAGTGTGTGAGAGATTTTTGATGCATTTTGTATTGATGGCAGTCACCATCTTCCCAGATGGATTTGGGGACTTTTTTTTTCCTGAGGATTTGCTGATACAGGATCGTTTTGAGTGCTGCTTTAATCCGTTTTGACAGAAGTATGTAATATAATGAGCAGCTGAGGAAAGGAAGTGAAGGAAGCTACTACAGAAGCATGTAGCACGACCACTGAGTTTAGTTGGCTATTGAACGGAACATAGTATGATCAGACTTGTGACTGTGCTCTACTTCTTTAACCTATCCCTACACAGCCTGTGGGCAATGTAAATTTTAGCCTTGTACAGCCAAATTTTAAATGCTGTCTTCTTTTTTCAGGTTTACTTTTGGACCTCAAGTCCATCATTGCCTGCCAGTGAGGAGGGATTCCAGCCTATGCCATCAATCACAATAAGACCACCAGATGACCAACATCTTCCTACAGCAAACACTTGCATTTCTCGCCTTTATGTCCCACTCTATTCCTCTAAGCAGATTTTGAAACAGAAATTGTTACTCGCCATTAAGACCAAGAATTTTGGTTTTGTGTAGAGTATAAAAAGTGTGTATTGCTGTGTAATATTACTAGCTAAGTTTTGTAGATTTTTCCATTTGTCTATAAAAGTTTATGAAAGTTAATGCTGTCATACCCCTGGTGGTACTTTAAACATTTAAATGCAAACATTCCTGTACTAAATTTGTAACGTAAAGGCCTAAGGAGCACTGGCAATATCTGATTGCAACAGTTTGCTAGTCAATAACTCCTTTGCCTAACCCCAGCCAAAGATGACAGCAGAACAATATAATTTACACTGTGATTTATCTTTTTGCTGAGGGAAAATATGTAAAATGTTCTGAAAATTCACTGCTGCCTTTGTGGAAAGTGTTTCAGCAAAGGTTCTTGTATAGAGGGAGTAGGGAATTTCGAAATAAAAAATTAAGTATGTTCTGTGTTTTATTTTAACTTTTTTTTATGGTGTTTAATTTGTGGTTGGCTGCAGTTGTGTATCATGTATATTGAACTTGTAAAAAGTTCCTGACAGCTCAGATCCTGGAGTTGGGATCATTCACTTATGAAACCACTTTCATTGCAATTTTTGTTCTGATTGCATTGAACTCCGGTGCATCAGATACCATCACTAATATTTTGCATGTAATCTGTACTTTTAGTGGTTTTTTGGTTTGTTTTTTGGTTTTTTGGTTTGGGTTTTTTTTGTACATATGATGAGGCCAATGCACAGTATTTCATAGTTCACAATCAACATTTTTTTGTATCCCTGTTTCAGTGAACAGACAGTCAGGAGATTGTTCCACTACCAGTTCTAACCTGACACTTGTACTACGTTATCTAACTATGTAAACTCAGCCTGGGCACTTTCTGGTAACTGTAAAATGTTTATAAGATCATGATTATTGAAGATACATTTTGGAAAACTTTAATGTTCGTGAGCAGCTTAACTTCTTTTGTATCTAGCCTTTTTTTAAGTATCTTGTTACAGTTTTTTAATAAAGAAATTACAGACAAAATATGAAGTCATACTGAAGAAACAATAGTTTTTATTTATTTAGCCATTTATACTTTAGCTAACAGCATACACTAAACATAGTTGTTCATGAAAAATCTGAATTTTGTAACTGAAAAATTGACCTGCAGAAGACGTTCAGCCCACATTTTACAGTTAGCAGAGAATCCTGAATGAAACAGGCCAGGCAACCCCTTCTTTTCACAGAATTGGTTTGAAGGGAAAGTGGCTTGTTCTGAAAAATCTCAGGGTAATTAGGTTAGAATAAAATTCTCAAACTGCATTGTAGTGGGTTCTACTGTATGTTCACTTTGAAGTGGTTGGTCGCTTTTGGGGAGGGCAGTCTTTGACCATAACCTAGGACTTGTTTTCCCTAATGCTTGAGGGATTTTTGAGAGTTAGGAAGTGATTAATAAAGGAAGGAGATACTTTTTCTGTGTCAAAACAAATTTCTGAAGGCTTAGCAGACTGAAGTATTGAAGGTTAAAGAGCTTTTGTTGTGGTTCTCCCTCTTTCTTGCTTCTCCAATCCCATGAGTCCATGGTAGTGATTTTTTTTTTTTTCTTCCTTTTGTCGGGAAGAGCTAAACTAACGTTCTGTCAAAATCCGAATGGAATTCACCTTTGCCAGAGCTCCACGGGGTTTTCCATTCTGTCAGCTAGTTGAGGATGACCAGAAGTTACCTACAGCTGTGGTGTTCAAAAAAGCCTGTGTTTTCATCACTTATTTAGCTGCTAGAGGTATATAGGCCAGTTGAGATCAGAAATTCTGATCACCAGTTGCCAAACTGATGCTGAAAATCCTGTTTTCCAAAGAAGGCTGACTGATTCAGGCTTGTGTGGTTAAACTGCAGGTAAATCAAGCAAACAGATGTAGAATTATTTCTGCATGTACTAATACTTTCTAAACCAGTCGTCCTAGAAAAGGATAGTTTCAGTGTATGAGGATTGAAGTCCATTCTGCATTTCCTATTGTGACCTCCAGTATCTTAAGTTCCAAACTCTATCAGATATTACTATGCTAATATCAAAAATAAAAAGCAGTACAGCTACACAAGACTAGATATAGGTGTATTAGTATAGAGAAAATTTATACTGGTATGGCTGTTCTCATGTGCTAAGGAGGATAGTTACAAGGGTACAAAGCAACATATACCTTATGCCTGGATTTCTAACTGATGTAATTATTTCCATTACCAAAAACGCCTCTAACTGAAATGTGTAAAGTCAGTAGAAAGCAACAAAAGAAACTGTTTAGAATAGGCATCAGTCTACAGTCTGTAAAATAAAGCTCCCTCCCTCACAAAGCTTTGTGAGACTTGATGTATTTAAAAAGTATCCAAGGCCCTTGGATGAAAGGCCATATATAAATGTAAAGTACTGTGTGTATATATATATATATGTATTGTGTGTATATGTATATAAGTGTATGTGTATGTATAACATATAAATATATGTTATATGTATATATATTTCTGTATATAGCTTAAACATTTTTTAAGTCCTGTAATGTATAGCTAGACAAAAATTATGCAGATAACTCACAGTAGCTCACCATATATACACACACAAGGCATTCTGATAAGTGGAGAGGGAATCTAGAATGATTTATGCTGTCATTGACTTGAAATGTGTATGTAGCTTTATAAATAGCTTTTTTCCTCTGTATGGTATATTTAAACTATATCAAGATTTTAATAAGAAAAATGTTTATTAAAATCATACACCTCATCTCCCTTTGACTTAAGCCCTTCTGTTAGTTCACTTTTAAGATGTGATAGAGAAACTAGTTAAAGGAAAATTCTGTAATGGTTACATTTTTTAAATAGTTTGAATCCTTAGCTGTTCGTAACTGCTGAAATAGGAGATAAAGGTAGCTACTAATAAAACATTACCAGTTACCAGCCTAGTCCCTGTTCTGAGTCTAGGGAAAACTGACTCCTTAGTGGTAAGTTCCTTGGCTAACTCTCAGCGTTGGTCTCTGTTCCTTAGCTAACTGTAACCAATACAGAAGGTGAATCTCTTGCTCTAGCTTTGCTAGTTTTTCCAGAAGTGAAAAATTGTATGGACTTGTCATCAAGTGGCCTTTCCCATCTGTTTGGTTTGGGAGTAACTTTTCTTTCCTGCAAGTTAGTCATTTGATCGTTAGATAACATGCAGTTAAAAAGCTGTAAAGTGGCAAATTTGTGAATCAAGAGCAGTGCCCTTCTTGTACAGCAGCAGTCATTCAGGGAGGCAGAGGAAAGGAAATTTTCCTAATCTCTTAACCTAGGTTTATCTTCATATAATTTGCACAATTGTATAGACCTGCTGTTTTTTGAAAGTTTACTTCCACGTGTGCATCCAAAGAGGAGCCGGTAGAGAGCAGGGTGTGAGCCTTCCCGGGCAGCTGGCGTGCAGGTGGGAGAAGTGCCCCCGTCGCCACCGCCCGCCTCCCCCGTGGTTCTGCTTCTCGCAGGGAGCCCTAATTCAGCCCAACTCTTCGTCATTCTTAATGCCACGTGAAAGATTGTTCAGCAGATCAGTAGTAACCTCCTCCTCGAAAGCTCCCTGCTGTTCTCCTTCAGCTCCCTTTTTATACGGTGCTTATAACCCGTGGATCGTGTCTCTGTGTGTGAATCTGTAAATGCCGTTCTGGGCTTTTTCTGTGTCTGTGCTCTTCATTGACACTTGCATTTCTCCAGCTTCCTTTCTCTAGGGCAAACTACACATACCTAGCTTAGTAGCTTTGGTTCTCTCGTCAAGCTTCACATGATTTGATCTTTTTTCTGAACTCTTCAGTTTGCCTTTTTAGTAACAGCTCTGCCAAAATTGAACAGAAAATTCTGCAAGTCTGGATTAACTGCATTGCAGTGCGTGTAGCGTTTGCTTATCCCGAGGTCTGAGTGTCCACACACGGATTGAAATGTGTAGGTGGATTGGTCACGCGAAATCTTCAGTGGCAATCTCGAACTGGCAGTGCTGGAAGTTCCCACATGGTCCGTGTGGGGCAGATACGGACAGGCTTCCCAGCTGGAATCTGGCCTCCATCGTAGTGCAGGCATTGCCCGGCAGGACCTGCTAGCATCAGCCGGAGCTCCGATGGGTCCTTTCCTAGCTGGAAATTGCTTTTGTGGTTTTCATTTGCAGCTGTTTGAGTATCTTATCAGTGAGCAATTTGCTGAATGAGAAGCATAGAGGGCTTTTCATTTTTTATATGTTTTAAGGATTTTCGGTGGAGTTGTCTTTTTAAGAGGATAACTTCATGTCTTGCTTGAAACACAAGCCTGTGAGACTTCCCCCTCCCTTTGTCCGTGGCTTGCTTAATATAAAGGTATTTTTTGTCATTACCTATCACCACAAGTTACTATTATAGTAATACACCATTTAGTATAGCAAGAAGCAGGTTTTTAGCTTTTTTTTTTTTTAGTATAGCAAGAAGTGTTTCAGGACTTCTTTCCATAATGGTGAAACTTTTCAGTATCCATTGTCCAGTGACAACAGCAGAGAATGCAAATTTGTACGTTTGAATACTACAGTCATGCAAACCTGTTGGAAAACAGGTTCCTGCCACAACCGTGAGATGGTTTCTCTGCAAAAGACTCTTTTAAGAAAATGGTTATTTTGGATATACTGAAATTATTCACAAATCGATTTTCATACAGCGAACAGTTTTAAGGTAAAAAAGTGGATTTCACTTTAATTTAGAAATTAAAATCCTTCCATTTACCTAAAATGGCATTCTTTATGTAAAACATTGTATTTATAAAGCATTTTTAAAAGGTAACTAAGCATTCCCCAAAAAAGTAATACTTTTTGAGGGAGGGAGGGAAGAGGCATTATAGTTCAAGCTGTGATAACTGCATTTTGGATGCCTTAATAGATATAATTTTGGGACATACTTTTGTATCAGTAACTTACTTTGCCTCCCCATGAGTACAAAAGAGTACTTTGCCCAAAAAGTTGTAATTCATGCTAGCATAGATTACATTTTTCCATTGCTTTTATTATTTTCAGAGCTACTAAATACAGCATGAACTTCCAGATTGTTCTCATTTATGTCTTTCCAAAGGAGAACGTGGAGAGGCTTTTATAATATTTTTTTTTTTTTTTTTAAATTAATCAAAATTACTCCATTGGACAGAGCAAGCTTTGGGAATGCAAAGCTGTGCTAGTAAGCCCGTGAGGGCTGGGTCTGCCCAACGGCGTACTAGAGGTGTGTGCTGCTGCCGCACCGCCGTGAGTTACCGTGAGCAGAGGGAGCGAGCTGGGGTGGAGCCACAGGCCACCCCGCACCAACGCCCGCTCTGGCGTGCGGCCTTGCCATGGGTCTTCTCCCCTCCGTGCCGTGGAGCGTCCTGCACCTCCGGGAAGTGCCACCACGCTTCTGGGACGTGACAGTGGACGTGATCCCGTGGATCAGAGTCCCTCCCCATGCAGAAACACCTCCACAACTCCTCGCGCGTACGTTCGTTGTGAGCGAGCGCAGGTAAGGGGCCGTGGGGACCGGGGCGGGAGAGCTGCTGCTCCACCGGGCGGTTGGGAGCTAAGGAATGGATACAGCTTCCACCACCCATCGGGGGGGCTCGTTCTAAATAGGACATCGTAGGTACAGCTGAGTAATCTGCAGGCTTGCGAAATCGTGCATAATGCTGTATTCCGTACCTATATTTATTCTGCTTGTAAACTATTTTACAGTTCCACGAGTGCTTTTCTGTATTTCAGTATCATGTACGCGATCTAATCAATTCATATAAAACAAAGCTAACAGAAGTTGATGAATTTTTGTGGAGGCGCAAGAACAGCCAACCACTGTTTTGTTAATCCTTGTGATACATTTCCTTTGCAGTATTTTTCCTTTGTATATTGATCTTTAGGCACCGTGTAAGTAGTCATTTGCTGTGCGGCTGTAAAAGGGCAGGTGTGACTTTAAGAAGTTATCTCCCCAGATACTTGAACTCCTTTCTGTTGCTAATTATATTAATTTGTGGTGGTTCTTAAACCTTGTCAAATACTCCACAGGACAATCCCTTATTTGGGGAATCTTGAAACAGCACCCAGGATAATCAGGTTAGGGGGCTAAGACAACCGATAGGCAGGTCAATGTTATTTAATAGGATTAGTATGATGGAGTTTTGCAGCTTGTTTGGTTTTGGACCAGAAACTTATGCGTGTCTCTTAAATCATCAGGACACTCTGCGCTACGCACACTAATATAATTTGTCGGTGTTCATGGGTCAGTTGGGTTTGCTCTACATCAATCAGTGTTCCTCTAATCGTTTGCTCTGGACAAAAAACTGGAATCCCTGGTACCCAGTACGCCAATGAGTGGAGCTGTTGTTGGATGTGAATATTAAACAACTTGTATGGGTATCTCTGGGTAATAAAGGCTGTAGTAGTCAGGTAACAGCAGATGTTGTTGGTATAAAACCATCTTTTCTCGTTACTGTTTGTGTGTTTCTGGTGCGCTGTTCAGTAACTTGTTGCTTAGGCATGTGTTTCTGCTCCTCAGAAAACTCGATGTAAGAAAACCAAAGCTGCTCTCATGCATGGTCACCCACGCTGCACACATCTTACCACCGATCGTTCCCCACACCGTGCCCCAGTGAGGCTTGGGCTCCTCTCACAAGGTGTAAAAAGGAGGAGGCAGATATGGTCCAGAGGAGCCCAGCTGGCCCAGCTTCCGCTTGCCGTGCTTGGGAAGTGGGGAGAGGGGAAGTCTCAGTCACTCTGTGGCAGCCAGGTGCCTTTAAAAAAAAAACCACTGAAATTATTAATGACAGAGAACTAACACAACCGAAGGTTGCCTTTCTGAAAAAGGATACCAGAATCCCTTGATGCCCCTACCTGTACATTATGTACCTTCCCTGGCTGTGAGCAGGCTGGAGATGTTTGGCCAGTGCTTGGACTGGGGAGCACTGGGCAGCTGTTGTGGGGATGGTGCACAGGGTCTGTGGACTCGTCTCCACTGAGGAACTCCAGGTCTCCTCCTGAAGGGACCTCTGGGCATTTCTCTTGGCCTCTAAAGAATGGCTCAGTCCTGCTGGTCTGCTGCCTGACTGTCTTGGTGCTCATATATTTTTAGTTCTCACTTTCTAGTGTTTGCTGTTAGATTTGTGTCTTTGATTTCTGGTCTTCTTGACAAACCAGGCTGTACCTGTTGGGTGGGATTTTTCTTCTCTTTTTTCCTATGGACTATTTTATTGGTTTGATAAATGACCCATATGTCTACAGGAAAGGGGCCCAAGGGCCTGGCCTGCTTCAGCATGAGGAAGGAAGAGGAAACCACTGAACTCTGATAGTTTCCAACTCTGGATGAAATCTCTCTGCTTGCAGGAAGGGACAGAAACAAACATCAGTAGTGCTTTCACTTGCGGTATTTGCACTCAGTGGCCCCTGCAAGCACCTCCAAGCAGTAGTACAACCATGTAAGTTGTTACTACTGGAGGGTGTTCTGAGGTCTGTATAAGCTCAGGATGGATTAAAAAGGACTTTTTTTCCTTACATAGGTCTCTTTCTTGTACATCCAGTAACTGTCTTAGTGACAGCTACCACCACTACCTTCAACTCTGTACACATTCTTCAGTAAATATTTGCAACAAAACAGTTAATTTCCTCTTTCCATTATCCGTTCCATAATCTTCCATTTTCACCTTTCACAGGCTTGTCTAGTATTTTCTCCTACTTCGGGGCTGTTGTTTCTTTTGTTGTGTTCCTTACAAAATAAGACCAGCAGTTGCAATCAAGGCTCTGAGCGTCCCGTCTCCACCTGTCTCGGCAGCCGTGGAGGCCTGGAGACCAGGGCAAGCCGGCACAAGCCGGTTGCCCCCCGAGACCGCCTCTAAGCACCCGGTCCCTTCCCTGGCCTCGCTGCAGGGAGGCCTTGACCGCCGTGAGCCCAAGGGTGCGGGACGGCTCCCCCTCAGCGGCCGCCCCCCGCCCGGGCCGGCCGCGCCGCCCTCAGGCCGCGCCCAGGCGCTGCCGCAGGGCCCGCGGCCGCCGCCGTTGTCCGCCCGCCCCGCCCGGGGAGGAGGAGCGGTCGCGGCCCTGGCCGTTCCCCTTCAACCATCTCCGCCCTCTCGCGGCCCAGTCGCCGCCGGCCATGGGCGAGCGCCGGGGGCGAGCGGCCCTGCAGGAGGCGGCCGGCCCGGAGCGGGTAAGGCCGGGGCCGCGGCGGTGGGGCCCCGCGGCGGGTGTCCCGGGCGCGCTGACGGTGCCGCCCGGCGAGGGGGCCGGGCCGTCCCCGGGGAGAGGTGCCGCCCGCAGAGGCGTGCGGGCGTCCCCGGGAGGCAGCGCGGGCGGCGGCAGCGCAGCCCTGCCCGCCGCTGTCGCATCTCGGGCCTTGCAGGCACCCGCCCGGCCGGGGCCCTGCCCGAGCCCTGCCCGAGCCCTGCCCGAGCCCTGCCCTCCAGCCGGGCGCCGCGGCCTCCTGTACCGCCGGGGTGCCGGGCCAGGCCTTCCCTGGGGAGTGCGGGTCTGGCACGGAGGGGTCCCGGCCACGCCGGCCGTGGTGGCTTCTCCCCCGTCCGCCCTGGGGATCTGTGACACGGCTCCGTGGCGGTGCTTTGGGTTGGGTAGCCCTGGAAAGGGCACGGGGTCGCCCTCGCGTCCTTGGCCCGCTCGGGCTCGGTGGGGTCGTACCCTTGGGGCGCCGTGGCCGCGGGGAGCACTGAAAACAGAGGTGTGATGAGTATGTACAGTCAGCCAGGAGTCGGGCCCCGGTCTCGGCCAGGCCCGGGGGACCCTGTGTCGCCTGGTGCAGGGCCTGGGCAGCACCAGGCCTTGCTGCCCTGCGAGGGTCTGGGCTTGCAGAGCTGTGCCTTGTCCCCGCTGCCCCGAGCTGCCCTGGAGGCAGGCGTGGGTGTTGTCGGGTGGTCCTGGCTTCCCAGCCCCTGGTAGACCAGGAGAGTCTGCCCCCAGGAGGTGTCTGAGCTCTTCTGGGTTCTGCCCTGTGAAGCCAGGCAGAGGTATGCAAGGGTAAAGGATCTTTACGGCAGAGAAGCCCGCGTGGTCTTTCCAAACCTTTGTGCCTCAGCAGTACTCAGTACTACTGAGTACTTTTCCAAAATCTGGGGCATGCCGTGTGGAATAGAAGCCTAAAAAAATCCCTTAATGTATCCCTCTGTGAACAGTGACATGCTGTACCTGCCACGAAGACCTGCTCGCTCTGGCCTGCCAGAGGCAAACAGTAGTCCTGTGCATCCCCTTGGACGTGCAGGACCGGCAGGCATTGTGCTCTTCAGCTGCTGTGTGGTGTAAGCCATCTCTCCTGGGAGTGCCGGTGATCTTCCCAGTCCCACCGCCAGCGTGGCCTGCTCTGCCCAGGGCTCGCCTGAAGCCTTTGGGAGCTCGTGGGATGCGCGTGCAGCCTCTTACCAGGGTGTGAAAGGGCTCGTGGTCACACACCATGACATGGTATGTGCCACATCACAGTGCTGGCTCTGCCAGCGCCTTTAGGTTTTTCCTTGGCTACAACTGATGTAGGGTGTGTAACTGAGATACTTGCACACACAGGCCAACAGCTATTGCCGTGGTGTGGTGGCTATACTTGTGTATATACATTATTTTTTTCATAGTTTGCTGAATTTGAAATTAATGGAAAGAGCTTCAGTACTAGTAAGCAGTCTTTGTTGTCCATTGGGTTTATTGTCATCACCAGAAAAGTTTATCTGTAGTAGTTGCAGAGTAACTGGAATATGATGTACTGGAGTGTGTCCAGCAAAGGACGAATGACTAAGAGACTGGAGCATCTGTTGTATGAAGAGAGACCGTGAGTGCTGGGGCTGTTCAGCCTGGAGAGGAGAAGGCTCCAGGGGATCTCATCAGTGTGTGTAAATACCTGGTTGAGGGAATAAAGGAGACGGAGCCAGGCTCTTCTCAGTGGTGCCCCATGATGGGACGGAATGCAATGGGCACACTGAAACACAGGAGGTTCCCTTTGCACGTAAGAAAACACTTGTTTATTGTGAAAGGGGTCAAATGCTGGCACAGGTTGCTCATAGAGGTTATGTAGTCTCCATCCGTGGAGATACTGCAATCTTGGCTGGACGTGGTCCTGTGCAGCCTGCTCTGGCTGACCCTTCTAGAGCAGGGGTTGGGCTGTGCCCACCAGCTTCAGCTCTTTTATGAGTTTGGCTCATGTTGTCTGAACAGAAAGCAACACGTTTGCATTGTAAACTGGATGCTCTTCATTATTATGGCTAGTGTTGACTGCTTTGTACACCGTCGTAGAATTAAGAAAAAGATCCGGGCTGCAGATTGAAAGCGGGAGGTGTATCGGCCTAGTGGCTTTTACCTTCTCCAGCTCCTCATAACCCTGCCAGGAAGGCAGGGCTGGGAACGTGTTGTGCGCCTTCAGCACCAAGTGGTGGCTGCTCTGAAGCCTTGGCAGCGATCAGAGTGTGCCGTGTGTCCGAAATTGAATTAGGAAAGGATCTTCCATGAATTTTCAGCTGAGTTGTACCAAGGCATGTACTGTGTTAACAAGCTGGCTAGGTAATGAGTATTACTCTGTTGAAACTTCGTCTCAGAGGATTGGAAACCAAAAGGGAGAGAGACAGGACCCTCTCATAGCCAGCAGCTGCCTGCCTGCATGCCACCTGCCAACTTGGAAATGGAACCTGCCTGTGAAACTTCACCCCAGAAGGGGTTAGGGGAGGTGGGAGGTGGGTTGAGGGGGGAGGTTCCAGTATGGTGCAGTCTCTGTGGGCTGACCCTTCCTTTTTTAAAATTTTAAAAAAACCCACCTATTTTTTTAAAAAAAAACAGTACCATTTTCCAAGTCTGTGTGGAGGTCCTTCTCGGGGTCATGCCATCACTCTGAGTCTTTGGCTCCTGGAAGCTATCCTTCTGCTTTCCTGCCATCAGGGCTCTCCAGAGCATACACACTGCTTCAAGGGCCTTTTCTGCTTCTCTTGCCTTTCTGTCTCGCTCCGCTCTGACAGTATTTCTGGTGTGTTGACCCCTCTCTCTGTGGCCTTCGGCATGGCGACTGTTAAAGGCCATTGGAAAAATGACAAGTGGTCTTGTTCAACATATTCATCAGCGACCTGGATGAAGGGACAGAGAGTACCCTCAGCAAGTTTGCTAATGGTACACGGAGGAGTGGCTGATACACCAGCAGGCTGTGCTGCCATTCAGCGAGATCTGGAGAGCTGGGCGGAGGGGAACCTGATGAGGTTCAATAAGGGCAAGTGTAGGGTCCTGCACCTGGGCAGGAATAACCCTGTGCACTAGTACAGGCTGGGGATCGACCTGCTGGAGAGCAGCTCTGCGGAGAAGGAGCAAGACTAAGAGGGGACTTTATCAACACTTATCAATATCTAAAGGGTGGGTGTCAAGAGGATGGGGCCAGGCTCTTCTCAGTGGTGCCCAGTGACAGGACAAGGGGCAACGGGCACAAACTGGAGCACAGGAAGTTCCGCCTCAACATGAGGAGAAACTTCTTTACTCTGAGGGTGACAGAGCACTGGAACAGGCTGCCCAGGAAGGCTGTGGAGTCTCCTTCCTGGAGATATTCAAAACCCGCATGGATGCCGTCCTGTGCAACCTGCTCCAGGTGAACCTGCTTTAGCAGGGGGGTTGGACTGGATGGTCTCCAAAGGTCCCTTCCAACCCCTGCTGTTTTGTGATTCTGTGAAGTGCTCCTTGTCTCAGTGTTGGTCTCCAGTTTTCCTGCCATACTGGATCTTTGCTCTTCCTGTGCTCCACTTCACTTCTGTACACCGTAAGTATTTTTCAAGTTATCTCTGTGTTATGGGCCCTGCATGATGGCTCAGGAACATCAAAGCTGAGGTTGGTAACTGCTAGTCCGCCTAGTTAGGCTAAAATAAATCCTTGGGCATAGTCCCCAGGCAGTATAGAAGGGTTTTGCTTGGGAAAATGCTGGGCTAACAAGGCAGACTTTTGCAGTGTTTGCTTTCTCAAGGATGATGGCTGGTGCAGAAGCAGATGGAGATGCTAGCTGCTTGGCAGGCCCTGGAAAGGTGTGTGTGAAGGCAGGGTGTCATCCCTGCTGGGCCCAGATTCTCCTGAGGAGACTTTCAGTGGGTACTGCAACCATCTCTGTGTCCTGGGAAATACAGAAGGTCTTGCACTCTCCTGGCCTTCAGCAGAGACTCTGCAAGATGATGCTGGAAAATTTGTCTTGTGTAATTGAGTAATATTTTAGAATGTAATAAAGTGGTAAAATTGTAATCCAGAATGTGCTTCCTGATGCGTTTTCTTTGGGAATCTGTGATACGTATGCCAGCTATGCAATGTGCATGTGTGTTTGTTTTTAAAACGTGAGTAGAATTATTTGTTGGAGGGTATTCTCCAAATTGAAGTAAAGGATTACTTTTTATTATGTGAGTGGTTACAGGCAGACTGGGTGGAGAAAGGACTTTGGCACTTCCTCGGAGAGTAGAATCAATGGTATACAAACCCTTTTGCCCCCCTTCCCTGCTGTATTATATGTAATACCTCGTATGCTGCCTGTGGTTAGTTATCCTCTGCAGTGGTGTCAGCGGGATCTCAGAACCGACCCAGAAAGGCATCCTGCTGGCTAAACTTTTGGTCACTGTGAGTTTCCAGCCCTTCTGGAGAGGCTGCAGCATGCTGTCCTGGCAGCTCTTCACAACGGTTGTCTTCAGTAGGTGCTTGGTGACCTGCCTGGCAGGGGTGCTGTCTGGTGTTGATCCCGGAGGCAGATGTCCGCAGCCAGAGGCGAGGTGAAGGCCCTGCTCATGGAGTGCTCTCTCCGTGCTGCTCTTCACTGGCCTGTCTCCTAAATGTCAGCCGTCCCCACCTTGGCTGGGCAGGTAGCTCTCTGAGGAAGAGCTCTGCACAGGCATTCTCCGGGAGCCCGCGCAGAGGGAGCGGGGTGGGGATGGGTGACTTTAGGCAGGGATTTTTGTGCTGCCCGCTGTTGGAAAGAGAGGCACATAGCTTCGTATCTGCACTCGAGGGAGAGCCTCCAGACCCGCGCCGGTGTGGGGGCCGCCTTCTGCTCACAGCAGGGTTGCATACCCGAACCTCCATGCAGAGTCTCGTTGTGGCGCAGGGCTGATCCTCTACCAACGGGGATTAGTTGCTGTGATCTCATGACATTTTTAAGAAAGTCCATCCAGACCCAAGTGTCTCGATGTAAAGCGAATGACTTGGAGGTAACAGGGGCAGTGAGCCTCATGGAGCTGTGCGGGATGCGGGCTGGCGGCAGCGTGTGGTGACCTTGCAGGTGTCTTCCCCGTGTGCAGCACCGCAGCGGCTGACGCTGTCTCCCAGGGCAGCTTTCCTCCTTGCTCTGCAGAAAGGCTTCCTCTGCCCTGCAGAAAGGCTTCCTCTTTGGCACGCAGGCGTCAGGTGCTTCCTGGGGAGGGGGTCCTGGTGTGAGCGGTGCTGGGTAGAGCCAGGCAGACAGGCAGCACTGCCGCCCTGGCAGCGGGGGCACAGATGGACGGCGAGGGGGCAGGTACCCCAGGGATGGGTCGTGCGTCCACCCGAGAGGGGCAGGTGCGTGTCTGTGTGACACGGGAGGCTCTTGAACCACACCTTTGGGATATGGGGAAGAGGAGGAACAAGTAACAGCAACCTTAACTCTGCTTTATCTTCAGAGCTCGTCTCCAAGTGCTGCTGAAAATGGCTCGGACCCTGACGAGGAGCCTCTTCTCAGAAAAAATCCCCGGCGGTTTGTCATCTTCCCCATCCAGTACCCAGATATATGGAAAATGTATAAACAGGCTCAGGCCTCCTTTTGGACAGCAGAAGAGGTGAGCCCTGGGGCCAGTGGGTTGGCACGAGGCACTCAGACCAGGGTCCTGGCGCTTCCTTCCTAGCTCTGCGCCTGGCTTCTGTGTTGTAAGGGTTGGAGTTAATTGCATCGAACACGAGGTGCCTGCACCAGAGCAGGACTGCCTTCAAGGACAGCGGAAAGAAAGCTGCTTCCACAGGGCCACTCAGCGGGGCTGGTTTACATGTTTGGTTTAGGACGAGATGGAATTGTATCTTGGTGCGCTTCTCTGGTTATAGAGGGAGCCTGAGTCAGATAGCTCTGATCTGTGGTCACGTTGCTCCTACCCTGTTGCAGTCTCTGTACCTGCAGCTAACTCCTTGCCCATGTAAGACCTTCTGGGTACTTTAATGTGAATGCTGTTCTTTAATGTTAGGCACCTATTTTCCAGAAATATGGTGATATGATAATCAGGGACACTTGCTAAAAATGCTTCTAATTGACTTCTGATTGCCCTGGTTAGATGCTTGTCCCATGTTATAATGCAAGCTCTAAGTTTTTCCCCAACGCTGCTGGTTAGCCAGACCTGAGCAGTACTGAGCTCGCTACGCTTGCAGCAGTGGAGGCTTCTGAACACTGCCCTGATCTGGAGAGATTACCTGCCAGCTGAGCTGCTTTTTCCAGCTTGAAACTTCTGCAGCCTTTGCTCGTTCCTGAGCAGTGATGTGCAGTTGCAGAGGAGTGAGCTGAAAGCACTGGCAGGCTCTAAGTAGGCCAGAAAGCATCCTGGTATGGCGAGGAGCAGCTGTCTGTAGAATTGCTATTGGGTTGCCTGCCTGGGAGGCTTGCTGCCCTGTTGCAGTAGAGGTTGATCTAAGCCGTTAAAGGAAAGGCATTGGCATTCCTGTCTGATCAGCATTGCCCTTTTACCACGTTACTGGCTCCTTCACACGCTGTCGTACCATTTGTTGGTGCATTTCCAAATGAACTGGAAAGTTAACTGTAAAATTGGTTTGTGTGTGTATACGCGTACATGTTTATATACACACACACACATACACACGTGTAAGTTTTTAGGCTCCTCTGTTTTTCGCATCTAGCCCTGCTTAACTGCCGCTGTGGTTCAGAAATCCCTCCCTTCAAACAAACAAACAAACAAACAAGCAAAGTCTGGGCGAAGGAAGCTGTGGTTTTCTACTGTGGCTAGAGTTCAGTCTGGTAGACAAGAGCAGTTGCACGGCGTTCGCCCCATGCCATTCTTTGGCGGGGTGGAGGCTGAACACCTGCCAAAGGCAAAAGGCCCCTCAGTCCATCTTTTGGCACACCTGGGTAGAGGTTCCTTGGAGTATCAGCGTTTATTTCAAGTAGAGTTTAAGTGTCTCAGAGTGAGCTCTGCTTATCGGTGCATGTTCATACTCATGACAAGAAGATAGTAATGCTTTCCAAAGTCTTGATTTATTTGTAATTCAATAGACAATGATTTTTATGCCAAATTACAAAAGTGTAAACTGTGAAGCAAACACGTGGTGTTACTGTTGCAGAGGGAGACAGCAGAACTGCAGTGTCTGCTGTCTTTTGGTCACATGTATTTAAATTCTCTACATGTAAAGGTTTGAGAGCAAACACCAAAACTCTGCCTCAGTCATTTGACTAGGCTGCTTCTGTTCTTACAGAATGACAAACTCAAAAGGGCAATAATGTTTTTCTTTTTTGTTTTCATTAGGTTGATTTGTCAAAGGACCTTCCTCACTGGAACAAGCTGAAAACAGATGAAAAATACTTCATCTCTCATATTCTAGCATTTTTTGCAGCCAGTGATGGAATTGTAAATGAAAACCTGGTGAGAAAGCTTTACAGAGGGCTTGAATCTTTACTCCTTTTGTTGGCTTATTTGCTTTTCATTTTGGTTTTCTCACATTAATGCATAAGTTTATTAAATGTGTACTTTTTTTTTCTTCCCATCATCTCACCTTTGCCAAGGGGAGTAAGCAGCTTATTATGCTGGGTCCAGCGTCTGAGTTAGATCGGGTCAACTGTGGTCAGCAAGACTCCAAATCACATCACTCTTGGACACAGTTTTTAAGTTCAGCCTTCTGCCTGGCTATGTTGATCTGCATTTCTCAATGAATCCCCATGCTTCTTCCCGTGCTTGTGTTAAATGAGAGTAGGGAGGGATTGTGCTGTGCCATGCTCTGTATTCTTCATTTTGGTAAAATCCATTTTACTCTCACTGAATGGTATCCTAGAATCTTTTAGGGCTGCAGGTGGGTGCTGCTAAAAAGGTGGGGAAATCTTCCTGCTGGAATCAGTTCTGGACTGCAGAATGTCTCACCACAGGTTATCACTGGTATCTGACTGCAAATGCCCAGTTTAGATCTTGAATGTCTATAATGTGTAGACTGTCATAGTATGTGTGCATACGTTGCATGAACACATCTTATGTCATACTGTTTATATTTTTCAGTGATGAACAAAAAGTCTGAGGCTTTGTTCAATATGAAGTGTTTACTAACAACATTTTGCTGTTCCCCTCCTGTGTACTTGCACCCTCATCCTTCGCTGCAGCTCTCTATCTAATACGCACAGCAGACGTACTTCTAGCCAGCTTGCTTTATTTTCTTCTGCACCACACCTGTCCTGTTGACCTATCTGTGAATAAAGTAGGGCTGAACTGCTCCCATCCTTTCTCTGTCGTAGAGATCTATTGTCTCTCCCCTTAAGCGCAGAGTACTGTCATGCAGGACTGGTTTTGCTGTACTTATTGCCGTACTTTCTGGTTTTCGTAGGTGGCGCGTTTCAGTCAGGAGGTACAGATCCCAGAAGCTCGTTGTTTCTATGGCTTTCAGATTCTCATTGAAAACGTTCACTCAGAGATGTACAGCTTGCTCATAGACACCTACATCAAAGATCCTGAGAAAAGGTATACCTCTGGATGTGTTAGAGACCCATGGGAAATCTGTTGCCTAGTCCAGTGTCACCGTTGTTGGGCAGCAGCAGCTGTCTTCTGTTTCGTACTGACTTACTGGGGGAGTTGGGGATGGTTCCTTAAGGCTTTCAAGGCCTGCATGCCTGACCCCCAAAATGGAGAGAAGTATTACTGACCAACAGACTTGTGTGGGAGTGTCAGAATGTTTGTTAATATTTGTATAAGTCTTTGATTGCAGGAAGCGTGGACTGTGTGAAATGTTGTTAAAAGGTCATTGTGCTCCTGAGGTGCTTGCTCTCACATCAGCAAAGGATCTGCCTTGGGAAATTGAGTGCTCCTGATCCAGCTGGTGTTTCTAGCATATGCTAATCAATGTATTGCATCCTTTCAGCTTTTTTGTTGTGGGTGCTTTTTCATACAACTTGAACTGCTTACTTTTAAAGTATCGGGTTCTTTGGAGAGCCCCATCACCTTTGTGTGTTGGAGGACTTCCTAGTCTAAATGGTAATACATTTGAAAAGAGGCACTTTTCCCTCAGAGACTCCACCATGGTGATGGTCAGGCAGAGCTTAGTTTCCCACAGTGACATCCTGTGTGGGGATAGTGGGGGGCCTGCAAGGTTTTCTTTAGGTGTTTAGCATGGGAACAGAGCTTGTGATCGTGGGAATTGTCCCTTTTGTGGAGCTGGACAAGATGAGGTTTAGCTCGGTGGGTAGGAAGTGGCTGCTGTCTTGCTTGAACCAGGGCAGATTTACATAAATGACTTATTTTGATGTTTTCTCTTTGTTTTCTGCTGTAGGGATTTCTTATTTAATGCTATTGAAACAATGCCTTGTGTCAAGAAGAAAGCAGACTGGGCTCTGAAGTGGGTTGAAGACAGAGAATCCACTTTTGGTGCGTAGCTTCTTAAAAACTAGTTTCTATTGCACATGTCACAAACTAATCCTCTGGGAGTGAGCTGCATCCCTGGAACATGAAATGAAATTCTCCCCAGATGATGTTGTGGCTTGTGGGTCTCTGGTTTAACTAAAGGACTAGAAGTAACTTCTAGTGAGCATGTATGTTTTTGTCTTCAGCTAAAGCAATACAGTAATGGCAGTGCCCACTAGAATCATGTTAGGAAAAACGCTTGTGGGTTTCTCTGTCTCTTTTTGTCTTTATACCAAACAACCCTAGTTTCTTCAGTTTTTGCTTGTAGACTTTGTTTTCTAGGAGTTCTGATTATTTCTTCCAGTTAGCTCCTATTTTGTACTCTCTGAACTGGGCAGCTGAAGTCTTGCAAGTCCAGGCTTTTTCTGTGTTCACGTTGATATAGACAAATCCTTGTGTGACGTTAGCCTTTTTTTGTAACACCATGACTGAGCTTGGGCAAAAAAGAGCCAAGAATCATCTATCTCTGATGTTTCTGGTTTGCTGCTGGGACCAGGTTTCTAGTTTTTGTATCTCATTTCAGAGCTGGGATGCTGGCTCAGCGTCCATCAGCATGGTGCAGGGCATCCTTTCCAGTGTTCTGCGTTCAGCTTACTATGTTGACTCTGAAGGATGTGTTGTAGCTGAAATGAATAATGGGCAGACTCTGGTGAATTTTCTAAACCAAACATCCTCTATACTTAGAGAAAGTGTAGATGGAGAGATTCAGACAGGCGAACAAAACAAACCTTAATAGTGTTCTTTTGCAGCTTCTGTTGCTCACAGCTCTTGTTTGAGTGGGGTGGTTCTTGTAGCTGGAGATTCTCCTGTCCTGGAGCATCGTGCTGTCTCTCCAGTCTGGCTTTGCTTGCTGCGTGTGGAGTCCCTTCATCTCCTTCATTCAGCTCCCAGCAGCCTGGGGTGTGTCAGAAATCAGAAGGTTCCCTAACTCAAAAAGCAATGTTCTCCCCACCCCCTGCCTCCAAACTTCACGCGCCCTGTCCAAATTTTTGTAAAGTACATTTCTACTCTTCTGTTTTTTCATCTTATTGAGAAAACTTCTGAAGTTTAAAACATTTGGGGAGTCCAGGACTTACAGTTATGGATTATGAGATATGATATGTGAAGGTGGCTGGCTGGCTGGCTTGTTTGCTTGGTGTTTCTTTCCAGCTTGGGGACCTGGCCTGCAACCAGATCTCTGCAGCTTGGGTTGATTTCTTGGTTGGTTGCTGTATCTGTTCTGTGGACTCTCAGCCTCCCAGCGTGCGCTTATGTTTTGTGGTGCTGTTGATGGGCAATTTTTGTTTCAGCATAACTCATTTGTGTGATAGTCAGGTGGAATGTAGTAAAAATTTTATCGGCATTCAGTCTTCATTAAACTTGTATTGTATCAGCAGCCTTCCTCCACTCCTCTCTAGAAGTAACCTAGGAAATTTTTAGTGTTGTCAGACAAATTCTTTCCTTAGTAACTTCTGTGATACCTGTAAGTTCATGTTGCTTTTCATGCTTTTTTCCTAACTTGAATTTCTTCAGATGCACCAGCAGATGGCATTTGCATCTTGAGAGGAAGTGAGACACCTGGCTGTTTGGGGGTTATTTTGTTATTTAAAAAAAATTTTATGCAGTTCTCCCTGGGAAGAGGCACCAGCACTTAATGCAAAAGCTCCTCATGTTAGAATATACTTAAGGCTCTTTCGAAGCTGTTTAAACTAGAATACATGGAATGACGTGTCTTCACCAAGCAGTCAGGTGGTCTTGTAGTCTGAGGAAGTACATTCCTGTAGAGAACAGGGAGAACTGGGACCAATAATGCTGTGCTTTCTGTGGATGAAATGTGGGATAACAGGTGGGATAACATAAACTGTTGTGTCTTGATGAATTACATTCTGTGTTCTTCCACTCTTGTAAAGATATGATTTTATGTAGATTCTCAACAAGCAGAAATTGAAGTGTAGGGGGTTTTTGTTTAATTTATAGGAGATTTGTTCTTCTCTCTGTTTTGTCTATTAGTTACACAGCTGCTTTCCTGCCTTTTAGGGAAAAGAGATAAAGGAGTACTAATGTCTTGGCTACTTTGTACAGTTACATTCTTTCCCTTTTGACCCATGGCAGTTTCAGTAGATGCCCTGGTTCTTCAGTTCTGCTGGGGTTACCTGTGGTTAAGTGCGGTTGCACGTGTAGAACCCCTATGCCTCCAGATCTGCTGAAAGATGTGGTCAGATACGACACCTGGTGCTGGAAAGGGGATTGCTTCTCTCCAGCATCGGTCTGTCTGATGCAAATGGTGCGTCTTGCTGACAAGCAATACACTGTTTTGTGTCTAACTGAAAATGTGTTATGTTAAACAGGTGAGAGAGTGGTTGCCTTTGCTGCAGTTGAAGGCATCTTCTTTTCGGGTTCCTTTGCTGCTATATTTTGGCTAAAGAAGAGGGGCCTGATGCCTGGACTGACTTTCTCCAATGAACTTATTAGCAGAGATGAGGTAATGTGTCATGTCCTACATACTGTCTGGGAAGGAAGGTGAGTTTCCAGGAGAAGGGCAGAATTATATTCATAAAGATTCCATAGTCTTGCCAGAGTGGCCCACCTCTGGTGGCAAGGAGGGCTGGAGGGAAGCTGAAGAGAGCAGAAAGCAGTTTTTGGGTAGGAACCAGTGTAAAAGAGAATCCAGCAGTGAGTAGGGGAAGCATTTCTGGGTATGATTGAGCCTTTTTAATGTTGACAGTGCTGGAGGCTGAGGAGGTGGTAGAAGTCTGAGTAGGTTCTCTGCTAGCCAGTGGCAGCAGTAGGATTTTCCAGGGAAAGTTCACTGTCCTGGTAGCATAGAGGTCCTGGTTACCTGCCAGGTAATTGCAGGCCACACTCCCTAGAGCTTCTCCTGCAGCAAGCCTTCTGTGTCTGCTTTAACATCACCTCCTAAGCAGCACAGAGAAGAGACTTCCTTTCCCCAGAGCAGTGCCTGACCCTGCTTCTGCAGCCTGACAGAGGAGCTGTAACTGCTGACGTGTAGGAAGACAGGAGTCCTGCAAAGGAGCAGGCTGTCCCCAGAATATTTCTAAAAAGGGGAGAGAAGCAGACTTCTAGCTCTAAGTTACTAATGAACTTAAAGCCTAGGTGCTGCTATGTCCCTCAGCAGAAACACCTGCTTTTAAAGGGAGTAAACATAAATATTAGCAATACCCTGGTGCATAGTATGATCAAAAAGGTGGACTTTTTGGATTGAAGGGGACGTTTGTTTTCCTGTGCCGTGAATGGAGGCAAAAGCCTAGCTGCCCAAGGACCGGTGTGGAATTGCACTGTCCCCAACTGCAGTGGGGGCTGGCTTGGGCAAGGACATAGCTAGGACATGACTCTGAGCCTTGCTTTGCCTTAACGGCTTCAGTCGGGTTCAAGTGGCCTCCTCTTACCACTCCCTATCTGTCCCTAGTTGTGGGGCCCAGAGCTTGCAGACAGCCTTCTGCATCCTTTGTGCATCTGTCCCCTGGCCACCCCGGGAGGTTGCTGCAGAAGCAGCAGATATCGTTCCTCTCAGTGTTCTTTTGTTGCTGCACAGTGATAAGATCTGCTACGAGGGGGCAGCTACAGGTCTGTTAGAGGGGAGTGCTGCTTAGCTTAGGATGTGGTGTGTCTGGGGGGCTGCATGTCAGCACTCCAAAGGTGGCAAGCCTCGTGCTGGCAAGTGCCCTTTCTCTTCTCTGCTTCCTGCGCCGCTGCCTGCCAGCTGGCAGTGGTTGGTTACGGTTGGGGCCTGTCTTTAAGGCACCGCACAACTCACGGCACTGTTGGCACTGAAGAAGCAGAAAGACCAGTTCTGTATGCAGTATGAACATGCTAGTGGTTTGAACTTACCAGAATTGGTCTAACAGAAGAACGAGCTTTATCGTGATGGAAGTAGTTTCCATGGATTAGATAGACTGATTTGAAAGGAGGCATCTTACAAGATGCCTTTAATTTAAAAGACACTCTTGAGGAAAGTGATATGGTCAGTAGGCAAAACCAAACAGTTCTTCAGTCTTGACCTTCCTTGTGTCTTCTGTTTCTGTGAGTCATCACAAACTAAGCCATTCGAGCGAGGAAGTATTTGTTTGTTAGAAGGGTTTCTTGCAGGTGAATGAGACGTAAGTTCCTCTGTACAGCAGTGTAACTGTACTTCTCTGCAGAGTCGAGCACCAAAAGACTGAATTTTTATTGAGCTCCGCTGGCATAATTCCAACTGCAGAGCTGTTATGAAGGGTAAGGCTTGGTGCCCAAAACACCTGCATTGAAACCCAGGAAATGCTGTTACAGAAGCAGTGGTGGTAAGAAGAATCCACAATGGAAAACTACACAAACAGTTTTCTGATGCACCTGAACAGATAAATGGTTAATGCTCAGTATGTTTTTTGAGCTGCAGGCTCTGTTCCCAGGCTGTTCTTTGAGCTGGTGCATCTCTGATTCTTAAAGGTGCAAAGCTGCTGGGAGCACCAGTCAGCAGAGCACACCAGTTCAGGTGAGAAGCCAGGCATGTCCTGCATCCTGCTGGAGATGTTGCCATGGACAAGACCATGGGAAGCCCTGCAGCTGGCAGCTAATGCTTTCCCTAGAGGGGCAGTGTTTCCCAGATTATGTTATTTCAGGGCTGTTTCGTGACCTGAATCACAAGGATTTTGTAGCCTTTCTAAGAAAGTTTTTGCTTCTTGGTTTTATTTTGACCCCTGTTAACAATAGCACTGGATTGTCTTACAGCCCATAGCCTGCCAAGTGCTTCTGACTGGTTTTCCCTGTGGATGTGCCCTCATGGTGTGTATAGGCTCCAATCACCACCTTGCTGTCAAGAGGAGAGATGGTAGCACAGTGCTGCTTTAGTCTAGCAGCCGTGGGTATGGCTGAAGCCAGAGGTTCAAGCTGTAGCCAGGCAAGCTCAAATAGAAACTGAAGCATCTCTTGGAGCAGCTGTCTGGTGCCTACCTCAGACTGTGAGGGATTGCTCGTCTCCTGATGTTGTCTTATCCTGGCTGGAGGCTTTTCTGGAAGTCTTAGGAGTGAACACAATTTACCGGGCTCCGTGCAGGATAGCTGGGTGAAATGTGAAGGTGGGTTGAGTTGGGGCACGATAGTCTTAAGTGTTACAAACCTGCAAACATTGTAGTAGCAAATTCCTCACAGTAACTGCACGTTGTTTGGAGAGATGACCTGTTGATCTTGGATTTGGTGTCTCTAATCTGAATCTTCCTTTCTGAAAACGCTGTGAGGAGAAGGAAGGGAAGAAATGCTACTAAAAGAACTTAAACCAAGTATTTCTGTACAGCTGTCTTGAAGCAGAGAGTAGCTAAATGGTCTATGTTAACTGGCAGGTGGTTTTGCAGGTCTTGATGTAGGAGTCTTTCTGCAAAAGCATCTCTGACGGGAGGCAGGGCACAGCAGGGCTATGTGTAGGATCCCTCACAGCAGAGCAGCTCTGAAAAGTATTTACCTGAGAAACATGTGTGCTGAGCGTTATTTTGGCACGGGTGGTATGCGTTGGATTTCATATGTTACTAACTGGGTTGTAAACTAAAAGTGCCTGCTACACATGGTAATGTTAAGACTGTGAAAGAAGCAGGAGGCTAGGAAGCTTCAACCTGAATGAGGCTGCCTCATTCAGGTAAGAGCAAACTATGTGGAGAAGGGAAAACCTGACTTTTTTTTCATTGTTCTCTGTTGTTTCAGGGTCTACACTGTGATTTTGCTTGTCTAATGTTCCATTATTTAGTGAACAGACCATCAGAAGAGCGGGTCCGTGAGATCATTGTTAATGCTGTTGAAATTGAGCAGGTAAGCCTGGCCGTGACAGCATCGTGGGCAGCACAGGACCAGTTTATGTGCAATAATGATCAAATTAACCTCTAACTTTGGGGCTTCCATGTTTGATACTTGGCTCAGGCATGGATCCCTGATGCGTTATACCATCCTTTCCTTCCTCCTTGATGACAATAAAAGTGAGAGGCTTTCTGATTCACTTGTTGAGCAACTGGGAGAAGCTAAAGCTATCAGCTGGTTTCCTCCTTAATGACAGAAAGGAAGAAAGGCGGCCTGTCTTAGTATAGAATAGAATAGTTGCAGTTGGAAGGGACCTACAGCAATCATCTAGTCCAACTGGAACTGTCTGTTAGAGAAGAGTTTGTTTACCTCTGTCCTTTCAGGATCTTTGTCTCTCCCTACTGTATACACAGCCCTGCTTGTCCTCAGAAGACAGGGTCTGTTCTGGCCACGTGTACCATGCTAGGTTCTGCCTTTTTCTGAGGTTGCTGTCGGCTTCTTTCACATGAAGTGCTGCCTGTCTGCAACGACAAGTTCCTGCACTGCTGAGTGTTGGCAGGATTGTAGTTTGTTCTTTCTTTTCTCTTGTCATCTAACTACTGTGATGATGATGAATGCCCCAGCTTCGCCTCACAATACTGACAGGTATTGCATCGATGCCTAAACATACACGTGGCTGGGTTCAGCACTCATATATATCACTATCCTCTCCCATCTGTTGTTCTATAATGGTTGGAAGCCAATGAAAACTGGAGATTTCTGGATCTATTCCTGCTCTCGCTAGTATGGTCTGTAGGTTTTCTTGAACTTGGAGTTCAAGCTTACACTGAAGCTTGGAGTCTTATGGGGGGGTGGGGAAAGGCAGATCAGAGGGACAGTAATAAAAATTCTTGTGCCTTTTCCAGAAAAACATGCTAAAAATAAAGGAAGATACAAACAACTACTGAAAACAGCAGACACTTGTTGAGTTTAGTGATGCAAGTTATTTATTCAGAGGACTGCCTGGGGAGCCTGGAATATCACAAATTGTGTTATACAGAGCACAGGTGTTTTCTCTCCTTTTCCCTTCTTAAATTTTATTTTTCTAAATGTCATCTATATTTTAATTTCTAGGAGTTTCTAACAGAGGCGTTACCTGTAGGTCTGATTGGAATGAATTGCACTTTGATGAAGCAATATATTGAATTTGTCGCAGACCGGTTACTGATGGAGCTTGGGTTCGCGAAGGTAAGAGGTGCAATTGTCCGAAACGCTGGCCTGCCAGGACAGCCCAGGACAGCTGTCAGCACAGAGCGCTCTCTTAACATGCCTGGGAGCAGGTCAGATTGAGCGCTTGCACTTGCTGTGAGTGACAGCCAAAACCACAGCATTAATATATATGCTTCACTGTTTAAAAGAGCAAGAACAATTTAGGCCATTGTTTCCCTTCAGCTGCTCTGCTGGTTTGTAATGAGAAACTTATGCTGTACTCAGGTGCTGCAGTCCTTGAAGGATAATAGGCACCTTGCATGGGTGAACTTCACCATGGACCAAACTCCTGGGGAGTGACGGTACTGAATTTGCTTAGATAGGTGTCCCTAGATTCTACAGCATATTACAGCAAGGGATGATCTGGTTTGAAAGGGTTTGACTGTTTTGTTTGTTGGGTTTTTTTAAAGCATTTTTATCCTATCAGAACCACCAGTGTAATAATGTTTCCCTTTCCCAGGTCTTTCATGCAGAAAATCCTTTTGATTTCATGGAGAATATCTCTCTGGAAGGAAAAACAAATTTCTTTGAGAAGCGGGTTTCGGAATATCAACGTTTTGCTGTTATGGCAGAAACAATGGACAATGTCTTCACTTTGGATGCAGATTTTTGATAACTTGGCAAACAAAATGGTGACTGTTTCCCTCTCCCTGTCTCGCTCTCTGCTGTGAAGTTCTCTTCATTTCCTGTCCTGGAAGTGGAGTCTACTGGGATTTTTTTCCTGGGTTTTCATGTTGTTTGTCTGAGGAGTAAATATATTTCTGTCTGTGTCATTTAAAAACAAAGCGGGGGTTTCTTTTTAAAAAATTTCTATGGCTTTTTAAAAAGGATGGCCTTTTTAAGATTCCCTTGACTCATGTGCTGTGATTGCTGTCTTTAAAAATGACTGGAATGCTACTACTTTTTTAAGACTTTGGTAGTGTTTTAAGAAAGCAAACTGCGTATTTACCTCATGTTATGGTATCTTAATCTGAAAACCAGATGAGGTGTCGCTCTTATGTATATATGTTCCTATAAATTATTTTCATGGTTTCTATTTTCATGTTTATAGATTTGGTCTAGAGTAAAAGATCTTCCCTTTCTTCTTGCTGCAGGTAGAGTAATAAGTGAATGTGGGAAGATATTAATAAAGTATGAAGTATAAAATCTTATTAAACCCAGGGATACGGCTTGATCTCCCCGTTAGCCTGGGTTCTGTCTGAAAACGTTTTTACTCTGGTTGCAAACCTGATGGCTGTTGGTAGGAGTTGAAATACGTACGATTTTTGTCTTACAGCTGTTATGAGCAGGTCGGTGGACTTTGAATGGTTCTTCAAAAGGCAAGCCTGTTAATAGTGGAGAAAACCCACATCCTGTAGTTCTTTGGCTTGTGCTGCCTGTTTTCCCCTGCTTCTCTGAACAAGTGCCTTATTAAGCAGTGTGTAGTTGTGCTGAGTTGCAGTCGGCATCTGGCATTGGAACAGCCAGCTCTGGGTGTTTCCTGTCTTCCCTCTGTCACGCTGGGTGATTTGCTGTTCTCCCCTTCTTGGTTTCACCTGTGCATTGGTGGGGTGAGAAGGCATATCATTCCAAGGGATTATCCCTGGAGGGTGTTACAAACGTACTACTTGGGCTGTAAGGAAGCACAGTAATGTATGAAGGTACTTCAAGTTGTGTGTTTGATGTGAACCATTGAAACTGTTGTCACAGAAGAGCTTCTGGAGGAAGGTATTAAACCTTTCAAAACCAAAACTTGGAGTAGTATGGATTATCATCACCTTACGAAGGACTATTTGGTTTTTGGTGTGTTCCAGTGTGTGCTTGAAAACTTGTTTTAATTTCTGTCACATGCAGAGAATAGAGCAATTGAAGAATAGCTAACATACTGCAGTGGTACTTGGGACGGAAGGGCTACTATTCAGTTGTAGATGGACTATTTGCAAATACATATGCTCATTTTTTTCAAAGGTGGAGTGATTGTACATGAGCTAGCCAAAGGGTTTATTAAACCCAAGCATTTATTCATAATGTTCAGCTATTTGTGTAAGAGCTTTTATAAATCTTTCTTATTGTTGCAAACATCTTGTGCTGCTTTTGATATGCCTGGCCTGACATGAGCTGACAGGTTATCAGTGATGGGATGGTAAAGGTGTTATTTCCCTGCCAGCCCAGATCGGCCACAGCCTTGGGTACCTGAGTTCCATGAAACAGGTCTGCTGCCTTAGTGTAGTTCCTAGTGAACAACTGTCCCTGGTGTAAAAATAAGCAGCAAAACTGACTGGTTTGTTTTGCGCTTGGTGTTAAGATGATGAGTGTGTAATGAGCATGGAAACAGGACAGCTTTTTTTTTCCTAGAGAAGAGCCTGCATCGTTTGACATAAGATACTTGAGAAGGGCAGAGGGGGACCTGGAGAATACAGAGAAAACCTGGAACTGATGTCCTTCACTAACATCCTGCAACTTCAGGAGAACTATGGACTCAGAGAGAAAATCTGACGCCTTTTGGAAATACTGTGTTGATGGGGGAGAAAGAGAAAATGTTGTAAATGGGTCTGTTGTTGGAGGAATGGAGCCTATTTTTATGTCACTAGAAGTACTAAAAAGCATTTGTTTTGAGTGTTGTGAATTAAGATGAGAGTGTACAGAATATTCAAATATGAAACTGCTAAGTGCTCAGGTTCTGTAAATGTGTGAGATACCAAAGTCTGGTACAACAGCCCCCACTCCATTTGTATGCAAAATACATGTGTAGTTTCAATAAAACTTGAATATGGGGAGGAGCATGCCTTTGTTTGCTAGTTATGTGCTGTCTTGTGAAATTCAAAACGATGAAACTGGGCTGTGCTGGCGTAAGTTGGTGTTCACAGCTTTGGGGTTGTGGGAGAGAGCTACGAGTGCTCCATACGCTGTCTTGCACTTTATGAGCGCTCAGCTTGCTCTTTCTTGTTCCCAGGAATGGGGTTTGCAGTCTAGGGAGCAAACAGATATTTTTTTCTGGAATTTTCTGGCTCAGGGAGAAACACTCCAGAAATGTAGTTTTGGTGGGTGGTACCTGGGGGTCAGGCTGGGCATAGCAGCGTGGGGTTCAGCCCCCTGAGCTGGGACCAGCCAGGCCTGCCTGCAGCCAAGCACTGAGCAGCTGGGGCTGGGCTGGCAGAGGTTCACACCTGATATCATCTGCGCCCTCGGGGGTGTCAAGTCAAAAGTCTTGTCTCTGCTGCCCCTTTGTGCCTCCTTGAGACAGGCATGAAAGGCACAAATTCCTTTCCTCTCCCACCAGTGCTAGGTCTTGGGCAGAAACCGTGTGCCTCTGAGGGCTCTGGTAGAGAAGCTGGGTCTGGTTCTGCACATCTCGCGCTGTGGTCATCACGCTTAAAAAAGCCTGATGGGGGTGTGTGTGGGAGAGAAGTTGCGATGCATCCCTTCAATATGTAGTCTGCATGCTCTGGGTTGGTACATGACTCCCGTTATAGTCAGTGGGATGGAGAAGGTGCTTCTGGAGGGGCTCATCTCATGGTGAAGGGCATATCTGCAATGGTCAAGTGAGCAGAAACCTGTCTTGGGGGGCTGCAAGGGGAGCTGAAGCTCATGGGTAGAGTCCCACCCTTTAACATCCAAAATGGCTTCTGTAGCTCCTGTTGCTCTCATTCAGGCAGACACGGGGGTCCTAGCAAACCCCATGACTTGATTAACAATAGCCACAAGCAGACAGCATGCTCCCAGCCCTGCTCTCTGATCGTGACACCGCTGCGGAGTGCAGGAGGTCGGTGACTGTTCCCAGCCCTTGCTGGGAAAGAAAAGAAAGTGGGTGAAGACAGGGCAATTAGCAAGCTCCTTCTTAGTGTTTCTTGGCAGCCTGGAGGCTGTGTTGCTGGATTAGTAAGATTTTTGGAGCAGATGAGGGCGCCGTGCGCGTGGCAGCTCACCCGGAGCCGCGGCCAGCCCCTGGCCAGCCGACACTGCGCTAACCCAATTCTGCCGCGTTCCTTGTCCTTGACTTTGAACCAAACAGCAAGTCTGGCCTCCCTGCCAGTCGCTACTCCCCAGCCTTCCTTCCAGCCCTTCCGAGGGGTTGATCCGGGCTGGTTTTCCTCCTGGTGGAGCCCTTGAGTCAGCAAACATTAATGTTTCTGTTGCTGTATTCTCTAGAGCTCCTTCTGGGAGAGAAACAGTCGCTGGAGATGCTGATGTGTTAGTGTTATGTGTAGCCAAGTACGTATTTGCCAGGAGGATGCTTGTGTGACTGGGGACCGCTGTCCGCACTGCGCTCTGCAGAAACAGGCACGTGCCTGTTAAACTTCCTCTATGTGCACGCTGAGGTACACGTGGACGTACGCACTACACGTGCACAAAAGCAGAGTTGAGGGGTGAAGCCTTTGCACGGCAGGTTTTAGCAAACCCTCTCCCCGCAGCAGAAGGGTGAGATGGACGCTGTCATATCTCTATGAAGAGATGCTATTCCTGGTTTGCCGGCAGCTGCCTGCCCTGCTCCTCGCCACTTGCCCACAGATGACGGCAGCGGCACAGCCAGAGGCTTCTCCCATCCCATCATACGTAATCTGGCTCCAGGAACCCAGGCTGCCCAAGCCATGAGGCTACAGCTGCTGTGCTCTGCTAACTGAAATCTTAAACTAAGGTTTTTTTAGCTTAAAATGCAGGTCAATCTCAGGAACGGCTGTGTTTGGCCAGTGTGGACGCACATGCCTGCCTTGAAGAACATTAACTTTGGTCTCTGGCTGTTTGAGTGTAGACAGGTGGATGGGCTCAGGAGTTCCCTGTTGCATTTTGACTCTAATAATGAAATAAAAGAGGATTTGTGAGTGACAGATGTGAGATTTCTGTGACAGGCAGCAGAGCTGCCAATATTGCAGCTTCTTGTGGAGGTCTGCTGACCAGAGGTCCTGCACTGCAGATTCTTCTTCCCAAATCTGCTTGAAGGGCTTACCCAGGAAACATTCTTCCCCCAGGACTGCTATTGCTTTGCCTGCACCGTTCATTGCTGCATTGGCTCTAGTGTGGCTGCTGGTGTGTTTGTGGGGACAAATCCATCTCATCAATCCGTTTTTTTTTTTGCTGTAATACACAGTTTGGTTAATGTTACTCCGGGAATGGCTTGGAGTAACTGCTGCAGCATCTCTAGTAAACTCATAATACGAGAAGGAGAGCTGCCATAGTGAGCTGCGTGGACCAGCCTGGAATCAAGGTTGAGGTGTTGACTCCTGCCGTGGGGACAGGCCACCTTTGGGCCTTGGTGGTGCCTGTTCCTTTAGTGAGTGCCTCTCGCTGCAGAGGCAGAAGGAGGTTGTCACCAACAGATGATGAAAAGGGATTCAATGGATTGATGAAAAGAAGATGTTTTGGATGCTTCCATGACTTCACCAGCTGGGACCAACTTTGGCTCCTGTCCTTCTGGTGCTCAGTGAATGTCAGAAGAAATCTGTGTCAGGCTCAGAGTGACTGCTAGATGGCTTGCTGTGTGACCTGCTCAAAGCCTGTCCCTGCAAGGCCCTCCTAAACATCATGCCGCAACTCCTCTTCGGTGGCTACACAGAGAAACGAAGCTGCTGGGACGCCATAAGCAGCTCTGCACGGTTGCTCCTCTGCCCGCTCTGTGTGATGGCTGGTGTGGTGATGCCGTGACCTTTCAGCTGCAGCTCAGGCTGAAGTCCTACCTGGCCTGGGCTCGGCGCTCACTGAGCCCTGCGGGGAGCCCTGTGCTCAGCGTCAGCAGTAGAGGAAAGGTCTGAGGTGAAGCACGGGGCTGACAAACCAGGGGCAGATGCTGACAAGAACCGTATTTGCTTGCCCCAGCCTGGGCTCAGAGCAGGCTGTGCACTCATGGCTGATGTGGTTTTGGGGGGGGGGGGGGTTTCAAGCCCCCCAAACAAGGTCCTGTCTCAGGTTCTCCATAGGTCTTTCCTTTTAGTGAGAACACTCCCAAAATCGTGCTGCAGGCTCTGGTGAACAGCAGAGTAGTTGGTGGGATTTTTTTTTTCTTGTCAGTTGGCAGATCCAGAAGTGTTAAGAACAAGTCTCAACGTGCAAATAGTTTTTACTCATCTGGTGAAAGCCTTTGGCACCACAAGCTAACTTGAACTTGAGAGCTGCAGGAAATGTTTGGCTGCCCATCGCTGTTTCTTAGCCCATGGATGTGGTTCAGAAGAGATTATACTCAGGTTGATTTACAAGGAAATGCAAGAATCCTTTCCGCAGCTGGTGACCTTACAATGCAGGAGGCTGTTCAGGCTCTCCACTCGTGCCATGTCTGCAGGTCTGTTACCAAAGGCTTGTCTAGCTGATGGTGGTCACCTTCACTGGCCTCTGCTGTGGGTGATCTCCAGAGTGGGATGGGCTGTTTTGCTGCTTGCACGGGCTGTTTTGCTTCTTGCACAGGCAGTTTTGAATGATTAATTGAAAGCAGACTGAGGTGGCACATCTGCCACCTCCTAGGAGACTGGCACCACCCAGGGAAGGGCTGGGGGCTCCTGAAGGTGGTGACTTGCTTTGGGTAGGACAAGTATGACAGGCAAAAGATGTGCTGGTGACAGTGGGAGTGACAGCCAGTTCACTCCTCATTGCTTAGATGCTAGCAGCTGGGAAACAAAAATGATCATCACACACAGACTTGTGCGATCACTCGTGTCCTGCACTTGCTTTCCTGGTGTCTCCATCACCCCAATTCTGGGAAACAACCCGATGGTGAACAGCACAAATATTGATTAATAAATATTCAATAATAGTGCTGAATAATAATACCAGTGCTACCATCTGCTCAACTGGAAGTCATGGCAGAAGCAGCTTTGGGGGCCTGGAGAATCACTAGTGCTGGAAGAAATTTACTGCCAGTGTTAAACCTGAGGAGCCCGGAGCAGACCTAGGGGATGCCTGAGCCCCAGGAGTTTCAGCTCCACTGTGGCTGTGGCCACTCTGAACTGGGCAGTGGCAACAGTGAAGGACTGAGATCCCCCTGCTCTGAGCCACAGGTGGAGAGACCCTAGCTCCCAAAGCAGGGCAAGCCTGGGTGGACACAGGACACAGAAGACTTGTAGATCCCATTGAGATTATTTACAGCTTTGGAAAACATATGATTCTCTACCAAACTGAGTGTTTCATTACAAGGTGTCTAGCATTTGAAAGCATTTCTGTGGGACCTTACTGGCTTATTTGCTACTGGATTATCTTTTTCCAAGCACAGACTTGCTTTTAAGCATCCTGTCCTCCATGGCATGGAGCAGGACTTGGGGTCTCCCTTGGGAGAGTGGCAGCTTCAGGGCAGCTCTCCAGACCAGAGCTGGGTCCAGGGACATCTCAGGCACCTTTTGATGCATGGAAACTTACCCAACCACCTGCCTTTCCCTTGGACATCTCAGCTCTGCAGGTAGGAGGAAATCTGGGTTGCCAGGGCTGTAGCGGAGAATGGGCTTTAAATGAGGCTCCAGGAAAGCAGGGGGATTTCTTTGAAATATGTCTCAGCCGCTGAGTTCCTTCTGTATAGCTAGCTATGGAGAAGAGTTTTGTTAGTAAATTTAAGCCACATTAGTGAGTAAAGGCTCTTCAGATCTTGGTTGCAGGGTCCCAGGGCAGCATGGCATGATAAAACCCATGGTGCAAGGCAGTACCAGTTTAAGGGTACGATAGTGAGCATTTCTGCCACATGAGAAGAAGCTTTGTTATCAGTTATTGATTTCTTTTTTCTTTCAGTTTGAAGGGAAATAGAGTTAAATTACAGCCTATTAGGCTGACTGGAGAGCTGAATGTGTTTATTGAATGACTTCATTCATAGCATGTGTAATTGCCTGCTTCAGAGATGGGTGTTACGATAAGCCCCGGCAGAGCTGCCTTGCTCCTTGCCGTACCCTCCATCTCCTGTTTACTCATCCCTCCGCAGGCTAATGGGACTGTGTGTGGAGGGGGCTGCAGCTACTCCAGCCTACAGCCGCTACTGTGTGTGCCACGTTTTTGGATGAACACCTTGGAAAAAGCGTTTCTTGGTTCATTTCTCCAGGATGCCTGTAGTTAAAGGCTCCTTCCATGCAGCTGGACCAGTCTGCTTAACTCCTCTTGTTAGCTGAGCAGGGCGTAGGGCTCAGAAATGTTGTCCCACCTCCTCTCACATGGAGCAGGGTTTGAGGGTGAAGCCTTTGGAGCCAGTTTTGAAAGGACGGCAGCTGGCCAATGCTGCAGGCCCTGTGGCGAGGCGGAGGTGTGAGCTGCTGAGCCTTCCTCCTTGTCCCCCCAGTCCTCCTGAGCTATAAGCCTGTGGTCACACCTGCGGGATGCACATCCCGCATCTGGTGCAGGTGGGATGTTTTGTGGCTCCCAATAGGCTGCTGAGGCCAGACAAAACTCGTGGGGGAACACTGCGTGCAGCTGCTGAGATAAATGCAGACATTTTCGCACTAGGACATGGCCTATTGCAGTGTCTGCAACAGAAAAATCGCTGGATAGGAATTGCTCTGTATAATTAAAAAGTAATTGTATTTTTAACTCTGTCTTCATTTTTTCCATTTTTTTTTTTTCCACTGTGGTTTTATTCGTCTTGGGTCCATTAGATTCACATGCTTTAAAAACAGGAGGTTCTTGACAGGTGTGTTAAAGCTCTTCTGTTACTTCTAATATTATTCTACATGTAGTCTTGGTGTTGCTGTTCTTTGAGGTATGATACCTGCGTAAGGAAATCTCTGTCTCCCACATCTATTAGATGTAAGTGGCAGCATTAGCAGATGCTGATTGTATTTTTATCTCAAATGGTCTTACCCAAAGCCTGTGAAAAGGAGAGCAATTGCTGCCATTTTTTGTTTCCTTTGTGTCATGGCTGCTAATTTATTTTCCTCTTACTGCTGGGTGTAGGTCTGAATTAACAGGGTCTGGTTATTCTCACATCAACCACATGAAAAGGCTAATTTCTGGCCAGGAGTAGGAGAGGGGAATTTTTTTTCCAGACGTTTACTCTTGCTTGTGGGGCTGAAAAACTGAAATTTACAATTGCATGTGCATCAGTGACGTTCAACACGAATGCTGCTTGTGCAGAAGGATGGCTGTGGCTGGAGTGAGAAATACCTTCCAAAGACCTCAAAGATGGAAAAGCAGATCCTCACCCAGGATACTGGTGAGTGTCATGCAGAGCCACTGGAAACGTTTGACCCAGTCAGTGCCTGATGGATGTGAGGCTGGAAATGTGGCTTTGGTGTGATAAACAGCTATAAAGTCCAATTCTTTGCTCTTTCTGCATAAAGTAATACCTACACACAGGTGAGGTGGAGAAAAAATTAGGATGAAGGTGGGGTTTGTACTGTGTTGGGCTGGTATTTACCTTTCCTGAGGGCCAGCAATGTTTCAGACTACAGCAGAACACACACCCATTAAAAAACCCAGAAACCCATGAAGCTGCAGTCCATCGGCACAGCGTGCCAGCCCCTGGGCTGTGCTGTGCTGCTGGGGGTCCAGCCCTGCAAGCAGAGCCTGGTGCCTCCCCTTCCCTGACAGCCTGGTGCCTGCTAGCAGGGTGAGAGCTGGCAGAGATTGCCGGGGGGCTTTACAGCGCGGGCTTAAAGAGCATTAATTTATTTCCCAGTGGCCACCCTGAAGAACTTATCTGAAGCTAATTAATTGTCAGCAGCAGCTGTCCTAATTTTATCACAACTGCTGGTTCTTGCAATGAAAGGCAAGAACGTAAGACCATGAAAGAGTGAGAGATTTTGGTTCAGGGCAGCAAACGCCTGCAGGGGTATGTCCATCTCTGCAGGGCAGGCCAGCTGCCAGCTCCTCTGGCCTGAGTGCAGGCTGGGGCTGGAGGCAGCTGGCGATGTTTGTAGGAAGGAGTTCAGCCTCCCTGTGCTTGCAACTACCCTTCCCTACAGCCCCCCCTTGAAGTACCCTGCACCGTAGCCCAGCGCTGCTTTAGTATAGAGGCTTGCAGTAAATCTCATGCATGTTATTCTCAGCTCCTGGGGCCGTTTCATGGCGGGGAGCGTTTACAGGCTCGTAAACCATATGTGAGAGTTCTTGTAGATCAGCCAATAAACTTTCCAGAAGGGAAACACGATTCCGCCTGAGAAGGGTTTTTGCATCCAGAGGTTTTCCTCTGTGGCCGAATGCGCGGTGGTCTGGGGCTGTGCGTTCAATTGACAGGGCACTGCTAAGTGAGCGTGGTCGCCTGCATGGACCTGTAAAGAGGGGCAAGCAGCGCAGGTCGGAAGTGCCCGTGAGGTTACCCAGAGGGTTCCATTACTTGAGCTTAGCCTGGCGTGTTTCGAGAGGGGTGCAAAGAAAAGGAAGATGTCTCTGGGAAACACAGGCGTGTCTGTGAGACAGCTACAGCAAGCACTGGGATTTGCAGCAGCTCTGTACAATCTGCTGGGACTTGTGTGTGCCATTTACTGTCTTTCTATTTACATGTGCTGTGAGAGGAAGAATGAGAGGATCATGCGGAAGGCAAGTTTACTTTACAAAATTAAAAATAAACCTCAGCCCCCTGCTCAGCTGTTCTCTGGCTTCTACTCCTACGTAGTAGGAGCATCTCCTGTGACTCTCCATTAGTGATTGACGGGTTATTTTTCCCAGGGATGCTGGCCTGCACGATGTGGCACCCTCCTGTGCGGAGGTGGCTGGCAGCTGCTCCAGGGTGCCGGCGGCTCCTCCTGCTCAGGGGCTGGCACAGCCAGAGATAAGTTGTGCCCATGGGAGGGAAATGCCACTGAGAAACCTGACGTCCCCTTCCCTCCCTTCACCCACTCGAGCAGGGCTTCCTGCTTCTGCCCTGGATGGAAACCAGTGCCTTGGCCTGATGGCCCCTGGGGCGAGTGCTGTCCTTCCCCTTCTTGCTTTGGGGCCATTGAATTATTCCCTTGAACAGAAGTGCTTGCTTTCTGCCCAGAGACAGCCTGCTGAGGAAGCAGATGGCTGCCGGTGCCGTTGCACTGGGGCATTTTATGCACCGCTTTTCGTTTTGTAGAGGTACTGGGCTATAAGGTAGTGTGGACCGTCTCTGATGGGCAGAGTTTCACAGTAATGCACACAAACTGCGTTTGTATTTCTACTTATTAACACGAATCTTGCATTAGGAGCCTAATTAGTGTAAGTTATGGGCTAGGGTGCTCGAGGCAGAAGCTGCAGTGGAAGCCAACTCCGCAGGCACCGGAAGAGATAAATTAGAATAATCTTGATGCGACCTACTTTAATTTACACCTTCCTCGCATCCGTACAGCTCTCTTCCAAACCCGCAGAGTGTCAGCCATGCGAGTTTAAATTCTTGCTGTAAATTACATCTGTTGATGAATAAAATTCATGGAACTTGTAATGTGAAGAAATCAGGGGAAGGTCACACTTCATTAACTTATGTTCCCTTGGGATACATAGTATCCTTCTCCTGGACTTCTGGGTGACATCCAGACTGCAGCCCGAGACGATACACTGTGCGGTGTACAGGACTCTAGCCCAGAGCTAAGGAGTCCTCCAAAAATGTGATGCAGATCAGGACACTGGTGGATGCACAGCAATTTTAACCCTACAAATCTCCTGGATTTGCTGAAAGACCGGTGTTAAATGCTGAAGCCAGAAGAAAGAAGAAGTTGTTGTTGTGTTTTGGGGTCTTTCAGAGTCCTTGGAGTCCCCTGGGTGAACTTTTGCTGTTCCTGAAAGTGGCATGAGGGAGCAGCTCAGTCATTCACTTCTGGTGTTAAAAGCTCCAGAAATGAATCATGAAAGGTTTCCCAAGCACACCGTCAAGTAGGAGCTGTAGGTACTAAGTATCACAGGTAGCTACAGTTATAGTTGCTCTGTAACCACTGCATTGCCATCATTTGTTTAGCATGTCCATTCTCCTATTCTTCTGTGAGCATGAGGCGACATGGCCTGTGCTTATATGGCTACAGTCTTCACTCCTCCACGCCTGAAACTGTGGTGGTAGGGTTCGTCTGTCTACTGGGAGCAGGCTCTAGTTCATGCTGGTGCCTGGACGGTACCAAAGCACCTGCTGGGAAGGGGCTGGTGTGGCTAGCAGGAGCTGTGTCTGTGCTGGGGAGCATGCTGATGGTTAAACACTGTAGGTGGCTGTAGGACAGTCCTTGAAGTTGTTTCATGCCCTATATACATAGGGATATACATTCCATATGTTTGGCATTGGCTCAGCATGAAATCTTGTCTTTAAACCTGCGAAAGTGACTTCCTGAGGAACAACTTGGGTTTAACCACAAGATACTGGACTTGAATTGAGACCTCCTGGGTGCAGTTTTGGTCCTAGGTATATTGGAAATCAGAGCAGATGATGAACATCTGGCATTAAAATGTTCATGACTTAGAACCTCCAGAAACAGAGGTGGTTCGTGATGATGATTCCAAGGCTGTGACAGTTGAGCTTTCAGCAACCACTTGATAGATCCCCAGCTGCAAGTCACTTCTGAGGAGCACCAGATCTTGAATGCAGTCTCATGTCTCTCGGGGAGTTGTACCTGGAGGAAGTCTCTTTCTACTATATGTATCTCATGGCTTTGCCTGGGAGGCAGATAGTTGCTGAGGAAATGGGTTTGCCCTCTCTGCCATGCAAAACAAAGGATGCTCTTCAAGAACAGGAAAGAAAAAAGCAGCATGAAATCTCTTTTTGCAGTACAATCCTAGCCTGGGCCATTCAAGACTATGCCTCTCTCCAGTTACCTGCTGCACATCTCAATTCGTTAGCTCTGTCATCCGCCTTATCTGGTCTGTTAGAACGACTGCTTGGGAAAGACTGGCCTTTGCATGGTGAAAAGTGTTCAGGGAGCTTATTTTTAGGTTGCATGGACTTCAGCACCAGGAAGCCTACTATGTGGCTGATCTTTTCACGTGTCAAGTGTGTATCACACTGTGGTGTTAGGAACAACTCTTCTTGGTCTTCTTGATCTTCCCCTCATTTTAGCACAGTGGCTTCAGTGGCTCCTGTGTTCTGGTTTGCTCCTTTGGGTCTGGGAGGCGAGCTGGCACCTCCTTTGCATGTGATGGGTTAGCTATTCCTATTTCAGTCGTGTCCATCTAAGTAAAAAACTTGAGGTCCTCCCACCCCCTTGGAAGGTAGAGATGTTCGTATGCTATAGAAGGAGAAAAAAATGTGTATAAGCGACATTGGCTAGGATCTGACTACCTCTCGCTACACCAGTGGGGGTGTTACTGGAAGGGATTTATTTTTTTCATGTGGAGCTTCCATTCAATTATTAAAATTCAATCCAATGCTTTTTTAAAAGATCACATGCATTACTACAGGGTCATTTTACAAAACCGTAATGTTGTTGTTCTGTATTTGAATTCTCAGAGGGCTGTTATTACGGTCTCCGTGTGCCTTGT
This sequence comes from Leptosomus discolor, assembly GCF_034619465.1. Classification (NCBI taxonomy): domain Eukaryota; kingdom Metazoa; phylum Chordata; class Aves; order Leptosomiformes; family Leptosomidae; genus Leptosomus; species Leptosomus discolor. The sequence continues at coordinate 59,759,803 of NC_141395.1, read as the reverse complement.
TTTCCTCCAAAATATCCTTTTTCCAAACTATGTCTTTCCTATCACTACATGTCGCTTTTCCTTCCCAGTCCCACTCCTTCCTGCTAACGTTGCTATCTGGTAAAACAGGCACCATGGGCATGCACAGAGGTTCTGACATTGTTGGGATGTTTGCAGGAGTATATTTACTTTGGCAAATTGAAAAGAGTCTCAGGTAAGTGAAAGTTGTTGACCAACAGAGGAGTCCCTAACAGTGAGGAACTGGCTGCCTCAGCTGGTCGTTTCCTCGCTGCCTTTAGGCTGGGGACAAGACAGTTTAGTTCTGCTTTTAGAGTCATCCTCATTACCATTTACATAGACCAAGCCATGTGAAAGTATATTATGGTAAAAGAAAATAAAGAGCATCAAAGAGCTATAGTTCTTTTCATGACGGGTTTTGGGATAGCAAAGCCACTGTAACTTAAAGCAAAATCTCAATTTAGTTGTTAATAAATAACATCAATTTTTAAAAATTCCGTACCTGTATTTGATTAAGTTTCAAAGAACTGTATGTACTGGATAACAAGATGGAATTGAATTAACATCCATAATTTAATTTCTCATCAGACTTCAAATAAATTTTCTACTCATGTGAAACAAATTTCAAAGCTGTTACGGTTCATCTTCCAAGAGTTCCTTCTTTTCGAGGTTAGTGTAAAAACATATTGCACAAACCATGGGACAAGCGAAGTATGAAGTAATTCCCTTCAGCATCTTTCTTGAAAAGCCATAGAATTTTTACTTATTTGTAAAAGAACATATGCCAAAAGGAAAATCTTTTATTTAACCTGAGCAAAAATATTTATTTATATTATTCCTTTCACCTAAGTTGTTTCTGAAATATCTTACTAACAGACTAAAAAAAAAGGTATTTTTAAGTAAAACTGTATTAGCTGAAATGTAACCTAGCAAAGATATCCAGGTTCTTTAAAAGTGTCCAGAAATACAATTCAGCTGTTTAGTGTTGGTCTGAATGTGACTTCCCTGCAGGAAATTTAGAGAGGTTCAGTAAAGAGGGTCTTCGACATAATTTCATAGGATTACATCTGAGCTTCCCTGTTGTCAAGTTTCCACTGGGTCTGTAACAATCCTACTGGGTAAGAATATGTCATTGCTAATGATGTCTTGTCCAAAACTAATAATTCTGTGGTTGTATTAAATTAAAGCTATTCTTTGTGAATTGCTATCTGTCAAAAAAAAAGGGTTTTGTTTTCAGCAATCTTCTGAGGTGCAAATAGATGAAAGGAAAGGTAAACAGTCTTGGACTAGAATAATATACTGTGAGAGAGGAGAGAAAATTACGCCTTGTATTTTGAAGGAAATAACATGGTGGGAAAGAAATACATAAAAGGAAATAATTTTGAACACAGTTGTAGCTTTATCACTGCAATTTGCTAATAAAATATTCAATAGCTTAGTTTCAAGGCAATGTCCAAACACATAAAGTCTATAATTGGAATTTGTGGGTTGATTGAGACCTGTTTTGGTCTGTTAAGTGTGAACTGCTCTTGTTATATAGCGAAGATAAGATTATTTGAGAACTCCTAACAAGAGGACTCATTAAGATAATTCTAACTGGCTCTAAATAACTGAGAGGGCTCATTAAGATAATTCTAGCTGGCTCTAAATAACCAATGTTGTACTTGTTACTTTGCTAATAAATGTCACCACCATAAAGATTTCTATAAACTTCAATGGAGTCACGAGTCACAGAACATACATTTTCATTCAGAGCAGGTTTGTACCTCCTAAAAGAAATGATACAGCGAGTCAGATTTTGGTTTTGGCTACATTTCCATCTTATGCACGTAGAGCACAGGCCAGTCATTGATGCTGCAAGGTGGTGGTGTTCAGCTGAGAGCCAAGGTACAGTGCTACCACATGGAGACCAGTAACAGCCCTTTCTAGTGGCCACTGGGAAGCTCTTCAAATGTGTCAGCACAAAGTAAATGATTTGCATACCAGGTCTTTGTGGCATAAAGAACATGGTTTTTTTAAGCCTTTAAGATTTGCTTTGCACGATGTTCCACAAAACCTGTTTATTGCATGAACTCTTTTTGTCTTGAAAGCCATATTTGATTTTCTAGAAACATGCTGTGATTAACTACTCAGGGTAAACAAACAAAGAAATTCCCACCTTTCTCGTCCTTGAGATTAATATTTTTCACTGTGTTGCTGTGTAGGTCCTGTGAAGCTCACCCACTCCAGCTTAGACTTTCAGGCCACATTTACACTAGTAAATTAAACATGCCTATGGCTGTTATCTGCTCTGAGACCAAGCGGCATGGAGCAGCCGAGACCTGCACTGTAAGCATCTCACGCCCGCAATGGGGTTGCATCTACAGTGCCTGCTGGAACAGCACTAAACTCCCAAGTTGTGGACCTTGTTTGGAAGAGCATCGCTTGGTTTGGGCCAAGACCCTGCTAGGGACTCTTAAAACAATTTAGCATCCCAGTCAATAAGCACAAGCCATCCCTCAGGAAAGTACCTTAGCTGTAGCCTGTTGGTCTGAAAGAGAGCAGTCTGGAGCCACGTAAAGGCCAAAGAATGCCCAAGCCCATTTAAGGAAAACCAAGGCCCAACTCTTGCAGTGTCACATCAACTGTGTTTTCAGTTACTCCGTAATGAAAGTCAGTTTTGAATGTTATTTAAGGCATTCCTTCCCCCCACCCCACCGATATTTTATGTATTTGAGTATATGTTTGTGCCTTTTTTGTTTAATTTGCAGCCTATCAGATGTTTTCTGGTGTCTTCCATGCGACTGGGATAAGAAAAAGTGTTTATGGCATTTTCTCTTTAATCTTGTTAAACTTTCATGACACACATCTTCCCCCCGTGTTTTGATTGTTTTAGCACCTTACTTAGACTTAAGAAAAAATTGTATTTTATTGATAAAGTCATGAGAAACAAGAGCTCAGCTGGACGTGGTGCAGGGCAGCCTGCTCTGGGTGCCCTGGTTGAGCAGGGGGCTTGTACCAGATGGTCTCCAGAGGTCCCTTCCCACCTCAACCATTCTGTGAGGGGAATGCCAAAATGCGTTACCACCCCTCCAGATTTGCTATGGCTGATAAAGGTCAAAGGATCAAGATGATTTGGGCAAAGGATCATGGGAACTGTTGAAAGTAGCCCTGTTCCCACCAGGCTTATCCCATGCTGACACCAGGCTCTGTTGTGGGTCAAATCCTGTCTTCTTGGTAGGGATGCATGGTATTGCTGCCTACTGATTGCCAAAACCAAAAAGGGATTTGGCCTCTTTTGACATCCTTGTGGGTGATTGTGCTGTAAGATATAAGACTATTTCTCCGTATTTGGTTTTACTCTGGACTGCAATCTGTTTCCAGTGCGTAACAATATTCTCCTACATATGGACTTCCTATAAATATCTTTCTGCAAGTCTTTTCTGCAGTATGAATACAGCATAAGTTAGTACGGGTCGCCAAGTCCCACTGGTATGCTGGCAAATTTGCGATTAGCAGAGGTCTGATTTTAGTGCAGTTAGATACAGCACAGAGAAATATAGCAGCTTGGGGTGAACAGAAATGAGTAGGATTGTCATTATTGTAATTGAGCGAAAGGGACAGAAGGAAATAACAATTGTGAGGCATGGAAGAACAGGACTGCTAGGGGCCTCAAGAGATCATCCCAGTCATTCCTGTTGGCCAAGGCAGGATGAATTGTACTTCTATCAATCCTGACACAACAGTCAAGCCTGTTTCTGGCAGGATAATCCAGCCTCCAGTGCTGGATCCCACCGTCACCCCAGGCAGTGCCTCACTGCTAGCCGGTCTAGTGCAAGCCTTCCTTCATACCATTTTAAAATCCCTTTACTTTCTCCTCACCAGGAATTCAAAAAACAAACACGTTAAGAAGTTAATTCGTTGCCATGGGTTTTTTTATGTTTGAAGAATATTCTGAATGAGCTGACCAGCTTGGCACTCTTACCTTTCCCCACGGGTTGTGGTGGAAAAGCCCGCTGCCTCAGCAGTCCTTCCCATGCCCGTCAGCATTTGCTACATCACAAGCCGTGAATCTTAGGGATAAATGTCGAAGATGGCATTGCTCAAGACAGCTGGTTCCTCCCATCAGCACTGGCAGTGCTCTGGCCACAGCAGTTGAGACCTGAGCTGTCAGCTGCTACCAGAAGAAACCTCATCACAGGAGAAAAAGATGGGACATTTTCCCCCAGGATAATGAAAAAGGCAAAAATTCAATGGGGAGAGAGGACAAGAAGCATCTGGAATTCAGACTGCCCAGAATGTTTTCTATAATTACAAGGGTCCTAATAGTGGGGCTGATCCTAGGGGAGCACCTGACACCTTGGGCTGGTTTTCTCCAAAATCTGTGGTTTGTTGGGGAAGCGAGGCAGCTTCCAGTGCCCTCTGTTGAGATCCTCTTTGGGGGTTGAGGGCATTTAGGCTGTTTCAGACAGAAATTACCAAGATGCTGCTATCAGCTACTCGCCGCTGACTCATTCCTCCTAAGGTTAGCTCAGCCATTGGTTCCTTACAAACAGAACCAGATTTTTTTTCCAGAAAACATAATTTCAGGTATTTGTCTGGAAGGGTTTCTGAAGGAATCCCCCCAAGTCCTTCCTTTGTTCCCATCTCTAGAGCTATTTGCCTCTTTTAGCCTATGAACAGACTCCTGTTTTCTGAGAACAATGTAAATACGGTTCCAGTTCAGTGCGCTAAAATAAGCTTGTTTAACTCATGTTTCCACATTCTTCCTTAGTACAGGCTGCCTACATTCAATTTACTAAACCTGGAAAGTGGTTTTTGGACAGTGTGGTGCACTCCTGGTGTGTGGGTCTCCCACAGCCAGATGCGAGCTGTTGCAGATCAGCCTCTGGTCATGTTTGGCAGGAAGAATCACCACTTGAAAGAGGTTTTGGGACCATCCTCTAATATTATTTTTTATTTTCAGGCAACTAGACTTTTAACAGCTTTCATGGTACATTACTGCTTGATTTTTAAAACCTTACTGACTCTTAGACCCTGAGGAAATCAGTGTGTTAGAGATATTCAAATGAGTCATAAAACACCTCAGAAAAGTTTATATGATTTCTGTAAGGGCAAATCATTTCCTTGTCCTTACCCCAAGTTTTCATGCAAGATAAACTTTTGTGCCTGTTGTGGCCCTTAAATACAGTCTAGAAGGTCAACATTTCAGAAAGCTGGTAAACAAGTGCTCGTGCAAGCGCGCTCAGGTAACCTTAACTGCTGTCCCCTGGCACTTTTACCAAAACACCTCTGATTACAAGAATCAGACTGGATTCCTACTGATACGCAGATATCCTTGCTGAATTAAGCTGGAGCTGCAAGGCATCCTCAGATTATTTCCCTTTTCTTCCTCTTTTACTTAATCCAGTTTCTCTTGCAAACAGTGCTGGCTGTGACAATTGTCGCCACGCTGTGGTGGTGGCTCAGGGATGTTGCTCCAGGAGACCACACTGCATGTGGTTTGCCAGCAGCTTCTGGAGATGGGTGGTGGTGCTCTGTGGGGTGTGCCCCTCACAGCCGCTTTGTTTTGTCATTTCTAGGGACACTATTGGAAATCACATGCATTGTAATGTGTTTATCCTGCTGGACCTAATTAGAAACACTCAGCTTTAATTGAGTGTTTGTTTTGCAGTCCTGGTAGTTCTATTTTTGATAAGACTCTGTCATGTAAATCCTAAATGAAGCCAACGAAGGAGATTACTGCATGCATAGCTCCTGAGTAATGATTAAAGACAATACAACATGAGATACAGTTGCTGAGAGTGGGAGGCAACTCTGTGCTTTGCATTAAGTATTTACCTCATGCTTTCCAGGATTTTCATGTACTAAGTAAGTTCTCTGTATCCTCAGACTCATTCTTTGCTTTTCTTCCTCCTATGACTTCTTCAGGGACTGATGGAGGTGCAGCGGGAACAGGGGCTGAAGGGCAACGCAGCTTCGGCAGTGCCACCAACTCCTCCATCCTTCCACCCAGAGCACACCTGGCATGGGAGGAGCAAGGAGAAAATAGGAATCCACCCAAAAACTGTAGGCCTCTTCTCCTCTCTCTTTTTCTCAGTAAACCTGCAATTTTTCCTTTTCCTTTTCATGCACAGTTTGGGTGCTTATGCTGCAATTGCGTGACTTGCCCACACATGGCCCACTTCATGTATAAAAAAAGGCCACATATTCTGTAGCTCCTGGCTCTGTTAAAGGTTTTCTCTAGTTACCTACAAACCTTTATTGCTTGAAGTGTAACTTGAAGCTTAGCAGAGAAATGAGTTCCAGCTGTAATTAATGCATAGGGAACAGACCTAAGCAAGAGTTTCCCCATGAAGTCATACTAACGTGTGAACTCTTGCTACGGGCTCTACAGATGATAGCACCCTCAGAAAATTCCCAAGCCTCTGGATCAAGCAGATTTTTATGTTTTTATAACAAGCCAAAGCTAAGGCTAATGAAGAAGGCTTAGGCTTGACCTGGAGGGCCAGGGTGCTGCTGTTGGAGCCTGACAGCTAATACAGCATGCTTGCTTGCAGGCTGGTCCTGCATGCGGTGCGCTTGACGCCTCTCTGGAGTCACCATTGCTTGCAGCACTGACCTTTAGCCAGAGAGGATTTTTCACATCAAAGAGCATAAATACTAATTTTCTCTTATTTTTCTGGAGGATGTTGCAACGAACAGAGAAAAAACTGCGAGTCTCAGACCCAGGAACATAAATCATCTCTAGATTGATGGCAGTACATGTTATTTCTACTTGTGCAGGGCCCATGGTCCGGGCCACTCCATGACCACATTCTCTCTTTGCCTTGAGTAGCACATCATCAAGGTTAATGACCCTTTATTCTTAGCCTGGTGTCCTCCCCTCCCAGAAGTTCAGTCCTAAAAAGAGGTAAAAGTGTGACGCGGAAAGACAAATCCCCGCTCAAACAGATTTTTCAGTCAGACTAGTTGTAAGCAGATGAAGGAGCTTCATGCAGAGTTTCTGAACCTCTGGAGGTTGCTTTGCTGGGGAGACAGAGCACGCTGAGCACCCAGAGGAAGACACCCTTCCCAGTGCAGTGCCCTGCAGGTGCAGCTTGCCCTTCCCTTGGAAGTCCCTCTGTCTCTGGGCAGGTACACAAGCAGATCATGGTTTGCCTTCTCTCTCTCTCTTTTCTGTGCTATAAGCTTCTCCTCCAGCCTCCCTGCTTTCCTCTCCTACTCTCAACCTGTCCTTGAATCTCCTCATTTTGCTCTCGGAAGCTTTTCCGCTTTCCTTCTGTCCCCTCCTTTCTTCCAGCATGATTTTCCTAAGGTGATCTACCTTCAGTAAGCAGCTGCTGAGCTCGAAGACCTGCCATTGCTCCTGCCAGAGACATCTCATACAACCTACCGACAGGCACTCCCCAGCCCAGCAATTTCCATAGTAAGAACTTCATGACACGGGTCAGAACCAGATCTCCAAATGCTTAGACATGCACAGCAAAACCTGTGGTTTAGTAGAGGAAACCTTAGTAGTGTTTACATTTTATGCCATAGCATTTTAAGAAATGCAAACTGTTGTCTTTGAATTTATGACATTATCTGGCTTCCAACAAGCCGGCATGAGAAGCAGGCATGACAAAAAGCCACAGAAGTTCCCGTGGTTATTGGAAGTCTGCTGAATGCACCATATACAGCAACAAAAACCTTTAGAAGTCAGCTTTGGCTCCAGATTTAAAGTGTTCCTTGCTCATATCGTTCTCTGCAGCACTGCTGGGAGGTGTCACCATCATACTGGAAAGCTGCCTCTTATGGGTTATGTGCAGGAGCAGAAGGAGCTGAGTGGTAGCTCTTCCTGCAGCAGATCACAGAGGGGAGGGAGGGTCTTCGTGCATGGGGTATTGGGACAGACACATGGGCTGTGGACCATGCCCTCCTCACCAGAACTCATGCTGGGAATGGAGCAGACCTGCTCACCTTGGCTGCAGCTTCCCTCCTCACAGGGTCTCATTGAGAAACCAGCCACACTTTGGCTCTAAGGTAGAAATGAAAAGTGAGGGAGAACATTTAGGAAGGTGGGAAGTGAGGACTACTGCACAGCTGCTCTACCAGCTCAAAAATGTTTCAGGACTACTGCACAGCTGCTCTACCAGCTCAAAAATGTTTCAGTGCTATGATAACAGGTGGAGCCTGAAACAAGTGTGCAGCAGGGCTGGGGGAATGGATGAAGGACATGGGCATGGGCATGGGAATTGGCATGGGCATGGGCAGGAGGACCTCCTTCCTCCTTCCAGCAAATGTGATGCTGCAAACCTCCCTGATGGATGTGCCAAAGCTTTATGAGGATGCACCTGGTGTGCTCCTGGGGCTTGCAAATAGCAGGTGACACACAGCAGGAGACCTTTGCTGCTGATGCCCTGCTACTGAATGAGAGCAATGAAACTGCCAGGGGACCTGTGCAGGGGCTGTTGCACAACTAAAGCATGTGCCACCTGAAGTGGGTGGAACAGTATCCATTCCCACCCCTTTCCACTAATCTGGGGGATGAGGGCATGGGCAGCACTCTTAGGAGATGCATGTGCCATGTGGCACTGTGGTCCTGGGATCTGAAGCCCTCAACTTAATAGTGAGGGCTAATAACACCTTTCTAAATAATATTTGTTTTCTGAAGCTGGCAAGTGATCTGAAAAAAACCCAAGCCTTATATAACTCCATCTCGGTAGGTGAAAGTTTTCTCCTAACTCCAGCCTAATGCAAATTACTTGTGATTTACTTTCCTTTCAGCTTGACAAAGTAGCTGTTATTAAAAGCCAACCTTAACCATGAAGAAGTGCCCTTTGCAGCATCATCTCCTCCTTCCCGGGCTGCAGAAGCAGGGATGGGATGTGTCCTGGTTTGGCGTCTGGGAGGGGAGAGGGGTTAATAGAGAGCATCTGTCATTTGTTAGTGGCTGGCCCAGCCTCAACCCTTGGCAGATGTCACCAGTGCATTTTGGGACTCTGGGGCGCTGGTGGCATTAGCCCGTCTCTACCTCCCCATGCTGCCTTCTTAGGTTTGTCTGTGTGATACGCTTCCCATAGCACTTCTTCCCACGCACTTCAGATTGACTCTCCTAGTGTTGTAGCAATGATTATATGTGCTTCTGTGCTAGCAGCCCACCACTGTGTAGCGGTAGGATTACATAAACATGGGTGACAGAGAGAAATCTGAATCACTACACCACTACATGAAAAAAACATTTAACTGTTACCTGTCTTGGAACAAGGAGCAGCACTTTTAAAGCCCTTGTGGCGTTTCCATGCTTCAAGCTCAAAATCTTTTTTTAAATCTCCTGTCATTACACATGAGCCTTGATATTTGGTACAGGAATTAAAAATACTTATGTATCACCTTTCAGCTAAAGAATATGCAGAGTGTTAATGGCCTTGACTCCCTGTCTCAGTTCCTATTCTCTCTGGATGTCCTGGGTCAATAAAGAAATCTCATTCTCTTTTCATATGCACATAGATATACATAGACACTGAGAGGTGTCTTGCAGAAGTGAACTAACATGCTGCCTATTTATGAATAACCATTTCTCAAAGGCATTCTCGAATAACTCCCCCTGATAACTTTTATTCCAAAACAGTGTTTATACCAGTGGGTTATAACAGAACAGCTAAAATACAGCAGGGCAGTCTTTCCACTCATCACAAGACTTAAATATACTTCTTTTCTATTCCCAGTGTGATTTATTATCTGTCTAAATGTATAGTCCCCCCTAAGGCAGACACCTCATCTTCTTTTGTATCTTGAACACACAGCAGATGTTTAGGAAGTAACAAACTAATAGTGTAACAGTAATAGCTAGGATATAAAGATGTGTGGTTGTAATAAAAGTTGTGGTAGCAATATTGGATTTTTGTGGTTTACAGTTCCAACTTTGACTTTAAGTAAGTGACATTTATATGCGCTCTGGGAGTATGATAATAACCTTGGTACTCCAAAGTAGTTTTCCAGTTTGAAAGATAATATAAAACAAATTAATTTCAGTTCTTAGATTAAGCATCTCTTCTTCCTTGGATGGTAATGACTGGTACTATAATAAAATTTAATGACTGCTCTACTGTGCGTGAGTTTTTTTTCTTTAGCTCGTATGCATTCAGTTGCTAGAAAAGATGAAGTGGAACTTACAAAAGTAAATCTGGAACTGTTGATTAAAGATCTTTCCATACAAAACTAGCTCCTAATGTTGACCATTCTGTGCACTTACAAAGTAATTATAATGGTAATGTTCAAGCAAAAAAAAATACTTTATTGCTCCGCATCTCTGTTTGCACAGACTTTATTTTTTCCCTTTTAAAATATTTACAAGGATATTTTCTGTTCAGCATATGCAGTGGAACACTGCCCAAGAAGTGGTTGCAGAACCCAGTGGGTGTCAACTGCAGATGCTACTGAATTTGATGAAGGTGGAAGGCAGGGTAAATGCAAAGACTGATAGGTGCGTTACTGACTGAAAATAACAGGTCCACGTGAAACACTAATGTTTTGTAGCCTCTGATCAGACAATCCAAGTCCAGAGCAGCAGAACACTGTTAAAGGTGACAGCCCTAACAAATTACCCAGCTGACTGACTGTGTTAATAATCTGATGTTGGTTTCCAAGGAAGACCTTTTTATGTCACTCGGTACAACTCACTATCAGAAAGGGCATCATGAAATCACAGCCCCATTCAGAGATGGAACAGAGGTGTTCTGCCCTGGGGAGAAATTCAGAGGTGACGTCCTTGACCCTGGGACTCTGTGGGGAGAGGATTTCTCCCAGAGGTGTGCAGGAACTGAGCTCCTACCAAGAGAGCCACAGATACCAAATTGCACATTTGAGTGACTCCTCTCCATGTTTTGGTTAGTCAACTTGAGGCACTTCCTAAATTTATTGCACATCCACATAATGGCCCTGGAATATTCAGCTGTTGAACATGTAAATAACATACAGATGCACTACATCTTACTGAGTAAGCATCAGGAGATAAACTGGGTTCCCTTCTCTGTATGTGTGTTCATCGTAAAAGCCAAACAGGTTTTGATGATGTTTTAGGAGGACCCTGTATGTAGCTACAGTAATTATCACACTTTGCAGGCTGGCAGGAGCTCACATGAACAAGCATTGATCTGTCACTGACGCTCTTACGGTGACCTTGTCCATGGATACATACAGAGACGCACAGATAGGCATCTTTAAAAAACGTTTGTGATGTGCCCGTCTCTGCAACTCTGTCCAATAATATCGAACTGTTGTAATTTCATGTCTTATAATTATATTTTTTACAACTAATGGGGCACTGAATTTTATTTTTCAATGTCATAGAAACATCTGGAATTAAAACAATCATGGTTTTAACATTTAATATCTTTACTACAAAGAACAGTAGAGAGGTGTCCCACAGGTTCCCTTTAGAGAAGAGAGAGGCCAGCATGGTGGGATGTTTTTCTGAAGGACTCTGCAATGTGGCAGATGTGGAGGCTGAGCAAATGAAACAGCTGCATTTTGTAACTCACAGAAGACATCCTACAGTATTCAAGGCTGTTTCACACAACTTCTGATCCTTTTCAGACACCAGCTTTTCTATACAGCCTGAGTGACTGCAGCTGGAGGAATGCAGGGTGACTGCATGAATGGAGAGCTGTGGGGCTCGGCATGAGGCTCTGTGATTTGGGATACACTAGCCTGAAACCAGGAAGTTTCCTCCCCTGAAAACCAAAACATGGATCCCTCATGTTCCTCCACATCACGGGCAGAGGCTGTGTTCCTCCTGGAGAGCAGAGCAAAACCATCAGTCTGGTCCACATGGAGACCCTGCTCTGGTACAGTCTGTGTTACTCAGCCCTTTGTGCTGGTCAACAGGGTAACTGGGGAAAAGCCATGGTTTCCACTCACAGTTGAATTTAGGGTGGTTTGATGAAGCAGGTCAGGCCTGATGCAGGTTTATTGATTTTGTTTGTTGTCTGCAGACAGTGGTCACTGCATAGCAATGTTGCAAGCAGCTTTAAAATTTCTGATCGACCACAATAGCTGTTGGAGCAGCCAGGGTATTGTCAATGTCTGGGGTATGAAGGAAGAACATACGTAAGCTTTCTGGAATGTGGGTGAGGGGTCTATAAATCAAGAGTCATCATTTCAGTTTGGTAAGACATATTGTGACCTTTCAGGCACAATCCCAGTCAATTTCAGAATTACAGAGTTGCTTTTTGGCATAGGAATGAATGGAAATAATGCAAAAGTGATAAGACATTTAAGGAATATTGCAAAAGTAGTTACTTTGGAGTGGGGTGGTTTTTTGGCATTGTCTTTCTGTTGTCCTTCCCAGTACAAAAAAATGTGTTTATCAGCTGTAAGATGAATATTGAGTGTATTTTATAGTCATAAAGCAGAAGTTTAGCTGCATACGTAAACACAGTTATCCTAGCCAAGGCAAACAGGGAAAGCCTAGTGTTTTGTTTACCAAGAGATAGCTGCCCTTCAAATATTTACAAAGAATGAAGGCAAATTCAAGAGCATTTGGCAGAAGGATTGGAAGTACTAATGAGTATCTTCATGTAAGCTTATGATTCTTGGGGTGAAAAAATACTTTGCAAGAATAGTTAATTCTGAAATTATGAATGTAGCTATGAAGAAAAAAAATATTTAAACACAACAGATGCCAAACAAGTTCTGGATCTGCAGTCATATTATTCGGCGTTACCCTTCCAATTTCTTTGATTTGGGAAGATTATGTGCCTGAGGGAGAAGTCCTTGTGTTAGCAAATGTAAGTGACAAACAGGTTAGGAATGTTCACACCTATCTGTGGACACCCTGTACTGCATGTTTTATTAAAAAAAGGCATGGCAGGGCAGCAAAGAGGAGTGTCTATTTATCTCCGCCTGGCTGAACAGGTCAAGTTTCCATGCCTGGGGATGGGAAGAGGTGGTTCAGGTGGGAGAAGCATGGGGATAGGGCAGAGAGGAGTGGGGAGAGCCAGCAAACAGGGAACCCACAGCATGTGGGTGGACTGGTGGACTTTGGGGAAAAGCAGACCCACAGTTTGGCCTCTGAGATGATGGAAAGGAGGGACTTTCTTAGGGGACCATGGGGACTAAAAAGCTGATGGACAGAAACCAGCATACTTCCTACACGAGGCCAGAATGGGCTGGGGGAGATTTGTTTTCTGGTCTTACTTATCCAACATTTTGCTTTCAGCACATCTGTTTTTTTGTTTGTTGCTGTCTTTTGTTTACAAACAGCAACAGTTTGCCTGGTTCTAGTTTATTATTTTGCCTCATGGTGAGTCATTCCCCCCAGATGTCAGAGGTATTTCAGTGTGCCTGTTTCAAAGCACAGGTGAGGCAGGTCTGTCCCGAGGCTCTGGCCGACTCAAAGACTCATCACAACGATGTGGCCACGCTCTGCCAACCTGTGCACAACTTGGTAAACCGTGGCCATGTCTGCCAGTCCCATTGTGGGTGTCTCACAGCTGTTTTGTCTTTCAAGGCCTTTTCACCAGGAGTAAAGGGAGTGAGAATTACCTGCTTTCCACTTCACACGCGGGTTTTTCAGAGCTGTTTCTGTTTTGCTTTGAACAAGAGTGGAAGGTGCCTGAGCACATGGCTCAGGCTGGGTTTTTGGTACAGCAATGCCCACTGGGGAAATGTCTGCATCTCATGCCTCTTCATGCTCCCATGGGCATGAAGAGCAGATGGTCACAGCCTCCTTCGGTTCTGCCTTGTGACAGAGCAGTTGTCAGTGCATGCCACTTGTCAGAGATTAGTTTAATTTGTATTGTTTGAGGATTGTTGTTTTTTTCCCCAACTGACTTAGAAGGAGAGCTTAATCTTCCCCCTCACAATTTCCCTGAATTTAAATTGTTGGGATGAATTAAGGACAGAATGGATATTCCTAACCATGCAAGCTGTTGAGATTAGGTGTTTTGCCTCAGTCCACTGCTCGCAGTCTTGGTGGTCCCGGATCCTCATCGCTTCCAGTGGTTAAAAATCCAATTTTCATCCTAGATCTGTTTGTGGCCAATTTATAACCATTTGTTCTTGTGCCAAAACTGTCTTCCAGTTTGAATAGCTCTTTTCACTCCCTGGTATTCCCCTTCCTCCAGGGATATTTAATAATAAAATAATAAAAGCTCTTCATATTTATAAAATCATGTCTCAGCTTTTGCTCTCTTAATTTCCCCTGACAATTCTGGTAGCCCTTTCCTTACACCTCTTCCCATTTGAACTCTTCTTCTTCGATGTGGCTTATTGGACTATCATCATCAGCTTACTATTTGATCTGCCGTAGATTGAGGAAAGCTTGATTTAAAATATGTCTGCTAGAGCTGTCTATTCACTTCGAACCCTGTTGTACATGTAACAACAAGAATGCTGTGGGAAAACCCAGCCCTACTCACTGCTCTGAGGCAGATAAATCCATCTCGGGGATTGGATAAGGAAAAGAAGAAAAAAAGTCATCGTACAGCTGATACAAGCAAAACCTCACATAAATATCTTGGAGCCATCAGATCTTGCACAAAAATTATCTGAAATCCACACCCTGTTGAGCAACCCTTGGGTAACACACTTGATAAGCGAACAAGATATGCAGGCCTGTCTCATCAGTCTGGAAGACCCAGAGCTCTGAAAATACATCTCCTAACAGAGGGCGACTCCAGCATATCTTCCTCTGTTGGGGTCAGCAGCGAGAGTTAGCCTTCCTAGGCCAATAACTGGTATAGCAGAGGTCTGTCACAGAGCGATATCCAGACTCATTTTCCACTGACACCGCTGCAAATGCCAGAATTTCTGTTGGCATTATCAGGCTCTGCCCTTGTACTGTGGCCCGCTGTGCCCTGATCCAAAGGGAGAGCTGTGAAGATCAAGCAAGATCCACTCATCCTGTGCCATAGACACATGTTTTTGGAAAGCCCTGCTAGTGTGTGACGTACTGGGCTCTGAAGGTACAGCGCCACGGACAGCTGCTCACCACTGCCGCACAGCCTGTGCCCTGACATCCCGCTTCCTGCTGCCCAGTCCTGCTGCTTGGCTGTGCTGCACCATGCCCAGCTTTCTGTCCTTGCCACCAAGCGTCAGCTTCGTACCTACGACTTCATCATGCAGCTCTGGACCCCTTCCATCCACTGCGTGGAAGATGTGTTTGATGTTGATGAACAAATGTGATACGGACCAAGGTGGACAAGTGATGCCAAAGACTCTTGCCTACATGTTGCATTTGGAACAGGCCAACCTCCTGGTTGGCTTCCTGGTCCTCACTTGTCATCTCGGGATGTAGTTGTGCTTGGTCTAATATTTGATGATAATGTTTTTCAAGAGTCTCTTGAGGCCACGAAACCTTTTTACTGAGAGATTTTCATACTGTGGAAGACATACTAAACTCCGGGTGTTTTGAGGATCTGCCAAACACTGCAACTTAAGTGCTGGATCAGTCCCCAAATTCAGGGGACCTGCCTGTAATTTCTGTTCGATTGGTGCATTTCCTTGACTAACTCCGTGGAAAAGATTATGTTTGCTGGAGGCTCAATGCTGCTGGGTAACTGAAAAAAACAGGGGTTAATGAAGTCAGTGTTTTGCACTGCTCCGGCCAGTATGGACTCAGGCCCCATTTTCACTGAGATATAAAGAACCAGAGCAGCGCAGATGTTAAAACAGGTTTATGTCTACTTAGATAAGCTGCTTATTGTACTGCCTGACTCACAGCATGTGTCATTAACAGTTGGACTTGATGATCTTAAAGGTTTTTTCCAACCTAAATGATTCTATGATTCTATGATTTTGTAAGTGTAAGTTATTCCTCTCCTGCACTCCACACAATTTTTCTTGGATATGCCTCCCAAGGCTACAAAGCCATGAGATAGAGAGATAAGGTTACTCTGGACTCTTTAGACAAACAGAAAAATGAAATTGTAACTCTGATGTTGTTTATATAAAAAAGTGCATTTTTACTGGACAACATGTGGGATATATTTGGAGTGGGAAGTCAAGATATTTCTACTGGAGATGTGCAGAAATATTAAACAGCATAGTTAGGGGCTCATGAAGTTTACCTTGAAGATATGTGTTCCCTCAAGGAAGACACCTACAAACTGGTCTGCCCACTGTGCAGGGTAACTTCTTCCTCCTGTTCCTGGTTTTCTTGACTTTTCCCCTACCTGTCTTGACCTCTACCTTTTGTAGCTCTTTCTTATACCGTATCCTGTTTCATATAAGCCTGCACAAGTGCCTTGGGGTCTTTCCCCTTCTGGTTGTTGTTTCAGATGGAGTAGACATGAAGCCTCTGTGGGAATTTCAGTAGAATTGAAGTGCTGTTAGAAAAACTGCAGAAGTCACCAGAAAACGTTCATTGGCTTCTGGGCAGACCTAGAAGCAGGATCTACTGGAAGATTTCAATCGGCTCATGAGTTTGGCCTGCCCCTGAAATGTGGATGCTTGTTTCTGCGCCACAGAAAAGGTGACTGGAATGATGAAGGCAGGGAAACTGGTATCTTTGGCATGTGGTAGCAGCTTTTATTAAAACCTGTGGATAGATTGGGGTTAAACTTGAAATGGTTACCTAAATCAAAGCCAGGGATGATGTCTTCATTAGTATTTCAACCTAGTCCCTAGCAGTATGTGGCTAATCCAGACTGATACATGCATCTGATTTTTTAACATCTTAGCAGAGGCAGGTGGTTTTCAGATTTTTTTTTTGCGAATTATAGCTATCTGCTACTTGATACTGAGTTTTTAGATCTGCTTGTTCGGAAAAAATAGTCATAGATGTGAATATGAGACTTAACTTGTTCCCACTGTTTTTCATTAAATCTTTGATTGAACTCTTGTTATAGTCAAAATAGGTCTTTGGTATTGCTCCAGCTGTTTTTTGTGAAAGCTGCTTTGTGTTTCCAGGCTAAAGCATGGAGTGATCCTGAGTCATGCTAAGAAGTTGAAGCTGCCATCATTTTAATAAGATTTCAAGGCATTCATGACTTTACCAAGATTACTCAGTAACATAAGAAATATTTACAGTTTTACTCCAAAACTTCACAAAACTGTGATAATTCCTTCCAGTGATTTCCTACAAAAACATCCTGGAGCTTGTTCATTTGTGCTTGAATCCTGACATTTCAATATTCCTGATGCTGTAAGTCCCATCTGTCCCAATTTACAATTTTCGAATTTTACCTTGACAACTTGGCTCTTCCAAGTACAATGTCTCAAGGAAGGTGAAGCACTTTAGGGTTTCTACAAGGCTTATATCACTGTCAAACCCCCCTCCCAGAAGCAGTTGCAGAGGGCCAGTTGCACAGGTTATTAAACTCCCAGTCTCACGGGATTAGTTTCTAATACATGCAAATGGGACACCGAGTCTTCCTTTCACTGATTTCTGAATGCCACTGACTATTCTGGAGCAGGCTTAGGCCCTTGGTAATTAGTGGGCATTTTATAGCACCAAAAATTATCTGCAAGTCACATCAAAACATCAGTTAAACAAAAATGTTATTAAATAGAAATATCTATTAATTTTAATGGTTTAGTGTAAACTTGCCCATATCTGCAAAGAAAGATCATCATGTGACTGTCATATTTTGTATTCTAAAATCTGTCAAATTGAAAAATAGAGTATTTGAGGTTTTATTTTGATTTTCTGTTTCTAGCAATATTTTAACAGAAGAAAAGAAAAAAAAAATCCTTTCTGAATAGTTATAAAGCGGGGTTATATTGCACTTTTCATGTATCTTCCCTATTGCTCAAAAGCCTTTATTAGTACAGGTAGGTTTAAAAGAACTGTAACTTTGAAAGCAATTTCATTTCAGTGGTCTTAACCTGATGAATTTGCTAAGTTTTAGCATGAAACTTCTCCCTCCAGTGTGCACATGAACAGCAGTGCAGAAAAAACTTGTTAGTCTTAGCAGAAATGCTTTTGTCATGCTGTACATTCAGCAGTTGGTTTAAGAGTCTTTCTGTAATTTCTTATTCTGAAATAATAATTTTTGTTTTATTTCTGAGATGCCCATCACTGTAGTATCTTAAACACCATAAAAAAAAAGACCATGGGATGATAAATCCCTTACAACATGTGTTTCCTTAAGCAGAAGCAGCTGCAGGAGGCAGTGAAAGAGGCTGCATTCCAAATGTGACTTGACTTGTGTTTTGAAGGCAGCAGAAACTGGCTATCAATCATTTGTGCTGCTGGATTTACCAGTTTTGTATTCAGGTTTTGGATGGTCATGGCTGATCATGCTGCTCTGCTGAAAGGAGAAGGTAGGGCCAATACGTGTAGGCATGTACGACTTCTCCTGGGAGCCAGGACAGTCTGACAGTCTGACTGTCCCCAAAGGGTTATTGCGGCTTCTTTTCTCCACTCCATCTCAACAATAACAATCATGAAAGGGTAGGCAATGGTGCCCATCTTAGGCTTTGGATGGGTGAAATACCACTGTCCCATACTAACTCATGAAGTGGGCATGCACATATGTAGGACTGCGCATCAGTAGGAATTATCAAGTCACTTCTGTAGTTTATAAATACTCCTACTAATAGGACTTGATTTGATCTAGCTCTTAATGAAAAAAAAAAAAAAGAGATTAAAAAAGTAAGAAAAATGCTGGGCTAAAGATTGAAAAAAACCCTCCAGATCATCATACCAACCCATAAATTCATAGGAGAACTTCATCTGGAATACTTCTTTCAGTTCTGGTAGTCCTAAAAAAAAAACCATACCAGAAACTTTCAGATGTTGGCAATGGAGATTATAACATTTATTTAAAAGGCTTGAGAAATTTCTCTGGAAACAAAAGGGACTTTGCAAATGTGAGTTACACAAGAAGGACATCATAAGGCTGCATGGAAGAACAGGTCACAGGGAGAGGCAAACTGAATCCAATCTTCAAGAAAAGGAACCTGACAATGCATCATCTATTAAAAAAAATGATGAGAAATACAGATCCCAATCTGGCTGTGTATTTGTAGCATTGCATTGTTGATGAAAAGTGTCTGCAATCGGTTTATATAGGTTTACCTACAGTGTTCACAGTCTATGGACAATGGAGCAGGAGGGAAGTGGGAAGGAGGAGCAAAGTCTCAGAGTATCCTTTGCTCTCTTGTTTTGCTCATAAATGAAGCTTGGACTATTTTCTTGAATAGCTGTTATGAAATCATAGCAAACGCTGCTGTGTTTTGACACATGTGTGCATGAACGTACCTGTATGTAATTCATTCTAAGCTCTTGCATGTCTTGACCTCGTACCAGCTGCTGCAGCACTGGATGTGCCCCTTTCGGCAGGGTATCCCTAACTGCCTGTTTGAAATTGTATCCGATGTTGACCTCTTGCTGGAGAAAGGTTAATGGACTAGATGGACCAGTAGCAGGATCTGTGTGTAGATATGATAAAAAAAAGAAGTGGAGATATGTTAAAACTGAAAGCCTTCAGTAAAAAAAAATCTATTTCAAGCAAACTCACTCCTGTTCCTAATTGCAGCTAAGCCTGGGTTCACAGTGAGCTCTCCTGGGTGCATGTGTGCTTGCGCACGCAGGCGTGTAACATTCACTCTGCGTCAAGCAAATTGCTTTGGCAGCGTCCTGACAGCTGTGGTCCTCGTGCCTCTAAGGCTAGGTAAGAAGACTGTTCTGTGCGATAGCATCAAGGGTAGACTTTCATTAGTTACTGCTAAAAATATCAATGGCTGCCTATAGGTAGTGATTGCATCCAGTCACACAAGACTTTTGTATTCATCTGTTTTTTCCTGGAGTGGATACTGGCTGGATTCTAAAATGAGTTATGTTGCATATTATCTGAGTATCTGTGTATGGGTCTCTGAACGGTAATTCACTGTTTTCTAAAGTGTGATTCTTTCTTTCTTTCCAATGATGAGAAAGCTTCTATACAAAAATGATAAAAATCTTTTTGAAGCCACCTTGAAAAATAATTTTTCTTTCCTCGCATCTATATTTCAATGTTCAGCCTCTGCACCTGCCAATGTATGAATAATGTAAAAGCAGTGTAGTATTAACAGCTGTAGGTAGGAATGCAAAAAGCAGAGCTAACAGCAAAATGCAGCTGCATACTTGCTGACCCAGAGCTCTGACAAATTCTTTGTTTCCCTGTGCTGGAAGAATATATTTCTCAAAAAAAAGGACCAGGCCCCACCATGCTAAATACTAAACAAACCAACAAAGTCTGTCCCTTGCAGCCTCTGGTCTGGCACTGTGTACATGTACATGCCCAGGTGTAACAGAAGCCGGAGTCCAGGCAGCTGGGGACAGGCAGTGCTCAGCACCACAAATGCCTCTGTCTTCACACCAAAGATCTCCCACTTTTCTTCTGCTCCTAAGCCACACCTTCCCACTCACCTAGTTTTTCTCATTTCTCTTTTTCTTGACAATTTAACTTCACCCAGCACTGTGGTCTGTAGGGTGGTTGCTCCCATTGCACATCTGCTTCTCCGCTCCTGTTTGTAATGAACGTATCTGGAGAAGGCAGAAATTGAGTCATCAGTGCCTCTCTCCTCCTTCCCATCTTTCTCCTACCTCCAGCTCCCTCCTGCTTTTCCCCCATCACAAGCCCAGTCGATTGTGAAGCATCCACTGGTTTGATCTCTGCCCTGGAGCCTCCCAATGTCACACAGCGGGATGGAGCAATGGGGCGAGATGTGCTCCAGCTGTGGGGAGCTGCAGCCACCAGGCCCCTCGCCTTTGCTCTGGCACCCCTGTGCACTCGCAGGTGGCTGCTTCCCTGCTTGCAGGTCCCAGGGCCAGGCAGGGAGCCCTCCTTAGCTGGCAACGACAAAGCAGTGCCTGCAAGGTAGTGCCTTTTTTTTGAAAATTTAATTAATATCTTCCTATATGGAGTATTTTAAGCTACAGCAGCTGCCAAGTGACTCTCAAAGCAGTTTAAGCTTCAGTACTGATGGGGACTGGGGCTTTCAATTTAAAGGGCTCAAAATATTATTTTCTGCCTGCGTACTGTCACAGAGCTCCACTGCCCCACACATATAGTGGTTGTTTTGACACTGTTGAACACAAAGGGAAAAAGGAAAATTATCATTTCTGGATGTTCTTTGAAGGATTTTAGTGCAAAAGAGGAAATGCAAGGGGAAGCTTTCTTTTGCTGTTTGGTGGTGATGGTGGTGGGCCCCCATGGCAAAGGACAAAGATGTTCCGTTACCAGGCTTTTGCAAAGCATGTGTGTATGATCACGGGGGAGAGAGGTTGAGGGGAAAATATTATTAATAGAGATAACATGGAAAAAACTTCAAATCACTGTTCCTCACTGAAGCATAAGAAAATAAAATAGAGAAGCAGCCTGATGAATTTCTTACCTAAAATTGAGAATCTGATCAGAATTACGCCTGACTGAATACACAGTTCAAGAAGAAAATTACATCCCAGGAAGCTAAACAACAGAGTACATGTCTGCCTGGTTTTGTGTTATTTTTAAGCAGCAAGATACTCTACAGGTACTAACTAATTCATTCCCTATGGTCAGTTCATATGGCGTGTTGTCCAGCTGGGAGAAAATGTGAAAAGTGTTTTGGGGAAAGGCAGAGCATCTTGCCTGACTGTCAGGTTCACTCCCTCAGAGCAGGGACGAGGGGAGTCTCTGCATGGAGGGGCGATGTGCCGCCTCTCCGCTTGCCCTGTGACACTGAGACAAACCAGGCTGGAGCTGAGCTCCATTTATACCCCAGCAGGAAGCCTGGTGGCAGCTGTCCCTTTCTCTTCTGTACAACAGAATCAATTTGATGCATAGGCTGAACAATCAGTTTTATATTATGAATGTTAAGGATGCTCTCTTCTGTGTGACACTTGATCAGAACTGAAAGATGATGGGAAGGAGTGAATGGCAATGCATTAAATAGCTTATTGCACTTCTCCTTTGGGCAACTTTCCTATTAATCCACATAAATGTCACTCCATCATTCAGCTCTGCTTCCTAAGGCACATACCAAAACCATTTATTTCTCCTATTAAGTCAATAAAGACTTGTGAAAACTGTAGTCTGGGGCCTTTTTGTTCCTTGATGATGGGCAGTTCATAGGAATCAGAGTGCTGCAATCAGGAAGGGTTTGTATATATCAAATCTGCAGTGGTTACTGAAGCCAAAGACCTATAGATTGTCTTATAAGCTTTTAACTGCAGAAATTTCCTGTGTAGTATGAAAAAACCTCTCTCTTTCATGGTTCATGTTTTAACCCTGGTTGAAGTGGCACTTGCTGACACACCTGTACCGTGCAGTGGTACATATAGAAGTGATTTAAGCTGTGAAAAAGGGCAGAAGCACCATCTCATATTCCCTGCACTCAGGGTGCTGCTTGCAGTTCAAGGTATCAGAACATGAATACTGATGGACTTCTCAGGGTCTATCTGCTGTGTGTTCCTCTCTCACTGACTGGGCTAGATTAAACCCTTGGTGTGATGGGCTGCCTGCCTATGGCCTTGTCTACATAGATGGTGCTATGCCATCAACATTTACGCTTTCGTGTTGACATGCATGTGGTAGAAGTGGTTGTTTGTTCTTATGGGCCTCAAACCTTTTCACATGCTGGGGTTTTGCTTTTCTCTGATGTACTGAGTTTGAGAACACCATCTTGGGCAACTACCTGCTGGTGGGACAGGCCAAGCCTCTACTGACAACTGCTGTGGGACAGTGCCGGAGGAGTGGTGGAAAACATCACCTTTCCTCTGACTCACACACTCCCCACATCTGTCTTTTCTTTATGGATTTTCAGCTCTAAGCATCTGATAACACACTATTCCCCTCTCTCAAACGTCATCTATTTTTGACATCAACGTGATGCCTTGTTCCCTTTGTGTTTCATCCTGTGACTGTTAATGAAATAGTTAATGACGATGACTCTTGGCAGCAGTCAGTACCCTGCTGGGATGAATGGCTTCATGTCATAGAGCTGTGGTGTTAGTTATCTCCATCTGTGTTTTTATACCTATATTTAAGAATCCATTCAAAAAAACCTATTTTTTACACAATAGTTACTATATGGAGCACAGAATTTTTTTACACATGGAGAAAATCCTACATGTAAACAAGCTGTCAATGAAAAAGCTTTCTTCTTGTCGTTCCTGTCCTTACAATGCAATCAGATTTTTTCAGACAATGTTTTACAGACAATGTTCAGACAAATCTGATTTGATTAAAGGTCCAAATTCCCACTTTCACATGCAATATTCTCAGATTAATATTACAGCGCTAGAACAGGGCGATATATTCAGAACATCATTGAGGTAAATGATATACCACCAGCGAGGACACCAGCTAACACATTGGTTTTGTCTATTTAAGTATTTATTTCACGATTTATTACATCCTTAAAGGGAGATGCTGAATTTCCATGGATCCAGTTGAACATAGTACAAATTACAGATACTTAACATTGCACAAGACTGATCTTTATGACTGGCAGATATATAATACAGTTTTGTCTTCACAGCATTGATATGCTCTTCTCTTTTTGAGTGCCAAAGCATACGGCGGGCCAGTAAGTGCAGAGAGCAGTAAGCATTTGGTTAGTCTGTGATGTGAAAGAGGTTGATAGTATAGATAAGGCATTGCTAAGAGGTCTAGCCTCTGTTCCCCGCTGTACCCAACCTTAGATGAGTGATTTTGAGTAGCAATCTTTCTTTCTGTCTGCTGACATGAGAGACAGATGATGAGGTTCACTTGTACAGTCTCCAGCAGCAGGAGTATGGACTGTCTCTCCAGTCTGTGCTCCCAGCTCCATGCTCTTTGGCTGGCAGCCTGTGTGGGCTCTTTCTCATATTGGTAACGAATGATTTGCATCACTCTTCTGTATGATTTTGTGTGAATTGTGGTTGCCAGTGTTTATGGCTGGATGAAATGTAACAGGGCCAAACCAGCACACACACAATTTTGAACCTGACTGTGACAGAGGGCAGAGAGTATTTCATCAGAATGGATGGACAACTTGTGTAAAGTGAAGTATTAGAACAATTATTAGAAATTTTTATTTTCTGTCCAGACAGTGGCTCTGTCTTGGCATGCCCAAGATAATACTAGAAGACAGGTGGAGGCTGTCAAAAACACTGGAAAGATTTAAACTAGGTATTTCTGATGGTGCATTGAATTGTTGTTGCATCACAGGAAATTCTCAGGGGAGTGGGAAAGGCTTGAATCTGGCCCAGGGGGAAAACTGGTATGTCAGGATGTGTACTGTAAACCATGATGACTCTAAGATGAGGGTCTTGCCTAAAGACTGAAAGCTGTGTAGGTTTTGGAGAAAGCAAGGAGGAAATCCTGGAGCTGAACACATGTGTGTCTAACCCTAGAAAATATTTTGTCAGTCTTCAGACCGAGGTAGGCAAATTAATTCTTTACTTTCCCATAACATTAATCTACTACTAAGAGTGATTTTCGGGGAAGGTGACAACATAGGATTTTCTATCCAAAAGAGTGGTGAAGCATAGGTAGAAGAACTAGTTTAGTTTCATGTTGACCACCACTCTTGTAGAAGGTCAAGAGTACTTCAGAGTGAGAAGAGTTTTCTTCTAACAACCAGCACAGGTCAGAATCTAATAATGTGTAGCTTCACTTCTGAAGAGGTGTTTTACAGTGACAAGCATGAACTAGACTCTTTCTGACATTTAGCAAAACAGTGAGAACTGTTCCTGACCTCTGAAACTCCTTCTTACAATTTTGTAGATAAAGGCCATCAAAATACGCTGTAGAAAATAAAATCAATGGCTTATTCATAACACTAAGAAGTTCTCTTGAGCCTGTAAAATTTTGAAAATCTAAATATGTTTTGTCAGTAATTATAGCCATATTTCATTTTAGTAACTGGCATAACTGACCTGTTAAAATATGTACAGTTGCTTAGTAAAGGTGATAATATTTTACTAGAGCCTAGGGTTTCTTGCTATAAGTAAAATCTAATTTTTGAGATTCAGTCTTAAAAATAACTGCGTAAAATATATTTTCAGAATATTATTGTCTTACAATATCAAAAGCAGATGAGGTGCTTTTCAGAGTAGACTGGATGTTTTTCCCCACTGTGAATCACAGTGGATTATTAAAGTGACATGCAGATGAAGGTTACAGTATAGATAATCTCCCAGATCACATGTACACCTTGTTACATTAGCTGAAGGAAACTTGTACTTCTTCTGTAATTCTTGTGGGTATCAAGGACTCATTCTTGAAGTTTTATTAAAGGTAGAGATGCTGCTAGAGTGTTACACAGACATGCACATCTAAAGCTGGATCTTGCACTATTTCTCATGTTGTTCTAGTGGTACAGTGACGTGTTGGACTGAAGGTACTGGACAAGCAAGGTATTGCTGGATCAGAGCTCCGCAGCATTCATGAAAACAATGCAGTCATGGGAGACTGGAAAACTCACTGTCAAGACTTCAGTTCAGTTAATGTAAATTTAGGGAGGCGGTGTTTTCACTGATTGTTTTGATTTTGTCAGCCTTTGCTGTAAGCAATGTCTCCAATGTATGGGGTAGTCCCTCTGAAGACTGTGACTGGCTGCTCTGGTATGACCTGATGAAGACTACAGCAGTGCTTGGCAGACAGTTGAATTCCTCGTTCGCATGCATATGCTTTGCGCTTTCTTTGAGCAGCATTAATATTGTAAGTGTGCACGGTAGCCCTGTCATGACACATTCTTCCACTTGCAAAGGGAGACCCTCAGGCTGCTCCTACGAGACAGCAAATCTGTGTTAGTTTTAAAGCATCTCTTTGAACACTGCCAAGGCTTGCATGGCCTTCTCAGCACGAAGTTCCTATCACTCAGGAGCTGTCAGGGGCATTGCCTCTTCAGCTGGAAGTAATTTAAACAAGCAAACCGGAGATGTGCCCAGGCCTCATAGAAACTTTATTTCTATTTTTAAATGACAGCTATTTCTCTCTTTCTGACAAAGCAAGTTCAGAAGTGAGCCCCCCCCTGCCCCCCCCGTGTGAATGCATCCTCAGGGGTCTCCAGCGGGGCCTGGGAAGTTCTCCCAGGCTGCTGGTGGGCTACTACAGGGCTTCGGGAACTAAGGCCAAGCTCAGCCGGAGTGCAAGGAAGAGCATCCCTCACTGAGATCAAAGGAGCAGTGCCTACTAACAGCCTGGCTCAACGTGGCCCACCAGCTAGGAGCCCTGGGGTCTAGAAAGGCTTGCCCAGGGCTGTCTCCTTTGCAGTGCAGAGAGCTCTCTGAAAAGTGACTGCCTCTACTGCAGTTTTGAAAATGGGATTTTTATCCTCATAAACCTTTATTCTACATTGTATATTATAGAGGAAAACAACTGCATTCGTGACAATGGGCATAAAGTAAATTTCTGAAAGGAGGAGACTTCTACTGAGCACTTCTTCTCCCCTTCCATCCCTGCCTCCCCCAGCCTGGAGCATGGAAGAATATTGTAAAGCATTTGTGCCTCCTGGGAGAAGCATGTGGATGTACTAACCACCCCCAAATGCCCTATATTTCTGTGGGTGTTCAGAGCCCTGCATGTCCTGTAAATACAGGCTGGCCACTGAGAGGTCTCCACACGGCTGTGTGCAGCAGGCTGAGAGGCAGGTGGGAGAAGGCCTGCTCTCCATCCAGTAGCCATGGGCTCGGAGGGTTTTCCACCATGCAAGGAGAGGAACGTGGGTGACAGGTGCATTTTTCTTTGTTCAGAGCCTGTTATTCCCGCATTTTAATTTGTTTCCTTCACAATGAAGAGAAAAAAAAGGTCTGATGAAATGTCAGAGCAAACAGAACGATTTTGTAAAATAACTCTATCTCATGCTTGTGCCGGTGGAGATAACTCTCATTCAGCAGCATAAAGTTGAACATTGTCTTTGCAATAGAAATACAACAGTGAAAGACAAGAGGCAAAGCTTGGGAGGCCCCAAAATGAAGTGCCCTGGGCTGCAGTTTGGTGAACATCATCTACTTCTGGATGTGTGAGATGTCCATGGTACGGTGTGGATGCCCAGGGATAGTGTGAGAGCCAATGTCCTACTACTGTCCAGAGACCTTATTTCGGGCCTTGGTAGACACCACGAATCTCCAAGCGGTGTCAAAAACTCCAGCAGGATGTTGTGTCGGTGGCACATGCACAAAGGAGACCAAAAGGGAGGATCTTGCCACCCTTAGCTGTAGTGCTGTGCCACAAATTTCCCACATTGCGACATGACTGTTGACTTGGTGGACAGCTTTGCTCATTATGCCTGTGGCACATGAAGGTATCTCATGGGCTGGGCTGCAACATAGTGTTTGCCAAGTGCATGCAATGTTCAAGACCTAGTTGCATGTATGTCTTGTACGACATGAAAAAGCCTGCAAAAAGGCTCACAAGTTGTTTGGAGAGCCTAATAATAATTCCCTTTACTTTCAGAAATTCTGCATTTCCTCCTCCTGGGTCATCTTCATTATCCATATGTCGTTATCTGTGGGAAGAGCCATTTGAGGTGCCAGGATTAACCAGGAGTGGAAGTGCAAGGTGACCTGAGTGGTACTTACAGAGGGTGTTGGCCATGGCCACGTGGGTGGAGATCGTCTATGCTGACTGGGAGCCTTCTCCCACCCATCCCACGGTGATGGGACCTGGCAGAGTGGATATTAGGCTTTTTCCTTCCCAACTCCCTCGCTGAGAAGACAGATGGAAAAATGTTCAGATCCTGATGCTGACATGATGTCCCAGTCATGATGAGGGACTTCTGCTGCGCCTTCTGCTTACACAGAGGGGCTCAAGCCATCCACTCTTGCATACGTTTTAAAAATCTTTTTTGCTTTGAGATTTTTGCCTTGCTATCTTTTCTGACTTTCCAGTTTTGAATAAGAAGTTGTAAAGAAATCATTCAAAGGAGGATTGCCAGAAATGCCCAACACATTTGTATACAGGGTCTCTTCAGACCAGACCCTTCTAAATAACCAGTAAATAGAGTGGGCTTCCTACCAAACAGCTCTGCATTCACACTGATATTTCAGCCCAGGCTTTGTATAAACATACATCCAGCGGAGGCTTCTCTAATGAATGATGTTTATTTCCAAATGAGAAATCTTTCTTAAGAACTGATTTCTGCTGTGACTAGCTGAAAGCCTATTAAATAGTGCAATAATGGCCTTTAAATTACAGTATGTGTTGAGGCAGACCTGCTAATAAGGTGGATTTTCTGTGGATGGAAATGTCCCTTTTTAGCCGGTTTGTGCTGTGCCCTTGTCCTTGCCTGTCTCAAGCAGCAGGCTCCGGGGAGCATTCTGAAAGCTTCATTAAAAAATGCTTTATGAAAACCCTCTGATCTCGGCAGCAGGCAGGAGAGACCATGTCTGTATAACCTTGTCATTTGTACAGAGCAGGGGGTGAGCACCTCTCCCTAATGTCCATTCCTTTTGATGCTCTAAATAGCCCTCCTTTACACATGGCAATGCAAATGGCTTACTGACAAGTTTCTCTTAGCCCTGTGGCTACAAAGTCTGTTCTCTAAAGAAAAATAGATGTGGAGACCATTTGGCTTAAACCCCCTTAAGCAAGTGAATAAAATTAATCAGCTGTCTTTTAACTCTGATTCATTTTTCCTTTAATTCAATTTACAAAAATGTGCTGGCAGAGTCTGGGCCTCTGGGTATATTAACATTAATAAAACACAATTAAGCAAATGTTATTATGTTGCCAGCAACAAAAGGAATGCCCCTGAGTATACAGCTTCCCCTTGCTGTAATAAATATGCAGACACAAGAACTGTGTATGCAACCCATTGCTTAAGCTATCTTAAAAAACCAAAATACCCACTTGATTAATACAAAGAAGCTAGAAGGAACAGGTTGAAAATTAACATCCCAAAACATAGTCGCCTGAAGAGGAGAAATGAGAGGGACAGGCAGGAAAGTTTTGCCTTTTGTAGTCAAATGTAAAGGTTTGCACTCAATTGATTAGCGTGAGTTGCAGAGCATTTGACTGAGACCTTTGAGAAAGATCACATTTTCTTGTTGCATACAGAGTGTGCCACAGTCAAAACTCCTCTCCCAGCAAGAAGAACAGAGGAATAAAAACTAATAAGGTAAGAAATCTATTACATTAATAATCAAAAATAAAAATTGTTGAAAAATAAAAATTCTACTGCTCTTGTGATCTAGTCCAGTGTAATGACTACCTAATATGACCAAAAATATATATATTCATGTATTCTGCATATTTTGGAATAACCCCTGATAAATTAGGATATATTTAAGAAAGTTAATTTCTCATGTGATAATGCAGACTTTGCGGCTGCAGGGTAGCTATGCACATGCTGTGTAAGAGGTAGAAGGACCGTGATTTACCAAACTCAACAGTGATGTCCATTATAATTATACCAATAGCAAGACTTTACATAGTGATACCCCTCTTCAAAGCACTGAATTAACTGTTGTCAGGTAATTGTTAAAAACATCAACAAAATGCAAACATCTGGTCAACAGCTTTAAAGTTGCTCTTTCGGCATTTCATTCTGGATTTGGAAGTGTATATTTCAAAAGACTGAGTTTCACAGCTTGTGTAGTGCAGGGAATATTTTCCCAGTGTTTTGACCTCAGGTACTAGGTTATCTATTATTTATTCCTTTCTTGGACTCTTTTCCTTGCTGCTTGTAGCTCTGCCAAGTTAGGATAAACACTTATGCTAATCCCCTGGATGACTCTGAGTCCTTTTATTGTTTCATCAAAAATATGTGATTCATTGTTCCTGAAAAGGGACTAGGCACTTTGTTTTGCCAGGTTGCAATCCCTATAGGCATTCAATTGTGATTCTTTAATGAGTTAGCGCTTTGGGGAAAACAAAATTAATTTGAAAGAGAGATAGTGCGTTTTCCCTTATGATCAACATGGGCCAAGTTGTAGGGCTTTTGGGTGCTCCTGCCCACAGCTGTCACTACTGAGGGCCGTCATGGTCTCCTGGTGCTTTGTGTTGGGCTGAGCTGGGAGGGACATGTCCCATGTGGACCCCAGGGCTCCATCTGCAAAGAAGCGGTGCCCGTTATCTGGTAAATATCAGGGTAAACTGGCCAGAGCTGATGTACAGCCGGTCATAATGCTGTTGGTTTTGGCACATTTCATTGCCTGACCAGGTGGGGCTTCAAGGCTGGAGGGGAGAGCCCACTCGGGCGTCTTGCCTCCAGCCCTATCTTTGCTCTTCACTGAGGTGAAATGGGCTTTTGGCACAAGGGAAGGGTCAACTCTGCATGGGCACTTCTGGCCTTTGCTAGCTCCTGGTTTTCTTCTGATGCAGTTTTCTGCAGAAAGATCAGCAGTGGTGATTGATCAGTGATGTGAACAGCATCAGCAAGAAAACAGATGTGAATCCAGAGCAGGACAGGAAAGGAAACAGAAAGATCATCTGGGTCCTGCAATGCCTGGAGAAGTGATGGCTGCAGGCCTAGAGCTATCACTGCTGTCTTGGATTGGGAGGGTGCATTTCTTCCACATACAAGGCAAGACAGAGTGTAAGAAGTTGGAGAAATAATTCAAATGAAACAGGAAGAAATCCGGTAAAGGTGTATGAGCTATATAAGGAAAGTCTGAGAAAAGCTGTAGTTATTTACTCAACAGAAGACTGACACACGATAGCCATTTTCAAGTATGTCAGAAAATGCTAAAAAATGTGTATTGTTCTTTATGTCTGCTCTATTACAGCAAGCAGGATTGGAGTAAAAGAGGTTTAGGTTAAAGACGTTTTCTAGTTGTTGGGAGAGTTGGGCAGCTGAGCAGAGTGCCAAGGGAGGCTGCCTACTGTTTGGGTTTGGGGGTTTATGGGAAACAGGTAGATCAGGAATGGTTTATATATAATTTATCCTGACTCAGTGCTTAGGGATGGACTAAATGACTCCTTGAGCCCATTCCAGCTCTATTTGCTGAGATTTCTACCTTGTATAAACTCCAGTGTAGGTCTGGCCTAGCTGGAATGTTTTTGCCATTAAGCAAAACAAAAGGCTTACAGATGTGAATGGCAAATTACGTACTGCAAATTGAAGCTCTAACTAATTATGCATGGCCTTTTCACATTGCGTTTATACTTTTTGAATGTTATTTTAGTTCACTGCATATAAATAACAAGTTGAGAATTGCTGTCCCTAATTGAAACCATCTCTACTTTTCTATGAGAGATTACCATTTTTAACAGACTCTTTGTGATCCACTGGGGGTTATTGGAGGATTTTTTTGCACAGTTGCTAGGCAGCTTCCTCCATGCCAGCAGACAGACACTGCTGGGTATGTCATGGCTAATTAAAAAAATCTCTGTATTTTTGAGTATACAGCAGCCCAAGTTTTTAAAGCTTGCTGCTTGGGATAAGGACAATTGAATTGGTATTAGGACTGATGAGACAAAATAATAGCAATTGTGCAGCGTTCTAAAATAATTTGTTGTTTACAGTCCTCTGGATCCACCGGGTGAATGAAGTGGCAAATATCTACATATTGTTTATTTGTGGGAAAAGAGCATGGAGCTGAATGAACTATTCTGACATTGATTTTGTCCAGGCAATTTCAAAGGATCAAGTATCACATTCAAATATAACAACAATAAATTTAAGAATATTTAGCATTGAAGAATTGGGAATTTTTGAAGGGGCATAAATTGTTTAATTTCTACAATGTCATTTGCAGTTAAAAATTTGTTCCAAGTTATTACTGGCTCCACAATGGCCATTTTTTTAGAAGATTAGCCAACAGGCTAGGTAAAAATGGCTCTATAGAATGAGCTGAGGAGTTTTTATAGCAAGATAGATTACTGCTAGGTGCTAAGCAAGAGCAAAGGCAGCAGCCCTGCCAGGACAGTCCCTGGGCAGGTGAGGTTCAGTATGCTGCTGGTTACCTGCAGCTACTGCACAGCACATCACTGGAAACCATCTTGTGCAGGGAGAAAAGGCTGCCTGGCTCAATAGATTTAAAGCATTAGGTAGCTTTTCTTCTGGTGACTTACACAGGGTATCAGTGCGCACAGTTGGCAAATGTTAGAGAAAAGTCTTTGTGTGAGTTAAATGTGCACAGGATCAGTTACAATTTCTTTGACCTCTGTTCACCCTCAAGAGACCATCAGAAACTTATCCTTTCTGCAAAGAAGAATATAGGCCAAAGGATAAATCTTCATTTAATCTCTTAGGAAGTTACCATTTAAAAAAATATTGAATGGCAGGCTGAAATGCAGGGATTATAGAAGCTGAGGATACCTGATACAGATACAAAGATTTATTGGAGGGAATAGATTTAATAGGTGCTTGGGTTTTCTTTTTCTTTGGAGGGATTGCTTTTAATCTGGATCTAGTTCAGGGAAATGAACAGACTGAAAGAAGATTTAAACTGCTTGTGCAGCTAGGAAAGAATTAGATTTGTAGGGATCTTTGTGGAAACTTTTGAACTCTTTGCAGATGTCTTTTACATAAGGTAGGTGAACAGTCTTACAGGGAAGCTTTGAAGTGACAATGGAAGCTGCCACATTCTTCCCTTCTTTAAAACCTTATTTTACCAGTTTGTTTTTCTTTGCCCTATTCCTTCCTCTGTAGGTATACTGTATTTCTTTTGCCTGTTCATGAAAAACAGTCTTGAGGGAGACACTGGGGCTTATCAAAATCATATGGCAGCTGGTCTTTGTGCCTGGCACTTCTTCCAGGCATGCAGGTCTGGACCGGTGACCTTTCTTTCCTCGACAAAGGTAGTTTGTTTACTGTTGTGTCTGCTACTGGCTTCTGAGAGAAGAAAGCTTTGTTCAATCTCTATTAAAACAGGAAATCTGTATTGAAGCAGAGATCTTGTTGTTTTCTCTGGAATCCCTGATGCCTTTTAAAAATAGGATTCATGTGAACTCTGTCTGTAGAGAAGTGGTAAATTCAGTCCCAAGCCTGGACTGGCCATGACTGGCACAAGGACAACCTGAGCTGTGGCCAACACAAGGAAGCTTAATGTGGTGAAGTTCATGATGATGACATGATGGCTAGCTGAGAAATAAGAATATCCATAACCAGTGGAGCAAAGGATTTGTGTATCTTTTAGCTAAAAAAAAATGACTATAACATTGCTTGATCAGTCGTGTTTCAGAGGAATGGTGTGTCAGGGCAGTGTTGATGAGGAGCCTCCTCTCTCACCCCAGTGCTGCTATAAACACAGCATGGTGCGTGACGGTACTCATGCAACCCAAGGTGGAGGCATTTACCCTAGAAGCCCACTGAATAATTTAGAAGCCATTGCATTCTGCAGGAGTGTGATTATATTTTTAGGGCTTGAGGGATGGTCTGCAGGCACCGTCAGGATTTAATACAAAATGGCTGTGGTGGCTATAGCCCTCCACTATTATGCAGGAACTACCAAACTGCAATAGCAACGCAGGACCTGGAAGCACTAGGGAGGGGGATCATGAGATGGGGCCAAAGGAGGAGTTCGTTCAGAAAGCCTGGTCTGTGCTAGGGGCAAATTTGGTCTATTTTCTGTGCCACACAATACCTCACCAAATATCTGTGGTGGGGGAAGAAAGGGCAGACGGAGTAGAAATGTACGATGGAAAAGATCTGTGCTGGTTCAGGGTTCTGTGTGTCTGTTGGATTGTCAGAAACACTGAGCATATACAGTTCCTGTTGCCAGTTATATTTATTGTTTTTAACATCTGAGGAAAAAGCGCTCGTATGATGGCATATTCCATTTTCTGTGTTTCTACAAACATACCTCATCTACCTCCACCAGCGTAGGTAATCTACTTAGTGTTTATATTATTTATTCCTTTGAATTCTGCTTAAAATGGCATCTGTTGTTGCTTTCCGGCACTCCTCCTCTCCTCCTCAGATACTCCTTCTTTTTCCCCTTGTTGTTCCTATGGAAAAAATCAAAACAGCCCCATTTTGTGCTGGGATTATTGAGTCTGGATTCCTGCAAAACTCCTTTCTCAGTGGTGTGGCTGAGACCTAGGAGCTGGAGAATTGTTTCTTGACATGCAGTCGCTAAGGCACTGGGGATTTTTCTTGTGGAAGGATTTTTTAAAATAAATGTATAAATCCTTTTAGTATTAAAGTACTGCAGAAAGTGCTCTCAAATTCATTTTAGGGCAGGCTCTGAAGATCTCAATCTCTTGGCAGGGATCTTTCATATCCAGTTAGGAGGTCAGACTGCATTATTTTGGCACTGCAGTGGCTCTCCTCTACTCCATCTCCTTAATGCTGCTCGCTGTGCACTTCAGAAGATGCTTCCGAAGTAGTCGGGTGGAACCAGCTTTCTCCAGCCTTTGAGAACAGACCCCAGAAACAACACTGACTAGCAGTGCTGCCTGTCGGCACCGGGCAGCTGCCGGCAGCACTGTCACATCCCTGGCAGTGCCCTCAGCATGTGGAGAAGGAGAAGGAAGGTTAGGCACTTCATTGCTGTCAGCCAAAAAAGGATTTTGCCTAATTCTGTGAGTGAAATGGATCCAGCACTGCAACCCTGATACTGAAGGGTTGTTTGTTGTCCTTAAAACCTCAGTAAGAGGCAAAAAGTAACCTGATTATGCTAGGACACAATTCAATTACGAGAGGAAAGCTGCCCAAAATCAAAGATTGGCAATTCTCAGTACATTTATTTAAAATTAAGGTCTGTTATAACTTTCACTGTGGAGTGAAGGATGGGTTCAATTAACTCCCTGATTTTTTGTGTTAAAAGAAATTAGATTTTCTTAAACACTATGGGAAAAAAGGCTATCATTTTATACATCTCTAGACTAGTAAATTATTCATATGAACTTCATTTTGATCAAAACAGAGATTTGCCCAAATTTGAGATTAGTTAACATTTTATGCACTTGCCTGTGTTTACTGGGATGCATCCGATGGTGCTATATGCCCAAACAGATTGGTACTTCTCCAGCCTTTACCACATATTACAGCACCAACCTGTTTGCTGACGGCCATGGAAGCGCATGGACAATAACCCCAGATTTGCTGGGGAGTGTTTCCACCACGCAATAGTATATGTGTGTGTGCAGCCTGAAGGCTTGTTCAACAAGGGGGTGGTCTGGACTACACAGCTGAATGACAGCCCCAGGAAACATCCTTGGATTTGATCTTTGGTGGTTTGTGAAGCAACAGCTTGATAAATATGAGTCCAGCAGCCACTGCAAATGAGCTTTCAAAAATAGTTCCATAATATTTCTTTGCAACAGGATGTTCAGGATCAAATATCAGAACTCAATTTTCTGTAATTACACAGGTTTATGGAGCTGTCATCATCATGTCAAGACAGCTAAGAAATCAGAGTTTGGCTTTTATTTCTAAAAAAAAAAGTCTTTTAAGGAGAATGTTGCCTTTCAAATATTAAAAAGAAACAGAATATGGCCAGGGTAAAATGGACTGGCAGTTCTTTTAATGGCTTGATTTATATTTAATTAACTACTGATAAGAATGAAAAAGCTCTGCCCAGATGTTGTGTGAGTTAAATATATTTCTCTGCCTTAGTTCTACCTTTGGAAATATACAGCTGGAATACATTAATTACGGCTTTGTGACATTATGACTGGTGAAACAGAAGCCTGTGCGTTTTGTGCATTAAAACATCACTGAAAAACTTTAACGGCTCTTGTCCTGTTATAAAATTGGAGCCAATTTCCTGTTATATACCCACCTGTATTTGCACTTGGTGATAGCACCAGTAGGAGGGTGAACGTTAGAGAAAATAAATAATTCTCCACTGAACTACTAGTTTTATTTATTTAAAGAAATTGCTTTTGCCACATCGATGAACGCTTTGATGAGGATCTTTTTTCCCAATTTTCTTATGTTTTTTAATTTTGCAGAGAGGATCATAAAGTTTAGGAGAATAGTTTGCTCTGCATTGACACAGTTTAACTTGTTGAACTAGATCAAACAGGAAAAAAAATCGGCTCTCCAGTGTAGTGAGGATCATAATCTGAGTCTGATACACTCACTCTTCCCTATTATCAGTGCTGCTTGGTTGATGGTACCTCTCTCAGTAATTATACAGCAGCCTTTTCCCTCTTCTCTTTCTTTTTAAATGGCTATTGCAATGGTATTTACAGAACAGTGAGACGCCATGTACTTGAAACGCAGCCCAGGAAGGACACCTTTGTGAAAAGATGCAGCAGCTGGAGTTCCTCAGCTGCGAGTAGTCCACTGGTTGTGTCAAGTGGTGAGATTTGTACCCACAAGAGTTAGAAAGCCTTC
Organism: Leptosomus discolor; assembly: GCF_034619465.1. NCBI lineage: Eukaryota > Metazoa > Chordata > Aves > Leptosomiformes > Leptosomidae > Leptosomus > Leptosomus discolor. The sequence continues at coordinate 59,723,713 of NC_141395.1, read as the reverse complement.
ACGTGCTGAATGACAGTGATTTGAGGAGAAAGAGAAAAAAAGAAACAGGAGAAAAAGAGAAAGGTACTCTTATACCAACAGATTCCTCAATTAGATGAAAGCATTTGGATCAGGAGGCTTAATAGGGTGGCAGGTGCCTGTGGGAAAGTGACAGGGATCTTTTCTGTACTCCCTTCCCTCCCCACTTCCAGTCCCTTTCTTGCTGTTACGTGCTTCTGCCTGCCTCTGGGACAGAAGGTGCAATGCAAGATGGGTTTGGAGATGCTGTGACAACCTCTCTTCATCAACTCTTACCCAAAGGCTGCAGGACCATGGCCATGGCATACCTCACCCAGTGTCCTCTCAGGACCTTCAGACCTGCTGGTCCTCCCTGCCCAGCAGCTCTGCTTTGCCCTGGTGAACCGCTGTGGAGGACACGGCTTGCTACTACAGAGCCAGGAGAGCAGAAGGTCCTCTCTGGGTCTTCTCCTTCCCCACTGTCCCCACAAATGAGCCTGTGCTCATTGGGGCAGAACAGCAAAATGCAGGAAGGGAGGAGGTGCTGCAGATGGGCAGGAGTTGAGATGAAGGCTTTGGTATTGCAGGAGCAGCCGTACCTCATTGTTTTGGTGTGGTTTGGTATCACGTCCCCACAGTGTTTCAGTTTTGCCATGGTTCCTCTCATATGCTCCATCAATTCCCACACCAAGGGATGTGACAGAGGACAGGCACAGCTTAGGTTACATAGGCACGCACGCAGCTGAGGTTTCAGAAATACGAGTGCATAATACTGCAGGGGACAGCTCATAGTTATGCTAGCAGTGAAGTAACTAAAGAAATCTTTCTGATTATTTATCTTGCTGCTTTTTCTCACTACATCTCACACCACATTCCATGGAGGTGCCTAACTTAGAGACAGACCATTAAGATGCTTCCAGGAATTGTTTTCACAAAAAGAAGTGATCTGTAGAGAGATGCTTTAGCAGAAGAGCAGCCAAGCAGTAGATCAGTGGGATAAAGGGGAGGGCAGGGAGGAACTGAATGGAAGAGAGGAGGTGAGATAAGAAGGGTTAGAAAAATACTTCTAGCACTGTAGAGGTGGTGGTGTGTGTCTGTTGCTGCAAACTGCAGTGATCCTAACATGCTGCTTCAATACCCAAAGAAGGTGTAGCTATGAACTACAGACTTTGAGTTCACTAATATTCTAGTCAAGGGCTCCAATATAATCTGTGCAAGCAAAGCTCTTTAAGAGAAAGTAATTAAAGTGAGGAAATAAGACAGCTTAAAGTAATGTCAGTACAAGGAGATATATTAAGAAAATGCTTCATTAAGGGAGTGCTCTTTATAATGTAAACAAGGTATTTTTCGAGTACAGATGTATGTCTGCAAATGTACTGATAGGAGTTAGTAACAACATCAGTGCATGTTCCCATTTCTTTACCTTGGTCAGAAGAGTGATTTAAAGAAGGCATTTGTGGGTAATGCACACACTTTGCATTTGTGTGGGACAGCCTATGCAGTCACATTGCCATACGTACTTGTGTGTCTGCATTTTCACGCCCTTGGCTGTGGAGAATGGCCTGTAAGCATTGCCTGCTGCCCTGGGTCCCCAGCTCCTGCCAATGCGTTCCTGCATGACCTTTTCCAGGCTGACTAGGGTTGGGTTTTCAAAATTACCACTGAATTCCAGCTGCTAGATGTCATGATCTAATTTTTCAGAAATGCAGATCCTCCGTGCCTGTGATTTGTAGTGTCAAGAACAACCATGAAATCTGGAACAACTGTTGAACTGAAATCCAGCTGAAGCCAGTGGTTGTGGATGGGCTTCACAGCCTTGGGGGTCAATATCAGTCTTTTAAGATTGATTTCCCAGAATTACAGCCATTTAATTTTAAAAAAACATACCAAAACCCCAATTCCATCAGAAATAATCTTAACTTTTCTCTGTGCTTCAGCTGCCTCCGCACTACCATAACCTACTTCGGGTTTCTGTTCTATTTGTTAATGTTTGTTCACTGCCTCCCAGTACTTAGGAGAGAAAGGGCCTTGTAAACAATAAGAGTGGTAACAATGGAGTTATTTGCTGTTCATTTCAAGTATCCCAAAACATTCTGCCAAACAATACATAGGAAATCATTTACTTACCAACTAAAATTGGTTGCTGTAGCCTACAGGAAGATTATTTATCTCTTGTTACATAAAGTCTCTTTCACATGGGTCTTGTTGGATACTATTAAATGGAAATCAATATTGAGGTCCCAAGTTGTCTTTATCCAGGACATTATATCCCAGTATCCTGGGCTGTGTCTGATCTGAGTAACGCTATGCTCCTGGAGTAAACTGCCCAGTGCAGTTTCAGTGGAATACCGCATTCCTTATGTCTAATCCTGATTTATCACAGAGTGTCAGGGATGCTGCAGTCCCTTGATGTTCATTGGCAGGATGAACGAGGTGGGAGGAAGACAGATTTCTTATCTAATAAGGCCTAATGTAGCATATGCATTTTTAAAAACCTAGCAGATTACAGCATGTTAATTTAGAAAAACATGCATGATCCTTAGCTTCCTATAAGAAAAGGGCAATAGAAATGTGCTAAGATGACAAGTACTTTTTCAAGAAGTAAATAAACTGATTGAAATAGGTCACTTATGCAAGGAAGGAATTAGACTTTGGAAGCACTTTTCTTCTAATTGTGAGTTGTCTAATGATATGTAATGAGTGCATCTTTTCAGAAAATTCATGGGGCTAAGACTTGCTCTAGGCTTGTATATTTTTATAAAAGAACACACGCCAGTGCTGCGTTTCCTCCCCACATGCTATTTTTTCCTGAAGGATGTTTGCATCTACCACCTTTCCCATTAATTTTTTCTTTCTTTTGTTTGTTATTAATATGCTAGTGATTGGATTAAACAAACCCGAGTGAAGCAAGCTGCTGCTTCTAGATACAGAAGCATAGCTAGAGATATTACTAATAATTGCCCCATGCAACACTACAGGCTTGGGGATGAGTGGCTGCAAAGCTGCCTGATGGAAAAAGACCTGGGGGTGTTGATTGACAACTGGCTGAATATGAGCCAGCAGTGTGCCCAGGTGGCCAAGGTGGCCAACAGCATCCTGGCTTGTATCAGAAACAGCATGGCCAGCGGGAGTAAGGAGGTGATTGTGCATCTGTACTTGGCACTGGTGAGGCCGCACCTCAAATCCTGTGTGCAGTTTTGAGTCCCTCACTACAAGAAAGACACTGAGGTGTTGGAGCGTGTCCAGAGAAGGGCTACGAAGCTGGTGAGGGGTCTGGAGAACAGGTCTTATGAGGAGCAGCTGGGGGAACTGGGGTTGTTTAGTCTGGAGAAAAGGAGGCTGAGGGGAGACCTTATTGCTCTCTACAGCTGCCTGAAAGGAGGTTGTAGTGAGGTGGGGGTCGGTCTCTTCTCCCAAGTAACAAGTGATAGGATGAGAGGAAACAGCCTCAAGTTGCGCCAGGGGAGGTTTAGGTTGGATATTAGGAAGAATTTCTTCACAAAAAGTGTTGTCAAACACTGGAACAGGCTGCCCAAGCAAGTGGCTGAGTCACCATCCCTGGAGGTATTTAAAAGATGTGTAGACATGGCACTTACGAACATGGTTTAGTGCTGGACTTGGCAGTGCTAGGTTAACAGTTGGACTCAATGATCTTAAAGTTCTTTTCCAACCTAAATAGATCTATGATTCTATGATTCTGATTGTTTTATATACAGTTACCATGGAGACTTGTCTATGAGTCTTAATTTGGCTTGGTTGATGTAGGAATTTTAGGATTTTATACAGGCTTGTCTGGGCACAGGCAAGGCTGAGGGCTTGGCTGGGGCTAAAGCAGAGGGTATGGTGAGCCCACAGACCCAGGTCAGCAAAAGACCAGGACAGGCAGTGGCGTGGCTCAGACAGGGAGCGAGGCTGAGTGCCTGAGCCAAAAAGCAGCTCCCAGGCAAGGGGGTGGAGGCCCCAAGAGGGCTCATCGCAGCCCCTTCTTGCACAGCTCTTTCCCCAGAGCTGATCCCAGGTTACAGCTGCACCACATCAGAGCTGCCTGTGAGCACAGGCAGCCAAACCCCATTTGGGGAGTGGACATGGCTGCAGAGGCCTGACATGGTGCTAGTTTTGCTTATGCAAGAGCTGAAACCCACACATGGTGTCAGCAGGTGCTCTTGCACTCATTTAAAAAAAACCCTCACGCTCCGCTCAGGTGAAAGCTGGCCATCCTTTCCTCCCCCTCCCCCCTCTGGGGAAAGAGTTGTCTATTAGCATAGGCAAACTGAAAAAAAACAAAACTAAAATAAAATCTGAGCTTTGTGGAGAGTCAGCTGGTGGGTGCCCTGTTGTAAGGAAGGGATCTGGGATGGGTCTGGAGGTGGCTGGATTTTGTAGGAGGGAAACATCCGGATTGAAAGGGAGAGGAGGAAAAACCATGGGCAGGAAAGCAGAAATAAAGGCAGTGACTCCTTGGAAGATTTACCTGAAGCCCCCAGACCACTGAAGTGATGAGGGACTGCGCTGGGCTGGGGGGGGGCAGGTCAAGGTTGCTCTGGTCTATCTCCACCTGTCTAGTCCTCAAGCAGAAGCAGTGAGTGATTCGTGGTTGGATCCAAGACCTGTGTGACAGTCTGGCCCCACGGACAAGCTTCCGGAGCTGATGAACCACAGGTTTGGTGGGCATGCTGGATGCCTGTTTGCTGGTTGTGCTGTCCAGACATATCACTGCTGCCCATGGGGTTGTTGCCGCAGCTGGACTGAGAGAATCAGTCTTTGCAAAAGTGTAAGAGGAAATAAATAATCTGTCTTCAGACAGCATGAAGGGACTCCCTGAAACAAAAGAAAGAGACACAAGATGTTTCGGGACTGGTGCATTTTGGTGAATAATGGATTTATTTTTTTGGAGCTTGCTGCCTCCCCACCCCACCCCCACCAAAATGAAAAACAAAAAACCACCACCTGGAAAACATAATTGCTTTGCAAATAAAAGAGATTTTTTTTTCCCTCTCCCTGTTTTTGGTAGATGAAAGAGATCACTTTGGGTCAATATGAACTACATCGCTCAATCCAAAATTAAAGTGTTTCCATTTTAAATAAATTACTCCATTGCAATAATTCAGAAGTAATCCTTTAAGCGGAAATTGCCATTTTGAACCAAGTCAGGTTGGCTTTGTAATTAATAAAAAGAGACATTACATCCTAGAAATGCTGAAATGAAGTGTTCTGACACTCAAACTTTGGAGTCACTGACTTTTGTTTTTTTTCTTTCCTACCCTTAAATCACTTTACAGTTGTATTTATTGAAATCTTTCTATGTGCTCTAACTGGGTTGTAATACATTGGTCTTTTGAGTGCTCAAATGGTGGAGTGTTACTGATATCATGTGACAAAGTTATTTTTATTTCTCCTTGGTTACTGACTACACAGGCAAAACAGCTGGATTTCCTAAAACTGGGCAAATTTGGTTCTTGTTCATGACCATACTGTGTATTAAGCTTTTAAAATTGTGCTTTGGTCTTTCTGTCTTTAACAAAGAAGGAGAAAAATCCGTCAGGTGAAAGTGATGCCACTAACGTAAAAGTCCATCAAGCAGTAGTGGAGAACCATAGCAGTTATTTTCCAAGTAAAAGAAGAGAGAATTTGGCAGTAGGGTAGTGCCATAATACTTTGGCACTGTATACCAAAACAGAAAAAAGAAATAAAATACCCCAAGACAGGAAGAAGGACAATGAAAGATTCTAGGACTTGCTAGGAGATGTTTTTCCTTCATAAAATTAGTAATCCATACAAAGTAGACTTGATAATTTATTAACAGGAAATAATGGTTTTATAGTTGAATAAAAAATTCCATGAGTTCATGATCTGAGGTTAATTACTTAGTCAGTTCGTGTCCCATATATTCCCTTTGTGCTCAAGAGAGATTTCTTTAAAACTTTATAATCTCTCTGACAGAGATAACATTTACCTGCTTTGCAGAAATGCTCTAGAATTGGATTAACCATTTTGTAAACAAATTTGAGACTATTGAAGAAGATCAGCTCTTCCAAACTCACTATTGACTTTAAGAGATCTTAGGGCTTCATTTTTGAGGAAGTTGGTTTCTAGGGAAGATTTAGCTGGGCAGTCAAAATCACTAGTCTTAATTTATGAATGGCTCCTAAATAATTGTATGCATTATGAAGTTCTCTGTTTCCCACCTAAAAATTTGTTTCAGAAAATGCCTGAAGATGTGAGCTAGGATAATGGTGACCATAAAAGATATGAATTCATTGTGGTAAATTTGTAGCAAGAGAACTTGGAATCAATACAAAATAAATATGCTGCAATGGGAAAAGCAGATGTGGCAGAGGCAGAGGAACATGTAGATACCTACCAGATGTAAACCATCATGCTGCTGAGATCTTCTCAACCATATTTGGATAAAGGTGAGCCAGAAATGGTGATGGAGAAGGGTGAGAGAGACCAACACAAGGCAAACAGTCTTTTAAGGCTTTTGGAAAAGAAAACAGCTGCATAAGGACCCCAAGAGAAAAAGAACTGTGCAAGCCTCAAGGAGCTGGATACCTTGCCTGAAGGCTGCTTCAGAGTGGGCAGGGTGGTACTGATCCAGTTGGCCTCTTCATGGTCAGGTCTGTAAATGTGGACTTGGAATGGGTGTGTGCCTTTATCTGAGAAGTGAAGGACATTGGGGTAGAAAAACAACTCTGTAAAATTAGCCAGAAAAAAAAGCAGTCCTGGAAAAGAAAGCTCTGAAAATGTGTCTGGTAGCATCTATCCCATGGGGACAACTGTTTTATAAACTATAGCCTCATGAGCAATGTTGGATCTTCCATGGCTCCATTGATTTTCATCTTCCAAGAAGAAGAAGAACGATCTTGAAATGTCATGTTGATATGGTAGCTCTACTCTCCATTGCAAGTCAAACACTGGGATAGGCCAACTGGAGATTTAGGGATATATATCGTGAGCAGCAACAGAGTCCAGACTAGTTTTATCAGCAGAGCAGATTCTACCGGAGACAAGCATCTGGTTTTGGGGTTGGGTTTTTTGGCAGACTGGTGAGGACAGCCAGCACTCTGGGCACGCAGGAGAGGATGTGCTGCCGTCCTCTCCTGTGCCATCAGCAGTACAACCATTCTGGTCTCTGCAAGGGCACAGGGCAGCAGTACTAGCAGCGCCAGTTGCAGCATCACAAATAGACAGAGAGTGACCAAATGAAGAAGAGGTGCTGAGCCTGGCACAGCAAGCAGCAGTGGCAACCCCCAATAACTAGCCACAGACAGCACAGGCAGCTGCTTGCACATGTGTGTGTGCTGCCAAGGCTTGGCAGCCCATCCCATGCCCAGTGATGCCGGATTGCAAGGATTAGTCAGGGTCTTTGGAATTTGACTCGCTTGTTCAAATTCATCTTTAGGATAAATCCACCAGCCTCAGCCAGGTTATGTAAGAGCTGAGCTTGGCTGGGCATCTGAGGAAATCTTGCTTGTAGAAGTAATTCAGACTGGCTTTTATATGAGCAGTTTGCAGTTTCTTGTTGATTGAAAATTGGCTGAGAAATTGTAAACAATATGTAGTGATTAACAGCAATGAATCAAGCCACAAGGAATAGCCAAAGGGAATGGAGTTTCATCTTCCTCTGCATCTTTAATCGTAATTAAACCCAAACATTTCAAGGATTATAAAGTCAAATTTCCACACGATAATCAGTAGGTATTGCATTCCCCTACTAATCCAATAATAAAAGGATGGAAAGGTAGGCTAAAAATGAGATAGGATTCACATCTGAAAACAGTAAACTGGCATGTGGCGAAAGCAGTTTGAAATGCTTATTTTGGGAGAGGGAGGAAACTTAGAAATGAATCATCCACCAAACACCTCCTTGCAGGGGCAACAGGAGTCTGCAAACTAATGTTGACAGAAATCCAATGTGATTTTGGATTAATATATACACACACACACATCTGGAAAAAAGTGCACTTTGTGTGTGTGTATATATACATATATATATATATATATATGGAAACAAGTGCGCTTTCTCTGCAGGGCTGTGACAGGCCTTTTGTGCAAGAGCAGGTGAATGGACCCTACCCCAAGTATCAGACCTTCTTTGGAAAATGCTGTCTAGCTGAATGTGAATTATTCCACTCACAACACCATTGGTTTGATAAATATCAGATAAAATTCAGACAAGGTTTGGGAGACCTTTGCCTAAATCAGAGTAAGCATGTTTCAAAGTCAGTGAATCCTTCCTGGTCCACCTCCCCTGGCAGACAGCCGTATTTCCAGGCTCCATGCCTAGGGACCAGCACAATGGGCATGCACTCAGCCCTACATGCTCCTCCCAGTGCTCCCAGGTTCTCTGCAATGTGCTCTGGAAGTCCTCAAGCAGGTTCCTGAGGCACTAGGTCATATAGTGTGCCCTGAGATGGTAGCCTGCTCCTGTGGTTTGCAGCTGTGGGAGAGGAAACCCGGAGTCCTGCCTCTAGCTAGGCATGGCCTCTGTCTCTTTGGACAGTCTCCTAAACCTCTCAGAGCTGCTGAGGCTTTCTCGCAGGGTTTCCAGGCTTCCTGACGTGGGTTTTGACTTTGAGACTGAATTTGGTAGGGTGTGCTTCCAACACCTGCGTGTCTCGGGCAGCTCTACTCAAGCTGTCACAGCACAGCTGCTTGCTGTGCCGGCTGGCTCCCAGATAGCTTGTGAGGGCTTTCTCAGAATTTCTGATTTAAAGAAAACATGGAAGTTTTTAGCTTTGATTAAAAAATTAAAATTTTGTGAATTGGATAAAATGCCACAACAGTGGGGTCCCAAAGGAACCACCATGTGGTTTTGAAGACCTCACACTTGGGAGGTGTAGACAAGCTAGTGGGGGATTTTGGCTGTGGGGGTGGTCAAACACTGGCACAGGCTGCCCAGGGAGGTTGTGGAGTCTCCATCCTTGGAAAACCCAAAACCCAGCTGGCTGCAGTCCTGGACAACCTGCTCCAGCTGACCCTGCCTGAGCAGGGGGATGGAGTTGAGACCTCCAGAGATGCCTGGCAGCATCAGTGATTCTGTGAGTTAGGAGTGGCTGTAAAATGTCTGGTTTCTGTAAAAAAAGCTAAAAACTTCTCTTTGACCATTGGCTTTGTCTGCATGCTCAGGAATGGGAATTATTCCCAGATACCTGGCAAGACTGGAAGGGAGAGGGTGCTTGGTGCACATTTCCTCTCCTGCCAGCAGCCAAACAAGCAAACTACAACATGTCACTTGCTGCACTGGGCTGTAATTCTCTGCCTTTCCCACCCCAAAGCATAGGTGCTGGAGATGGGCCAGGCTGCAGTGTGGGCTCTGCACAAACTCGGTATGCCAAAGGCACAACATAGGAGGCACAAAAGCATGACTGTAGAAGGCTGGGTGTTAAATGAGAAACTGTGTGTGTGTATAGATCTATGTATATTTGGCTTTAAAGCTGTGAGTGGTCACATGCTGCGTTCCAATGCAACATCACTTTTCCAGATTTTCTGTGTGATACATCCAGAGCACGCTGAAAAAGGTGTAATAAGTAGTAACACACTGCTGCTTTGTATTTGCTGGGTGTGTTGCATGAAAGCTGAAGGCTGTGATATCAATGCCTTTTAGCTGGCTGGCTTTCCCCAGCTAAGGAGAAGACAGCTTAGCAAGGAGCAGGGAAACCTGTGTGCTACACAAATGAGGGCTGCAGCAGAGTCACGCTGCTCAGTGGGTGAGCCGGCATTTCTGGGTATGTCTTCTGCCATCCAGACTGTGTGTCCCTAGCCACAGGTATACCATGACATCCCATTGCACAGTCCTGAATGAATTTATTTGGAAAATGACTTGTGAAAAGTCAAAATTAAAATGGAAAGTAAAGGCTAAAGGTGGCAGAAATCCAAGCGCTCATTCCTAACACTGACTGCTGGGAGTGGGTGGAAGCTTGTCCTCCGAGCCACATTGCTTCGTGATTTCAGTGCCTGCATTTTCTGTAGACATCTGGTACCAGGCTTGTGACTTGATGTGGCACTGTAGCACATGCTTCATCCACCTATTGTCTGCCTCTACTTTTTTTCTACCTCCCCAGTGTGAAATACAACTCTAGCTTTCCTTGACATTGAAATGAATGGAAATCCACAGCCGTGTGCGAACACTGTCCCTGCAGCAGCGTAAGGCATGATGTGAAGTGCCAGCACTTACCCAGCCCCTGGGAGGAGGTTTTAGGTGCTGACTGCTGTTGGCAAAGGAGGGATGTACAGCAGGCGATGCAAGAGAAGATATTTCCTCATTCAAAACATGTACAAGGCACATTAGTGTCACCATCTACATGCCTTGCACCTGCCTTGCAGTGAGATTTTGTTGGTGAGTGCAGGATTTGGCTGCAGTCCCTTAGGGTTTGCCTCAACATGGCAGCATGAGTTGTAAGTGTGGGAGGCCAGCAGCCTCCTCTTCAACAGCAACTTCTGCAGCTGCTGTTGATTTCAGATATTTTGTTCCTAAACCTCATCCCTGCCCTCTCCTCTCCCACTCTCCTGACCTCTGTTGCTGAATCTGTTCCCAGCTATGACTGTTGCCCTTGGTGCCCCTGATTTCTGTCCTGCATCGGCGGAGCGGAGAGACCAGACCATGAAAGTGATGAGAAGACAGACATTGCAGGGATGCTTAGGGGGCTGGAGAATGACACTGGCTACAGAAAACTGGTAAAAGAGATGAGGACCTGGGAGAGAGAAAGAAGAGGATGGGGAGCGGGAGGGAGTGGGGGCAGGGAAATGGAGGGATGGATGGGTGTAGCTGAGTCAGAGAGCCAGCGAGGGCAGGAGAGGAGAGCTGGTGTGGGCTTTGACTGGTGGTGAGGCAAGGCTGGGGGATGGGATAGGCACCTTAGTGCTAAGGTGACAGAAATGGAAGAGCTTCTTGAGTACCAAAGTGATGTTTGGTGGGTATGCCCCGAGTCTGGGGAAGTCCCACCTTGGCTGTTGCTGGGAAAAAGAGCAGATGGAGATGGACACTGTCTCTGCAAGCTCCTTGGCATGGGTTTTCCATTTTCCTCCGTGAAGAGACCCTCCTCAGTGGCCCTGGAGGGTTTCAGGGAGCAGGTCCTTACTATGCACCCCTGGCCAGCCCCCAAAGAGGTGCTGGAAGGTGCTCGGCAATGTGCCCTCTGTCTGACCCTAGCATGCTGCTGCCACGCAGGCACTGCTGCCACACTCCTGCAGCAGCGTGCTGGTTGGGTTGTAAACAGCTAAATCAAATCTTGATAAACTAAAAGGGGAAGGGGTTTTCAAAACATAATTATATAAACATTGTAAAATAAGCTTTAAAGCTGTGGTTCTGACCTCCAAAATGAATTAAACAAATTGCTTTTACACTCACCCGTGGAACGAGACTTGATTAGTTACAACTCTCATTCTTCTGTTTCACTAAATATTGTAATTGTCAACAGCATGAATAGAGCTTTTGTTTGATGAAGAGATAGCCAACTAGTGAGAAGCATTTGCTAAACAGTGAGACTTGAGAAGATTCATTTTTTCAAAGCCTGTGGTACTCTCACACTGGAATTAATGGTTTTCAGGTCTAATGAATATGTAAAGTTTCCCACTGGTGGAAGGATGCTGAGATGTGTTGCTGGTGGAGCGTGTGTGTTTGCGGCCAATCTCCCTGCGGTGTCCTGGCAATGTGCTAGGCATGGCACTGTGAAAAAACACTGCGCAGGGTATCAGCTGGAAATCGGAGAGCTAAAAAAGTGCTGTACTCAAATCAACTCTAGCAAGCAGGTTCTCTTCATTGGTGGTAAAGCCAAAATTCAATTTATACCTGCAGTATACACTAGATTATATGAGAGTATCATCAGATAGAAAATAACTGTACGTGATCCCAAATTCTCTTTCCCCATGCAGGCTCCCTTGTCACACATTTTCAATTTACCTGTTCTGCTGAAAAGATGGCTAATGGGACTGCTTTGTCAAGAAAATGACAAATCCAGCAGACCTGGCAATCTGTGGATGTGAGTTATAACTTTCTTCCTGGGAAAGGAGAAGTACCAACTTTCTCTGCTCTGAATTTCTCTTCTGATGAGCCTCTGCCCCGAGCTGGGCTCCATAATCTTCACTGGAGAGGTTCAGGAGAGGGCTATGCTGTCCCTGCCTCTTACAGGTGGCTTGTGGGAGGTGGTGAATCCTCTGAGATACAGGAGGAGGCTGTGGGCAGTCCCATAATTAAGGAAGAAGTGATGTGAAAGACTGGTTATTTACTATGTCAGATTTGTTTCATAAGCTTTTAAGTTTGTTTTTTGTCTGTGAGAACATTCTGCTCTATGAAATGGGCTGCATAAGGCACAGTAGCAGCAGGGGGATTGTGACTCTAGTTATCTGTGATGTTATGCTTTCACGGATGAAGTTCATTAAGTTTCATAGGTTGCCTTCTTTGCATCTGTTCTTCCCCCTTTTCGCTTTCCTATCACTGCAGCTTATGATATATTAATGTTGCTGACATTACTGGACCATCCAGGATGTGAGAAAAACACAGCTCCATTGTACTGCCCAGAAATAAAATAAAACCAGAGCAGTACCATTGGCCACAGGTACATTACTTATAGCGGGATGCCATAGCTCTGTTCCTCCCAGCAGGACCATGGGGCAGCCGGCATGCCTGTGCTGGCTGACAGGGCTGCAGCGTGGAGTGTAAACCTGCATGGGAGTTCACACGTCTACATGTTTCATAGACTCCAGATGATCATATTACGTTGATAATTTGATGAGGGAATCAAAATGTGTATCAGGGGCAACGGGAGATGATGCTTCATTTCCCGTGTCCTAACTTGTTAAAATAAAAAACATTTGTTCCACTTGAATATTTTTTATTAAATTTAAAAATAAGCAAAAAACCTCTTTCAGTTTCTCTGCAAGGAAGGTCAAAGCCTCATTGAACTTACATGATATAGGGATATTTTTAACGAGCAGAAAACTTCCTGGTTTTAAAGGCAGTAATGCAAATTTGAAGACAATATAAACTATAGAATTACTTCAGTGAGCTGTTTTGTGACCTTGTGCTCTTCAGAGCTGTTTAAGGGAGTTAACTATGTTTCCGATGGGCAGCTATACAGTGGCAATGATGGAAAATGTGTTGTGGGGGTGTTCAGCTGTTATGACATGTAAGTGATGATTTAGGGTTAGTGAGGATGTTTATGCTGCCTTAGTGATGGCTTCCTTGGATTTTTTGGTGGCATTCACTAGAATTTAGATTGGGGCTTCACATGGAGCTTCTGGGATAGAATATGCTGAGCTGCAAATCCAATGGTAGGATATGGTCACAGTCACCCATATTTATCCTTTGCTAAGTGCTTCTGGTTGCTTCATGTGAATCCTGCTCAGTTTTGTTCATAAAAACTTGTGTTCACTGAAAAGTCTCCAGAACTAACTCACGTGGGTTTTCTTGGCTGGGGACTTGATGATGTAATATGCAAATCCAAGAATCCTTGTGTTTATTTTCTCTTTAAGAGCTTGTCTGAGCCAGCAAACAGCTTCTGCCACTTTTTGCGTCTGCATGAGCAGTGGTTACCTGAAACACTGACTTCTTGTCTCCTTCGTGTGGGGAACGTACCCTGATTGTGGACAGATGTTTCAAACAGAAAACAAACTATTTTCTCTGGGTTATTTTCCTTCATACTAAGGATTTGTTAGCCTTTAGTGATGCTGGAGAGCAAGGAAACGAACATAAATTCTCTTTCTTCCTTCTTGTTCAGAGTATCTCATCATTTTGCAACCCCTGTGCTAGCTGTATCATGCTTATGGGCTGAGAGACCCCAAGGAGTGATGAGCACTGTCCCTGATGGGGACCAGGGACACAGCCAGGGGCTGGTTATAGGGGTGGCTGGACAAACTGTCTTGCAGCTCATGCCCCAAACTGAGCTCTGGCTGAGTCTGCTGTTGTGTTCAAATACAACACCACCCTACTGCTCTCTCCCCTTGAAAAAGTAGAAACAGGTGTTGGCTGTGGAAACTTCATCAGCTTGAACTTCCTTTCATCAAGAAGGGCACCATACTTCTCCCAGCCCAGGAGAAATGACCCGACATAGCTGAGGTGGGTGCTGGTGCCACAGTTGAAAGAGCCTGTTTGGTTCACTCCGCAGCCTAGATGGCCAAAGCGTGGTGGGGCCTTAAACTGCTCAGAAGAATCTTTGTGGTGGTCTTACCTCAGACAGTGTCCCTTTTTCCAGTATACCACCTTATGCCCAACTTTCAGCTCCATCTCACATCCTGAGAAATTGCTGATCTGGAGGTCAGAGCCTGGTGCAGGCAGTTGGTGCAGCTGTGCTGCCAGCGTGGGTTTGCTGGCGCGGCAGAGCCAGGAGCCCAGTCCCTGGCCATGGGGCAGCAGGAGGGTCCCAGCTCCCCACAAGAGGCAGAAGCAGCCTCAGTGCCTGCAGGTTGCTGTAACACAGCTCGCTTTGCTTATAAAACCCATCTTAACCCAGCACTCGGCTATTGTTAAGTAAGGAATATTTTTCAAAAAGACTTACGTTGTTTGTTTTAAGCTTTTAATGGACTGCCGTTTATAAGACTATATATGAATGAAGGAAGAAAAAGATTAAAAAATGCCCCAGGTTCACCCTCCATAGCATGGAAATACGTCTGCACTGTTTACAAGTGCGCCTTGTTTTGCGTTTGGAGTCCGGATCTTTGACTTCCTTTTGGACTATTCTCCACTGGAAATGAGTATTTGCTGCCAAAATAGTCCACCTTTTCCTGAACGATTTGGTATTAATAGTTTTGACAGAACATCTTGTTCCTGTGTAATACAGGAGTCAGTCTAGCAGTTGGTCCTGAGCAGGGGTAGAAAATGCAGTTGCATAACCCTTTATTTTAAGATGAAATATCTGCAATTTAATAGAAAAAAGTCTGAGCTTACACCGACATGCATCTCCTGAAGTTAGGAGGAAAGTGTCGGTGTAGCAGATTGCTGTGCTTGCTGTTGTTTAAGGAAACAAGTGATTTTTACTAAGATGCAGTGTGTGGCTTGGAGTATTTCAGAAATGCATTTGCAATGCTTCAAGTCCCCAGAGAGGGCTTTTCTCCTTCCTCCCCCTGAAGCCCTGCCTGTGTGGGCAGTCCCAGTGCTGCTTGCCTGCTGCCCGTGCACTGCGTGCCTGGCCCGGCCATAGCTCCACTGTGGAATGGGGACCAACCAGGGACCCCGGCGTGCCCGCGGCAGAGAGTCTCCGCAGATGCCTTTCCTGAAATATCGTCAAGCTTAGATGCTCTTGACCTAGCACACATAATAGGAGCGATCCCAGACCTGGCTAAAAGCTCCTTTGGAAAGGCTCGTGACATCTTCTAATTTATTCTTTCTCGGTTTCCATTGTTTGATTTCAGTTGCTATTTTTTATTAGCAGTCAATTTATTAGCCATGTGACAGGGAATGAATGATCTTTGATAAGGATTATTTGTTTCTTGTGGTAGGCAAAAAACCACAATTTGTATTCTTGCAAGAGTTTTCCCAAGCAGAGCTCTATAATTAATGCTGTAGACTGTAGTGCACTAAGTGAAATGGTATTTGTACACTGTGACACCAACAGCTCCTGAATGTTTTCAAGCAATTTTACTTTACTCTGTATATGTGCTTCCTGGGTTGCTGTAGACAATTATTGCTATATATTCTTTTATTTTTATAGCAATTAAACAATATTGCAATTTATTCCACTAGGCAAAGATTTCTCTACTTGCATACAAAATGCTAAAAATACATGTATATATCAGAAACGTACACTCTTTCCTCTTCTACATTTTACAACATATTTTACACACAAAGGATGAAATGTGATTGTAGAAAGAGCAGTTAATAATGGCTTAGGTGGAATATAATTTCTACCAGTCCCTGTGACTGGTAAAATTCTATAACGTCCTTTTTACATTGCCGCTTGACTTTCCCTAAATTAACAGAGTGGACTGATTGATCAGTTCAGGCAGGCTTTAAACTTCTATAGTTATAGAAAACTGGGCAAGATTTTTAGGATTTATAGAGTTTCATAATTTTTGTCTCTCTTTTTTGAAGACCTACTCACTACCTCAGTGCCATACCAGTTTGGGACTGGGCTTCTGTTCTACAAGTAAAAATAAGTTCCTAAGTCAAACAGAAACTTATTTTGTACATATTGATTGAGTCAGAAGATACCTGGAAGATTTAAAGCTGAGAAAAAAAAATTCTTCAACAACATAGAGGTGTAATCCTTTCTTCCTGTCTTGAATTTTTATTTGTAGAGAGCCCTTTCTAAAGAAAACAGACTGATAATTAATAATACAAAACCATCAAGTGCCATTTGAGAAGGGGTATGAAGTGGATAAGGAGTGAAGGTAGGGAAAAACTGTGCTTGGTTCTGCTGGTAGCTCTCAAGATGTTGTGTTGATTTTGACCTTGTTTCTGAAGAGGACGACGGCTGAAGAGGAATGCACACAAAGCAGAGAGAGGGACAGAGTGCAAAGGACAAGGCTCTGGCTCTGGCGTTTTCAGCTCAGTTATTGCAGCTGCAGGAGGATTATGAAGACTGCGGCGTTTCAGCATAAATGCCCCATGGCCCCATGGCCCCACCGTTTGTTGCACAGGTGCTTACCCTGGGTGCCATCTATCCAAAGATTTGCGAACTGACTTGCAGAAATGCAGAATAACTTCAGGAATGACAAATATATCTTGTCGAAATAGGCCAGTAAGTGCGTATTTCTCTGAGACCATACTGTAAATCAGAAGATGGAAAACAGAGGGAAATCTCTTGCCAAGAGTTCATGATGGGGACAAGACAAGCTATTAGGTATAGTGTTTTAAAAGAAAGTGACAGTGTGTAGACACCCCTAAGGGTGTGTTGGAAACCTGCTGATGAAAAGAGCTGCAAGCCTGAATTTTCACCTTTTCTTACTCATGCCTGAAGAAGCAGCATTTGTTTTTTTTTATGGTGAGCAGCACCTAGCAGAAAAGAGCAGCAGTTGGAGTTTGTAGCTTTTTATAAACTAGACTTATGGCTGTAGCCCCCTGTATATTTGTCTTACCTTTTCTGTCTCTGCAAATAGCTTTTGAGCAGTACAGTGCCAGTGTAGCCAAATAGTTTGTACAACACTGCAGAGCACCCTGCTCCTGGGGATAGGAGAACATCTTACTGGTGATTTCACTGGAAGGTGGGCTGAGCCCAGAAAGAAAACAGCAGGATAAAGTAGATCTGTCAGATAAAAATGGTGCCTCTTCTCAGCATTGGAACAAAGTCTCAGAAGGACTTCACTGACTGCAGTGAGTGCATCTTCTGTTGGGTTATGGAGCTCCTTCCTGGCTGGCAGTGAGGTTGGCCTCGTGGTGTGCATCTGGGAGTGATGTAGGCTGTAGGGTAGGCTCGCTCTCACCCCACCATGGATCCCTACAGGCTGTCTACCTTAGCCAACGCTGTCAGAGAAACATGTGCTTCCTGATCCACCAGCCCGTCCATTCGCAGCGGGACTTGTTTTCCACAAAGTCAAGTTCAAGTAATTCTTTTTTCAAAGCAGGACTTTCCCTCACTCCTGAATTGGCTAATTTCTTTTTGTTCATTTTATAAACAAAGAGATGAAGGAAGCTAACAAAACTATCAGCATATAACAGATGGAAGGAAACAAATAAGGTATCTATTAGTTAACCAATGTACAAACAGGCAGAAGTAGGATCATTTTATTATAAAAGCAAATGTTTCAGCATAAATGTTAGCCAGAACTCTTTGTTGTCTGCATCCCCAATGTACAAGTAGCTCTGCAATATGGCTACTAGGTTATGCTGTTAACAGCATTCAAAATAAGATTTTTATTTGTGAAGTTAGATGGAAGATCTCTCTAGTTAGGACCTTCTTTATTATAACTAGGAAAACCGAATGCTATTTCTCTTCTCAGTCTGGAGGGGGATAGCCTTTGACATCTGCGTGGTTCCACTCAGGTGGGTGGGAGATTCAATCTGGCCAGAGATCCCAGTTCACAAGGTGGCATGAGGGTATGATGCCATGGGCACTGCTTGGTGACAGCAATAAAGTTCACCCTTAAATTGTCTGCAGAGGAAATGGTTTTCTGTCTCAGGAACAACAAAATCAAGCAACTAAATAATCATTTTGGATCCATGTCTTCTGTGAGAAGTTTGAAATTTCCAGTTGTTTTTCTAAAGTTGAGAGAGGGAGAAAACATACAAACAAATGCTGAAATTTCTCCTCTGGTGGAAACATGAGGTGGTGGTGTGCCTGACACAGGAGGGATCCTTGCTCCTGGGCACTGAGCTGTGTGGTAGCTTAAGGGATGAAGAGGAAAAGATCCCATATCAGTTACTGATCTCAGTGCTAAATTCGTCACACTCAGTACTGCAATACCTTGCCTGTCTTATTAATTTAAAATCTAATTTAGAGTCAGGCTGAGTGCTTTGGTTTGGGGATATAACCTACCCACTCCTTGCTGGGAGATTTGTCTTGCCAGAAGCATTGAACTCCTGTCTGAAACCAGTGAAGTAGGAGTTGAGCTGCTGCCGTCTCTCCATGGAGATACTCGACAAAAGTGGTGGCATGGGCGTGCCTTTTTCAGTAACCGCATGCAGCCGGAGATCGTGCGGGATGCGATGGAGATGGGCACATCTGCTGTGTGAGAGGTAAAAGTTGACTTAGATACACAGTGGTCTTGAACAAAACCCACTGCAAAGATGCTTCTGTACTGCGTGGGAGGCATGTGCATGTCCTGTATGCACACCCAGAGCAAATAGATTGGCATCCAGACGATGAAGATTCGGATGTTCTGGCTGGGCCCAGACTGAGATGAGCAACAGGGTAAAGGAATAACTAGACAGCAAAAGTAAGCCCTTCTGATATCTTCAGTAGAAATAGGGACATATTAATGCCAGTGTGTTGAGCCCTTTGAAAGCTGGTCTGAAATACAAGGGGCTGTTTCGATCCTGTAGCTCAAGAAACAACTGAAAAAGGAGTGAGGGTGGAGTGGAGCAGGTTGAATGTTCAGCCACACCAAGGCCAGGAGGTGACAGGGATGCTGACACTGCCCATAAACAACTCAGGGAGGACAGTGAACAACAGATACTTGGGAAAGGCCAAGGCTGGCCCCAGAGCATCTGTGTATGAGCTGCTGTAAACTAAGCAGACTATGGCTTAGAAGCACATTGGTAAGTATGAGACCAAGCAGGCAAAACTGTTCTAAGATGCAACAAAAGATTTTTCAAGGATGCCAGAATGATCTCAGCTGCAGTGCAAGGAAGTAGACTTGCTGACTTTGTCCCTTTCAGTCATACAGTTTATGTTTTTAAATTTCAAGTAATTCATATAGCTACACACTAATTATGCATATATATTTGAGTGTACTATCATACAGAATGCAATTGTGTTACTTGCCCTCCCCCTATATGTACGATATAGATACATATGTCTGTGAAGAGAAGAGCAGAAATGAAGGCTACTGCAACTGAAAATGTTTACATGTTTATAATCAATGTCACACAATTTTAACTGTACCTGCTTCATTGAGTGTCTTTCTTTTAACAGTAATAAATTCTTACTTTTTTTAACATTCTGTAGCTGAGAACAAGGAAAGGTGACCACATCCTGCATGACTTCTAAACGGTGCACACTGCCAAGCACTGCTGAGCACTGTGGTTTTACATCTGTCAGCCTCTGTGAGCTTTAGATGCTGTAATCAGTCATTAGTCTAATGGGTCACTCTCATTTCCTCATCCGATCTTTTTTTTTTTTTTTTTAATTCATTTTTATTTTATTTGCACATTTACTCCTATCGCAGGAGTGGATGCTCTTTCTGAAGTGTAAGTATATCCCATAGCCTAGTGGGAAAAAAAAAGACTCCTCGGACTCCAACTTGAGTTTTCTCTCACAGACATTTTATGAACAATCCTTCTGTTTCTGTAGCAGGTGCTGGAAACTCAAGAATTTGTAGAGAACCCTATTCTAGCTCATGTCCTTTTTAGCTGACTGGTGTGCTCAATGTTTGTCATATGTTATTTAAGATATGGTTTAAAAATACTTCCTGAATAGGTGCTGAACCCCCTCTCCAATTACTGTCTTATCAAGGATCCTTGCCCAGCGGTGTGCTGGTGAGAGCCTTGCAGGGAATCACAACTCCTCTCGTCTAGCATCAGCACTGCAAAGAAAGCACTGTAGGTCTGAAGGTGTCCTGGCTGCTTCTGAGCAATTACTGCCCTAGGAAAGTTATTACGTTCTTGTCTGCTGCCACAGCAAGCATGGAGGGAGGTGAAGCCAGGTGCTTTGCCCCATTGACCCTCAATAATAATCCCAAGTCAGCAAAATTTTTAACAATATCTTTCATCTGTGTGGATAGGTCTGTTAACTAATGAGCTGTGAGCAAAAACCCACTGACAGGATTTAAGGCTTAAAAATGGAAGTATCAGTGTCTGGGAAAAAAGAAGTTAAGCTGGTACATTCCTGTTTGGAGGAGAACAGGGGTGAGAGAAGGTGAAAGAAATAACCTTGCAGTGAATCCCTTGCTTTTTGTAATTGCCACTAATTCAGTTTTTTGTGGACTTAACTGTTGCGGATCTGAAATGGCATATGTATCATGCTCATCTGCTAAAATTAGGTTAGAATTGAGTTTGCTTCCCTGCAGGTAGGTATTGAGTACTTACACTTCTTTTTTTCCTAAGTAGATGAAAAAATTATGGCTTCTGAATGGTTGTGTATTGACTTAATATTTGGATACATTTGTTTTTACTACAACACTGTTGATGTTTCTGTTATTTTTGTTCTTCGAGTGATGTGTTACTCCTATCCTGCTATTGCCTATTTTGCCAGCTCTTTCCTGGAGGAGGTTTCTCTGGAGTGTATTTATCTTTCAATTAACACCATTTTCTTTGCAGCCCTACTGATTCATTTATTTCGCCTAAGCATAAAACAAGTTGAATATGCAGCATGGCAAATGTAGGAATGAAGCAGCAAAGACACTTCAGAACAGTTTTTGAGCTTTTGTATCTTGGATACTAAAAGCCTTTTGTCCAGCATTGCCAAAGGCAGGATGCTAGCTTTGCAAATTTGATGATTTTGCACCTTATAGTACCTGCTGCAGTGCTACCTCCTGTCTGAGAGCTGTGCAGAGCTATTGTGACTCCATCTGTATGCACTGCTTTGCCATTATCTCACTAGTAGGGATGTTAATTGCAGCATGGCCATGGGCCAGTTTTAAAGTCACATTTTGGAGTCTAGATTTATGGATATGAAAACTCCATAAGTTCCTACACATCTCATGCAGGTGGGGACTAGGATGTGGAGGTACTTTTGAGAGGTTCACGGAGCACCTACCCAAATCTTTAGCTGTTAGTGCCTTGTTTTCCACACTCAGCCCCAGGCAGTGGTAGTTGGGCTGCTGCACAGGCACACACAGGAGCTCTTTCTCTGGATGCTGCACATTTTGTCTGCTTGGGCCATCTAAGCGACCCTTTGCTGGTTGACCCAACTTAGTCCTTCAGCCAGGACTTCTGCAGGGGACAGGCTCCAGGTCTTGCAGGGCTTCTCTGATTTTGGAAGATCTGTCATCTTGAAAAGTCAATGTTTACCCACTTTCATTGCAAAGATAGCCTTGAAAACGCAGACTGGTCAGCTAGGGACAGAAGTCTGTGTCTGTGGGACCACTCAGCACCGCATTTTTCCTTAGGTTGCCCCTATAGATAAAGTGTCCATGTGCAGCCTTAGTTCTCACAGTCACTCTTTGCCCTCTTTCCAGGTCTTGTCTAGGGCATCATTTCAACAAAAAAAAAGTCTTTAGGTTATTCCAGGGTCTGTGGTTGCCTTGCTGGGCCTCTTACACATCTCTGCTTTGAACTGTTCTGGGCAGTCACAACATTTCCGAGTCTTGTTCAGATGTTGTGCAGCTGGTGCAGAGCTGGCAGCGTGCTGGAGCTGTGCTGGGGCTGTGCTAGGGTGTGTTGGGGTGTGCGGGGGATGTGCTGGGGATGTGCTGGGGTGCTCTGGGTCTGTGCTGGGGTGTGCTGGGCCCTGCTGTGGCTGTGCTGGGCGTACCCTGAGGCCAGGTTTGATGATGATGATGATGATATTGCTGGGGGAGTGAAGGTCTCAGCAGAGCTCTGTGGGAAACCTTTGTGAAACTGGAATTGCATGCATTGCCTGTGATACACCTGAACACAGCATCTCATCTTTTAAATGCATGTCCCTGTAGAGGCAAAACTTGTTGCTCTCCCATAGCTACATGAGTAGCAATCCTATGTGACAGGCCAGTGCGTTCTGTGCCCGATCTGCCGCAGTCTTAGGAGCAGGCTCTCTGCTGAGGATGGGGTTTTGAAAAGCGCCTGAGCTGCATCACAGCCAGCTTTGGGTCCAGGATGCTTGGTCCTGAAACCACAAGTATTTACTGGAGAGCTCCTCCAGCTGTGATCTTTGGCAGCTGGCCAGTTTGTTATTTTACTTACGGTAAATATCTTCACTCTCCACAAGGCATGAAATATGTCTTCAAATAAGCATAGGCCCTGCTAGGTGGGATGAACACTGAAGTCTGTGCTGGCACTGTCAGCAAAAGAAAACTCTGTCCTGAAAGCTGCTCTTTGCAGGGACATCAAAACCATCACAGTCCCACCTGTCTGCATGGTTCCAGTGTAATCACCAGCATTTATCATCACCTTTATTTCCATCCAGATTTACTATAAATAGTGGCGCTCCTTTTCTAGCGCAATTCGTGCTATTCCTTGTCTCTACTTCAAAGGCATTTTGAGTAAACAACCTTATTTTAACAAAGCAGATGGAAACCTTTTTATAGCTGCCGAGGCACTGGCAGTATGTACACCCCTCAGCTAGCTCTGTTCTGCGGTACTGCTCTCTGCTGTACTAAGGAAATGTCCAAAGTCACTGAAGTGTTGGATCTAACCCATCCTACTTCAGAGAAGACGGATTATCAAGGTCATAAAATTGCTGAATTAGTTTTATAGCTACTCCAGAGGTACCATTGAGGAACTTGTATTGATTTCTCTTGCTTCTCATTAGGATCTGTCATTTAGAAGCTGAAAGAAGGGCAAAGACATCAGACCTCCTCGAGAAAGGCACTGGAAACCACCAGTGCTCAGGAATCATGCACGTGTCCACCTTGTGTCGGTGCCTCTGTTCTGGCCTGGCTAGTGCATCTTGCCGTCCATGGGATGATGCTCACGTCGTGCTGGAACCTCAGCAGTGACACTGAGACGGTTTCTGCTTTTGAAGAAGTGTCCTGTTGTGGTGCAGGAAGCTCAGCACCAGTGCCACAGGAGGTCATGATGTCCATTTTTTTGCCATTTCCCCTATCCCTGTGGGCAGCTGCAAGCTTCTGACCTTCTCCTCCATTCCTGTAGAACCTTATCCTGGCCTTCAACAAAAGGAAACTCTTGCTGGGTGGATGCACTACTAAACATATCTGGGTGGGTTATTTTAGTTAATCTTTGTCTCATTGCACAGGTCCTTCCTAGGCAGCTAGCATTATTTCTAGCAAATATGACCCTGAATACTCCTCATTCCTCTATATTAGGTCAAATATTGGTTTATGCAGCAGATGTGCTGATGAAAGCTGGCTCCAGAGCTGTGGTGTGTCCTGGGCTTTCAGAGGGACACTTGCCTTCGGTTTGGCTGGATAAATGGTGCCCTGGATGCCTGCAGACACACCAGAAGATTCGGCTTGTGCAGCATCCGTGTAGGTCTGGAGCCCCCCCTGCCTAAGTGGGAGCAACACCAGTATGCTCACCTTGTGCAAACATTGTGTGTGCTTCAAAGGCTGCAGCAGTCTCATGTTCTGTTGTGTCTGAGCTGATTTTGCACTTGGTCCCTCCTGGGGGCTCAGTGGTGTTCTCCCAAGGCTGCATGCAACGTCTGCAGCCTCCTGTTTCCTCAGTGCTGGCAACTGTTATGGATGGCAGAGTGCTCCTCTGGTTGCACTGAGGTGCAATTGTCCGTGCTGCTTAAGTGCAAGCATCTTCTTTACCAGAGCTTTGGCCCATCCCAGCTAGCACCTGGTTGGGGAGTGACATGGTCTTGGTGTTATCCCGAGAGCCCTGTGCATGTAGGCAGGCAGCCCTGTTCTGGGATTTGCCTTCCTGTCCAGCCTGTCCCTTTGGTGCATGCCAGGAAAGGCTCAGGTGGCATTCCAAAGACACGAGAAGGGTATGTAACATTGCCCTTACAAGTCAGCACTTAGAAGCTGTTTTGAAAGGTAATCTGAAAAGCTAGCAGTCATCCTCTGTACTTGCTCCATGGGCAGTACAGAAATGAAGGGTTGGGTTGAGAGCTCAGCACTGCTGTTACGGGGGTCTGACAGTGCTGCTCTGGCCATGCTTGCTTCCTCCAGAGCATGTTAATTAGATAAATGCCATTATGCAGTGTCCAATCAAACCCTTCTTTTATCAAAATCTATTTATAGGAGAATCAACCGACATTCAAGTTCCCTTTCATTGAGCTCCTTCAGGGATTTTGCTACTTTAAACCCTACAAGAGAACAGACCATGCATGCCTGAGATCTCTAAGTGCTAGGCTGGGTTGGAGGGAAGGACCTTCTGTTTCTGGGGCCAGGCTTTCAAGCACGAGTTAATCACCTGGCCTGCACTTGTTTGAAGAGAAAAGACAAAGGGGAGGATGAATAAAACACTGTTATTTTGTCGTATGAAGTGGCTTGAGGTAATTTTAATGTTTGGTTTCTTGCCCATCACAGAAGCATTCATGAATTTCCAGCTTTGTCAGGAAAATATTATTTTTTTCACTGCTGATTACCCTCCTGGTGTTAACTGCATAATTTCTTACTCAGAAGAAGATTATTGTAGCCATTTATTTTCTAGTTAAACTGGTGTAAATAAAACAATTACACTGAAATGATTGAATTTTCTCTTTAACGGATGAAGCACAGATGCAGAATACACAGTTCATTAAAAAAAATGTTCCTACTCCAAATCAAATTTATACTAGAAAATGATCAACAAAAATATACTTTTTTTGCTAGCTGTTTGGGGAGAAAAACATAACAAGGCCATATGTTGCATATGCATCCACATTTTATGGGGAATTCATGCAAGCTAATGAGCTTCTGTTCTGTGCTAGGAGACATGGGGTTGTCCCTTTATTCCCACCAAGGGGCTTTCAGTGTTCAAGCTAATTATTCCCACTGATAAGGAACCACAAGGAAGGCGAGTGGCAAATGACAGTGCAGATGCTGCAAGGGTTGTGTTGCTTCTTTTTGGGGTGAAATATGGAAATGAAGGTAGCAAACCTCCTGTGCTGGCCACTGCTGGGCTGGGCACATAAGCAGAGAGAGCCCGATTTAGCCACTGTAGGGTTGTGGTGAGCAAACAGAAACCTAACTAATTTTGAGCACACAATTACACGTCTGCTTTACTCCTTTGATGAAGGCTTATATGGCTCAGCTTTGCTTCTTTTGATGTTAATTTAATTCTCATCGGCCTTTTATTGTAGCTTAGGGCAACAGACATCAGTTCCTCGCAGGATGATAAATAGCAAACAGCCACGCTCACTCCTGTGCAAAACCTGAGTTTCCTTTGAGGTTGTGACTAGCCTCTGGTCTCTTATGGGGTGTTTTTTCTATAGTGAGCAGAATCCCTTAATGTATTTTGGACCCCTCTTTAGTAAATCAAGACATGAAACCAACTGTTCATGACAAGTTTCTGGGTAGGTGAGAAGCTGGTGACATTTTCTCTGCCTGTTAATTATGTGAAATGTCTTCTTATCCTAAATTTTGCCAGTGTTTATTGGTCTCTGGGGACTGCAGCTTACAATGAGCTTTCCAGCAAGCAGCGCCGATGTCTCCCTAGTGTTGAGGGGTCATAAATGATCAATTCGCTCATAAAATATCTTCACTGTTGGTCATCTGGGTCTGATTAGTGTGAAATAATTTAAGTTATCTCTTGCCTTTCCACTTCAGTGGTAGGGTATTTTGGGTTTTTCACCTACTCGGCGGATGACATGGCAACAAATGGCCATTTACCCTTTTTCTTGCTATAGGTGTTCTCTCTCTCCCTGCTCTCTGGCAATAAGGTAATTTGATTTCTTGCTTTGAGAACTAGAAAAGCCTTTTCCAAGTGAAACGAAAATGTTCAAATGTGGTTTTGCCATTACTAGGTGCATCGTTATTGTGTATTTTACTAATAGCTGCTCAAGAAGTTGTACACAAAATGTGTGAGATAATATGTGACATATTTAAGTACTATCTTGCATCAGGGCCTATCGACCTGCCTGTGGCCTGACAGACTGGCATTGGAAGAATGGATTAGACGAAGGAGCTTTCAACTATTAGTGTTTATATAGTTTTTCAGTCCCTTTCTCTAGCCGTATTGGAAAAGGTAAAGCTAGAGTTTCAAACCACAGCCTTTACATGGAGATGTTTTACTATTTGTAGCTATCGTATTAAATGGAATGATTTTCATCAAATCTCATTAATGCAAATGTATTTCAATGTGCAAATACGCAAAATGCACAAAAGGATCTGGTGGCCATCAGGGGACGTGCAGCTCCCTGCAGGTCATGGGCTTTTCCAGCTGTAAGGCAAGACCATCCCTTTCTTCCTTCACTTTTATAACTGCTTGACTCTAGAGCTGTTTGCAGGTGTCTTGCTTCAATTACAGCATCAGCAAAAGCCTTATCCTAGACTACCTGAAGGGCTATGGTGGAAGGTCGTGCAGATGCCTTAAGAAAGAGAAGAATAAAATTTTGATCATTTTGGCCAGTGAAGTTAGCCATTATTCGGGGTCTTCTCTGTCAGGCAATTGAAATGATGGATTTAAGCATTTGTTGTAAAATTTGTTACTTATAAGAACGTACACACAGGCTGTTTTTTTCTAAATGGAGTAGGAATAGAAGCTGAAACAGTCTGACTTTATTCCTCCCACTCCGAGGTCTTACTCCTGCCCCAGACAGCTGGGGGGCAGCCTGAAAACTGCTTTACCTTGTTTTCTCTCTGTGATATGTTCCCAGGTCTTCTCCTTCTTCTGCCTGTCCTCCTGATACCACTGACTGCAGAAACCCTTCCCTTACTTAAGACATTTCTCACCTGCCTGTGTGTGACCTGCGTTTTCGTGGAGGTTCCTTGTTTTGGTTATTGGGGATAAGCACAAGATGATTTTGACTATATCCTGCATTCAATGGGGGTGAAGGCTTGCTCTCGTGCAACAAGTTCTCAGCCATAACAGGCCTGCCAGCGCATGCCTCGTTTAGAGTCGTATTTACCCAAAAGCAGCAGGGATTGCTCATTTGTGTAGGAGATGAATTTGAGCTATCCAGCTGCCTACACTGGCAAAAATATAGTTTTTTAGGCATATTGACCTTTTGTTTCTTATTCCCTCCTCTCCCCCATGCACTTAACACACTTGCTGACTTCCTTCCCTCCACACTTTCTCCAAAGACTCACTGCACAGCAGCTCCTTGCAAGCATGAAGCTCTCGAAGCACTTGCCCAGCCTGCGCACCTTCCTCTTGGTCACCCACTCTCAAACTACCCTCCCCATCTGCTGCCCATTGCACCACGCCTCCCACCCTTCCCACCTTCTCCTCCACCTCAGCTCTGCTGGGTAGTTTACTTACTCTTTTGCTATTTAGTAATTACTCATTTTTGTTTTAAACCCCTCTGTAAACAGACTTTCCCATTGCAGGATGCAGCATCTCAGGCTGAATACATTTTCACCTCCCATGAAACCATACTGAAAGCACTACCCCGTTCCTCTCTGAATCAGTCACCAACCAAGTCCCAGCTGTATATCCTCCACAAACATACCACCAGCACTCCTCCTCCACCCTCGGGGAGGCAGGGTGCCTAAACCAGGAATAATAATGCAAGAAAAGTAGGTCACCTGCTGTCTGAGAACATGAAATACAAAATTCAGCCACTAAGTGCTGGATGAGCACAAATAAGAAAGTTAAATCAACTATCAAATCAAACTGATACAGAGCAGAATTTTCCCTGAATTTTAAAACAAAACACATTTCTCTTCACTTGTCTCGTGGTGCTGTTGGCAGTGGCCTGCGGCAGATCCAGCAGCTTCTTCTGTAATCTGCTGACTGGACGCAGCAGCAAGGGCTATTCCACTTATCTGGATTTGAAGGTGCATAATTATACTGCATGTTACAATTTTTCTGCTTTGCCAAATGTGTTTTTTTTTTTAAAAATAATACCTTTTGCTGCTCTTTGCCTCTTAATTTTTCTGGGAAGCATTCTGTAGTATAACATTTTAAATGTGGCCAGAGGCCACTTAATTTTCTGATGCAGAAACAGGGACAGGAAAGGGGAGGGAATATGCCATACACACAGATTTTAGTCCTTCTATTTTGGCACCATCTCTCCTGGGTTGATACGCCTCTAAGAAATGGAGAAAAACCATAAAATAGTCAGAAATGGAACAATCTGTTCACCGAGAATGAGTCTTTCTAGCTGCCATTACTTGGCAGGGACTTGCACCCTAAAGCTTGAAGCTTTATTGAGGTACATGTGCAAAGAGCTGGAGAAAATTGTACTGTCTTTGGCAGGGCTTCGGTTTTACAACCAGGTAGAGAGAACACAATGTCATCGTGTCTGGCCAAGGAGTCCCAATAACATTGAAAGAAGTTATTATTAGTGAATTGGTGAGCACTTCTCTGCTGTTAGACTGCTGCAAAGCTTCTGAAAAGCATTTAATGGACTTTGGAGATGAATTTCCACTGCTGCGTGATTAGTGTCTGCCTTTCCCAGTGTGTTGCTCTGCCTGCTCTCCTTTCTGCTTGCTGCTCTTCTCCAGGCAGAGCAGGCACATTTCTTCACATCTTATCTTTGTGCCTCACTCACAGCCCACAACCTTTTTTCTTTAGAGTGTCCTCTGTGTTTTTTCTAGTTTATACCAGACTCATCTCCTTTTTGAAATGCACACTTTCTCCCTTTCATTGAGCTAAACCCTGAGAAATAAAGGAACATCTGATGTGACGGTGCAGTGTTGTAACAGCTGAGGAGACGTGAACAGTGTAAATGATCAAAGACGAAAGGGGCAGAGAAGCAGTTGGTCATATTTTCATGCTTTCATCAAGAATGTATATAGTGTCTTTGACTTTGTATTTTCCTTGGGAATTGTGTAGAGAAATGTTGATGGCGTGAATCAAGTTACAGTTCTTCTGTGCAAAGCAGGAGCTACAGGAGATAAATCAATGTTTCCTGCATCAAATATTTGGCTGGAAGTTTGGTGATTCACAATTCTTCTATCTTTTTTTAATTGTAAAGAAATGTAAGCACAAGGCATGCTTTAAGTAGAAACCACCGTAAAGGAGAATAATGCAATTTCCTGTGTCTTCAGAGATGGTCAATATGCTGTTCATTGCAGGTTGCCATAGAGATGCAATATTATTTTCTTAGCTCAGTGATGTGCACTGAATTCTAATACTCTCATAGAAGCGGCATAAGTTAATAAAAGTCTTCATGGTTCAAAAAAAGCTTTTCTTGCTCATCCTTCAAATAACGTTTGAAATCAAGGGTTTGTCTAACATACAGATTCCTCCAGTTTGACTAAAGTGTGGTGGCAGAGTAACGTTATTACACCTATAAAGCTGTGTTTAAACGTTCTGACACACAATTTGACTCTGCTCATGAAGGATGCTGTTGCACAAAGGTGCACTGGCTTCACTAAAATGGGGAGCAAGGGGAAAGGAGAAAACAAATCTATATCTTCCCAGACCAAAAGTGTTTGCAGTTCCTTCCACATGGCCTGAGACTACATGTGGCCAACAGCTTTCCAAGAGCCCACAAACAATATTCAGTTATCAGGTGTCTTGAGTGCCAGCTTTGAAACTGCTCCCTGAAATGATGAGTTAGTGGAAATAAAACCCACTGCTGCTGGAGTAAAGGGTCCAGGAGCAGGCACAGCAGTCTGGCTGGGACCTCACGGTGGCATGTACGACATGGCAGCCAGTGGAGATGAGGCTGAGATGCAAAACTCTGCACAGCTGCAGATGTCAAGCCCCCTACCCTCACGTCAACAAATAAGGAAGGAAAGAAACTTTTGTGGCTTGTCAGAGCCAGAGCTGCAGTTTAGATGTATTTCTGGTGACAAATCTGAGTGAAAGGAATGAGCAGAAAGCTCAGCCTGCTGAAGAAGCATCTCTGTGGCCTGGTTTTGTTTGTTTGGTGGGGAAGATATGTTTTATTTACTGAAATAAAGCACACTGGTTGAACATTAAGAGTCTATAGATATCTGTTGCTGAAATTATGACTGACTGACCCATTCGCTCGCCCCTTGTGGAAATGCTGCTCACGGAAGTTCTCCAGATCATTTTGCACCACAGCCACGATGCTTACCTGTGTCTGCAGCTGCCTGGGGCAGCAGACCTAGAGTTAAGTGATATTGAATACTGATATTTAATTTGTAAAGACTGCTTAGAAGAGGCACAAAACGAATTTTTAGATAACATTGAAATCACTGCCAGAGTCTGAGATGCTGAAATATTTCTTGGCAAGAAAAATCTGTATATCTCTGAGCAACTCTTTGCCCAGAAAACCATCGGTTTGAGGTTGTCGGCCTGTTTCCTAAGTTCTCCAGGGGTGGAGGATGTTGCGGGGAAGGGGGTGCTGGGCCTTCCTGCTGGGTGAATGGCTGGTGGGATCCCCCTCCTAGCAGCGTGTCATGTTGGCATTCGAGCACTCGCATGTCTGTCCAGAGGCCAACTCGCTGTGCGGAGGCTGTGCCCGCTGCCCAGGCAGTGCCATACCACAGTGCTGGGGCTGCTGCAGGGTGGGGAGCCCCGATGCCTGTGCACCCTGCCAGCATGCTCTCTCTCTCCTGGGTGCCCTGGGGACAGCTGAGTGCGGTGAGGAGCCCGAGCCTACCCATCCTGTGCAGCTCAGCCATAGCCACTCAAAAAACCTTCTGCTCCTGCCCCTTGCCAAGGGGCAGACCTGTCTGCTGGGGCCAGGGCGTCACCTCCAGGAGGGATGATGTGCTGCTGGCCAGGAAGCAGGTTTCAGAGAGGGATGTGCCAGCACAGTAGTAAGCCGAATTCTCCCTTTGGAGCCTGTGAAGTGGACAGCGGCTGGCATTTCCGAATGACTAATATGCCAGGGGGAGGCTGGTGCATGCTGATGTTTCTAAGGCAATTAAACAGCTCTGTCTGAGCCTTCCTTGAAAGCCTGCCATGGCTGACCTCGTCACTTAAGGGTAATGTTAAGGAGTAAGTTTGCAACGTAAGATGTTTTGGTGAAATCCAGGTTTATCATTTTAAAATGGCACTAGTCACGCTCTAAACTCAAACTGTTAAACTTTCCAGATGTTCCCCAAGGTGATGTTCTTATGTTTAGCAAGGCCAGCCTGTAGTTGTTCCCTCCAGTTGCCATTTCCTGGAGAAAGACCTGCATGTAGCTGCTGCTGGGGTGCCAGGGGAGCCGCCTGCCCTCATTGCCAGTGCTGTCTTCCCTGTGTCTGTGAGCCAGCTCAGGAACCACTTTTTCTTGATCCAGGGTAAGTGGCTCAAAGTATGTGACATCTCCCACCACTTCCTCCTCTGGGACTTGCACAAGCTGCCCCTGAGATTCCCCCAGGGACCCCACATGGGTGCCCTCACCCCTTGCATGGTGACCAGCTCGGCAGCTCTTGCCCCATGGTCTCCTGCTAGCTCTGAGCTGTTGGCGTTGGAGGATGTTGCAGTGGGATGGGCAGTGGTGCTGTGTGATGCTGAGTGAGAGACCCTGCACTCAGCAGAATCCTCATGGTGGGGGCATCCCCTGGGTGCTCCCAGGGATCCCAGGGTCCCTTACCATCGGTGTCCTGGTGTTTTGACAAATGCTGCTCTGTGATCCTGTTCATGCGAGTGTTCGATGTGGCACACCAGTGTGCTTGACCTTCCTTTCCCTGCCACATGGCCTGGCCAATGGTACCCTGAGCGCTGGGCACTGGGGCTAGTCAGGAGAACTACAGGAGGTGCAGCTAGGGACTGCATTTTGGATGGAGGCTCTGCATTGCAGATACAGATTTACCTCAAGTTAGAAAAGAACGTGCTCCTCTTCTGGCCATTGTCAGAGCAGTTCACAGACAGAGGTTGTTTCGGCAGAGTGCTGCTTCTTGCATTAGCAGCAGGTAGATTAGCACTCTCAACATATGAGATCCAAGCACAGCCAGAGTATGAAGGTGAAGCAGCCTGCTGACGAGGATGCTGCCATATCTCATGATGGCAAGCAGGCTGAGGTGTGTACTGCCCCAAGCCAAGCTAGCAAAGAGCCTGTAGCCCTTTCAGTACCTCCATGTGCTGGTAACATCTGGGCAGGTGTCAGATCTGGAGTCCAGTGCCCATCCTTTGAACTCTTTCTTAAACTCATGCTCTATACAGTCTTTATTGTGTGTAATTAGAGTAAGAAAGAAAAGTTAGATACACCCAGAGCAGCAGATTTGGGTGGTATGTTGCTAATTAATGCCTCTGCCATGGAGATCAGGGCTCTGCATGATTTGTGAAGCCTGGGAGTGTCCCACATCACACTGTGCCACAACCGGCTATTGCTGCAGCCTGGCCACGGGCTTTAAGTGCTTCACCTTGCTCTTATGTATCTCTGCAAAGTCACCTGTTCTGTGTGACATCTGTGCCATGTGGATGGCAAGTGAAGGTGACAACCACAGTGTTCAGTGGTATTTGTGTGAAACAGGACGTTATCATGAGAGGGTTTCCTCCCTCCAGGATGCGACAGCGCAGGGTGCTGGGCTCTCACTTCCTCTGAAACTGAGCTCAGAATACTGCAGTATAGTTTTTTTGATCTGAATAATTGATTTAATAATTATTTGGTAACTATTTGATTTAATATTGAGCTACTGATCTCATCAGAACTGGACCGTGCTGGCTGCTGTACAACTGCTCTGGTAAGAGCCAGGCCATTCCTGCAGGCTAAAGACAGCCTGGCAAAAAGGGGGGAAAATAGTCTATTTTATTCAAGGTCACACAAATGTTTTGGGAATTATATCTCCCTCTCCTTTGTTCCAACCGGGTGTTCTCTTCCCCAAGTCAAACTTTCCTTCTAACAATTGAGCAGGCACAGTCCATGCTCTTATCTGAGATCCGGAATATGCATATGATGTAAAGAAAATCTCTAGCCTGATCTGAAATGAAAAGTCAGTGAAGAAGTTGATTTTGTTTTTTAATATCTGGGTGTTCTTGGTCATGAGAGCATTATTTCACTGTACTGTTAGAGCTGCTGTCATTTGTTTGAGTGTTTATATACCGACTTACAATTCTCCTGCTATTTATTGCCGGAATCCTAAATGGTTAAAAGGTTGGGCTTAGTCTAGACATGATGGTAGGCTTCCTTTTTCTTTAAAAAGCCTTAATTTGTGTCAGCTCATTTGACTTGCTTTAGAGATAATATCAGCCCACTACTTTTTACATAGGGAGAGAAATATTGGCAGTGCCTGGACACTACTATTACTTCATATTGGATTGCAGAATTCGTTTACATTTTCTCTTGTGAAACCATCTGCTAAGAGAATTCTTGAACTTTTATTGGTAGTAATGTGATTCAAAAGGATGGGGCTTCACAAATATGAAACCCCAAGGTGATAGTTGGCATGGCTTTGCTACAGGGAGTTAGAGTCAATTGTGCTCTAAAGGGTTATTAAAATTGGAGTATTTTAGGAATGCAAACTCAGGCTTATAAGCCCCACATGATCTGGCAGTGTATTTTTCTTCTTTGCAATGCACATTTGCAGAAGTCAGAGCTGTACTTTCCCCCTCTGGAGCCTGTGAAACATCCAACAGCCTGTGAGGGAGCACAAGGTGCTCTGCTTTGGAGTTTTACTATGGAAATAAGTCCCTGATGAAGGACACACCATGGGTAGGAGTGTTCTTTCTTGGGTGCATCATCCCCACTGACCAATTTGATTTTATTTTTCAGATAAGCCCTGCTTGAGGAGTTCTTTCACTGTACCAAGTGCCCTCACTTCTCACTATCTCTCTGGGCTTGGGGAAGAGCTCAGTACCCAACAGTGGGCTCTGAAAAACCCAGAGCAGGTTTCTTCACTGGACTGTTGCATGGTGGATGTAGAGTGCATGCTAAAACCTGGGGTCTGTGCCAGGCATTGGGGGCCACACCTTGCCCCTGCCTGCTGTGCAGGGCTGGAACCCAGCAAGGTCTGAGCTGCTGAGAACTTGCTGCAGGCTGCGGAGTGACTGACAGAAGCTTAGGTCTGATTTTTTAAGCTGACTTAGCAGCATTTGCTTCAGTTTGCAGTGCGTGTCAATAAAATCAGTCAAGCCTTATATCTGACCTAAATCTGTGTGACTGCTGTGGAACTGGTACCCGCTTGCATCAGATGAGGGCTTGTACTGCTACATCCACCAGAAAGGTCCTAGATCATCTGAGAAGCCCAAGCACCTGGCAATGTGGATGCTTGTGGATAGGGTACAGGTGGCTTAAATCCTGGCATGGCTGAGACCTGGCACCTTGGCTGCAGAGTGACCTCACCTCCCACTTTCCCAATCTGTGTCCTTCTGCAAACTCTTCCCCGTGGCATCATTGGGTCCTTGGGGTGTGCACCTGAAGATGTCCATGCTGACCCAGGAGTGCCCACACTTCCACCTGAGGTTTTGTTGCTGTTCTTTGTGTAGGTGGGATCTGAGCTCTGGTTAAGCCTGCTAGGGAAAACCAGACGAAGTTAAACACATCTGTCTTTTGCCAGTGGGTTTAATGGGTACAGCAATGACCCTGGGTTTTACATTCAGAAGTCTTAATAAGACAAAAAGCCTTGCCAATAGGCAAGCAGGATAAGATCTCTGTAATTGCATACCTCCTTGTAGATCCAGCCACACATGTACTGCAAAACAAGAGTAACCTACCTCAGTCCTAGGGCAAAACTGACAATTTCATATCAGTAATCTCTGCGGCTGTTTAGAAACACACCTAAATGTTGGCTTGACCTGTGGGTTCACAACCCAAACCAAAGAGCAACACAGCTGGGACTACTGCATGGTGTTAAAAATGCCTAACACTTTCCATCAAAGCACTACAGTTTCTCTTTCTTTTGACTTTGCCAGTTTTCAACTGTTGGGGCCAAAATTTTGCATACCAGGTGTCTGCCTCAGGCTGAGAAAATCTGGAAAATTTCAGCCAAGAGGATGTGTTCATTTGCAGAGATGAGGTAACAGGAGCATTCAGGTGAGCTACCCCTCTGAGAAGCCCTGGAGGGGTTTTCTCTGAGTGTCTGCTAGGTCCTGGGTCTGGGAGCAGGGTCTCCATATCTGCCATTCCACCACATATCAGGGAGCAGCTTTCTGCCTGCCCCAGGACAAGGACTAAAATGAGGGCATGTCAATGCACACAATCCTGTTCCAGCAGCTGAAGCAGCTGAGATTGCCAAGCACGGTGAACACCTGCCTAACTCTGAGGCTGGACAGTGATGGAGTGTGTGCTGCCCTGGGCACATCCCAGGGCCCTGGAATGAAGGTGGAGAAGCTGCTTTTCCCTCCCCTTCACAGGCACGATGCAATGCCAGAAGGAAGGCATTGATCCTGGAGGACGTGCAGGAGATGAAAAGCAGGGGGTCAGACCAGTGCACTGCTTTTGCTTCCAGGACTGCCAGAAAAAAGACTACTGCTCCTCATCCTGTCCTTCCCACCTGGGGAAGCATGTGCTGTACCCTTCAAAGGAGGAATCAGAATGTGCAGACACTGACCCGAGTTGCTACTCCCTTGCTCTGCCCCACCAGCAGCACTAAGCCCATGTCCTGCTCAACTCTTAACTCCAATCCCTGCTTTCCCACTTACCTGTATGCTGGGGGAGGTAGATGACTGCATTCAGGTGACAGAAAGGTGGCAGCTTTGAGCCTTCAGATGCCAGGGAGCACGACAGGGAGCACCCAGCCACCTTCGCATGTCCTTCTGTGTACCCAAGTTGTGAACGGGTGCACCCAATCTGCAGTAACTCTGCTTGACGTGGGCAATTACCCAGAGCAGTGCTAGGGGCGTGGAGGAGAGTAGGAGGGATGTATTTCCTAATACAGATTAAAAATACCATTATCGAATCAGACTGGAAAATCTGCCAGCATGGAGAGAAGTTTGGCAACAAGCTTTTTTTGTTGTTTCTTTTTTTCTTTCCTGTTTCCCTGTGACTATATCCCACCTGCAATCCTGTGTGGTAGGTTTTGGAAAACTTCAGTGCTGTGTCTGGCCAGAAACAAATGCAAATATAGCCATGGCAGTTATGGGCTGTCCAGAAAGTGGCAATGATGTGGATTGTGTCAGAGGATGCTGAGAAGATGCAGCACTGAAAACCAATGTCTTCTTTCTCTGCATAGACACATGCAGCCCTGAATGTGCTTATTCCTTCTACTGTATGTAAGGTTGCTGAATATTGCATTCAACCCAGCTGGGGAAAACACAGGCCTTTTTCCCCAGAAGAAGGGATCATTACAGTGCCCAAGGGCTTGTTCTCAAGGCTGTGCATGTTCTCATCTTCTTCTCTGCTTCTTTTTGATCACATGTCAGCTTCTTAGGCTGTGCTTTCAGTCTAGCCTTGTTCATTCACACATTCCTAGTTTATCAAATTATTGTATCACCTGCAGTGAGGAAGTGCAATAGCCTCTTTTCTACCCACTGCTAAAAGCGAATGCCAGAAGAGAGTGTGTGTGTGTGTTTGTGTGTGTATTTGTGGCGAGCAAAAGGAAAAAAAAGGTAACAAGTGCTGTTGCATGGAGTATGTAGATTTTTTGCAACGTTCTCTAAAGCTGTATGGTAAATTACATAATACGCTGTGTAGGTAAGAGTGGGTAGGAAGGGATTCCTGCTGGAAAAACTGTATTAAGGGGAAATAAGTTGTATTAATTAAAAGAGTTTCTATTTTTTTTAATTTTTTTTTATTTTTGGCTGAGTTGCTTACACTTTCTAACTTGTTTCTACTCCTACAGAGTGACGCTTTGTTGTAGATAACTTTCCTGATCAATTAATTATTTTCAGAGGGATCCTTGAGATTTTCTGGTACAACCCTGTTATTTCTTCTAGTGCTGACCACACTTCAGAGCTGAGGGTTTGCTCTCCACACCCCTCTGTGACACCCTCCTGCCTCAGTGCTCCCTCTTGCTCTTTGCATCATCATGATCCTCAGCTTTGGGTCCAAAGCTGTTAGGGGATGGTAAAAAATAAAGAAGCTCATAAATTCCTTGACTGTGCTTTAACAGCAGTGCTGATCACTAGAACTGAAATCACTTTCCAAACACAATTTAACTGCTGTGCAGTGGCCACGCTGTTGGCGGACCAGTGGAGGGTCATGCAGAGCCAACCCTGGAATTGAAGTGATCGTAGCAACCTTTGCTTTTAATCAGTTTCTAAATTGCTTCACTTTTGAGTCCAGGGCCCTGTTCTCAGCCTGGCCTTGCTATTAACTGTGCCTGCCTGTGGCTGGAGGAGGTTTCGATCCCCACCACATTCGCATAATGACAAAAAAAGCCTGGGGTGGCCAAATGCTGCAGCTGAGGTGTCCCTGCTCTTGCTCCAGTGCCTTCTCCAGAGGTAACCCTGCATCCCTGCTCAGCACACTGCTGGGCCACTGTGGAGGCTGCAGCTCAGGGAAGAGGTGCGAGCAAGGATCCTTTGAAACTGTCCACAGAGACCTGCTCCCTCTGTGCCCATTGCAGCACTGCCTTATTGGGATTGACAAAATCCAGCTCTCCTCTAGTGCATTTTCCTCAGAGCTGGGACCTTTTCTGTTAGTAGCCAGTGACTGGAAGAGCTAACACACACATCTGGGTCTCTGCTGCCTTCCCAACTCAGGTTGCAAGCTTTTTATGCTGCTCTCTTTTGACAACAGAGATATTTTACAAATCTTGTAGCTTGGGAAGTGGGACTGCACTGGTCACAGTTTTATGGCCAGGAAGCTGGAATAGGTACTCGGTGATTTCTGCCACCAGTAGGATTATGAGTCTTCCTGGAAACACATTAAAGACAAGGGCTGGCCAGGTGAAATATCCAGAGACAAGTCCTAGTGGGATTTTCCAGTGATCCTTTGTAAGATCCCTCACTCGGCTCTATTTACAGAGGGAGCAAGGGTGTCCGAGAGACAAAGCAGAGAGAGGGAGCATTTGCTTTTTTGCAGTATAGAGGAAGTGTAACCTGTGGTGTGATGTAAACGAATAGGCAAAGCGGAAGATAACCTTTTGGTTTTGCTGTTCTTCCAGCTGCCTGCAGTGAGTACCTTTCATTTCCATCTTACAGACTGCTCACTTCTACCCAAAAACAAATTGAAAGCATGTAATTGAAGAGCTGGTTGCTAGCTAGGTGAAGTCTGTATGCTTGTAACCTCAGAAGAAATGACTCAGCTTAAAAAACTAAACCTGAAATTCTATGTGAAAAATTATATTCTCAAAACCCATATATTCTTTTAGGAAGCGATTTTTGGTAACATAGAGTTTAAAATAATTTAGATGATGGCCTGATTTGTGGGTAACAGTGAGAATTTGCAGATGTAGGAATTAAGTCTTGCAAACCAAAAATTACGCTTACAAAAAACCTAATCTAAAGCAAGTGTATATATAAGGAGGCCAGATAAAGGCTGGGATGAAAATCAGATTTCATGTTTGATGACATCTTTAGGCTTCTGTCTTTTTCAGGAGAGAAGAGATTAATGAGTTGAGTAGCAACTGGTAGCTCTCTCCTGGCCATTTTAAAGTATTGTCAAGCTCTGAAGCTCTTAAATGAGATTGATTACATCTGCCAAAGTAATGTACAATGAATCCTCTGCTGAGGCTTTACATGTCTGCGGCTTTCAGTGGCATATTTCTTTAGTTACACGGTTATCAAATTGTTAATAGAGACAAAATGCTACCCAGTAAAAAGTAAACACTTTAAACTAGCTTAGCTGCTGCTGAGAGATTTATTTGAAAACATGTAATTTATCAGTTAGGGCCTATTTTGTTTTGGGCAATTTAGCATACACAGCACGGTTCCTGATTCAGCAGGAAGATCAGTATCAGGATCTCATTCTGGAAAACATATCAGGTGAAGCAGTAGTCTTCATTTTTAAGCAGAAATTGCAAATATGGTAGAGGTTAGTGTGACCAAGTACTGGATGCTGCTCTAAAAATAAGGAATTTGGGCTAAAGATGTATCTCATTGGAGCCTTGGGACACATTGAGAGAATTATGTTCTCGGTTCAAGACTTGCCAAATACTTTTCAGAAAAATGCTGAAATCCTCAAGGGCCCTGTTAAACTCTCATAATTGCAAGGACTGAAGTTGCCTATTGCAGAGCTGAAGGTGCCTTCAAACTGATGAGCGTCAGCTCTCTGGCTTCTTTTGATCTAAAAATAGCCTGCCTGGGGCCCCGACACCCATCACAGCACTGCTGCATCTCCCTGCAGCAGCTCTTGCTGGGAGGGGAAAGATACAAAGCAGTGCTGGGGGGGAGGGGACCCCTCTTCCCACCTAGTGAGCAGAGAACACCAACTTGCAGCTCAGCCCTTCTCCCCTCCACAGGGAAACCCAGTGCTGGGTTTAGGTCACATCAGTAGTTGGTGTCAGAAGGTGCTTTTTGTGGTGGTGCAAGATCCCAGCCAAGATCCCTGTTGCGAACAGTCACTTCCCAAAAGAGGCCTAGGTTTGGAGCAGAAATACAGAAAGTCTTCTGAAATTGTTTTCTGATGTGAATAGATACGGCTGAGGGTGATATCCTGCTTACCAGGATGCTCCCCGAGTATCCCCTGTGGGAGTGCCCAGGTCCCAGCCAGGCTATGCAACCACTGTCAGCAGGTCCCACACACATTGCTCTGTCCTCTTCTGGGCCATAGAATCATAGAATCATTCAGGTTGGAAAAGACCCTTGAGATCATTGAGTCCAACCATCATCACTACTCTACCAAATACACCCCTAAACCATATCTCCAAGCACCACATCTAAACAACCTTTAGAACACTTCAAGGGATGGTGACTCAACCACCTCCCTGGGCAGCCTATTCTGCCCATGTCTACCCCAACCTATGTCTGACAAACCTTTCAGTGAAAAAATTTTTCCTAATGTCAAGCCTATACCTGCCCTGGTGCAGGTTGAGTGCCTTCCCTCACGCTCTGTCATTAATTACCTGTGAAAAGAGACCAGCACCGACCTCTCTGCAGTGTCCTCTCAGGTAGATGCAGACAGCAATAAGGTCTCCTCTCAGCCTCCTTTTCTTAATAGCCCCAGTTCCCTCAGCCGCTCTTCATTCTCTAGGCCTTTCACCAGTTTTGTTGCCCTTCTCTGCACTCTCTCCAGCACCTCAATGTCTTTCTTGTATTGAGGTGCCCAAAACTGCACACAGTACTTGAGGTGTGGCCTCACCAGTGCCGAGCAGAGAGGAACGATCCCTCCCTATTCCTGCTGGCCACACTATTCCTAATACAAGCCAGGATGCCATTGGCTTTTTTGGCCACCTGGGCACACTGCTGACTCATATTCAGATGCTTGTCAATCAGTACCCCCAGGTCCTTTTCTGCCGGGCAGCTTTCCAGCCGCTCTTCCCCAAACCCGTAGCGCTGCATGGGGTTGTTGTGGCCCAAGTGCAGGACCCGGCACTTCGCCGTGTTGAAGTTCATACAGTTGGCCTTGGCCCATTGATCCAGCCTGCCCAAGTCCCTCTGCAGAGCCTCCCCACCCTCAAGCAGACCAACACTCCCACCTAACTTGGTGTCATCTGCAAACTTACTAAGGGTGCATTCTACCCCTTCGTCATGATCATTGATAAATATGTTCAGCAGAAGTGGCGCCAGTACTGACCCCTGCAGAACACCACTTGTGACTGGCCGCCAGCTGGATTTAACTCCATTGATCACCACTCTCTGGGCCCAGCTGTCCAGCCAGTGTTTTACCCAGCAGAGCATAGGCTCATCCAAGCCATGAGGAGCCAGTGTCTTCACTAGAATTCCATGGGAAACAGTGTCGAAGGCTTTACGGTGGTTGAGGTAAACAATATCCACAGCCTTTCCCTCATCCATCAGGCGGGTCGTCTTGCCATAGGGCATCAGGTTTGTTAAGCAGGACCTTCCTTTCATAACCCATGCTGACTGGGCCTGATCACCTGGCTGTTCTGTGAATGACTCATGATGGCACTCAAGATGATCTGCTCCATGACCTTCCCTGGCACCGAGGTCAGACTGACAGTTCTGTAGTTTCCCAGATCCTCCTTTTGGCCTTTCTTGTAGATGGGTGTCACAATGGGGACGTGGGGAATAGGAACAAGCAGAAGGTAACATGGAACATGAGAAATACTTTTCATGGATGCCTGGAGTTGCAGCAAGGTCTCCTACTGTATTTCACCCCCATGCCATTAGGAACCCAGCATGTGAAACCTGTGGCATTTGCCAAGTAACATGCATATTGATTTGTGAGGAAGAGAGCTTTTGGGCTAGGCTGGATTTAGCTTTATGCTGAAACCTTGCTTCATTGATTTATCCTTGCAGGCTAGAACATATCAGAGAACCTCCTGAATTATTTTTTTGGTTATTGCATGTTTTGTGACAGATTTGCTAGTCCCGGTAACAAAGCAGGTCACAGATCATGTAACCTCACAGAAGCTGGTACGCAAGCCCTGCACTATTTTCCTGCAGGTAAAATACCTAAATTGATTTCCATTGTATGTTATGCTCTGACAAGGAGATTTCTATGGCCACTGATTCGTCCTGTGGATTGCACACATCTGATTTTGTTTCAGATCACTGTTAAAATTGTTGATGATGGTGGAAGTTTGCATTAAAGCAATTTGCAAAGAACATCAGCCTGGCTTTGAGTCAGCATGTGGGTGCAAGGGCACTTATCTCTGATGCTCTCCTACCGTGTGAGACTGGTGCTTGCTACTGTATTTTCCAACATCTGTGAACGTTTTTTTCCTTGACATCTTCAGTAAGTGGACCAGAACATTGCATAGACTTAGGGAGAGGAAATCTGTACAAAGTAATTTTCCTCCAGAGCTGCTGCAGAAGGATCCTTCCTCCTTGTGTCAGCTTCACTCAAAGCACTGACAAGACAGAACTTCATTGTTGTTCCTTAGATGGCAGCTACTAATGCTGAAAAACCAAAAAAGGATAAATACCTGTTGTATTTACTTGTGTCAGCAACCGGTTTTGGGGTGCATGCCCTTAGTTGAATGGCACACAACAGCACTGGTACTCTTTCCTCTATTTCATCCTTGTGAAGCCCTCAAAGCTTTTTTCTTCAACCTTTTGGTAACTTAAGTGCCACTAACATTTTTTTCTCTAGTCAAGTGTGTTGTTTTTACTTCTGCCAGTATTTCTAACAAGACAGATATATAAACAGGTAAATTTTCTTCATATATTTCTACTATGCATTTCAGCCCTGATAGATGCTTGACAGTTGTGTATGTATGGGATTACGGTCTCCTGGGCCCTGTGCTAAACATGAGGCTGGCACCATGCCTCAGTCACATCCAAACAGTTGGTCTTGCAACCAGGAATGTTTTCCTGTTGAGATATTTATATCAGTACTCATTACTGCAGTACGCTAAGTGCTCATTTTCAATAAAATTTACTTTAATATCACAACTTTCATTGTTCATGGTATGAAGCTTGGATCGGCTAACCAGACTTTTTAATTTTTTTTTTGTATTATGTTTGGGTTCCCCCCTGTTTATTAAATACATTAATTGCCGTTAATGTAATTGAATCATCTTTATTCTTCAGCTTTGTTTGTCTGTTAAAAAGAGGAAACACATATTCTCGAGGCATCAACTAAATGTGCAACATTTTGCCCCAAAGTGTGAGCATCATAAATTAGGATTACATAGGACCAGAATTCTACACCAAAAGCTGTTAAGCACCATAAATATCATTAATGCCATATACCTTCTGTTTTTGGCTCAGCACTTTAATAACGCAGAGCAGTTGTGTGCTGCTGGGGCCAGTCGTGTTCCTGTGCCCAACCCTCCTGGCAGAGTTGAATTTGTGTCTTGTCACTGAGTTGCCCGCTCTGCAGTGGCTGAGAGGCAGTAGGTCACTGGATCTATTTGTACTTTGAATTAAAAAGCCACAACATGCTCTTCCTCATGTGAACACCCATAGTGGGAGCAGGCTCCTGTGTGACCCACCAGCATGCACACCTTGCTGAGCAGGGTGTCTATGAACTAGCCTCTTGTGAATGTTATTTAATTGATTTATTGCGTTTGGAGGGAAAGACGAGCCTTGACGGGAGAGATGCGAGAAACCTCATCACTTCTGTTTGACTTGTTGCGGTAGCAAAGAGCTGCAGCAGTTATCTCTGGGCTGAGATGATTGACTAGAAGTGATTTTTCACCAAGTGACATTTGCAATAATTACATGGTATTTTGCTTGCTTGGGAAAAAATAATCGGCACGACCTTCAAAAGTCTCTGCAGAAAGTGGCTCTTGTAAAAACAATTATTTGAACCTCCTACTACGACTGCTCCCAGTACAGCTAGGAAATGAGGGGAGTGTACTGCGCGTAGGGTAACTGCTGCCGGCTGCTGAAAAGACAAGCAAAGCCAGGTGGGAGAAGTGATAAACTCGAGGGAAATCAGATTTCCTTCTGAAATCCTGAATATTCTCAACATCTGCTTCCCTCTGCCAGGCTGCAGGTCATGGAAAAATCAAAATGAGTGGCTGGGGGATCAGATCTGTTGCACAGGCTGGAGCAAGGCTGCAGGTCTGAGCCCCGTGCTCCAGCCTCTGGAAGAAAGTCTTTTGAGTACCACCTTATCCTGGATGCAGCAGCATGTGAGTACCTCATCTGCTTTCTGCCTCAAGGACAGGACTTTCCCCCTGCTCCCCTCCTGCTGAGGCCCTGACGAATGACCCATTTGTACCACAGTGAAACTGGGAAGCTTTCTGGGGAGCTAAGGGTGCGTGATCAGTGCAGGCCCAGCAGCCCCCATCATGTCCTGGGGCACAGCCTGGTCACCTGGGTGCAGTATCCCCGCTCCAGC
This sequence comes from Leptosomus discolor, assembly GCF_034619465.1. Taxonomy (NCBI): domain Eukaryota; kingdom Metazoa; phylum Chordata; class Aves; order Leptosomiformes; family Leptosomidae; genus Leptosomus; species Leptosomus discolor. The sequence goes on along the minus strand of NC_141395.1, from coordinate 59,679,851 downwards.
CTGCAGTAACATGTTGGACCCACTGTGGGTTCCCTCCCTTCTTCCACACCAGTGACCCTGAGGGGTCTTTTACCCCCAGGGTGCCATGGGACAGCTGACGTTTCCAGTGGGTGGAGGGGTTGTCTGTTGGGGTGCCAGCCTTCCAGGTCACTTGGTTGGGATTTCAACAGGATGTTGGCTACCTAAATACCCTGTAAAGAAAGAAAGGGTCCTAGGTGGCTTTTAATCCTGGCCGCTTTTTCTGACCGCTGTCCTGATGCCTGCCGTGAAAAGCATCCCTATGCTGGGTATCTCTCTCCTCTATCGCCTGCCTATGGACATAGGTGTTGGTCCACGAGTGCTGGATCTGAGGAGACCTGCTTCAAACCCAGCCAAGCCATAGCATATGCCAGCCCAGGTTGCAATTTTCTGAACTCAGACCATTTTTAAATAGGGTAATGCCATCCAAAAATAGCAGCCTATGGCTAACTGATTTATTGAAGAGCCTGGCAGAAACAGCTAGCAACAAAGTTACTCAATATAGATAATTCTTCTGACATCCCCACATCCACCTTCTTGCTGTCAAACTGAGACCAGCCTGGAATATTTAAAACAGGATTTTTTTTCAGGGAAATTATACTTATTATCTTTTAATTTAAATTAAAAAAAAAAAAAGGCAACAAAAATCTGAACAGACTTTAATTAAAAAAAAACCCACATAAATAACCATTCTCAAGCTGAGAGAAAGTTGGGAAAATGACTCGTTTTGGGTAATCTGGAAAAGAAAGCCAGAAGTCCTCTCTCTTGTTCCGGCCAGTAAAAGTTGCTGTCTCATCAGAGAAATCCAATTAGTTTTTTGCTTAAAAGAGGGTTGCTAGACATGTTATGTGAACATGACACCAGGGCAGCCTGCTGCATGTCTCCTGGCGGAGGTGCAGGGAAGGCAGTCCGTGGTGCAGCACTGGACAGGGAGGGGACGTTGTTTTGGTTTGTCAGCTGTTCAAAAGAGAGGAGTGCTGCTTTGGGCCTCTCCTGGGCTTTACATGTGCTGCAGAAATCCCTGGTGCTGGGGCAGGGCTGTGCGATGTGGCAGGAGCTGCTGCTGGGTTGCCGAGCTGTGCCGGCACCTCCTTTTGCCAAACCTGGCTATGTCACCAAGTCATCCCTGCTAAGGGTAGCTGAGGGGTGCCAGGTTAGAGATTTGGCTGAGGCACTGTGTTATTTCCACAGCACCCATCCCTGGAGGCACTTTTCCCATTGGCAGGGCTGCCAGCTGTGGCAGAGCCAGCCGTTCGGGTAGGGGTTTGTACCCACACTTCTGGTACATCTTGTCTATGCAGCACCGGGACAAAGTCCTGTGCAGTACTGGAGGTCCCTCTCTTTGCCTAGATCCTGAGAGAGCGCTGACTGTGTGTGCTTATAGCTGCCTTGTGCAAAAGCTGGCTGTGCTCCAGCGGGAGTCCCCAAGCCGAGCCCAGCATGTGCCTGCTCTGCCGCCAGGGAAATCCCCCCCTTCCTCGGGACTGTGCCGACTTTCTTCCATGTTAGGCTCTGCTTCAGTGAAGAGGCCCTGAGGGCCAGAAGAGTTGTTTTCACCTGCCCTGCAGGTCATGCAAAGCCCATGCTGGTGTCCCCCTGATGCCCAGTGGCCCTGTTAGTAAGAGTGTTGCCCATCATTTTCTGATGCGTGCACCCTTGTAAGGCGATGGACAAGGTCTGAGAGCATGTCAATGTTTGGAGTTAAACTCCACACACCTTCTGAACTGGAGCCCAACCATCTGCTGCACAACTGTGGATTGGTCAGAAAACTGCTGGTGACTCAGTGGAGGAAGCTGAGGCATGGGCAGTCTATTTTTAGCTGTCAGTAAATGTGCTAAAGTGGCTTACTGCTGAGTTGAAGAAAGGACAGACAATCCCTGCTTGCCCTATTTAGGGAATAAATGTGAAATACTTACATCCATTTCTAGAGTCTAAATTATAGGTGCTGCTGGGGATAGGGGTGCTGGGGAGGAGAAATCTCTGGCCATTCCTCTGTATGGCTCAGGGCAGGCTTTGCTGCAGCAGAAATCCAAAAGGCAACCAGCATGTTTGCAGAAAGAAAAGTGGAGGGGGAATGTGGGCACTCACCTGGAGGCATGCTGCAGCTACCTGACAGTGCTCAAGCCTGCTCCGCTCTTCTTGAAAAGAATGCAAACAAGTGATGAACCAAAGGGGACTGTGAAGCTTTTCTTTTACAAAGGGGACTAGTAAGAAAGAAAATTATGAAACAAATTCTATATTTTTATATGTATTGAAAAAAATACAACAAACTTATAAAAATAATAATAATATATGTATACTATATATATGTGAAGAAGCTTCTGTTCATGTTGTACAAGAATATGAGCAGATATTCCAGGAGACTAGAAGTTTGTAGATTTGTAGCTGACAAAGACAGTTTACTCAACCTGCAGAGAACAGACCTGCAGATACAGCAAACATCAAGAGTAGAGTAAGGCTGCAAGAAGGATGAGCCTTTAGTGTGTATGAAAGGAGACACACGGAGATGTTAGTAAATTTTTACAAATCCCATTTCTGCCTGAAATATCTTCTGTTGCTGACAACAGAACTCCAACTTTGATTGAAAAGGAGAAGAAAAAAGTCACTGTTCTTTGTATATGGCCTTGCCTGTGCCATGTAGGCACAGTTCCTTCTCTGGTCTTTGTTTTCAAGGCTCCCACAGAACAGAAGAGTGAGAAGCCTTTTGGATTGGGTAGGAGCTGACATCCTGTGGGGGATGTTGGCAGGGATGAAGTGCCGTCCTGACAACTGCCATAAAGCTGCTTTGGGGAATGGGCTGGTCAGGGCCATTGCTGGGGTAAGATGACAGGAGTGACTGGGCCAGTATGGGAAATGACCAGATGTTAAGGGCAGCAAATGAGTCTTGGTAGAGCACGAGCACGAGGGTGGCTGGGGCTGGACTGGGATCTTTCTTCAGAAGGAGTTTGCCTGACAGGAGCTAGAGCAGAAACTGGGTGAGACGCTTGGGATTTGGTCTGCGGATTGTTGCTGCTATTGCATCTGTTCTCTAAAAAGAGACTAAAAGAAAGCTTATTCCACCTCCATCTGTCAGTGGCAGTGGGAAAGGCTGCTCTGCCGCAGGCACTGCTGCTCCTTAAAAGCTTCCAAATGCTCCTCTGCTGAGATGTTGTCAAGGTTTATTTCCTTGCGGTGGCTGTGGTCACAGAGCAGAGTGATGGGCTCACAGCAGTAGGAGGCAGAGCATCTGTACTGAAACGACTTCAGAACTGTAAAATGATTCAATACAACTAAAAAAAAAAAAAAGCTGGTGGAAAAGAGAAAGGAGGAACCACTCCTAAAATGGAAAAAGAAGAGGATAAATAGCCTTTGGGTTTTACTTATTATTTTCTAAGCACTAGCAGTGAGTAAAGCAGATCTAGGGAGATCCATGCAGTGATCAATATTCTAGGGGGAGGGAGTTAATTAAAAAAATGGAATTTCACTTTGTGCTGGAGCTGTAGGGATGGCCTACTGACTCTCCAAGACTATTGGCACACAGTCACTTGCCAATCAGTTTCTTGTGGCTTTGCCTAGCAGGTCCTCATGACCCGCCCCTGACAGCGTCCTCACAGGTGCCGAAGTGAATAGTTAAAGAGCTCGCTGCCGCCACCCTGCCTGCACCTGAAAGTGATGCCTGAAGGCAGTGCTGCAGGCAGCTGGGCAGAATCAGCCACTTCCAACCCCATGCCACTGTCCTGGGACTTGCACTGCTGACATTCAGTGTAGCATCCAACTACATCCACTCCTCATCCTCACTTGCCATTGTCTCATGACTTGTGTGGCTGGAACAACAGGGCTTGTTTTTCTGCTCTGGCAGAGGAAGACACAGGAGCTATAGAGAAATAACCCTTTGTGTTTTCCTTATTCTGTTACTGGTGTAAATGTTGTTGAGGATCCGAAGACTGAGTGTTTGAAATCATACTCTGCATGGGAGGCATGAGAGCCTAAGTGGGTTTGGTGGCTGAATCACCTGACAATAATCTCTTTAAACTGCTGGGCCAGGATGAGAGTCACACCTCTAGGAATGCCACATAATAAAAAAATCAATATTAAAGTTAATATTCTTAAGTTTTCTCTGCAGAGAGTCTGTCTGGGATTGTGTTTCCTCGCGATTGGCCTTTAATCACCAGATATTCCTCACAGAGAGCTGCAGCTTCTACTTGCTCTGTGTTTTGAAAGCACCAGCCCAAGACTGGCAAGGCACCAGTGCTAAGGAATCTTGCTCTGCTGCGAAACCCTGTATTTACAACACACTGATTCCTTCTTTCTGAAAGGAGCCTTGTCATCACCCTTCTTCTGTGGCTGTAGAAGACACTGTGCTGGAAGTGAGCTGCCATGCTGAGCCTGTGCTCCCCACTGTGCGTGGATGGAGGTGGCAGCACCAGTGCCGGCTCGCAGCATCCAATGACAGCAGCTGTCTCAGGGGCATTGCTCCGTTCCCTCTTGTGTGTTGAAGGCATTTAGGCCTCAAAGTGCAGGGGCTGCTCTGCAGCAGACTGATTTTTTCCAGGTGTCTGCGCAAACCATGATCATTTGGTTGTTTGCATTTTTAGGGACTGACTTCAATCCTCAACTCTGACTGTCTATACTCTTTACTCCTTGCTGGATCCTGAATTAGAAAGGATTTCCCTTTCATTTTACATTGGAAGACATTGAACATTAGTAAGAGCAGAGATTCTCGTTGATAGAGATGGGGGAAATGCTTTCTCCTCTCCTGCCTTCACTCCAGTTTCCATCTGTGCAAAGTCAGAGAGAGGACTGTGAAGCACCCCAGCACACAGCAGTGGAATTATCTTCCTCCCCGGACTTTGGCAACTCTGGATGTAAATCTTGGGTTATTCCAGTGCTGGACATTGCACAGCCCAGCCATATCTCTGCTGATATTTTGGTTCCTGTCTGAAGACCAGCAAGATCATCACACACCGCATTGCCCCTGGCATCTGTTGTCTTTAGAGGTATTTTTGACTTTGAATACCTCAGTTATACAATCTGACTCTTCTCTTGCACTTGTCATGAAGTTGCATAGTCTGGGGTCTCTTGCACTGGGATCTTTTCACTGCTGTTTTCCTATGGCTTTAGTTTTTCCTTCCTTTATGAAGCTGCCTGCTATTGCAGGCAATAATTGTTATTCTGTGTATGGATGCTGCTTGCCACACTAGAGAAATTCCCATTTGCTCTGAGCATACCTGTTTAGTAATAAAATACGGAGTTTGACTATTTTTGGCAACTGCCTTGTAGTGGTCTTTGCTGTGGAGAAGGGATCAGTTGGCTGACTGCTGGCTTTGTAGGTGATGTGTCCCTCTCTTAGACCTGGATGTTCTGTTGCAAAGTGGTTGCTTGTGGATTTGTATTTTACCATTGCCACTTCCCCTCCATCTTTAGACATTCGTTTACTCCTATAGCTCTGAAGAGTAGCAGTTTATTCAATTATTTTTCTTCTGTTATGTGGCAAAACAGTGTTTTGCTGGTCCGACCACTTGCACTTTGAAACATTTTGCCTTGTTTTCATTGCAGTTACATCTTGGCTGAGCCACCGTGTGTCAGCAGCTTTAATCGGTGAGAAAACACAGGGTATGTTTGCTTTTCCCTTAAAACCATTTTCTGCTCCCTAACAAATTTTAAAGGCCCATAAAATACATTAATAACCTGTCTGAATGCAGCCGGTGCTGAGGAGAGCGAGGGAGGAGGGGAAGTGCAGTCTGCCCCATTGCAGGGCAGTGGGGAGCCCACTGCCATCCAGCCACTCTAAAAGCACCGTGTGCATTTTGGGGTCATAAACGCTCACTTGATGAGAAACCCTGCAAGCAGCCAATCCTCTGCCTATCAGTGGGATTCCTGCTTGGAAATGGAGGTGAAGCATCTCCAGGAGTGGGTACAAGCTGCCTTTCCTCTGGCAGCCCCTCCACAGCTCCCACTGCAGGGATGGGGGACTAGCAGGGCTGTCTGGACGGGAGCAGAGGCTCGCCTGGGGAGGCTGGCAGAGAGACAATATGATTTCAGTCATGTGTGGTTTAAAGCAACAGAATTTGACTTTTTTTTTTTTTTTAAATTTGGCTGTAGCTGAGCCTCCAGTGCTGCTGGTTGTGCCCTTGCTGCACCTGGACAGCTACAAATGGCTTATTAAAGCTGTGCAGCCATAGGATGGCGGCTTCGCTCCTCATCCCCAGCTAGGTTTCCTCTCTCCCATGCTGCTGCAGGCCCACAAGCCCCCATGGGTGTGCTCAGGTTGGCTCTGGACTGGGTTATGCCCAGGGCCAGCCCTGCATGGGCGAGCTGCCTGCTGCTGCGAGGGGGGCAGAAATCGGGATCGGTGGGGCAGGATGGGGGAAATGCCCGCTGGGGAAGAAGCTGGTATCTGCCTTGTAGCAGGGATGCTGCCCATTTTTTGAGCCTCTCTGCTGAAGACACAAGGATTACCTTCTGAAGGAGAGCTTAAAATAGGAGTTTTGGACTCCTGGTTTAATGCACTATAGACAAGCACCTTCAGCAGCTTTGGTGTTGCCTGTTCTGAGCTGAATTCTCTTTTGTAGTCCGGGCCCATCCTCAAATGACCACAGCTCCTCCTTTCCTTCCTGCCGATTTCTTTCCATGTATGTTTACACTCAGATAGTAAAGTTGTAGTGAGTGGAAAGATCAGTGCCATTAATGCTTTCCTCTGTGACTCTGCTGAAGCACTTCAGCCCTGCACACCTTCCCCTCCCACTGTGAGAGTGACGGGCAGTTTTCCCAGGCAGGGCTACAGTGGTCTCTTGGTGTTTTCTTACTGATTTGTCCTGGCACCAAAGTCTTCCTTATCTTCTTGAATGCTCTGTCTTCTCAGGGACCTTCAGGACTCTCAATTACAAATTTGTTTCAAAATATTTGCTCTGATTGTTAAACAGTGAAAATAGCAAAGAAAAGGCTCCAGTTGATTGTCTTGTCACAGCATTTCTTAAGTGTGACTTGCAGGAATAAAACCACGCAAGGGCTCACCTGGATCTATTGAGTTGTGACCCAGGCTGTCCAGCTTTCACAGCCCTGGAGGCTGATGTAATGGGTCTTCAGAGTGGAGCAGGTGAGCAAGTGTAGAGCTAAGGACCGAGGCAAGTGTAAGTACATCAGGAGGGGACAGAAACCCCTGCCTCATTGGCTGTGGCTGCTGGGCCACCAGCAGGACGGCCTGGGTGAAATAGAGCTGAATATGGATATATACCTTGGGAGAAAATCAGCTGAGAAAGCCTGAGCTGTCCTTATACGCTCCTTGGAGAAGGACAGGACCACTTGAAGGAGTCATGGCTCCTGTCTGGTCTGTACCTCATACTGCAAGGTGTTCGTTATCACCCTTCATCTCTTGCTCTGCTGGAAGCCTGTGAGAATGGTAGCTCGGCAGTCATGCCGGCTAAGTGGCATTCACAATTAACGTATGTCTGTGTAATTACAGAGCAGCACCTGGCCATGCCTATGAGGCTTGAGTAGGGGCCAAGCTGTGTGGGTGGAGGGTTTCCCCAGAGGCCCTGGCAAACGCGAGGTTGGGCGATGGATTGATTACAGCTGTGTGTGAGGGGGTTTAAAAATATCTCTCCAAGTTTCAGAGGAATGTATTTATATGGAGTCGCTGAAAGGCTGTAGTAAGAGACCCAGGAGCGAGAAGCTACTGGGAGCAAGCCAAGAGACAGAGCTTCTTTTGGGCATGGTGCTCCCTGGAAAGGCAGTCTTGAGCTGCTGAGCAAGGAACCTGCTTCTGTTTGTTTGCTCTTTGTGTTCAGGGAAACAAGACTCTGTGTATGTTTTCTGTGATAAATAAACATCACTGCACCAAGGAAATGCTTAACTCTTATCTTCCGTTGTATCATAGTGGAAACAACCTGGCAAGACCCCATGTATTGGCTAATCCTCAGGCCAGATGGAGATAACAATATGTTTAAAATGTTAATTAACTACTTCATTACATGTCTAATTTTCTGTTTTTAAACAAATTACTAAAAAGACTTTTTTAACAAATACATCTAGTGGTGCATCCTGGTTTACCACTTGAACCCACAAGATCTCAGCCTTAACATTAGAATTGTTAGCTTGGGTGTAACAGCAGAGCTAATCACTAACATATGGGAAACACAGAGCTAAAAATTTGCCGACGGACAAGGAGCATACCAGGGAATTCAAATAAAGGGCACATACACCATGATTCTGCAAGAAAAAGGCAGTACACTGAGGTTTCCACCTTTTAGATACACAGTGATTATAATTAACTCTTCATGACAAGGATGCATCAGGATGAAAGGGGATTCCCATAAGCGTGGGATTAATGCACAGATTTGGGTCACTGTTTTCACAAAGAAGTTCCCTAAAATACATCCCTAGTGTACACTGGGATGGGAGGGAAGGAAGCAGTGACATTCAGGTTGGTTAGGGCAGAAAACCTGTTGGTTTCAATGGAAAGGGCTGAGATCTCTTAAGGAGTGAATTAGGAGAAAGAGTCATGCTGAGGCAAAAACAAAGGGATGGAAGTGGTGTGCAGAGGGGGGGAAATCATGGAGGCCAGGCCAGAGAGTGTCCTGGTACAACAACGTGGAGCTGCAGGATTTTGTAATCCCAGGGCAAGGGTAAATTCCAGTCAGTGTAGATTTAGCAGCACAGATGAACAGAAACATCAGCTATGTGTGCAATGAAAGGTAATTTAGTCCTAATAGAAGTGAGGGCTTGCTGAGAGAGATGAGAGTTCATTTAGATCTGTGGTTTACCCTACATAAATCCATGGAGTCACACCAGTGTATGTGAAAGATCTGTTTGGGCCTTGGAGGCAATTGTTGTAGGAGGATAGTTGAGTTTGCTGGGACTGTCACAAGGAAAATAACTCTAACTTGTAAGCAGTAGGCATTTGTCTGGGTGTCTCTGAGAGATAAGAGCTCTAGCAGTGTGCTCTTGAACATGGGTTTCCAGAAGATAACCTCATCCTTTGGCCAGATGCATGCTGCAGTTTTGCCTGCAGAGTTACATCCGTTTAGTGGATGACATCTATGTGTATATATATATACATACAGACTAGATGCAGGCAAAGCGTCGGGATCTCTGAAGGCTCTGTGCCTGCCCTTTGGGCAACACTGCCAGCTGAAAAATTCCTCCTGTTGGTGCATCTTACACCCCAGAAGCTGGCTTGGAAAGCCACGACAGCAAAACATCCATGCTGTAAACTGCGCATCCTTCCAGTGGCACCAGCCTGGAGCTTTCATTGAGTCTTGAATCTCAGGCAGCAGATTCGCCTACTGCGATGAGACACATGGAAGAAAAGGTTTCTTGTAGTTACAAGGAAATGGTGTTCATCAAACAGCTTCCAGACCTGCTGTAAGGAGAAGCTGATCTGTAAGTCAGAAGGAACAAAATTAGGTCACATCCTTCCAAAGAAGAGATGATTTTTGAGTTTTGTATGATCAAGTAGTACAGAGACGTGACTGTTTCTTCTCAGGTTGAACCTTGGCTCCTGTTTCCTAGAATAAGTGCATGCATAAAGGTTTGAGTCTCCAAACTTGATGATATCACCTTTTAGGCTATAAATCAGCATTTTCATCAGCACAGCATTAGCTTTGTCTTGAGAAAGCCTTTGAGCTGTTTCAGAGCTATAGAAATAGTGCAGAATCATGATTTTGTTTTTCTTATTTTAAAAAGGCATTTTTTAACATGTGCTGCATCAAAATCAGTTCAAAGTTTGAGGCTCCAGTGGGACATATTTCTTCCTTTCATGGCTTTTTCCACCCCCCACCCCACCCCCATAGCCTGATAGGTGTAGGGGGGAGCACGAACACAGCCTTGGGATCTGCTTACTCCTATGAACACTGCCGAGCACCCAGCATCATTAGGTGAACAAGAACCCCCAGAGCATCCCCCCACTGTTCATCACTCCTCTCCTCTCCTTGTCCTTGAGCACTCAAGGAAAGCAACATGTGGGAAGCGTACTTGGGTGAACAGAGAAGTAAAATAGTGCAAGATGTAATTTTAAGACATGGGTTAGGCAGTGCCAGGGCAGTTAACCCCCTCTGCATTTCCATATCCAATGGCACTTCTGTCCTAAGAACCAGACTGTTGATCGGACATCCGGCATGTCAGGCAGCAGAGCCATATCTAACCTGGAAACAGTGGTGATAACAGGGTAAAAAGAGTAGGAAGTACAAGTACCAAGTTTACTTTGGGTATATCAGTGTTGAGGCATGACATGTTTTGGAAGCATTGTAGCAAGGTGAGCTTTAAAAAGGAGTTTGAAGGCAAAGATGATAGCTGCTGGGTGTGTTTTCCTGGAGTGGCCTTCTTCTTATTCTTTTTTTTTAGGGGGAAGAAAGGTAAAAATGGAAATAAAAATAGAGGTTTTACTTTGGCTAAGCATCAAGATGCTTGTTGTGTTGCCTCAGAACCCTGAAAGGGCTGGAAAAGAAAAACCTGTACAGCAGAAGTGTTGCTTAAAAAAGCAATTCCTTTCATGCTATTTCACATAATCCAAAATTTTCCATTGCTGCCTTTAGATACACAGAGGCCTTTCATATACTCAGGTCTGTTGATCTCTGATAAATCTGCACAAAGGAGGCAGCTCATTAACTCTCGTTCTGCACTGAGCTTGTTTTGATGTGCAGATCGCTGACAGCACAAAAAATCCTTTCTGGCTGTGTAGGTAGGGATAATAGCAGTATTGACAGTGTGTACCTGCTGCAGGCAAAACACAGGGGATCCTCCATCTCCTCGGTGTTTCATCTGAGAAGTAATGACCAGGGAACGTGAAGAGTGATTGTGGAGTCAAACCTAATACAAAGCGCTCCCCTGAAACCCCCTTGCCGAAATGATGATACAGTTCCTGTAATTCAGCGCCCATTACAGCATCTGAAGTCAGACCCTCAAAATAAACACTAACTTTTTAAAATTCCTGCCATTACCGGCTAGTTATTGATTAAAATAATTATACGTTTTGTTTTTATAAAGGTTTTTCAAGCTCTTTTGCGTACGGAATTCTTCTCAAACTTTTAACAATCCCAGGCATGAACAGTTTATCTTAACATTTAGCTTGCAACTCTGGAGACTGCAAACAAAGCACTGTTGTGTTAGTGTGGGAAAACAGAGAGCAAAACTAACCAAAATACCTCAGTTATCTAAACTGGCTGGAATTAAACAGCATAAATGAGAAGAAAGTTTCATTTAATGTATCATTTTTTAACTAGAGGATGTTAGACATCAAAGCTGGAATCTTTTGAAAGAGAAATTGTTGGCAGCACTCATAAGTGTGTGCATGATGGGCATGCAACTTTGTGGTTTCGCTTTGATTTCTTTCTCTCTGCTCTGAAATCATAAAGGATCATGCAGAAAGGTAAAATGACTCCATTAGAGTTAAATGCTGGGATTCACTAATGCAACAAAGATAAAAAGCAAACAACAAATGCATTACTATGATGGCTTGGGTGCTTCATCTTAGTAGTGTCCTTCTTTTTCCCTAAACTGGGAGAAGATGGTTTCAGGCTCAGTTTAAGGTGGGAACAGTCTTGCCTCTGTAGATAAAAACATGAGGGCTGCGTACAGGGATGCAGGACAGAGAGCGGCTGTGCATGTTTGGGGTGGCTGTTGCTGAGCCAGAGCTAATCCACCATGCCAGATCCGCTGGGCCAGCAGAGCCCGTGGGTCTACCCTCCACTCTCCCCTGCACTGCCCCAAACCCATGTGAGTAGCTACCCCTGCACAGTGTGTGCTGAGGAGCATGGTGAGGAGGCACACCTGCAGACAGTCATCCTGGTCAGGGACATCCACCATAGCAGGGAATCAATGAGTGCACAGGGACCTCCACAGGGACCTCCACAGGTCCCCGAAAATCATTGAGCCTTGCTGGTGGCACAGCTCTCCAAACATGGCATGGGAACGAGCTGTTTTGCCCCTGCTTGCAGCGCTTGCCACAGCTCTGCACAGCCCCACCGCAGCCACGGCAGCTTGTGGAGATGAAGAGCGTCTGCACGGCCCAAGGTCCTGGCTCAATCAGTCCAAGAAATTTTGTCTCCCCATGAATGGTGGTTGAAATTAGACCTGAGGAAAGTTCATCTTTAATGTCAAGTGGCACTGTTTCATTATGCAGATTTTTCAGAGCTGCAGCCAAACCAGTCCAGTGCTGCTTAATTGCTTAATATGATAAATCATGGCTTTTGCCAACCACTTGCCTAATTATGTATTTTATTCATTGTAAACATCAGCTCTGAGAGGATGGAAGAGAGGCTGTGCAGAGTTTCCACAGCCAATCTGATGGGCTGAAGTACAGCAGCCATCTCTGAAGCTATATTTATCTTCCTCTCATTGATGTGACTGAAATGGACCTCCAAGAAGTTATCTTTTATATCCTACTCTCCAAAATGAGGACCGTCTTCACCATTTCATCAGGGAAGCTGTGTTTCTGAATCTATTTTAAATGGTTATTCATCTCATCTCCTAAGCACTTGCATATTTTCACAAAATATCGTTTGGCCTCTTTCCGTGTTTTCAGTCCAGAGTTTCAGAGGTCAGGCCAGTTTTTGGCAAGACCTGAGAGGCTCCTCTCCATCTGAACTCCTGCTGCATCACCTCAACACTTGTTGTGGGGGGATTTTGTGGATTTTACTCAGGGCTAAGCAATTCTGACAAACTGGAAAAAATATTGTTTCTGCAACTACTAAAAGTTGAATTTCAGGTCTGAGCAAATTTAACTTTTTTAAGCTGGAAGTTAACAGATAGGTTGAAGGTGGCAGGCACATGATGGTGCTAAGTGTTGTGGGGCCCAGAAGGGCAGAAGCCCTCTGCCCTTGGGAGCTCATAACCTGGTGGATGTGAGCAGAAGGAGGGTGCCAGTGCAGGGTACACAGGAGGAAGGGGCAGGGCAGTAACTGGCGTAGGCGTGATCTTAGCCTACCACCAAACTCATTCCTCTTGTCAGGGTGGCTACCCCAGAGCAGCACTGGTGGAAAAGGCAGGACCAAGTGTGTCCCCACCACCACTCAGACACAGGAGGTTTGCTTACACAACTTCAAAAATACTCCCACCCAGCAGCGCCCCATGAACAGAAAACAGCTTTCATCTATAGAAATGCTATTTAGGTTCATACATATTAATGCTGATATACTGACTGCTCTTTCTAATCTACTTTAATCAAAAGATAAGCTGTATTTCTTATCTTGTTCTTCTGCAGTAGGAGTTGAATTTTGCAGTAGTACATTGTCCTGCTGTGTTCTAAATATATTTGAATTAAATGTGGTCATAACAGTGGAGAAAGTTTTTAACAAGTGAGCTATGTAATACCATACTTTAAAGTGATGGTCATTAGAAATAACTATTTGGGATGTTCCACTTGAGGAGAAAAGCATCCAAGCCATCTGTATTAGTACAGTAAAATATAAATGTCTCTGTCTTGTCTATAAACTGCTGAAAAGGAAAGGTGTTTAACTTCAGGGGATTTAATGTCACTTTAGAACTTTTTTCCCTCTGATAGTGCACAAGATGAACCACATCTGCTTGAATTTTGAGATCATGGTTTCTCTCTTGCAGAAACACTATACTTTGTTCAGAGAGAGCAGATTAGAGGAATGAACACCACTTACAAAGGCATGTACACAAAATGTGATTATAACTGCAGAAGTTACTATTACAGTTGCATGTGAACAACCCTGCACACAATTAGATAAATGGGCAGTTCCCCCTGGCCAGCAACTGCATGACGGGTGGCTGCAGCTCACTGCACTGCAGCTGCACAGGCACCTTTGGTATCCTTTTTGTGCGCGTTCATTACACGTGAACCAAGGCCACACTTCCTATGTTGAAAACAACTTTAAAATTTATTTCCATAGAAATTCCAAAAGTTATTTAATTTATTCTTGTATTTTGTGAGCAACATCTCTGTGCTTCCTGTCTTTTTTCTTCCTTTCTTTTTTTCTCTCCCATTTTCTGGAGGAGCTGAATAATTAATCACAGGAAGAGGGACATAGATTTTCATTTTTGTCTCAGTAAAACAGTACTTCAAAGCAAGCACTGTCACAGATTTGTTTGTTGTGACTCAGGTTTATGGAAAAGGCACTGCTAAGTCTCTGCGCTCTCATTTTAGCATTGCCATATCTTCGTCATTTGTAGGTCTACCCTCAGCCTTGTGTTTTCTCAGTATAGTCTTGGAAAAAAAAAATCCTCAAATTCAGGGAATTCTGCCGCTACCGTCTCTGGATAATTTGACTGGAAAACATTTTAGGATTACGGATTTTCATACTCTGGTCACAACAGAAATTTTTAAAAAGAACAAGGCTATACACTGGAAATCCATACCCTTTCTTTCAATTTTTTGCGCTGTTAAGCTCATGCTGAATAATTTAGGAAGTTTCATCAAAATCATCTACAGCTGAGAAAATAATTTTTGGAGATTTTTTTAGCAATAAAACTGCTAATGCAAGATTCAAAATCTTTACATTGTAGACCTTAGTCTGAGTTTAAAAAGCCAACTATATTTGTAGAAGAGAAGTTTAGGAGTTTCAGAATTCTGAGTTTATAAGGTTGGCAGTCCAGCACTTCACATTAGACCCACACCAAAAGCGAGTGTATTATCTTCAGCATGAAGGCGTTGGTCAGCATGGATTGACTTTAAGTGCTCTCCACTGCCAGTGGCCTTTAGCTACTAAATGTGTCTTACACTTCAGGTTCCCAGTAACCTGCCATAAATGCATAAGCTATTTGGAATATGTAAACACAGTGGGTCCCTGGCAAAATGTAAATCTTGTGCTTCTGACAGCATCAGCTGGAGTGAAAGGGTCTGGGTGAGTAAGGGGCTGCGGCCTGCTGCAACCCCACCGACCACACAGGCTGGGAAACACTGTTGGCAAAGCTTGCAAATTCAGGTGAAGTAAATAGGAAATGTGTCCAGAAAGGCAGGATAACCATGAGTTAGTTTCACAGGTTACCCCCATGCCCATTCTTTGTGTCCCACCACACAGATGTAGGATTTGGCTAGGAGATGCTACGGAAAATTAGTCCAAGTGCAGCATAGGGAGCAATGTCTCACATGGAGCTGTTGAAGGCTTATGTGCACAGAGGATCCCAGGACTGAGATGAGTTTAAAGTAGGTTAAATTTTTAATGCTGCAACCAGTAACAGGACAGTAACTGTTTTGTCATGTTACTGGCTTGTGGGGGATAGGAGCCACATCATCAAGGACCTCAGAGCTTAACCTTGGTTCTTTTCCCATGGCAGGCAAACACCATAGATGGATCCAGGAGTTTTGGTGCCTTCTGATTCACCATGACTGGACACTCTATCCTCCAGTCCCTCAGTGACAAAAACTCAGTGTGTGCTTCTCCTTTCTGCAGCTTTGAGCATGGTTTATCTTTGAAGGATTGGAGGACGAGCACTCTGCCAGTAGTGCAAGAACTACAAGTAGTTTTGAACTTAGAGAGACCTTGTCTTCATCCCTTTTCTGTATTTTATGTGTCTTTTACCATTTTAAAGCCTTCTTCTGAGTTCTGAAGCCCAGAACTATAAGTAATTTGGTCTTCAGTTGTCCAAAGATACTTTCAGCTGTGATCCTTCAGCTGGTTCAGAAGATCCTTTGGGAATCTTATTGCAGCAAGAAGATCCTATTCAGACCTTGATACGCTATAAGTGAAGGTAGGAATAGTTCTCAAGGTTCTTGTAACTTCCTAGACGAGTCTGCATTGATTTGTACGAGTTTCTTGTGATCCTGTGATCCCTGAAGTCCTCTGGTTGAGCTCTGTCCTCCTCAGAAAATTAGGTAACCCTGTGGAAGATGAGGAGTGAGAATGTGCATCATCTTCATGTGGCTGGGAAAGCCCACTCATATGAAGCCATCACTACCTTCAAGAATCCCAGGGATTTAGAGCCTTTTCTGTAAAAACAAATATAGCTCTTGGGAGGCAGCAGCGTCTAAGCCTGTCTCCAACTTGTGGAGAGCGGGCCCCCATTACCTGCAAAGCTCTCAAACCATTGCAAATGTCCACTCCAGATCTATACACTGGGCTTTACAGCTCTGGGTTTGCTGTAGGTCTCAAGGAGAGAAGAGTTTTTCATCCAAAGGGGTTTCTTCTCCTCTAGTGGTGTCTCATTTACAGAACTGAACTCTTCCAGCAGTCCATTTCTAGTCTCTCAGAACCAACACACTGCATATCATAGCTAGTCAGCCCATGACTACTCTCTGAGCAGTAGTCCCCACCATCACCATGATTTCCATCTCGTCTGGTAGCCTGGAGAGTTAGAGCGTGGCTGTAGCACATAGGTGCAGTTCAAGTTGGGGGAGGTAGTGCAGCCCTTGGCCCCTGCATATCACACTTCCAACTGCTTATCCATGAGAACTAAGGTGTGTGGAGCAGACAAGGTGAGAAGCCATGTAGAGAGAAGGTGAGAGACTACATATATGTATCTTGCCTGGTAAGTTGAGGCACTTGAGAAATATCTGTGCTGTTGAGGCCTCCAGTTTGAAGGTATCATACTTTCCCAGTGGCTCAGGATCACAAAGAGTAGTCAGCAACCAAAATGGAGCATGGCCACCCTACCCTGTGGGCAACATGCCCCTGAGAAGCCCTGGACTCATGGAGTATAAGCAACTAGTAATGACTTGTTTGCTTCTGAGCGACCTTAACCCACCCTTTCCTTAGAGGTTTCCCTTCTGTTTTTCCATGCCACAGGCTAGCCCTGCTCTTAATACATTCAGAAATTAGATCACAGTCTTGTTTGTGTAGTTCTTCAAGACAAAGTGCCAGATCCACGGAGATGCCTGTAGTAATGTCTCTGTAGTAGTAAAAAATTGTTGCTTCTAAACTTGCAGTCTGTGAGTTACGGGATGTTAAGCACAGGTCACGCCTCCGGTAGGGAGAAGCTGTTACATAGCCTCTTCCAGACCTCTCACAGTGCCTTGGCGGGGACCACTTCAGAGGCCCGGGTATCTTTGTTTGTTTTTTGGCTCTGCTGTTGCCAGGTGAGTACAATGCATACTTAGGTACTCAGTGCACATCTTAGATACCCTCTGTTTTTTGAGTATTTACCTTTTAAACCACTCTGTTTAAATACCTATTTTTTCTCCAAATGGTTAGCAAATCCTGCTCTCCTCCTCCATCTTTAGGCGTCACTGGCATTTGTCAGGGGATCTGACAGACTTGAGTGCGCTGCTCTTCAAGTCACAGAGATTCAGCTCTCCACCAAGAGCTATTATTTAGGGCTCAATTAATCTTTTGTCCACATTTTGCCTTCAGCTGCTGAGTGAAGCTCCTCTCAGTGCGCTCTGTGCTGTGTGGTGGATTGTTGGAAGGACTGTGCTGGCCTTTGTCTAACACACCAGCTTGTCTCACTCTCTCTTGGATTATCTTCTGGCCCGGTGGTTCTTTTCCAGCCATAGTTGTCCCCAGGATTTCTCAAACCCAGCAGTGCGTATGGTGTTTATATAGGCTCAGAGGGGACTCTCTGTCACAAGTGCGTAGGGGTTGACAGGGCCCTTTGTGTCCTCCTTATGCTTTGCATGTGAATTTTGTATTGTTTCCAGACAAAGTGAAACTCAGTTGTGTATGGTGTCTGGAGCCTGATACATTTTTTCTTTTCTTTCTCTTAGAATTACAAACTTGAAAAATGGTGTTATGCTCTTTTTAGAAGAAGCTGAGCTGATTTATCTGACTTCAGTGGCGTTACAAGGGCAGTGAATGGAGCCCCTTGTGTTTGCAGAGCAGAGGATGGTTAGGCACAGGGCTGCAGGCTTAAGCCAAGGGCCAGCTGTGACCAACCCTGTTTTTTCTCACCCAAACTCGCCAGCTATAACAGCTGAGGGTGTTTTTTGATGGAAAACTGCATTTTTTTTGTGGAGTTCAGAGGTACATTTGGGGGATGGCTCTTACTCCTTTAAGAACCAACTGAAGCACATGTTGAAGCAAATACATCTCAGTAAAGTGCCCACAATACTGCAGGATATGAGGGAAAAAAACAGAAAATTTAATCTTGGTTTGTTAAACTTTTGTTTGACATCGCTCTTACTTTAAGACTTAAAAGAAAGATCAAGGCTATGTGTGTGGTGTTCAAAAATGCATTTCAGTAACATTTAAAGCCTTTTGAGTTTTTTCCTTGTAGAAGTAGATCCCTCATTTGCTTCCAAGCTGGGTTACTCTGAGCCATGGGTGGCAGCTGGGCAGGTCTCCATGCCACTTGTCATCTGGTGCCAGCAGCGTAGCTTAGTGCATTGCTTCTCAGGTGAGCGGGGCTGGGGTTTGTGCACACCTCTTGCATAAGCAGTGAATCAATTAAATATTTAGTCTTTGTGACAAGCTCTTGAGTTGTTCGTGATCTTGTCTTTCTTTTATGACCAATTTTGTGTATTACGCAACAGATAGCAGAAGTCTTTTGATCTGATACAGCAGAGATGAGTGCCCTTCCTCATGTAGCATCCACTTGTGTCTGAGCCAGTTAACTCTTCCTTTAAAAGCTGTCAGCCTTCTCTACAGAAATAAATGCCCAAGAGAGGAGGAGGGAGGCAGGGGAAAGGAAAATGTTTAGGTGTAGATACACATGCAGAAGTGCTTAGGAGTACCTTTGAGGCAGGGAAATGTGCAATTTTTTAGAACCATTCTCTCTGCTCCCTTGATTGTAGCTTGTTTCCTCCTATTTACATGAAGACCAGAGACTAAGCTGCAGACTGAAAGCAGCAGAGTGGGACAGAGAAACCAAAAATCTAGGAGAAAGTTAGCTCAGCTTGCGATGCCCTTGGGAAATCAATACGATGGGAAAGCTGATCCTTTCCTTCCTCCCATTTTCTAATTGCAAATGTTGGCCTCATCCTTCATCTCCTTTGTTCTCAGTTTGCCTGACAGACAAAAGAGCAAGTCCTGCTTCCCCAGAAGGCTCTGGCACTCCCACCAAGCCAGCTTCTCATGGGTTTTGCCTCTGGGAGGGTGCTGAGCAGGAGTGTTCTGGAAATGGAATTCCCATCTGGGGCACCCAAGAGAGTGCACGCAGTGACTGGGAACCTGTCCCGCACCGAGGGTCAAACAGGATTTCAAATTCCCTTGAGGGCATATGCATTACCTACCCAGCAACATCCAGGAAAAATGCAAAACACAAAACATAAATAACATAGCCACAGTGTCTGTGAAAAGAAATCATGGGCTCCCTGCCTTGGGGGTCGAGGTTCCCCAGCCTCTCTGTAGTTGTGTTTGATACCATCAGGAGCTCCTTGGTGTCACCTGGGCATAAGATTGAACAATGCCTCTTGTCTCCAAAATGTTTGTGATTAAAAAAGAGGGCAAGAGGTGACACAGAGACTCCCAGAGGAGCACACAGACTAAGGACATACTTGTGCTTGCAAGGTACCACAGCTTTGTTCGCAGGTGTATTCTCACCACCCTGCATGGTCAAGGCTGTTGACTCCGATGTGAATGGCTTCCCCTGTTCCAAAGAAAAGCCAGCTCCCTTGAGAGACCTCATAAGCACAAGGAGACTTTTACATTTTTCCTGTTGCAAACCCTGCAGCTGGATACAAGGTGGGAAACAACAAGGACTTTTCTTGCTTTGCCAGCATGGGCTTAAAAACTGACTCATTTGACAATTACGGGTCTGGTAAGAGACACTGTCTCTGACTAATCAGGCTGGTCTTCCAGCAGTGAGGTTCACTCTCCCCAGGAGCGTGCTGCAGGATGGACATCAGCCTGGTGGGATGGGACATGTCCTGGGGAATGGAGGCAACCCCTCCACTTGGCTTGCCATGGGTAGTAGCACTAGGGAATGTAGGGAAGGGTGCAGCTTAAAACAAACACCAGTTCCCCCAGGTAATGCCTGCTAGTTACCCTGTCCCCAGCACCAGCCTCAACCCTGGTGAGATGTATGTGATGGACTGAACAAGGGTCTGCCCAGAGGAAACCTTCCCCACAAGGAACTGCTCTCCCGGTGTTAAACAGAGGTCTGCAAGGCCTGTGCGATGCTTTGTGTGTCTCCTGTTGTGGCTCTTTGGTTTCATATTTAAATTAAGGCAGCTGAGAATACTTTGACCTGTTTGATTTTTCTGCTTCCCTGCTACGGCACTCTTTTTCTCCTTTTTTCAAAGCTCTGGTAATTCTCTGTATCACCTGGTTCCCTGAGCAACTGCTCATTTCATCTTGGGAAGGAAATTCATTTAGCAGTGTTTTTTTAATTCTCATTCTGTGCCTGATAATGTGAATAACATATGCACTACCAGAGCCATATGTAATTAGTCCATTGTGCTACTAAACAAAATCTTAGCACCCAGGGTTTTGATAATGTCAGGTAGGAAGACTTTTGCTACTCATTTTTTTCTGTGCTTCAGTTTTTGGTCATATACACTCTTATCTCTGGTATTGTTTGACCAGTTAATAGCTTTCATTTCTAATGAAGAAAATCGCTCTGTGAATCCATGATAACTAAAGGCCTCAGATAAGTGAGTATCACTGGGTCATTAAATCATAATAGCAGTAACAAAATAAACCAAAGAAATCCAAATATCCTCACTGTCATTCAGATGAAGTAGTAGCTGTGTAGTTGAACATCTGAGCCTCCAAGACTGCCTCTGTGTTGCTAAGGGGTCCTTGAGTTCTGGCTGATTATTTTAAATATTCTGATTTTTTCGCATAAGTTCATAAAAGTGTGCTAGTCATGTTAAAGATATTACCAGTTAATTTTTGTGTTCATTCTTTTTCTCTGGTCTGGATTTTGACATCAAGATACCTTTGCACAGGTGGTCAAAGTCCTCCTTCTGCAGCCAGCTCCTGCCATTATCCTGGCAAGCAATAAAGGTCCAAGAAACCTTTCCTGATAAATCCAAAGCCATTTAAACTTCCAAAATGGCCTTTTCACTTCCAAGAGAGAGCAATAACTATTTTAGCTACATGCTCCATTAGCCTAGTTATGGTTATGAACCATGCTAAGGCTAACAGCTTCAGCTAATAAAATGCACAGTTTGAGCCTCAGGAACATTTCTAGTAGTGAAGAAAATATGAATATTCATCAGAGGCCAGATTTAGCTCTTTTAAAAAGGAGAAAAAAAAGAAGGGCTAACCATATACCTGAGGTAAAATACTGACCTAAATGGCCAGTTGTATACCATGACTTTTGCCTCATGTTTCTTTTTAATTCCCAAGGAATTAAATATAAGGAGGATGCTAAATGCAGGGCTGCATGCACAGTTTTCAAAAGGTGCCCTGTGGTATCACAGGTCAGGCTCCTGCCCCTATTCTCTGCCTGCACCAGGGGACTTGACCTTGCCAAGGGCACCCTGGCAAAGAGCACAGCACTGTCAGCCACTTCTGAGGCCAGAAAAGAGATGTTTAATTGTTAAAAACATTTGTCCTGCTGCACAAGCAGCCTGCATCTCACACTGCCCTTCGGGACAGCATGTGTTTAGTTGTGAAAGGCTGAGTCAAGGCAGGGAAGGGTTTTAGAAAGTTGGGGGCCAGCTGGGCACATTTTCTTTTTCTCCCTTTGACACCTGGTAGCATTTGGTTTCCATCTCCAGATTAGATATGCCAGCCAGTTAATAAACTCAGGTGCAGGGCAGTAGCTTGCCTGATGAAAATGAGCAATTGCATTTCACTTTCCCTGACTGGAATTTTGATTGCCACCGACATGGTTAATAAGATTTTTCCCACCATTGCTTAAAGAAAGCTGTAACCCCTAGGAAATTACTCAGTATATGGGAAAAATAAGGCTTTAAACCATCAGCAAAGATGAGGAATAGCAAGTGACTAAGGGAGAGACATCATGAAAGGAGGTCTGACATTTTGTAAATGTCTGAGTGAACGAGCTGGTGGGAAGGGAAGCAAAGAGCCCAGTGACAAACTGGACACATAACACTGCATCAGGTGAAGCTGCAAGGTATGGAGATCATTCAGAGGAATGTGTGGGGACTGGGAAACGAAACCAGACCTGAGATGACTTGGAGGAAGTGGTACCACCCTCCTCTCAGCAGCAGAAAGCACAAGCTTGAGGAGGAGTCAATTTGAGCCAGATGTTTGTATTACTTTATCAAATAACTCTATTTCAACAACCAAATACAGTTGAACAAACAGTAGCTGAGTGTCAATATGCCAAGCATGAAGGAATTGTATTTGGTTCTCAGCAAGCACATTTAAAACCCAAACATTTTGACTTCTTTACGTTTGAAACTTCTAATGCTCAGTTTTGAATTGTCACTGTGGAAAGAAGCAAGTAAAAGGAGAAGGCTAAAAGTGATGGGGAGCAGGGTTTCCGTCAATGTGTACAGCTGTGCAGCTTTCCTATGCACAACACGCAGCATGTGGTGAAGTCTGTGTTAGCCCAGACACCTCCACTGGCACCTGAGCTATTCAAGGCTGGGTTTTGCGGGGCTTGGGCCTTGTGACCACTTGACTTTGGTGGCCAGGAAAGGGCTAGCTTTGGTAGGAGTTTCTCCTGCACTGGGGACATCTGTGGGCATGTATGCCAGTCCAGGGTTTGAATTCTGCCTACAGCTGAATCACTGGGAGATCTCCTGTGGGGAGCAGGCAGCATTGGGGCTGGCAAGGAGCTCTGCTAGCTCAGACCTCCCACCTTCATCAGGGCATTTGACACCCTTCCGTCACTCTCCCTCCATTAAGTTTGCCTCTATGCATCTGCAGTTATGTTTAAAATGCTCCTTTTCTTCTTACCTCAAACAGTATCTTCTTATCTCTTGGCAAGGCAGATGAGCAGTTGTGGGTCGGCGTAATCAGTGCCCTCCTCACTTGTGCCTGGCAGGGGAAATTTCTCTTTACCAACACAAGGAAAAGCCAGTGGTTTGTTTTCTCCCTAGTGCGAGTCTCTTCTCAGAAACTGGTCCTTCTAGTACATGACAGAAGTCTGCAGGTAAAGGGTATAGACCAGTCAGACCTACAGTCCAGAACATGTCTGGGGCATGTGTGCCTTTGCTGTGGTCCCGAGCAGAAGGACCATCACAGTTATTACCATCCATACAGAGTTAAAAGCTGCATCTCCAAAGCACTAGTGGACTTTGGTGATTGAATTTCCCAACACTTTTGACTTCTTCTGGTGACTTCTTCTCAGTGAGAGCAGGCAGGATTGCCTCTGCCTTTAGGTTGCGGCATGTTTTGACCTTTCACCACGTGAAACCAGGAAAGAAACTGTCCATGGTCATGGCCATTTCCTCAGTGCTGCCTGCAGATCCCAGAACTTCAGACTAGCAGCTCTTGCTTTACCTTCCACCTACTTCCTGACCAAAAACAATACTGGTTTTAATTTCTCATCTTCTGTAGTATTGAATTAAAGAAATTCTCTCAGAGTTGCTCTGCTTACTTTCAGACTTTTTTTAGTCCCTTTCAGAAGAAATTCTCAAACTTTTTGCCACCTCCTTCTCTTTCAGTCTCTCCTCATTGAAGTAGCAACTGACAGAAGCTGCCATTGCTATCTTTACAGTCAACATGAACTGCAAAATGCAGTAGTCTCACCTGCGTGCAAAGTAGTTATTCTTGGGATTCTGAATTCCTCTGCTCACGTCATTTGCTCCTTTGCTCTCTGGACCCCGTCCAAAGCCTGTTGAAGACAATGGGAATCTTTCCACCAGCTTCAGTAGGATCTGGAGTATGTCTTAGATCATGGCTACCATCTCCCACCCACCTCACCGTGTTCTTCCATCCAAGTCTGCTTGCTCCATGGATGTCCTTCCTCCTCAGTCTTCCTCTCCCAGCTCTCTGACTTCCAGGCATCCTCATCAGCCTGCTCACGTCCTTTGCTGTCTCCACCTCCAGTCACTTTCCTGCATCCCTCTGCTCAGTTGGTGCAAGACCTCCTCTCACCTCTTGTTGCTGAGTTGCTTTCCTCTCCTGCCACCCTATGCATGCCCTCCCTCCATCTGGCCTCACACACCAGCCCTGGTGCTCACTTCTTCTTGGCTGCATCATGACAAGTCCCTTCTCCAGGAGCACTGGGGTCATCAAAAAAACATGACAAAGAGACTCCCTGTTCCCATTTTCAGGACCTGGCTGTTACTGGGGTGCCTGGTTTCCTTGGGGCATGTGGAAGTGCTCCTAGAGAGGTCACTGACATCTGCATTTGGCCAGGATTGGAAGCAGCTAAGAGCTGCTAGGTGTGTGCCCAGCTAGGACAGGCTCCCAAGAAAGCTTTAGCTATTGAGACCTTGCAGCTTTTCCTCAGGACATGCAAGTGTGGTTTTTTGGGCAGGACAGGTTTGCAGTTCTGAATGGGTAGGAGGCAGCTCAGACCTGATGGTGTTGGTGTTGGCACCTCCAGATGGGTCACACATCCAGCGAGAAGGGCAGGAGGGATGAGAGCCTTACAAGAAAAACTAATAGAAATTTTAACACTGGTGTCCTCGTTTGACTGGTTTGCAGCAGACCTGAGTTAGATACAGTGTCATAGTCATTATAAAGTGGGAAGGTTTGCTGAGGAAGGGGAGCTCCTGTGGGGTTTGTGCTGGGGTTTCTCCTCTGGCTCCTCTCTGCTCTTGAGGACTGCTCTCCTGTTGCTTGTGACTGCTGCATGTTTATTTGGGGGGTGTAAGTTTGTATACCTTTGTTGGTATTGGTGCTATTTTGTTAAATCTGTTTTCACTTCAGCCCACGAGTCTCCTCCCCTTTCCCAATTCCCCTTCCTGGCTGATGATGGGTTGTTGGATGACAGAGCAACTGTTATAGTTTATCCCTGGATATGGGCTAAATGTAGGCAACTGGAAAACCCTTGGAACAGTTTGGATTTATTTTCTCTCTAGAAAAAAAGAAATACTCAGCCTATAACAGCCGGAATGGGAATCTGCAGCCTGAATGGACAAGAGCTGCCATTGTCCTGAACATCTCACTAGTACCTCACAATGAGAATTTTGAGCAGTGTTAACAATATCAATGTACTTGGGCAACCTGTCAGAGAGATTGGATGTCAGCTGTAGAACAAAATACAGTTCCAACCTAATTGTGGGCCTTCAGGAAGCACCTCGTGAATACATACAAATAATTTAGAACATGCTGTGACAACGAACTAATTCTTCAAAGTGTAGACAACTCTGCAGTCATGGTGAAGACTGAGAAAAATGTATGATTACTTAAAAAAGATAAGTCATTTGTGAATGTTTAAGCTGACTTAGGCATGTGAAATGATACAAGTGGGTTTTCTACTCAATAATAAGTCATCTTCCAACTTCAGTTACGGTGGCTCCATGATGCCTCCAAAATGTTTCTCTGAATTTCCTGTTCCAGATAAAACATAGCTGATAAAACATCGGACTGCGTGTGGGAGCACTTAAAAAATATCTATGTAAGACCAGAAACAAAATACTTCAGGGAAGAAAAGTATTTTCTTTGCCATTTATCATTGCATAGGATGGAGGGAGCTGGCGATGTATGTGTATGAGTGTGGCTGGGGCAATAGATGTGACCTGGGAACTGAAACAGTTACAAAGGAGTTGAAAAAGATGCGATTAAAAATCAGTTGCATTTCTGCAACTTGTATGTGCTCACTGTGCTAGGGCAGAGGAGAATCCCTTATCCCTGTGCCCTTCTGAGTTGGTAGCCAGATCTGCTTGACTAGACTAGTTCTGAAAATGCAAGATTCTTCTGAGATGTAGTATGTATTCAGGAAGAAATCAGTCAGCACTGCTCCAAAGATATGTGGCAACAGTCCTGCAGTACTTAATTCTTCAGAAGACATTTGTTGCTATTTGTTATTAATACATACCTTAAAGACCTTGTGTACCCTCTTAATACTGAAATGCAGAGGTGAGGGATGAATAGATAAAAATGTTGATGAACAATGCTATGGGAAGGTCAAATGTGCTAAAATGTTCTCATGTTGAAATGCATCAGCCAAAATTCTCATCAGTTTGAGCTCTGCTGAATGACCCTTTGTAATGAATTTTTGTTATCATTCCTTGTATGTTGTGCTGTAAATTGGTATTTTTCTGGAACAATCATGCAAACCTCATAGTAAATAAAAATTGTAATATATCAGGATGCTGAGCAGCAGCTAGGAAAATACATTGCATTTTGCCTGGATAACTCTTGCAAACCAGGCTGTGAGGTTTAAGAATTTCTGCTTACAATGTTAATAATTTTGGATCATACGCTGCTCTGCTTTTCTGGAGAGCTTTTGTGGGAATAGGGTAGACTGCATTTGGCTTTTCACAAGTGGGACTGAAGTAAGTTGTTGCTCTGAATGACTTGTGCCTGCCACACCAGACATTGAAGGTTTTTCAGCTTAATGAATCTGGGAAGAGGAGCATGCCACAGCTCTCCAGGGTCTGTGGCTGGTGTGGAAATGACAACCCAAGGGGATGGTGGCTGTGTATGTCAGTGCACCAATAAGATACTGAAGCCATGACAAAAGATGTTTGTGCTCCAAATACACTTATGCTCTTTGGTTTTAGTATGTTTTATCTGGCTCCTTTGAAACAAAAGTAGTCCTGAAGCTACATGGAAGGGAGGAAGGCTTGTTCATCTTCTACGAAACCACTTGAATGTTTCTGTGTATGAGAACAGCTAATACAGAGCGAAGCAATCATTCTTCGGCAGGCTTGAAAGCAGGTGGTTCCTGTTATGAGTCCAGATGTGCCACTGAGTGTTTCTGTGTAGAACCAGCCATCAGTTCAGGGCCATATTGCTGCTTTGCCTTTGCAAACAGACTTACATCTGGCGTCTGGCTGGTTGTATCTTGCACTGTCTGAATTTGGAAGACAGAAGGGGAGAAAGCCTCGCCTGTAAAGGGATTTCCGCCTTGCTCTGGACCATTTTACTCTTTACCCCGAACCCTTTCCCTGTGCAACTAACCAAATGAGATTGGTGAGGTTCATTCTTTGAATCTCCTGTGCTCCCTTGCCTGCCCTTGGAGAGAAGACCATGTCTATGTGGAACTTACATATAGACTGAGGAGGGCAGGGTGTTGTCTTTCCTTGCAGGTACTACTAGAGAACAACTAATCATGCATGGTTAGGACCAAGCCATCCCCCAGAGCGAGTTACCAAGGTTAGTTTCATTACCTAGTGAGATACTATTTGGGATTGTCGTAAGAAAAGAAGGCATTCTTAGGCACTTTCTATTTTGCGATGCATGGGAACAATTACTTTCCTGCAACCCTGAGAAATAATGCATGCACAATCTGTATCACATTTTGTGAATCAAAGATGTGGCCAGAGCCTCATCTAGAGAGAAATGCATCTTTCCTCTCAATGGAAGTGAAGAGAGTGCAGAAAAGACATTTTTCTGCAGGCTTTCAGCATTTTGACTCTCTCTGATTCTGCCGTAGGGTTTTCCCCTGATGTGTGACTGATGTGGACTGCCTTTCTCTGCATGGTGTGTTGGGTACTTGGGGTCTGGTGCGTCTGCTTTCTGTCTGCCAGGGTGAGCCTGGTTTTGAAAGTGGCCTTTTCCCTGGGTGGTTAGTGGAGATACAGTGACTCCAGGGACAAGTGTTGAGTGACATCTCCTCTTGTATGAAGTTTTTTCCTTGGCTGATATATACAAATCTGCATTTCTGCTTCAAATCTGCTTGCTCTAACAGTAGTAGTACCACTCTTTTAGCCATCAACACAAACTCAGGGTGCCTAGAACAGGGATCTTAGGGGTAAGACCAAGATCATCTTCCCGAGGCATTGTGCAAACACCTTCATCCTTACACTTACATTCTGGGCATCGTATTCAAGTTGGATGTCTGAAGGTCCTCACATCCAGGCAAGGCCCACATCTTGCAGATTCTTTCTTTTGGTGCAACTTCTCCACATTTGTGTCTGTCTATTCCCCTTTCTAAAATTGTTACCCAAATTTTCAAATGTCTCTATTATTGTGAGGTTTTTGCCCTACCAATATCTGCCCAGATTCTGCTATGAAGCCCGTTGTCCTATCTTGCTGTTTTGAACACGCAAGCACTCTCTATCCACCCCCCATAAGTTTCCCTCTTCTCTTACAGTGATATTCCATTCCTTTCCCAGGTGTCATCTCTCATTTACTGTCAAAACATCAGTACCTGCCCCAGCAAGATCTCATCCCACCCTCTCCCCCACCACTGCTTGTAAGTTCAGTTTTTTTACAAGCGCTTATGTGTTGCTTGTGCTGGAAGAAGCTCCTTGCAGGTGTCCAAAATGCTTCTTTCTCATCCCTGAAACATTTCTGAGCATTCCTGAAACATTTTCTTTCACTCCGACACCTGTAACCAGCTTAGGACAGGAGAATGGCTGGGATGTGGAGAGGAGAGAGCACTGCCTGCTGTTTCAACCAACACTTTTGTGTTGCTTCCCTGTATCTACCTTTATTTATATTTAAGGACAAATGTTAGAGCATGCTAACTGGGCTTTTGTGCCAGTAGGTTGCTTACAGCAGTGTTTGGCTCTTCTAAGCACAGTGTTAATAAGAACAGGGACAGCAAATATCTATCCAAATGCACCCCTCCCCTGGTACATTTTGAGAACTGCCCATTGTTTCCCTCCAGCCTTCAGCAGCAGGCTGGCCTCTTCCCTGCAGCTTCCTGCTCTGCCAGGCAGCATCCTCTGGCTCAGAAAGCCTTCAGTTAGGATTTTGACTGCTTACCACTCCAGATGTATTAGTTCAGTGTAGGTGTAGAGGGTGGTAGGAAGGGGAGGCGTGTGTGTGCAAGCTGCAAGGCAGCTGCCCCTCTCCTTCTCCGTTAGCATCAAGCATAGCGTGTCCCCTTTGTCACACACGGGAACTGCAGCCCCAAACCAGATGGGCTCTGCAGCTGGCCTTCTCCCAACTCCCTGGTTCATCTGTGGCTTCCCCAAGGCTTCTTTGATAGGGTCTGTAATAGTGCTGGGACTTGTTAAAAGCACACATCTTACAACTTTCACAACTGATCAAAGCAGCTTTGCTTTTACAAATCAAACCATTTCTAAAGTACTTTAGCTGTGGAAATTAAAAAAAAAAAAAAAAGCATGGAGGTGGAGAAAATAGTCTCCTTTCCTTTTAAAAATGAATGCTTCTAAAACTTAATGTTTGTTAATACTAATAGTATTTATTAACAAAGGACCAAGTGTTGGATGTCTGAATAAAGTGCCTCTAAGAACACAGTACTATAATCTTCATTTCAAAAGCTTTTTAAAATATTTCACTTGTTTATGTCTGCATAGCTCAATAGTATATTATTACATCTGGGTCATTTCTCGGTCATCACAAGTTCACTCAAAGCACCAGCCACTGTCATGCTGTGCTACCACTCTGAAGGTTCATGTGAACCCCTGGACAGAGGTGTGCAGAGTGGTCCTCTCCATTTTTCACAGTAACTGTTCTAAAACACATTTTTCCCCACGGTTTGAGCAGTCCCTGCTTTCAGTGCTGCCAGGGAAGGTGACACCCTTGCATCAGAGTAGCAAGCCCCACTCCTCTGAGCCATCATGGTCATGAGTTCCCATGGCTGAGCGGTGACAAGCTGAGCCCTGGTACTGAGATTTCAGTACTGTTCTGAGCACCCTAGCTCAGACATTCTATCTCCACGGCATTCTCCAGTGTTCCTTAGATGCTCCACATGAAAGAGAAGAAATAATGGTTGGCAAAGGGCATGCTAATCATGTAAATGCCTTAATTACCTTGATTAGTCCCAACAGCAAACATAACCCTGCTTATTCTGCAGTGCCTGGTAGTGTGGCTAGGTGGGTCTGAATCAGATGGCAGGGGATGGGGTGTAAGGGCTTACCTTCACACAAAATATACATCAAGCCCTCTGCTCCATGAAGGAGTTTGTGGAGTCAGGGTACTGGCACTGGGGACATGGAATGACATCTCTGTGAGGAGAGACTAAGCTGATCCAGGCTCAGCTTTGAAATGGGACAACAGGGTGTCCTACAATGCTACATGATCCCCTGATGAATAGCATGAAGAAAGTGGATGGGAAGGGATCATTTGCCCTTAAAACTCTTGAGTCAAATTTTCATGGCCAGCAAGTTAAAAATGAACAAACAGAAATACTTTTCTTTCATACCCGCATTTAAGACAAAGATTCCAGTGCCACAGGGTCTTCCAAAGATCATCTTATACTGCCTTTAGCAGGGGTTCAGAGAGATGCATGCAGGAAAGTTCTGTAGGTTGCCGTAAGACACAATGGACCAGATGTAATCCATGGCTCAGAAAAACTGACCCGCTGGTTGCTGGGAGCTGGAGAGCTGTCCCAGAGGATCTAGGGTTGGCTGATTATCTGGATTTTTCAGTCTTACCCTCAGCATCTGCTTCTGGTTACTCTGGAGACTGAATGGTGGGTTGGAGAGACCTCTGCTCTGACCCGGTATAGCTGTTCTTACACACTGACAAAGTTGCATTTGACTTAAAAGCTGATGTCAGTGAAATCTCAGTGCCTTTGGGATCATGCCCTTGATGTCCAGTCCTTCCATCTCCTACAATCTCTTCAAAATCTAGGAGAAAAAGAAACAGGTATGAAAACTTAAAAAGATGAAGCTAACAAAAATCTTTAATTTTTGAAATATTTTGTGTATTTTTACTTTAGTCAGAAAAGCTTAGAACAATTTTTGTTTACATAATGTTAAAATAACAAAATGCATCAAACATCTGATCATTTTAGTACTGGGCTTGGCTTTGATTTTGCCTTAAATCTCATGTCTTAAATAACCCTCCTATTTTCATCCTGCAGACAGGACTGATTACTTTAGGAGAGATTTCTCCTTTGACATTCTAAAAATGTAACCCAGAGATATAACTAATGTCTCTAATATTTCTGGAGATAATGGAGCTTGATAAAACAAGTGTTGGATATCATTATATTTTTTGTATACACAGACAGATTTTGTTGCTACTTAGCCCTCTTACAGCAGAGGAGTCCCTGTTGCTGTGCTGGCCCACACTTGTTCTATGTCTCCAGGAAAACAGACACAGGGCAGGTTGTGAAGGGTTTTATCTTGTAATGGAGGTTTCTTCCTAGAATGAATCACTCTTCCAGTCTGAAGCTAGAAAAAGTTGGTCCTGAACTTTTGAGCATGCCTTGGTGCTAATATCATGTGAACTCTGTGAATAAATTGCAGTCTCATACTGCAGTTTTTGGCAACTGACATACAAAGGAGAGAGAACATGGTCCAATACCAACGTAAAGATTGCTTTATGTAGCTTATAGCTGTCTTTTGAAGCATATTTTATTTTTAACATCGCATTGGTTATCTCCAAATATATACTGCAGTGAAATTCAAGAAGAGGAGAGAAATGAGCACATGTGTGTGGTTTTCCGGCCCCTGTGCCGCACTGATGCTGCTGGGAGCTGGGCACCTCTCCGGCTGCTCCTCCAGTGGCCATCCAGCCACTCCCACACTCTCCTCTCTTTCTCGAAAGCAGGGAGTAGATCTTGGCCTGCAGCAAGGAGCACCCTGCATTTTACACCCACCCTGCACTGGTCCCAGCGCTCCCATCCAACACCCACTGGAGCAGATGCTGGTGGGGCTGAGAGGAGGAGTGTGTGTCATGGTGGTGGTGATATTTTGGCACAGAAGCTGGTGTATCAGAGCTGCAGGGAGATGCAATGCTCCTCCTGCCTGGGCACTGACAGGTCCCACTTTCTTCCTGCAGGGCCTAGGGTGGACCAGGTCACCCCAAACAACTTCACAGGTGACAACAGACCTGGATGTTGGCACCAATCATAGCAACCTTCACTCTTTCTTGGGCCAGACCCATCATTTGTACCTTCTCCTGCTTTCTCTCACACCTTGCCTCCACGGCAGCTTGTCTCTCCCCCGGGCCCTGCAGCCGCAGCCACTTTCATGCATCACCCTCACACCCACAGCCCCATCAGTGGGACACCCAGGTGCAGAGCTTGGGACAGGGGCCCCCC
This sequence comes from Leptosomus discolor, assembly GCF_034619465.1. NCBI lineage: Eukaryota > Metazoa > Chordata > Aves > Leptosomiformes > Leptosomidae > Leptosomus > Leptosomus discolor. Next base: position 59,648,075 of record NC_141395.1, on the reverse strand, counting down.
TGCACCCCGAACCATTGCCCGGCGGGAGGGAGTGCATCGCCCATCGGCAAGTTGGAGCGGGACGTGTTCCTCGGTAGGAAGGGATGGGAGGTGTACAGGACCTGAGGAAGAAGGTGCTTCAGCAGTGCAGTGATGAAGGAACTCCCTGAGGGAGGGAAATCTTTGTGTGGGTTTCTTCACCAGAGGGCACAGCTTCAACAGTAGCACTGGAGAGCATTTCTCCTCCCTTGCCTGTCTATAAACTGGTGCTTGCCACATTTTCAGGAAATGAGCTTTCAGCCTTTCCGTACAGCTTTTCTATGCCAGAGATGAAGGCTCAGCTTGGGGAGTTGGCAGTCCTCTGCCTGTGTCACTGCTGCTGGTGAGCAGAGATACTGCACTGGATGGGCAGCAAGAGCTTCACCTCAATCATGGCCTTCAATACTTACTCTGGTAGGGTTACCACAGGGACCTGAAACTGAGTTTCCTTCAGCCTCCTAACCATTTGGCCATGCAGTATCATAGCCTGCTTCTCTCACTCATTTTTGTCTTCTCTTCATGTTGGGAGCACTGTGTGGGCTCATGAACCAGGTTGCCAAAAAAGGAGCACCGCATAAGCTGCATTCCCTGGTCCCGGCTCAGGGGAGGCAGGCAGCACTGCCTGGTGTGCTGTGTGGCACACCGAGCGGTGGCTGCCGTTTCCATCAGATGTGGGTGGGAGGCCTGGGAGAACCAAAAGTCACTGGGAAAATCAGAAGTGAGGACTTTTATTATTATTAGCTATGTCACCCGATGACAGCTGCACCTCAGGCATCCACCCACACCTCTTCCTACTCCTTTGAACCAGCTACTCGGCTTGGCTCAGTGGGGAAATGCTCAGCCAGAAGCTCATAGTCTGTGTCTGACTTCTCAGTGTGAACTTAAACCACTCTGCCACCAGAGCAAGGAGGTAGGCATGGCTGGTGCCCAGGCTTGGTGGGATGATGGGGAGGAAGGGCTCCTCATGGCCTGGACCAAAAGGCTCCAGGGAAGTCAGTGGAGTGGTGGCTTTGTTGGACACCCATCCCAGCAAAGTGGGGGAATCCCCCTCGGATTTCAGCTTACTTTGCTTTGCTTTTCTGCCTCTTCTGCGTTTAAGCTTCTGTTCAACCTTGCAGTTACCTCTAGAAATTCCTCAGCATTTGGGCTGAGATCCAGGGTAGCTCTTTTTGTTTGCAAATTGATTTAGTCACCTCTCAAGTTCTTAGCATAGGTGCTGTACATTACCTAGTAAGTTAAATTATACATGGATTCTGCCAGAGGAATTAGAAACAGATGAAAAATTGAAGATATTTCAGGAACTCACTGCATGAAAAGCCTGCGGGATTGTCATGGCTGTCAAGTCTAGTGAGGATTCCCCAGTGGGCTAGTAACACAGATTTTTAAAAAAATAATGCATAATTAAGCTTTCCTTGAGCTCCCCTTGTAATAGTGTTAGTGCTCCTAGGTATCTCTAAGGGAACTTGTATTTCTTAAAAACTCAGCCCTGCATGCCTTGTCACCTGGCTCTGTTCTGTGACATCCCACTTGCCTCCTGGAAATCTCTGGGACACAGGGGACGACAATCCAGTGTCATGAGATAATAGATTAGGGCATTTCCAGCCCTGATCTATGGAGAAAAAGGCCCTGATCCCACCCTGAGCAGCCAGAAAACACCCCAGGACGTGGGCTCATGAGCTGCACCCATGTTGCTATGCACCATGAGGACATGGGGCAGCAGAAGTCCCTTCGTCTGCTCTCCTGTCCCAGATGTTAAACTCACTCAGCAGCCTGTTTACATGCTAATAATTAGCATCAAGCCACTCATTTGTCATTACACTCCATGTGCTATGTCCCCAGAGGACCACAGCATTGATCTTGAGGATCTCCCCCTGCAAAGGTCAACGTGTAGTTTGGAACTGTACTCCTTGCAGTGACTCTGCTGCTCTCCTGGCTCCTGGGGCAAACAGTGTCGTTATCCCTGAGAAGGGTTTAGCAAACCCATCTGGACTTTGTGAGTGAACTTTTATAATCTATTAAGTATTTTATAGATTTTACAATATTTTAGTTTTATAAGGTAAGTCTAGGCAAGAAAAAAGAGCTCTTTACCACCCAGGTCCAGGCTGCCCTGGGGTTTTGTTTGCAGGAGAGAGATAGTGTTCGCTCAGCCATTTGCAGCAAGAGGAAGGACACCTGCTGAGCATCAGCCTCCAGTTAAGCTGCTGCTGGGGGGTAGGTAGGGGAGAGCTCCCTTTCCGCAGCACTTCGACAGCCCTCTCCTTAGACCTCCCTCCAAGGTGATCCTCTCATGGAGAGAGAGGCTTACTTAGCTGCTGGTGAGTTACAGCAGAGACTTAACAGATTTTAAAACGATCCCTGCTACTGACTGGCTGCCTCACCTGAGCAAGAAATGTTTCCCTAATCACTATTAACAGTTTGTCGCTTGGCATGGAAAGCCTAACTGCAGGTTCGAATCTCTGTGTAGCCTGGATGTTGACCTGGCCCCTACGGCTCTGCAATTTTTATAATTTTTTTTAAGTTTCATGACTAGGTTATTCTGTTCTGTTCTATTCTATCCTATTTTAGGTGTTATGACTGATTAGGACTTTGCACCCCAGGCAGTACCACTCCCCTGGGTGGAGGGCAGGATGGGCATCCCTTGCTGCAGGAGCCCTCTGTGGGGTAGGGGACGGAGGGGCCCTGCTGCCTGTGCTGCCTGTGCCACCTGTGCTGCCCTGATAGAGTGCAAGTGCCTGACACCTCTCCTTTGGGACCTCAAGGCAGCAGAGGCATTTTCTTCTTAACATGTGGGGCTGCGCCAAGCTGGAGGACGCTTTTATTTCAACGGCATGAATTCCAGGTTGCAGGAGCTGTTCAGCACAGGGTGTGGCTTCAAGCAAGAAGGTGAAGGCAGCAGTAGGTGGATGGGAGCAGGCGACACGCTTGTGGCTGGGGCCAAGGACAGGTCACCCTGGTGCACACGGAAGATGTCCATCAGCTGGTAGAGGAAAAAGCAAAGTACCTGGTGTGCCTCACCCCAATCTTAGCTTGACCCGGTTCGACTAAATCCTCTGCCAGGGATTGTCTTTGCTGCTAACTTTAAATAGCAACATCTTCATTAACCTAAGTCTTCTCTTGAGCCTCCTGGCTGCTTTCTCTGCTGAGCCTGTTCTGTTACTGTTATTTCAGACTGACAGTCCAGTCCTTCCTACATCTGCACTGATGGTAGCTGAAGGATCAGGGAGATGCTTTAAAGCCCTAATGTGAGGTCCATGAGTTGCAGAGATTCACCCTAGGAAAATCTCTCCGGTGCTCCCTAAAGAGAAGCATCAGGCATCTCTTGACAAACCAAGCATCACAGCTACCGTTTTTTAACTTTTCTTTCTCTGTCTTTCTTTCTCTTTTATGTACATAGGCAAAAAAAAAAAAAACGTAGGTTTTGGAAAACCCCTGGCAATACTCGACACAGGGCCAGCTTGTCTTTGAATAGGCTGCAGCAGCGGTGCATTGGTGAACCTGAGTGGAAAGAGCCCTGTGGCAGCAGTGTCCTGGCGGCAGTAGGCACAGGCGCACCTGCTCTCCCGCATGGGGAGCCCAGGGAGGTGGCAGGGGGCTGGCACTGGGCCATGTGGTGGGGGCTGCGCTCCTACCCCAGAGCCAGGGCTTTGCCACAGATGGTAGATGTCCATGCTTTCTTCCATTTCTTGAATCCAGATGGGATTGTAAAGCCTTTAGTGTTATGGCTCAGGCTCTAAGTAATTTAGGAATTGCAGCTGCCCAGTGAAAACTAATCTAGGTATCTAGTTATGCCAAATGAGCTAGGCAAAAATGATAAACACACCAAGCATTCTGCTGGATCAAGGTGACAGGTTATGGGTAGGATCACCCAAAGCTGTTTGTCCTCTCTGCCCTAGCCGATTCCTCCATCATTCCCAGTGCATCCTACCACTATCCAACTTCTCCCTACCTAATAACAAGTAAAGCCCAAACCAGTAAGAAACCTGTGCTGCAAAGAGCCTAGGAAGCCACGTGGGCGCCAGGAAGCAGGAGGTGATGCTCACTGGGACCAGCAACAGCACCTCTCTGGTCTTTGCTGGGAACTGCCCCAGGTACTCAGTGATCCCAGCAGACTCAGATTTAGAACCTGATGTAAGGATGAAAAGCTTACGACCTGCCACTAGGACTCTGTACTTATTTCATCCAAAGAATCAGTAAATTAACGAAAATACATACTCCTAGCCTTGGAACTGGCCCAGGTACCCTGGACTCCTGCCCCCACTTATCCCTCCAGACTGATTCTCCACATCCGGGTGTCCAGGGGGATGAGCTGGGTCAATTTAAGTGTAAGGTGCTTCACCACTATTGTGTCATGTACTTAAGGGGTGATTTCAACCCTCACCAGGGAGGTCATAAAAATCCCATCATTCTGGGTGTGATCTTCCCCCAGGACAAGGCATACTGCCACTGTGTTTTGTAAAGCCATAGCCATTTTCAGTGTTAAGAACTGCAGTGGGTGACAGCTTCATCTTACCCACTGGGGTTTTGGGGATGTAGGGAAACAGTCCTCACTCCTGGATGCACAAGCCCCTTAGCCAACAGCAGGCAGAAATGTGGAGCCATGAACCGCTCCCAACATCTCCACATGACCTCTGAGAAGGGTTCTGAAACTGCCCCAGCACCAAAAGAAAGCTTGAATGACCTCCAGTGAACACGCCGCAAAGAATGAACCCTACAGCTCCCTGGACTGTGAAGGAGAAGTCAGATTTCAGCACAACAATGAGAATTCACATCCACTTAGAGATCTGAGCTATAGTGTTTCTATCTCTGCTAAACTGCCAAATAATCCTCAGCATACTGATTGGGGAGTACAGATCCACCTGCTGAGCTGTGTAAGTGCTGTAAGAATGGAATAATTTAATTCCTCTGCTTGCTAGAGTGAAGCAAACTAACAAAAAGCCCATTCATCTCTTTAATAAAACCTTTCCTCCTTTTTTGTAATCAATATGGGTCAGATCTCTTTTACGCAACACAAGGCTTTAATTCAGATGAGTAAAAAATGTGATTTTGAGAACTCATAAATGTTCCAAATGTGGTGTATTTAATAATGTCAATCCTGACTAACTAGGAAGAAGAAAAATTACTTCTACAGCCATTAGGGATGACGTTTACTATTACAGAGCAAACACCAGTAACTTTATCTCCCATATACTGGCAAATTCAGTGATTTCTGCAGTGGAGAACACATGTTCCCTAACCCTTAACTGTGCTGAAATAACCATTTAAAAATAACTTTGGAGGCGAGGCTCAAGGATGAGCTGATCCTTTCCATTCTTCTTCAAATACATTCGCGTCCGGCACTGCTCAGTAGGCTAACCTGATCTTGAACAAACGCTTCACAGATTTTTTGCTAATTATCAAAAGCTCAGTTTCAAGACTGGAACGTGTATCACTCCTAAAGCATAGCAAATCAGCCAGGAGAGCGTGAAAGCGACTCTGGGCAATCTCACTTTTGTAGGGTAGTTTACTCTCAAATAAGCAAAGAGAGGTGTTTCTGGACTCCCCGCCATCCCTGCTTGCTCCACTACAGACTCTCAGTCCTCTCAAGCCCCAGCCAACAATTCAGTCTCCTCCCGAGGACTGTTCAAAAAGGTTGGAGAGTGGGTGATACCGCAGCACTGGGCAACTCCCTGGAGCTGGCGATGGCTGGGGCTGCTTCTCCCCTCCAAGTTCCTTCCACATGCCACGTGCAGGACACCAGTAGCACCCTGTGAATCTTCAAATCCTCTAGATCAACCCAACTTAGCCTATTCACCAGCATTGCTATATCATTGCGTTTTGCAAGGAAAAAGCAGGCTCAATTCCCCAACTGAGTCCAAACTGCAGTTTGTTTCGTCTTTCCTGCACTCAACCATGGCCTAAGAAATGGAGATGAACTGCAGAGTTACTCCCAGGGCAGGAGCTGCCACCAGCAGCACTGCAGAGACGGGCCAGAGAAGAGTCTAAAGCCTTTCCTTCTACCCCTTAGAGCAGACTTCATCATCTAAATCTCTTTCCTTTATAGTTATTCAGACATCCAAATAAGACCTTAACACAGGTACTCCAGCAGACAGGGCTGCCAAATGGCCCCTGTGTCACTAAACAGGTGCTCAGCACTGTAGGCAGTACCTGCCTGCAGCTGCTGGCTCATGGGACACAGCACCTCGGCAGGCGAGTAAGTGACACCTCATCATACAGCTTACTGTGAGGGTTTCGCTAAGTGGAGGTGATTAATGGCTGGAGAATGACATTTAAACATGTATTTGATACTTTCTCCTAGAATTAGGACAGAATTACACTACTTTGCATTCTGATTAATTCTTTCAGCCTGCAACCGACTCCAGATTTGCATAAGCAGTGTAGTTCATGCTTTCTGCTACAAACAGCCAAAAAGCAGGATATTTTTCAGCTGTTATTTTGCTTTGAGTATTTCAGTTAATTTCCACGGTGCATTTGTCGTTGTTCAAGAACATACAATGAATTGCCAGCTCTATCATTAATGCCAGCTCAATAGAATAGTGTCAGAATGACGGTGACGTCTTGTTCATATGAATTTCAGCTTCTCTGATAAAAATTAAAAATCCTGAGCCCCATCTGCAATTTCTTTTTGACCCTACATGTTGCTTTGTGCCCTAAGGACCACATGGTTCGGCCCATGAAACTATGTTTATGGTTCTCCCTGTAGGTGGGGGTGCTTGCTCCTGAGCCCGTCACTGGCACGTTCAGTGTTTTAAGCTTGTTTATCCAAAACAGAAGCTTGCAGCTCCCGTAATAAAAACACCACAACATTACAGTACAAGGGCTCCAAGGTGGAGCTCACGCTCTCTGCAAGCTCCCGTGGGGTGCTCTGGAATACGTGTATCTGCCAGTCACCGCCTATCAGCTAAGCAGGGTAGAAACAAAAGCACAGGCAAATTAATTAGGGAAAGGGAAGACCTGCTTTCTGCCCTCTAACTCAAGCTCCTTGACTGGAAGAAGGGGCCTTTCTTTTATCCCCGCTTGCAGTTCATGAAGCACTTCTCCTTTCTACCCCATGACACAGACACTATTCTTCGTTATTCTGTTACCTACCCATAAATCCCCACAAGAAGGGATTTTTTCTTCATTTGGGAAGTGTAATTAAAGGGCCTTGATTTAATGTCACATTTCCATACAAACCTTTTGTGCTTGTAACAAGTAGCCCTTTCATCCAGGTGTGCTGTTAAGCCTTTACCTGCCAGGGAGGAACCAGAGAAACATTGCATATTTTCTGCTGAAGGGCACATGATTCTCTGTAACAGCGATGGAAGCTTGAGTGCAGACCTCCCGACTGTTCAGACTGTTGCTTGTTTGTGGACGTTGGGATGCTGTGGTTGGTATTTCAGTACCAGTCTAAGGGCCACTGCTCCAGGTGTCTGTGCAAGCCCCTCTTGTGCCTATACGCTGGCTCTCAGTGTCACCTCATCGGTGCAGGACTCATGAGAGAGATAAAGCATCTCCTGGTTTTCCCATGTGTTACAGCTGAGAGAGGTGTTCCAACTACAGCCTCCCACCACTGGTGACAGTGACAAACCTCCCCGTTTGCCCAGACTGGTATATGAAAAGTGCTATGGATGAAGGAAGTCTTAGCAATAATTTCCTTATTTACAATGAAGTTTCCAGCCTGTCTCCTTTAAAGTAAAAACCAGGGATGTCATATTGTTCAGCAGCAGTTCTCTCTGATATAAGGATTTATAACGACTTCATAGATCATCAGTAAAACAACACTTCCAACAAGCTATAGGGCTTGTCCTAGAGATCAGAAATTCAGGGCTGCAAGGCATCAATGCAAAGGTAAAAACTGAAGAGCACAGTTCCTGCGCTGCACAGCCCAGTGCCAAGCTTGGAGGAGCTCTGGACAACCCAGAGGATCTTTGGCATTGAAGAAGAACTTGCAAACAGCAAGCAAGGCACTTATCTGCTTTGCAAATCAAACCCTGTAATTTGAAAAGAGGTTGGACACTGTGGCCAGCAGCACTCTTGGAGCGGGGAATCAGGGAGCTGGAGGGCAGAGATACAGGTGGTCCTGTGCATCATGAAGAAGAACACAGTGTCAAAACAGGAGCTGCATGGAACTCCTTCTCAAAAGCCAGAGCTCCCTCCAAGCTCACCACACACACTGAATAAAGAAACACCGAGCTCCACTGCTCAGGAGGTACAAGGCTCGCTGTGGCACTGCAGATTTGGTGGTTGTATGCCCAGTGTTGATGCTCAGGTTCACAGCGGTGCCACTGTGGTGTTGCAGTCAAACACCTCTTGCTGGGCTGCAAGTCACCCATCGGAGCCAAACCCCAAACCCTCCCCATTGCCCCTTTAAGTTTAGACTGTAGTGAACAGGAAAGAAGCCCAAGCGATGGTTTATTCAGAAGCTCACACTGACATTTTTATCCCATTACAGTCACACACACACTCAAATAGCACAAACACATCAGGCCAAAGGGCACCACAAGAATCCAAACAGTTTCAGGCTCTTCTGCAACTGCTCGGCCATGTTATATTTCAGTGTCCTTGCAGAATATTCAAGTCATAAATTCAGACACAAAAGCTGTTTCTTCCCTCTCCTCCCTTGATTAAGCTGTGTGGCCAGATTAAACCTGGGTACGAATGTTGCTGTTTCCGTGGGTGAATGTCAACCTTTCCTGAAGAGCGGTGGAAAGCTGCTGGGGTGTGTTTTCTGTTGCCTACTTGCTGAGCTCTGAATTTACAGTATTGTTTATCAGATTTCTCAATATTTACACTTGGTTCAAATTTCAGTAAACAGATGACATATCATATGATACTACTGTTCAAAAACCCCAAGGAAATGAAAACCAGAAACTCTCTGCAGCAGAAACCCACAGACATGAAAGGTGCTGAATTTACGTTCCTTCCAATGCCTTTTTACTCTGTCCATTATTTACAGATAACGCGCAGTTCATACGTATTTAGAGCAGGCATGAGTGCTGTTGGGAAGATACACATTGCTCAATGGGTTCAGACTCTCAATATTTTTAACTCACAGCAGTGACAATTTCCAGATGCTTTAGAAGAAAGATTTTTGTGAGGGATGATAATAGGAAAGCCAGCCCCTAAATCAAATTCTTCTTTACTGAAGGAACTTGGCTTCTGACAAGGAGTGTGAGGAATATACTCTGCATTTTTTGAAACTCAGTTGAGTGGAGAATGAAAAAATGTTTCTGTTTGTACATCAGTGCCTGGCCCTCTCTGAATTCTGTGTGGCTCTGGCATCCTGGGGCACTGATTTGCCCAGGTGAGCGCTTTTCAATGAATGTGTATGAGATTTTTCTTCTTTTACTAGGGTACGGTACCAGCAGTGCCTTTCATTTTACTTCTTATATTTTTTTTGCAATATTTTGTTTATCTCTGTTGACAGACAAACCTACAGCACTTGATGATGCCATTGCACATGAGCTGGTGGATGGCCCATCCACCCTCTGCACAGTAAAGCCCTTTGGTAACAGCCTGAGAGAAAACCTCTTCCTTAGAGGATGTTTTGTCTGCCCTTTAAAAACAAGGACAACCCATGAAATAAGGAGGTGTTTCCAAATCAGTTCTGCCTCCTGGCTTTAGCCACAGAGTTCCCGTGTGGCTGTGGGGTCTGGGCTGTAGTCCCAGCCCTGCCCCGGGGTGGACAGGCTGACGATGCCCTGGGGTGGGGGATGTGAACCACACAGGATAATGCTGGTGAAAGCAGCTTCAGAGGAGCCAGAAACTGGGAAAGCAAACAAGTCCCTGGCTGGGACAGGTCCATGGTATGTGGCTTTTGCCCCCAAAAGGGAAAATCCCTCTTGCTTAATTGCAGGGAACCTGTTGCTACTTTTGTATTGCATTCTCCTGTCCTTAATTAAATTGAATAATTTTACATAATAAATAGAGCAGTGCACCTGCAGTATGCAATGCAGACTGAGCAAAATGTTCATTTTAATTACACTAAGTTTGTTCAACCATGTTAATGCCAATAACTCCATCTGGCTGGAGCAGCAAGCACAGTTTGGCATTTATTTCCGGGTATACAAAGCTTTGGTTTCTGCAAACTGAAAGGAGATGAACCATCTAAGAGAATTTGATCACAATGTTTGATTTGGCAAATTAGTTTTAAGCTTTGAGAACATGATAATAGCAAATACAGCTATATCAACTTCACCTGGCTCAGAGTTATAGGGGAACATTTCCTGCATATCCTTTAGCTTAATATGGAAACAGTTTTGGCAGTGGCTCTAATTCAGTAATCTATACCTCAAAGAGTTAAACAAATGAGGGGGTTTGATTGAATATTAATATTTTTTCATAACATTGACTAGCTGCTGAAGAATCTTCTTTAAAGACCAGCTTTGAGCTCAGCCATGATGAGGTTCAGAGTGTGCCATTTTGTAATGGGTGATAGTCTCTTCTAACAGGCTGTATTTGGTGTTTGTGCACTTCATTTTAAAATATCCCTGTGTGAAGTGATTTTAGTGGAGGATCTGCCATGATACATGTTAGCAAGAGGGTGGCACTCCATGTATTTCCACGGTGAGTAAATCCAGAGCCCTTCTGCTGTTGCTATATTTGTATTTCTTGGTTTGTGTTAATTTATTTTTTGTTAAGAGCAGAAGCTTTCTTCTTTCCTGGTGTACAGAGCAAGACAAACCATCCAAAGACAAGCACATTTACAGAGGTGACAAAGCCATCAGTACAAGCTCATTCATTCTGCATCTGGACTTTGAAGCATCTGCACAGAGATGAGGGCCCTATCTGAAAGAGCTGTGTGTTACTTTTTAAGGGAATGAGCAAATGTACAAGCTCATTAACTTGAGTTACTGTTGTTAAATAGCCAGGAGATACGAAAAGAAGAAGCAGGTTGGCAGGCCCTCGTGGTTTGCATGCCAAATGACTATGGAATTGAAGAGGTTGCCATGAAAAGGAAACTTCTTGCATAGTGATTTACAGTGTAAGTGCATAAGCATAAACTAGAAAAACTTTAGGGGTTGGGAAACACCAAGATTAATATGTATTTCTGTGATAATAAAGTAGATTCTTCCTTTTTTAATAGTATCGTCTGTAAAGCTTCTTTTTAAAGAGGTCAGTCTACTAGATATGCAGCAGATATGGGATCTGAAGAGCTAGTCTTTATAAAAGCCATTGCAGATGTAGTCTCTAGTCCTGGTTTCTGTGGCTGATCTCACAAGCATTCACACAGACTTTTCCCAAGATGTAAGATTTATAATATAAATCATAATACAAAACAACCTCTTTATCACCCGTCTGCTGCAGTCTAAGGTTTACCGAAAGAAATAAGAACAGTTACGGTGCTTTGTCTCAGATGATTTTGTGGAAAACAGAAACCCCAGCCACTCCTGGTCTTCAGGTCCAGTGTATTTCACCACGAAGCTCCTAATCCTTTATTAGAGGGTCCCAGTGCACAAGAAACAAGAGTTGGATTGCCTGTCATTTATGGGACATAGCTGCAAGGTAAACAAGTCCCCCTCTGGTGCCCAGTTCCCTCTGTGCAGGTGCAGGGTCGGACTGTTCTGTTCCAGGGAGCTCAACAGATTTGGAAAATGAAAAATAATAGTTGACTGCTAAGAAACACTAAACAGAGGGATGTGTACATTGCATGGCCAGTGCTGGGCCAGGGCTCAGCTTCACTGAGAAATTGTATTCCTAAGATGCCACTATGGAGGGAAATGGTGGAGAAATAATTAGTGCTAATGGTGGCTCAGTAAATTGAACTTGCAGGCTCAATTGCCTGGTGCTCCCATCTTCATGGGTGCTGTGAGGATCCCTAGGCTGGCAGATAAATGGATGTGGAGCATCCATTCACCAGCTGATGGTTGAGTTGAGAGGTGAGGACGATGCAAGAATGGCAACACCAGTCTCACCATTGTAGCGAACACGGGCACGCTCCCAGGGCATCCTGTAGACAGGTGTTTTGGATACTGGCTTGGAGGTCAGTGTGGTGGGTTGACCCTGGCTGGATGTCAGGTGCCAACCAAAGCTGCTCTGTCACTTCCCTCCTAAGATGAACAGGGGAGACAAAATATAATTAAAGGCTCATATGTCAAGATACAGACAAGAAGATCCCTCAGCAATTACCATCACAGGCAAAACAGACTCAACTTTGGGAAAGAAATTAATTTAATTTATTACCAATCAAATTAGAATAGGATAATTATAAATAAAACCAAAACTTTAAAAAGTACTTTCTCCCACCCTTCCTTCTTCCCAGGCTCGACTTCACTCCCAATTGTCTCTGCTTCCTCCCCACAGCAGCACAGGGGGACAGGGAATGGAGGTTGCCATCAGTTCATCACATGCTGTCTCTGCTGCTCCTTCCTCCTCACACTCTTCCCCCGCTTCAGCATGGGGTCCTCCCCATGCGAGAAAGTCCTCCACAAGCGTCTCCAACATGGGTCCTTCTCACGGGCTGCAGTTCTTCACAAACTGCTGAAGTTTGAGTCCACCATGAGGTCAAAATTCCTGCCAGCAAACATGCTCCAGCATGGGCTTCTCTCTCCACAGGTCCTACCAGGAGCCTGCTCCAGTGTGGATATCTCATGGGGTCACAGGGAGCCTGCTCCAGCACAGGCTTCCCACAGGGTCACAGCCTCCTTTGGGCACATCCACCTGCTCTGGCGTGGGGTCCTCCACAGGCTGCAGATGGATATCTGCTCCACCGTTAACATCCATGGGATGCAGGGGGACAGCCTGCCTCACCATGGTCTTCACCATGGGCTGCAGGGGAATCTCTGCTCCGGCGCCTGGAGCACCTCCGGCCCCTCCTTCCTCACTGACCTTGGTGTCTGCAGGGCTGTTTCACATATTCTCACTCCTCTCTCTTCTAACTGCTGCTGGTGTTGTGCGGGTTTTCCCCCTTCTTAAACACGTTGTCACAGAGGCACTACCACCGTCACCGATGGGCTCAGCCTTGGCCAGCAGCAGCTCTTTCTTGGAGCGGGCTGCCATTGGCTCTGTCAGATATAGGGGAAGCTTCTAGCAGCTTCTCACAGAAGCTTCTCCCACCCTTGTAACCTCTCTGATACCAAAGCCAATACAGTCAGGGACGAGGGAGAGAATTTAATACCCCTGTGTCTCTGAAGGAGCAAGGAGGGATGGAGGATGATGCAGAGGCTGAGCTGCATCTCTGGATTGAGATTGGGATGCAGTGCTGTAAGGGGCAGAGGGAGCAGGCTGCACATTGCTCTCTGTGCTCAGAGCAGGCAGATTCTGTCCATCTCCATCTCAGCACGAAGCACATGCTGGAAAAAGCTTGGAAGAGAGGAAAGAAGGGGTCTGGTTGGGATCATTGCTGTGGCAAGGTCTGCAGAATAGTACCAACATTGTGCTGGAGGACAAAAAAAATAATAAAGCCTCGCTTGTCTGCCTCTGCAGAGCGTGAAGATGTGGTAGGAGCTGGGCTGCTGCCCGAGCCCAGCGTGCCCCTGCAGCAGCCTGCATTCAGACCCAGATCATCCCAGAAAGGACGAGCACTTTCCCATCTGCCCAGGATAGTGGCCATGCCAACGCGCCCCAAGGCACATGGAAGCCCTGGCAGTGCAAGCAGGGCAGTGGGGGTACGGAGACAGCCAAGGCAGAGAGCTTCTGGTTTTATTAACTTTTGCAGGGGTGGAGATGGACTATTTGAGCCTGTCTGACTTGTCCTTTCCTTTGTGAGACCCCTGTTACTCGTTGCAGCAAGTATTTCTCTCCGCACCCCACTGTCGGCTGCGTGATGCACACCAGGCACTGCCGTTTTGCCGGCGGCAGCCCCGGCACCAGCAGTGGCTGCGCTCCTCAGTGAGGGGGCCCCTCCCTCCGGGACGGGGTCGGTGCCCTCATGGCCGTGCAGGCACATTGTGCCCCTTCATTCGATACGTGTTTTCCAGAGCAGCTTTATTTATAGGAGAAGATGCAAGAAGGGGGAAGATGAGTGTTTCTGGCGGCCTTGGGCCGATGGCTGCTGAGACATTCTCGAGTACCTCGGTGCTTATTTTTGTTTAATATATTGCCCTTCTGTGTTTGTTTTGCAGGTGTTTATTTTGGAAAGGGCTCTGTTTACATTTCTGTTTTTAAGCCGAGCGCACATATGGTGATATTTGCTTTGCTGGGACTCAGCATTCCTCCTCCTCCCCTTCCACCCAGCTCTCACTCCGGGTTACGGACAGCTCATTTTGCTTTCAGCCCAGGTTCCCACCCACCAGCGCTCGTCCCCCTCACTCAGGCAGCTCAGACAAAGCACGTTCATGCTACAAAGTGTTTCGAAGCGCAGCTAATATCGGCACTCCCTGCCCTCTGCACCTCCTGGTACTCCAGAGGAGGACAGTTGTGACGTTCTTCACATGGAAAGCATCTGAATTGCATCACTGCAAAAGGCCTTTTTCCCTCTTCTGTCCCTCCTGGCACAGTGACCTGGGCTCAGTGGAGAGCCCCACTTCCCCCCGGTCTGTGCCGGCACAAACCTGGCTGTTGTTTTTCCCCTGGTTTGTGCTGAGGTGGTGGAAAAGCAGATAAATCTGATCTTCCACACCCAGACCATGAAGTTTAGGCAGGTGGAGCTTAACTATTTCTTCAGAGGGAAGGAAACCACTGAAAATCTTGCACAGGAGTTTTCTCCCTCCATGCCAGCTAAGAAAGCAGAATGAAGATGTGCTACGTGCCATCCATGCTCTCCTTTATATCATCTCTCCCACTGAATACCACGGTTGAAGTTTCTAGGAAATGGGGAATAATATTCACTCAGCCTTCACTTGTGGATGAGCTCACCTCTTTCCTCCGATTTCTTTTTGCAGCAGGCTGCTGTCAGCGATACTACCGTTACACTGGCAGCTGCTTTGCATTTCTGTTGGAAGTTTTGGGTTGTCTCGACCTTTTGCTTGATGTGAGGGCTTTGCTTTGCGGTCCCTCTCTGCCACCATGCCACCATCCCTTGCCCTTTTACAGCAGTCTATATCACGTTCACTAGAGCTCTAATGATGGGAAAACCAGCTGGTCACTTGAGGGCATTGCAGACCTCTTCAGAGAAAACCCTTGCCATGATGCTGAGGAATGGCTTTGTGAAGTTTGCAGCACAAGAGATGAATATGCAGTGACTCCTCTAGAAGAAAATCCAAGACACCTTTATGAATCTTACACATGGATGTTGAGGTGTGACAATTAAAATCGAGTGACTTCTTGCCTATTTTTGTGTTTTTATGTAGTCCACGGGTAAGAGCTGTATATGGGTTACATGCACTCAAAAAGTCATTCAACTGAATGTGTGTCTGTCCTACAAATAATGTGCACACTCAAGCTAGCAAAATATCAATCTCATTTGAGTCTTTTTCCTCTGTTACACAGTTGATTACCAAAAAAATTAAATATGATGGGAGAACTCTCTTCTGACCACCTCCTCTGGCCAGACAGGACAGTGTCCCAGACCAGGTCTGAACAGAGCCCACAGCTCATCACACAGATGGTGGCGGAGGACATCAGCTACCTCCTAAGAATCACCACCTACCCTCCAGGTGCAACATGAGTAGCTCTGGGCAGGGGAATTGTGTTCCCAGGCAGAGTAAGGCTGAGGGACAGATGTGAACGCTCTTCTCTGTCCTCTGGAGAGTCCCTGGGAAAGATAACACAGACCTGATCTCCTTTCGCTCTTCCAGAGACACCTTTGCTCATCTCTTTTAACATCAGTTGGTTGCCTGCAACCAGGAGTCTCACAGGGAGGCAAGAGGTGAGGAGCCACTGTGGAGCGACTCCCAGAAGAGGCAAGGATGAATCTGGGTGAAGGGAGAAGGCTGACTTTCTAGATATGGAGATACCTATCGCATGAGGCCAAGGTTTAGTTTTGTGTGCTTTAGGGGCATGCAGGAATGAGAAACTGAGGATTGGTGGATTCTCCTGGGGGACAGGGAGAGCCTTGGACCATACACCAAGCAGCCTTGGTCCTTGCTTTACTAGCATCTGCTTCCTTACTCTCTCTGGGACTGCATTTCATTTATTAAAACCAGTATTTAAACCTATGGAAAGAATTAGGCACTTCATGTAGTCCCTAGCTGGGAAGTGGACGCTGAAATCCACAATTTAGGTCCTCAAAACCACTTTTGGGCTGTCTCAGTCTGGAAGCTGCCTGAGGTCCGCCAGCACATGAGTTTTTGCATTTGTATTGCCCAGCATCCCAGGTGAACATGTGTTGCCAGAGGCCTCATGGGCCCATGTAGACCCCCACTAAGCATCTCCCTGGTGCCCAAAGAACATGGGCACTTCCCCACGAAAGACCTCAGCCCTGTAACTGTCCTCAGAGTCACTCTGCCAAAGTGGGCAAGGGCGGAGTGCCTGCAGAAAGTGTGGGTCCTGACACTTTTCCTTCTCCCTGTCTAGTTTGGTCCCTTTCTGTCTGAGACAACACAGGGGCTGAGACCTGCTCAGGAGTTCTCCCACTGCGTGGGGACTACTCCTTTCCCCCCTGGGTCTGCTCCACTTTACCTGGCTTTCCCACAGCTCTGCTGGTGCAGGAGCAGCTCAAGGGCCTGGGAAAGCTGGTACCTGGGGCTTTCGCTTATAAACCCTCAGCACCAAGACCAGGAAATGTATAAGATACATATTAAATAAACACTATAGATCATTTCTATATTTTATGCCGAGTTGATCATTAATCACTCCTAGGTCATGGAAATCCTTAGAATTGGCTATTTGCAAGATCTGCCTCTTTGTTGACCATCACATTAAAATTCTTTGTTTAATCTTGCCACTGAGCTCATGAAAAAACAGAAGCAAATTTGCATTCATCTCCCTCCTGTCCTCGTCCGCTCAGGAGAACGAAGTACAGGGAAGCCAACATGTAGGAAGCACAAGAGTAGCAAGGTCAAGATTTGAAAACTATAAGAGATTTCAGAAATGAGAGCTAGAGCTTTCATTCCCAATGTGCTCATGCAGCTTTGCAGTGTTACAGTTGTCTTATTTTTTTGTGAAGGGTTCATAGGTCTCTGCTGCCCGGAGAAGACACTGCTAATAGCCTGATGTGCAGGAGTGCTCACAGTGTAAGTAAGAGTCCAAAAAATGGTCCCCATCTGCTTTTTAGACTGTAACATCAGTGCAGAAACAAAGCAAGGATACCAAAGATGTGATCCCTGCACAGTCATGAAGACCTGGTGAAAACATAGCCATATTCTATGATCTTTTATGAAAACATGCTGACTAGAAAAATTTCCTAGTGAAGCATGAAGTCCGGTGCAAAGGCAAGCTAATGACCAGTAGTCTGCAGCTCCTTCACTTGGTGCTGTGGCATCCTGCTCAAGCGGGTGTCCCTTTGCCAAGCCCATAGCCCACTCAGGAGCCCTTGGCTTTCCCCCCGCTGCCCCAGTAACCTCCCTGCCACACCACTCAAGTATCATTGCGGAGGACACCCCATTCACTGTCTCCTGGGAGATCCCGGGTCTCAGGAATCCTGCAGATCTGCGGCAGTTCGGGGCTGCCTCCTCCTTTGTCCCAGCCCTCATCTTTCCTGTAGCCGCCAGACACCTCGGTTTGCTCCTCAGCAGCAAACGGATGGTTGCACTCATTGCAAGATGACAGGCGGTCACTCTAGAGACTCTGGCAAGCTCATACTTGGTTCTGTGGGTTTTGTGACATACGTAGGACACAGATAAAGTCAAAATGCTTTTAACTGCACTAGAAAGGGACAAATTGCTCTCTGCAGGTGCATGTCTCCCCTCTGTGACTGTAGCAGGGGTTGAGGTGCCTTGCATAGGACCATGCCTAGCCTTTGGATATGGGCTTTAGGGGCCATGATTAAGCATATCTTATATATAGTTACATACTCATACACTCGTGTAGTTAAACCTCATTTCAGACCATTATTGGTGAGCTCTGACACCTGAAGATCATGAAGAAAACCCTGAGTTACTCTAGTTCCAGTCTGAAGGTATGTCAAATTCAGGATTTTTAATAGGATTTCTCATTCCGCGTTCTCTGACTTTGTGTAACCTCTGCTGTGTTCACATCACTTAGTTTATTTTTATGTGAATTTGTTTGCAGAATAAATTCTATGCGTGCCCCACCTGTGTTCAGATAAGCTTTTCTGGCTTGGAAACGGGACAGTTTTTGTTTTCTGCTTTCAGACTCAGCATGTTTGCAAAACACTTAGTGACAATAGACATATTTTAAAGTTAATTACTAAAGAGAGATTGAATAAGGTGGTTTTTTCATATTCCTGCAAACAAGCCCCACGCCTCTATTTCAAATATTGTACTTGTTAGTCACTCAGGCCCTTATCCAACAACTTTTAATGTCAGTGGAAAGGCTGATGCTGGCTGCAGGGACTGTTGGATTAGGCATTACAGTGCAATAGCACTGACACTTGCAAGATTTTTTAAGCTCCTCTTACTCGCATTATCCCGAGATGTGGGGCTGGTCATGTCCCCAGCTCCTTGTATAAGAGGGGGCAGCTCAGGGGAGACCCCTGGCAGCAGGTTCCTCGCTGCCATCCAGTTTCCCAGCTTCTCACTTTACAGAAATTAAGATGTTTAGTCCTCACTGCTCCAGCTCCCAACCAGCAAAATGATATAAAATAAGCAGACATAAGGCTGGGCAATCTCACAGGGCAGCTGGCAGTGGCTGGAAAACCTTTGTAAAGGCTCCTGCCACTCACCTCCCAAACACTCCTGTAAGTCAGCGATTAAGTGCTCAGACAGCAGATTAGGGGAGGCTGCTGAGGACAGCCCTCCCGAGCCGCTGCTGGCAGCGCAGGCAGAAGCATGAGCAGGCGCAGGCAGCAGCATGTGTCCCATGAAGGGCTGTAAATGTGTGAAACCCGGCTTTCAAATCACCGTGTCAGTGCCTGAACGTACCAGAGGTGCTTTTTTGTGCCAACACAGGCTGGGTGAGAAGAAAACTGTAGCCAGGTCTTGGGCCAGCTTTTGAAAACTGCCCCTAGTCAGGCACTCTCTCTGATGCCACCATCCCTGCTAGAGCAGGGCTTTCCTTAGCAAACATGCATCATCATCCTCCTCCTTTTCCTCCTCCTCCTTCTCCTCCTGGCTGTCCATCTAGGGCATCCCACCTCCCCACACTCAGCCACAGACCGGATCTCTGTCCCCATCCCCAGAGTCAGATGATGTTGGCAGTATGTTGCTGCTCCCAGTAGTTATTAAGCTGATACTAATTTAGAAAACGTTCCTAGAATTTAGCTGAAATCTTGACATTTTGTGTTCAAAGAGGACTTGTTGTTCTGCAAAGCAGCTAAAATGCTGTGCAGAAGTCCTTTTACACAGAGGTTGGTCCAGGCTGTGGGACCTCCTTGGGGTGCAGTAAGCCATCCTTCATATTTGGGTGCTGGCCTCTGGGTGAAGGGACTAGCTGGTCAGAGATCTGGGCAGTGGGACCCATAAGGGCCATCGTTTCCCACCACCGTGTCTGTGGTGATGCTGGATGCTGAGCCATGCTGGGCACTTGTGTGTCACATGCCCCTGAGCTGCATGGAGTACAAGTGTGTGGGTTATTTCTTGGCCTTCCTGCTCCTATGACAGCTGCTGGCATCTTTTTCTCCTGGGATGCATTGCTCAAGGGTGGCTTCTCATCGAAAGAGATACAGATTCGCTTCTGATTAGTGCTCAAAATAATAGCAATGCTCTGTCTAGGCAAGTTTTAAAAGGCAGGGTGGGAGGATTAGAAACAGAAATTTATTAGACACCCAACACTTTGCAATGTGGGTAAAATTTCAGTAGGGAGCGAGACTGCTGGGAGAGGGGATGCCAAACCTGCCTGTCCCAGCGTGTCTGTGATGTCTGTGGTGCTGGACACACACATGCTGAAACAAGCCCCAGTCTCCTGAACCGATTAAATATGTCAACACAGTGGAGTTGGGTTGAAACACCTTTAACTGTCTGATTCTGGACACATTTCCACACTTCCTTGGTCCAAAATCTGTCTCTAGCTATGGTGAGGTAAGTAGTATGTGTCTGAAAAAAACCAAATCATTTCCAAATGTTTCAGGGTTGTTCATAAACACCATCCATATAAAGAAGTCTCTCATAAATATCCCTGAGACTTTACTACTAACCTCTGAAATAATTCATTTACTGAAATCAGGGTCTAACTTGCAGCTGTAACTGTACCCTGAACCACTGCAGACACAAACAGTATTTAGACGGAGCAACGTCTTTCTCAGGTTTCTTGAGGTGCTCTCTCAGGGTTGTTTTCGGCTTTGGGTACCGACATGGATCCCTTCAGATACGCAATGTGCCCTCTGCAACAGCCATGTTCCTGTCCCACAATCTTTCATCCTGCTATTGATTACATCTGGACAAGCTTCACTGGGCAGGAAAACCCAGTAAGAGAAGGAATTAACACTGAGTGTGAAGGCTCTGGCAGAAGGTAGGAGCTGCATTACCATTATATTGCATTTCTGTAATGGGTCTCTGATGGTACCGCTAATGCAAATAACTACTCTATTTAATGCTTCAACGTACCCTCCGCTGTTCCACAGTAAAAGTCATTTGTATCATAATGATGCAGAGGGGGCAGGGACTTTCAGGCTGCCTAAACTCCACTGTTTTCAATCCCATTTAGCCCTGTCTCTATGTGATGCAACTTAAGCCAATCCTGGATCCATCTGCTCTTTGGTACTCCAGGGAATCTCCAGAGCTCTGGGCAGAGTTACTCCTCAATTACACCCACGTAAGTAGGAATGGGGCTGCAGATGATATATTTACAGTTTTTTTAAAGCTGACTGAATAACAGAGCCAGAAACAGAGACAGGTTTGGTTATAGTGAAATACTAGGTTTTTCCAGACTTCTGACACAGTTTTGTCCTGTGAGACCTAACTTCTGGAGTGTTGCTAGACCTTGTGTTTAGTAGGATGCAGTGCGAGCTAATCTCAGCACATACACAACAGGCAAGAGTGCCCTCCAACCCAGGCACTGGTGATGGTACTGGTTTAGCTCAGCTCCTGTCCAGAAGCTCTGGCTTGCAATGCTGGTGTAGGGGATGAATAGGGAGTCGAGAGCTGTGAGGTCCATCTCAGTAGGTTTGCAGGTCTGTTACCTGTGCTCTGACTCAATTACATTGGGTTGTACATTATTTGGATAGAAAGTAGCAGGAACTGCTAAGCTTTGACTTCAAGACTAAGAGGATGGAGCAGCATCTGGCACCTCAGCACAAGCTCTGCATGCACATTGCCCAGGAGATCTTTGAGCAGCAAAAGCCCTGGAGAAGAGAGTTGAGCTGGAGATGAAAGTAGCCACCAAACTGAGGAAGATCATCTGCCTGCAAATGTGTAAAATGACAAACAACCTTTCCATTTACATTGCCTTTTGTATCTTTTGGAGAAGAAGGATGAACAACTAGTTCATGCAAAGATGCTGAGGGGCTGTAGTTGTTCTTGATTGCAGCAAAACCACCTGAAACTTCGGGGCTCTGGACAAAGTGGAAAATAGTTCTCCATGCCTGATAGAGGCCTAAGGTACTCCCTGGGACTATGGTTTGTGCTGGAGGACAGCCCAGGGACAGGTAGCAGGCTGCGCACCCCAGCAGAGTCAGTCCCAACTCCAGCATTGTTGGACTGGGGCTGACTGGGATGGAGTTAACTTCCTTAGGTCAGTCCACCACCACAGTTATTAATGGGCTCTGGAGTCGTTGTGCACAGCGGAGCAAATTAGGCTAATATCTTTCCCAACATGCAAATGCACCAGGATATAGAGGGCTTTTCTGAAAGTCTCTGCCTTTCTTGTACTATCCTGGTGTTGAAAATGCTGTGCCAACTTGCCAGTTTTGATAATTTTGACACCCTGTGGCTTGTTTCGCAGAACCTTTGGATTATGCAAGCTCCAGTAGGACTCCTAGCGTGAGTAAGGCTACAGGAGAGGAGCGTGGCTTGCTCGGTTACCCTCTGCGATGGCAGTACGCTGGGCTGGGGACGATGTCCAGGCTCTGCTATACTGTATATTAGCAGGAATGGAAGATTTCTCCTTTTGCCCTATTTGCCAATCAAAATGGGGTATCTTTGAGCATGCTGTGTCTCTGAGGATGTTTTTGTCTTTTCTTTCACTGTGCCTCTGCAAATAGCTTTTGAAACCACTGCCCAAATCCAGTCAGATTGGCAGAAGTGTGTAAATCTCAAGGAGAACAAATTCCTCCATGTTTTGTGAAAACTGGTAGGTTGTTAAAGGAAACCAAAATTAACAATCTTCTGCCCAAGGACACAAGGGGACAGTTCAGGTCCTCTTTATGCAGTTTAATCTGGCTAGACCAGCCACATAGCATGTCCATATGTGAAGTCCAGGGTTGCTACCAGCATAATTTCTGTTCCAACTAACATGTCCAAAACTATCAACATGGAGTAGCAAAGGGGCAAAACCAGAGCACGGCTGGCCTATGGGCCCAGGGGATGAGCTGGGCACCCCATGGGGAAGCTCGGAAACAGCAGTGAAGAACTGGAAAGGTTTTGGAGCTGTCTGCAGAGGTGGTGGAAACTTGGGAGCCTTGTAGTAAAGAGTCATATGGGACACGGAGCAGGTCTGGAGTCACTGTGGTGGGGAGCATAAGACGTGATGCTAGAGGAAACCAGGTTTCACTCTTGGCCCTTGGAAATAACACTTTTTCAGTAATCAGATAACAGCAAGTTTGCTTTGATATTGTAGGGAGAAAAAAAAAAAAAAGGTTTTTCTTTCCCCCTTTTGTAGCAAAATGGAATTATTTCAACTAGTAGCAGGAATCAGTTTCTGCTCATCCTAGGAGTTTCCATTGTTGCCTCTACTAGCATTATTTTCATTTTAGAGATGCATTCCTAATGGCTTGTCTGCTTTGCTGGCTGCTTTAACAATCAAAGGCAAGGCAATGACATTTTCCCCTTCATTTTTTCCCCTTCATTCTGGCTCACCCCCTTTTTTTGGTCATCTACCTCGATCTAGTCCTTGACTGTCAATGTCAGGGTGGCACTGACTTTCTGTTTTGTGTAGATGTCATTTACTGTGTACCCATAGCTTAACTTCTTTATGCTTTATTGTTGCTAATCCACCAAAGACCTTAAAATCCAATAAAATTTGCCCCTTGGCAACTTGAACTCATGTCCCTCATCCAGTTCGTTTTCCAACACAGAATTTCCAGGAGATAAATCCAGGCTCATTTTATATTGTTTTTGTTTTTGCATTGCCTAGTTATGAAATGTTGCATGACAACAGTTTAAAACGGTGACTAATTACAAGCATAGTGGAACTTGTTTCTTTTGCCTTTTCGGCATAACTTCTGTCTTTTTCCAGGACAGAAGTACCTTTCAGTAAAACAATTCAAAAGAGACAAATATGCAGTTAAGAGAAGTCAAATACTTGGACAGTTTTTCCCCTTTATCATAGACTGTAGTTTCACGGAATCAATGCTCTTTGCCAAACACTTAACTTATCTTGGAAAGTTTTGAGTTCAAGTCTAACCAACTCAGCAGTAGGGTGAACAGGGAGATGTGTCACTGTCACCCTTGTGTCCTCAGGGCAGTGCCTGTGGAACAAGCAGAATGTATTTGGGATCAGTGACGGCCACTGCTCCATACCGTGATGCCTTTTTGGAAAATGTTTTTTAGCTCAGCCAGTCTGACCAGAGCTGAAGGAATTGGTGCTAAGAACTGGATTATCTTTCCACAGGCATCTCCATCCCTTCCTAGCTTGAATTTGTCTGTCCATCCAGCTCTTCTTCTCTGACACTGTGACCATCTTCCATGTTGGCAACATCTTCATGACCAGATGTCACCAGCAAAATATTGGGTTTTGTACCACGTTAAACTAGAGTGTTCCTAAGCCTGGTCCTTGAAGAGTTCTGCTGGTGTTCACTTATCAGCCCCCTCCAGGCTCAGCAAGTTATTGCCCTCTGGCCAATTCCTCCTCACCTTATGATTCTTGTACTGTCTTGCATCATCTTTGTTTTTACTAATAATTTCCTGTATTGTGCTGTGTTGGGTGGTTTAGCGGAGTCTAGGCAAATGTCATTTCCTTTGACCAATAAAATACTTTTATCAAAACCAGATATTGGCTAAGCTGGACACATCTGTTTGATAAAGATATGGGCCTGTATTCTCTTCCTCTGTGTTTGTTCTTCCCTTAATTTTTGCTTTATGTTTTGCATGTTACATAGACCAGATAAAGGGGCCCGTATTTTTATTACTTAGAGTCCTTCTATTAGACACAGCCTGAACTACCATGAAGTACAAATATCTGTTAGAAATACTTGCTGTCAGACTTACCATTTAATTTGCCAGCTCTTTCATTATTCTGTGATTCTTAAACATGTATCATCTAGTCTTTTGATTCAACGACAGTAAAACTCTTCAAATTTTACTCCATTTCAGGTTTGATAATTTTCATCCCCGTATTCTTAGCCTAATTATCTACCCTGTTCATTGTCCCCTCTTACCACAAACTGAGATGAAGGATTAAATTTGTTTGCAGACCACACTTAGATCATCTTTAATTTGGATGTTATTCTGTCTGCATAATGATTCCTCTCTTTCCTTGTTGTTGCCTTACTGGGCAGGCCCACAGCACACAACTACTTGGGTGAGTTTCATGTGCAAAGTTAACACTGGCTTTGGGTAGCTCCTACTCGACCCATTTCAAAATCTTCAATCTCTTGTTCACCAGTTTTGGGTAACAGTTCATCAAATTCAGCATTAATAAAACATCACTTTCCTACTTGAATCGGCCTGAAGCAGATAAAATATGCAGCTCTAACACCTTGCACAGCTCTAGAGAGGAGGCTGCAGGGCTTTGCCCTCCAGCCATGTGATGAGGCTCAAGGGAGCAGGGCGAGGAAGGAGCAGGGCAGAGAAGGAGCAGGCTGCAGCAAGCAGGTGCCGCTCAATCCCTTGGACTATCTGTGACCAGCTGGGAGAGGATGGCTGAGCAGGACTGAATGGCAGCAGTACTCAGACTCAGTGGGTCAGGTTCTTGCATCTGTCCATATTTGTCTTCTCTTTGCATCTTCTTGAAAAGTTAATGCATTTATAGCCCAAAAGCCATCCTCAAACAGCTGGCTGACATTCAGCCCCTGAAGAAAAAAATCCATGAATATTCAGCTGGTACAGCAGCTGGAAAATGCTGCTCTTGCCCACGCTGATGAGGCAATGGAAGTGAGGGCTGGATCTGAGGCACTTGGATGTGGCTGGTCATCTGGATTGCTGAAGCTGTGTCCTGCTCGTTACGTTACAGTGACATTGTTTTGTTTTGCCGAGTTTGGTTGCTGGGATTTAGCACAGCTGGGCAACTTGCATTATCCCACTCAGAGATAACGTGGGAAAACAGCCTTAGTTTTCACTTGCTGCAAGGAGACTGGGGACATCTGTTGTGGCTGCACTGGGTCATCGCAGCAAAGGACAGAAAGGTACTGCTTGCAATGAGGCCCTTCACTTGAAGTATGATGTAGTTCTTTGCTCCTATTAAAGACAAACGAAAACAGTAAATGCAGCAGTAACTGGATCTCACAGAATCCGGCCGTTCCTAGCTTGCTTTCATTTATTCTTAGGGTATTTCTACATGTTTTTGGCAGGCAGTTGTTGGTGTTATTTTACTTGTGCTCTACAGCAACCAAACATTGTCTGAGTGTGGTTACCTTCTTTGCTTGGTTTTGGTGTTGTTTTTTTTTTCATGCAAACCATACTCTTGTGGCTTCCAGTCAATTCAAACTGGAGTCAGAGTGAGCTCATATCTGCCTGCAAAACACCACATTTTTGTACCCCCCAAGTAAACTGAGTCAACAGAAAGACTGATAGATTGGGCTGATTTGTGGGAGTCTGCCTTTATGTTCAGGTTCACATCAACCACTGTCGGGCTCAGAGCATGGCCAGCACACACCTACCTGTTTACCAGGCAGGATCCAACCATGAAGTTGCCTTATGTGTAGTGCTGCTTTTAGGAACTGGCACGCTGGGAGGGCAAACTGTAATGTCAAGTCTGGTTTCAGGGAAGGGCACTCAGGAGAAACACAAAGCACCAGCTGGAGCCTGGGCTCTAAAACATATGGCTTAGGGTCCAGGATCCTAACAGACTCACCTGTGCGGAAGGAGTGGGAGATGACTAGAGAGATCTCCCTGGAGATCAACAGCTTTTGGTTTTGTTGCTGCCACTGATGCCTGGCAGTGCAGTAATTGTTCCCATCGCTTCATGCCCACCTCCTGTTGCAGGGCCAGGCTGTGCCAGGGCTGCAGATTCCGTGGTATGAAAACAACTCGTGCGCTTGCCTTCGTGAAAGTTCTGTGAGCTTGCACTGCAGGTATGTGACTGACTGGCGTCTACACGTCCATCCTTCTCAGAGCACGGTCGGGGACACAGGCAGGCGTGGGCAGTGCTGGCTCTGGGGCTGGAGAGATGGCAGCAGCCGGTGCTGGAAAAGGCAAAAGTGAGAAGTGGGATGTCAAAGGGATGCAGTCAGCCACTGCTGCCAGAGTCAGTGCTTGGGCACGGCCAGGTCCTTCTCATCAGCTTGGGTAGAGCCAGTGCTGAACAAGCAGGGATCCTCTGTGTTCCAGCACATATCCTCTCCAGCTTCTACTCCTGTGTTTAGGAAATGTATGACAAATTTATCACCACTTACCTTTTGGGTATCAAAGGGAGAAAGGGGAAAAGTTTGTGTTGCCAAGGAAAGGGCAAAGATGCCTGGTGTAAGCCAGAAAACAGATGCCAAAAATGCTTTCATTACTATCTTTTGAGCAGCTACTGACACTGGAAACCTTTCTCTATTATCTGTGGAGGAAGAAGTTAACACAGTGCCTGCCAGAAACACTGTATAACGATGTGTGCAAGGACAGTGAGTTCCCCTCCCAAGACTGAAACTCCAGGGCTTTCTTCTGAGCCAACCTTTTTGTTCTGCTCCGAACACTGCCTGCCCACTGACAAAAAGTCTGGCAAAGCCTGGTGATTTACACTCTACCCATCTAGCATTGAGGAGCAGATATTAGCTGCTGGGAAGGCACTGGGTGATTGGGAGGGTCACAGAGATGTCCTGATCAGGACTGGCAGGGAAATGAAGCAGTGTCAGTTGTTTATTGTGTCCAGATTCAACCCAACTGAGATTTTGCCTGTGGCCAGATAACGGCTGGGTGGCAAGCTGGGGCTGGGTGAGGAGAGGGCAGGCAGTGACCAGCGCAGCCTGAAACACCCCCTCACACACACCCCAGTAGTTTCGGAGAGGGGGTGCAGGAAGCAAGCATCTTTGCAGGAATGTACAGACAGGCACCAGCCGGGCCCCTGGGAGCGAGCTGCAAAATACCACTGTCCTCTGCAGAAGACAGCAGGGCTCCTGTGCCAAGAACTGACCTGTCTCCGAGTGCCTCGGAGCCATGGGAAGTGCTGGGCCAGGACTGCAGTGTCACCACGAGGGAAGGATATTGTGATGCTCTCAGTTCTGAGTGTGGGCAGTGAAACACCATGTCAAAGGTGTGCTGAAATTCCTTTTTTTAATAAATCGGGCTATTCACACACTGGTATATTTAACAGGAGTGTGATATAGTATTTCCATGTGAGAGTGTAAGCTGGTGTTTTGTTATTACAAATTAAATACTAGCAGCTACTTGGATAAGATAAGCTACAGAGAAATGGATGGCAGCAGCTCAAGGAAAGGGGGAAGAAACAGAGGGAGTGGAAACACAGGAAAAGAAAAATAAGAAAAAAGTAAAAACATTTGAATTTGCCAAGTGTGATAAATGCTGTGAAGAGTTTTTGAAAAACTGGAAATGTTTCTTTTTAATGTAGGTGGGACTAAAATAGAGATGACTGAATTCCTGTTACTGATTCCTGTTCCTTTCTCCTTATTGGAGAAAGATTTATTTGGGAGCAAAAGGGTATTTCTATCTTGTTTCTTTGTTTTCATCTTACTTGCTATCGCTGTGTGCACTGTTGGTTTCCACGACGCTGTCAGGCACTTGGGCTCTCATCCAGCAAATACTTAAGCACACGTGTAACATCCCAGCCAGCGTAAGGTTATCCATGTGCTTAGATGACTTTGGGTCAGGATCTTGATACTGCTGAGGCTCAGATGTGACTTCCACACAGCAAGGAGACACAGAAGAGCCAGACAATTAGAAAATATTATTGTGAGACCACAGAGATCATGGAAAGAGGGCTCAGGGGTAATTCTGTACCTGAAAAATTATTTCAGTCTGGGGGAAAAATTGTTAAATCAATTATTCTCCAGAAAGGGCTGCTTTGGGGCATTGGAAGCAATCAGCAAATTCAGTCCGAATGAGCCAGGTTAGGTTAAACCGCAGAAGCAGATAGCAGAGTTCAAGAGGAGAGGGGTGGGCTGTGCCGCCCAGCTGAGCAGTCCCCAAGGATAAGGGAGGATGACCACCAGTGGGGCAAGTGGTGGTGACCTCTCCTGCCCATACAGGTCTTTGCTGAAATCCTACTGCAGATGAAGACCTTTGTTTCCAAATATCCTTGTCTTGTTTTAAAAATGCACTGAATTCTTTGATACAAAGTGCACTTTTTTCCCCCTCCTGTTGCTAGGTAATCAGTTCTTGTTTGATCCAAATGACTTTCCCTGTTTTCTTTCAGCTTGGCCCCCAGGTAAGTGCACACAACTCAAGTGCATTAATTAATGGAAAGTGTCCACATTCAGCAGCAAAGTAAGTCTTTTGGCTGGTCCCTTAGGAGGTATTGATTGCTAGATGACTTGAAAATGTGGAAAAGGATTTTTTTCCAGCTAAGAATATTTCAGTTTTCATCTGCTTTCTTAAGTTTTTGAACTGGTCTCCTGGTGCTTCGGTGCCAGCAAGGTGGGATCCCTGCAAGGGTAATTCCCATCCAGCATACTTGCTACTGCCCAGGGAACAAATGTTTGATGTGATGGCCGAGTTCAACTCCTCTCACTCTCCTGGCTGTTTTTTGGGGGACAGAACAGGCTTGAGATCCTTCCCAGCAGGCAGGAAAGGTTGAGGCCACCCTCCTGGAGGAGAAGCTCGGTGCTGCAGGCTCCAGCAGTGCTGTGACACCAAGTCTCTGGGCCAGGGAATGGGCCCCTGTTCCTT
The DNA here is from genome assembly GCF_034619465.1 of Leptosomus discolor. Classification (NCBI taxonomy): domain Eukaryota; kingdom Metazoa; phylum Chordata; class Aves; order Leptosomiformes; family Leptosomidae; genus Leptosomus; species Leptosomus discolor. Next base: position 59,619,057 of record NC_141395.1, on the reverse strand, counting down.
TTAGCTGCTGGAATAGATGTAGCCCTGGAAGATGTGCAAGGTGGCAGAAAGCAAGTTTCATCTTACTTCAAGATGCTTTCCCCATCTAACCAACGAGCAGTACAGAGCAAGGGCAAGGGCATTGCAAGGGAAATCCAGAAGAACAGGCAGAGTGAGGAGAGGATGTGGGGACACCAGCATAGGGGAGGAGATGCAGGAGGGATGCACCAGCCCCCAAAACAGTCCTCTCCTGTGAGGAGGCAGGTGCAAACGAAAGTTTTAAAAGATCATGTGAGAAGCCATTGCATACCTCAGAAGGAAGAAAAATCAACGAAATACTGCCTAAGCGTAGATGATAGCATTATTTAAGCTTAAATGCCAGAAGAACTGTTGCAGGCCAAGTGATCCTTTCTGCAAAATGCATCAGAAAAAGGCAGTTCATGGTACAAGAGCTCTCCACCACCCCTCAGCAGCACCCATCAGAGGTCTTTGCTCAGCAACGGGTCCTTGCTGCTGATGCTCATGCCCTCCCAGTGCTCCAGTCTAGTTGCTCTTCTCACTGCTAGGAAGGGTGCTGGGGAAAACCCCAAAGCCACTGGTGCTGTACAGGAACCCAAAATTATTGTGTCTGAAAGGAGAATCATTCGCCCTTCCTGGGAGCAGGAATTAGTGGCTCTAAAGAGCCATGGCAGGTATATGGAGAGCGTAGGATTTTCTTACAGTGCTGCATTCCTGGGAAACTGTCTTCCACCTGATTTGACTCAAACAATAATTCTTTCACTGGGCCACTGTCTTTGAAGGGTGTGGGCTGAATCACTTTCCCTTCTTGTTTTTTATTTCAAACCCCCTGTGCTGGTAGTGCCGTGTCAGCTGTATCAAAACTAAAATGTCTTTTCCTGTGTTTTTTTTTCCACCCTGTTTTTCTGCAAGAGCAAAAGTCAACATGACAACATTTTGCTGAGCCTTGTTTGTGTCTCATTTTTATCTATATGTAACTGATGCCAGTGGAAACATTAGCCACTCTTTCAAACAGCAAGCTGCAGAGACCAGCAAAACATGTGGTTTGTTGTGTGTGTATATATATATATAAAATACTAAAATCATGCCTACTTGCTTTTTTTTCTTCCTTTTATTTTCAAAAACAGTAAAAATTCATGGATGTTTGTGGGAAGATTTCGAGATGAAGCACTTCTTTAAGTGTTGTTTTGGTAAGAGGAAAGCCAGGAGTAGATTTTCAGCTGCTTACATGGATGTGGCTCATTTCTGAGAGCGTGGATTGACACCAGGGAAGATCTAGTCTCTTGTGAGTTTGAAGATCGACCCATATAAAGTTTCTCCTCCCTGCATGTCTTCCATTTCATGGGCAAACAAATGTTATCTATTGTTAGCTCTGGAGAGCTAAAAGAAGTACAGGAGGAAAAGCTGGATTGTGTCCCACCTTGTAGCTCTGTATCTGTGCACAAGTTATTATGTAGGTCCCAGTACACGTGTATTATGGGCAAGTTTAGGTATTAGAGATATCTATGTGTATATTATGGTATACGTAGCACACATTACTGCAGCCAGTGAAGCTCTGGCAGACTGTCCGTCATGCTACAGGCGAGGGAGCCAAGTCCTGTCCCCTGGTAGTGCCCGTCATGAGCAGATGTGGAGGGCTGGGAGGGAGGGAGGGAGGGAGGGAGGGAGAAGGTCCCGAATGCAGGATAGACACCTTACCCTGCGAGGCATCGTGTCCCTGTAGTGGTAGGAGGAGTGTGAGTCTTTGTACTGTGGTCCCAGGTGGATGAAACACATTTGTTTCTCAGCAGGCTTCAGCCTTTAAATATCTTTTATGTATTTTTCCAGTCAATGCCCGTGTCTCATTGCTTTGCACTCGCTTGGTTGATTGACACTACAAAAGAGACTGGTTTGATGTTGGGGGTTTTATTGTGGAAAAGTTAAGCCAATTCAGGGAATATAGGCTTTTCTGCCACTTTTAGCAGGATTCTTTGTCTCTTCGCGGGATGGATGTTACTGCTTTCACTTCTGTGACAATCTGCATGGTGTAAGGTCTCCCTTGCCCCTAGTCCTGGAAAGCTTTGTGGGTTACAGCAAGTTCTCATAAGTAAGGATTTCACTCAGAAATTCAGAAAATCTTCCCATGGACACCATCAGTGGGGAGGCGCAGCAGGACCTCTGCCGAGCCCTGGAAATCTGGAACAGCACAATTTACGCTGTTATTATCATACGTTTTTCAGAGCATCAGTCATTTTTTACTTTCACTTAGTGTCTTTCAACTGGCTGAAAATTATAACCTTCACAAGATAGCATTAGTACGTCCTTATAAACACTGTGCATGGTTTAAAATTTCTCTGGGCTCTTGCCCTGCAGCAGAAATACCCTATAAAGGAGAGTGAAAGGGTTATTTTTATGTCAGAGGACAGAGGTGCTCTGCACACCCATGTGTCTGTAGGTGTAGAGGACCAGACTTACTGGTCTGCTGCAGGGAGCTCTGGGGGATCCTGCCCAGCCACTTCCACCAGCCCTTTAGGGCATCAGCAAAACAGCTATTGAAATGTTTTGTGACTATTAAAATGCATGTGTTTCATTGTCTGCTTTTGTAAAAGGGTTTTAAAAGAATCAGAAACATCAAAATCTCTCCCAGGTGCATGTATTTTTGACAGATTAGTAGAAAGTTATGCACCAGAACAGCAGTGTTGAGGGATATCTTTTTAAACTGCAATCCCAAACTTTCTGTTGTATTGTACAAAGATTGCCATTAAGTGAAAAAATACATCTGTATGTTATGGTACAACTTTATTGGTAGGTGTTGACATGAAGTTTCAGCCTTCTGTATTGGATTAATATGTGTGATTGTATGTAACACATGTAGTAATCAGTGGGGTTTTTAAAATTCATCACATTATTCTTGTTCTGTCACAGGTTTCCCAGCTAATTGTGAATCTTTTCTTTTTAAGGCATGAATTTTAGACAGTGGGGGCTACATTATTCTATTGTAATAACTCTTTGAGCCCTCTTCACTCGTTTGCACTGAGGCCCGGGGGGGTCAGCTTACGATCCCAGAGGGCTTTGCCCCCTAATACGGACTATCCTGGGAAGCCTCAGCACAGCGGTGGTGCTGGAAAGGTGGCTTATAAATTGTGCTGGAGACGTGCATCTCTCTAATTGCTAAATGAACCAGCATTGGCTGTTGCTGATGTTGAGGTAAATATCCCAAGCACCTGCTGCTCTTGCACTCAGGAGAAGGACGCAGAGAAGGGCGATGGGGCTCAGTGGTCCCCCCACTGCCCGCCGGTCCCATGTCTTCACCATCCTTCCTCTGCCTTGGATGGGGGGAAGCCCTTTGCTCCATCCCAAGTTGTCTTTTCATTTTTAATATTTTGTCTTGCGCCTGTTGCAAAGGGGCCAAAGCCAACTTCAGCTGAGGATGCCCCAGTGTTTGTATTTGCAGATCCCATGCGGCTTTACATCTGCTTCCACTTTCACCAGAGCCATCTGCTGTTTTTCGTTCCTGGTATTTCATATCCCAGGCACTGGTCAGTAACCATCACTGACTCAGATGAGCACAGGAGTATTTTCTTGTTGCTGACACTTTGTCTTTCCCCCATGCTTCTTGCATGTGAAAGTTTCTCCCTCCCTCCAGCCTCTTCTGCATCCTGCCCCTGGCATGTGCATATGCTGTGGGGCTCTGGTAAGGTGATGTGCAGAGAGAAAAAAAGGAAAATGGGGGGAAGGAGTGGATTTCAACTAGAGTTACAAGGAAATCTGAGACACTGGTGTCATGTCTCTGCCTGCAGAATGAGGCTGAAGAGGTGAGTCAGAGCCAGGTGGAGGCAGACACTGCTTTGTCCCATTCCAGGGACATTTTGCCAATGCAGCAGGAGAAGCATCGTGGGCAGGCGAGCAGGAGGGGCCAGTGGCCGAGGCTCAGAGATCCGAGGCCGAGCTCGCCAGGCACCTCTGGGACCCAGCCCCCAGCCCCACATGGCTGATGTCCCACATCACTTCAGCAAGGACCGCTGCTGCCTCGCCCCAAATCTGGGCAGAGATGCTGGCGACTAAACATGCATCTCTGTGGCTATGAATAAAACCTCAGCTGTGTGTCATTTTGAAAGACCCTAATTTTAGCTAGCTGGTGCAGCGCCTGGCTGCGCATCGTTGAGGTGCCCCACTACACACAGAGGGCAGCGATTTTGCCCCTTTGCTTGGGCAAACCAGGCGTAAAAGGGTTTTTTTCCTGCCGAAGGCTGTTGATGCAGGAGGAAGAGGGAGGCACGTTTTCTTTCAGGGACAGGGTTAAGAAAGAGTCACCGATGGGACCAATCCCCCGACGTGGCCAGCTCCAGTGAGCCCTTGGTGTTTGGGTTGTCCGGGCGCCCGTGATGGTTCCAATGTGCGCGCAGTATGACAGATGACCTATTGAAATAATTTCGGAGCAGTGCTGGGGTTGCCAGGACAACCAGTGCTCCCTGGGCTTGCGCCTGGCCATGTGACAGCCGCCTTGACGTCAGCTGGAGGCAGAGCCTGCGGTTTGGGCCGCGCAGCCAAAGCCTTGTGAGAACCTAGTGGATGCTGGATTTATCCCCGCCACCGCCGCCGCCGCCGCTGCTGTTTCTCAGGGGCTGCCAGAGCATGGACTATTAAAAACTTGCATTTCTGCAGTGTGAGGTAACCATTTGCTTTATGTTCTCGTCAGGTATTTTTTTTTCCTTTTAAAAAAAATAGGATAGAAAGCAGCTTATCGTGACTGATATTTTTTTCACTTGTTTGTTTTGGCTGGAAGTTTGCCTTGATGAACAAGCCCGGCACTATCAGATAAATGCAAAGCAGCTTCCAGTTACTAATTCTGTGTGCAGACTGCGAAGCGGAGTTACATTTAGATTAATGATCCATGAAAGGAGAATAAAATGATATTGTTCTCCTTTGACACATTAGGAATATAAATGAACATGGGTAATCTTAGGCTAATGCATTCGGGAGCTAAAAGACATTATGTTCAGGTATTGTGTTGATGTGGGCATCTCTACAGCTTTATACCTCTGTTGGAACTTGTGGTTTTTTAATGCTGCCCAATTCAAGCGGGTTTGTCCCCAGCGTGTTCAGTGAGGGGGAAGCCAGCAGCCGATGCAGCTAGGAACAGCTTGAAATCCAACTCCCAAAGTTCGAGTCTTTAAATCATCTTTGTTCACATGGAGTCCCTGCACCCCACACGCTCCTCAGGCTTTCTGTCCCTCTCCCGGGGCACACGACGCTCTTGACCATATAGTGTTTACAGAGGAAAGGATCAAGAGCTTCCTGAAAAATTATCTGAAATACACCAAGAAAGCAACATTGCTGTAACACAGGCTTTTACCCTTTTTCTCACACGCATACATACAGCTTGGATTTCGCTTTTTGTTTCTTCTGTTGTGGGTTGAGAGTGGTTAGAATAGCTATAAAAAGAACTGCAGTGTGAACAGCACCACAGTAAATGAAAAATGAAATGCAATTTGGATCTTTTTGTAAAAAGAAGAGGGAGTTTGGGTCTGTTTCTGTATTGTACTTACTCTGAGAGGGCTGTTGTGGGGAAGGAGATTTCAGGGCTCCTGAAGTTCAGTGCCACAGCTTGAGTTTATTTGTGTGGGAACACACAGATTCGTTGTAAGAACAGACTACAGCTGAAGCATCATGTGCATTGTTTCCTGGAAAAGTATGCTAGATCATTCTTATCTTCTCTAATTATATACTCTTGTTCCCTTCCTCCCAAAGTTCAAAGGGTTTATTGATAACGGTAATGATTTTCTAAAGCAGCTGCCACTCTGAAACTATCACAGAGCTACAAAACAATTTAAAACACCAAGCAATAAAAGATAAAAAAATTCTATTAAAATTATTCTAATGTTACCAAATGCAGCAGAAGTAATTGTTTCAGAAAGGGAGCCAAGGCAGAGATTAAAACTGAAAGCACTTCTGTAAGGAAAGTTACGGCTTAATGCTCTGGATTTCACTGCATTTGGCATTCTTAACAGAGCAACAAAGATAAATGCATCTGAAACCTCTAAACCATTTCACTTGGCATTATCTCATCCGTTCTTTCCAATTTAACTCTTGTGCCTAAAATATCAATGTTTTGGGTGGCTGAAATATTTTAAATTATCTTTATTAAATTCTTCACCTGATGCCAAAGCATCAGTGCATGAGGAATCTCGACTGGTTCCTTGTAGGTGAGTTTAACCAAGGTTTACAGGAGCCTCACAGCTTCGGTGCGGAGGTTATAGCACCCCGTGCACAGCCTTCCTGCGGGGAGCGGGGCTCTTGGCACCCTCTCCCAGGCTACCCGCCCAGGCTGAAATGGGCACAGCTGCTCCCCAGCCAGTGTGTGAAGCTGTGTTTCAGCTGACAACATGGTCCATGCCCTTCCACCTGCATGTGAGTCCCCCCAGAGTCTGGGGAGGGGGGGGGAGGACAGGGGAAGGTGGTCGATGCAACCCATCAGCCTCTGAGGTCTGCTTGTTTGCCAGCTTACACCAGTAGGGCAAGTCTAGTGAGGGACTGGAGCATGGAGTTCGGGGACAGATATGAGCTGAGTGGCACCTGTCATTCAAGAAAAGTCTTTCATGTCTGGAGGATTTGGCTACATGTACAGTTGCAGTCACCTGCCAGGTTTGACTTGAGCCCTCAGGATAGTAGTGATGCTCAGTGAGGGCTGGGACTTCACCTCATTCATTTAGGCTTGAATACAGCGTCCTGTAGTATTTGATGCCTTGAAAACACCTGCAAGGAGAGAAAGAATTATGCAACCGTTTTGCTCAAGAGCTATTCATTAGAAATATTTTTTAAAAAGGTTCCTCATCTCCATCTGGAATGGACACATCTTGCTTTAGGTATACTGAGCAAATCTTCAAAAGGCACTAACTTGACCTAAGAGAGGAGGATGATAGACTGCTCCTCATTTCACCAGAAGGGTCCCAGCTGTGTTGTGGCAGGAAGCTGGTGAGTGTCCCTGAGGTTGCACAGGGGTGTGTCCTGCTTGGCAAAGTGATCAACTCTGTCCCCTCTTGTTGAGTCTTGGGGGCTTCGGGCATCCCATCTGCCCAGCTCCTTTGAGCCCTGGAGGTGGGGATGGCTGAGACACGTCAGGCAGGCAGCTCACAGGCAGTGCGAGGGTCTGCAACTGGCGGAAAAGGCACAGTTCCCTCCTCAGGGGAAGGGCAGGGGACAGTGAGAGTCGTCCCAGGGCTACGTGCCTCTGCTCGGCAATTTCATGCTCTCATTTTCGCTGGTCAGCTCCGTACCAAACCCTTTTGACAAACCCTTGGATTTTACCTTGAGAGTGTGTGAAGTCGCCAGGCAAGGTAATGCTAAGCATCCCGCCGTCTCTGCCCTGTCATGGTTTCACTCATCATGAGAAAAGAATAAACAGCCTGTAGGTTTCTTCTGACCATCGAGAGGTGGGGAAGGCGGCTGCAGCCCCTCCCTCATCTTCTGCCCAAGTGAGACTGCCAACTTACTTGGACTTGAAATCCTCTGACATAAAGAGGAAAAAAAATGAGATGCACATAGGCTTGGTGACACCCCACCTTCTTCTGGGGAGGCCAGAGTGACCCTCATACCTCCCATCAGCCTTCGTAACATTTGCAAATATCATGTGCTTGCACACACACAAGATGATCTCTTCTGGCAGTCTTTTTGTCCATGGAGAAGGGCAAGTAGACCAGCAATTCACAAGGAATCAGAGTACTTCACCTTAGGAGAGACCCTGGCTGAAAACAGGACAGAGATCTCCTTGAGTCAGTTCTCACACAATTGGATACAGCCAGAGAAATTAAAAACAGACATGAGCTGTTGATGCCTCTAGCCTAGTAATAATAACACACTCAAGCCTTTAGTGTGCTCTACCTTAATCTGGTTGAATTGATGGGCAATGACAATCTAAATTTAGGCTAGAAGCATAATAAAACCTAAAAAACCCTTGCAATGCAGAGCACTGACTCGTTCTTGCTTTTTTCAAACAAAATGAGATTTCTGCTGTCTTTTTAAAGCCACTACCCAAGGCAATAATTCGGGGGGGGGGGGGGGGGGGGGGGGGTGAAATCCCTCATACAAGGCGGGAATTGTCAGACAGTGGGAACTGATGTAGCAGTATGGAGTTTCAGGCTCTTAAATTACATATTGCAGAAGTTGGTTTCCATCCTGCTAAAAATCCTTGTGTTGTTCTAATTTAAAGTCCCACATCAACATTAGCAACAACTGGTTTAAATGATAACTGAGCTGCAGTAGAGATTTGGCATTTTAATCAACAGTTGCTTTTCCAGTTAAACGCAGATGCTATGCATTTGGTACTCTGAATGCAAAATAAAAGTTGGCCTGATTGTTGGTTCCAAGCTAAAGCAATGAAAATCCTAACTCTGGAATGTTTTTGGTAGTCATATTTTAGAAACAACCTTCCATGGTGAGCCAAAATCTATGCAGACAGTTATAGTCAGATAACAGTTAAAAAAATAGACAATGTTTTGGCTGTACTTCTGCTGCTGTTAAATTTATCTTCTTAAATAGCAGGGAGTATGAGTTGAGGTTTGAGAAACAGTAATTTTGTAATTATTTTACATGGATCGAATTATTCTGTCATCAAATTTGCATTTCAGACAGCATTACAGTATGAAAATATAATTAGAAACTGTAATTCAGGAATTGCTGAATGTGATATTTCCCAGAGGGAGCACTGTGAAGAAGCTGCCCTCACTACAACTTTAGCAAATGTCAAAATCCTATAGGTGGAAAATGTGAAGGCCGAGTTGTAAAGTTCCTCTCCTTTCTGCGGTCTCCACATGCTGTCAACTTTCTGCCTAACTTCATTTTTTTGTAAGATTCATTTCCACAGAAACATCTAGTCATTAAGAGCTGAAGTGCTCAGATCCTGTTCTGCTGAATTTCAGTCTGGCTGTGCTGATAGTTGCTGAATTGCTTTCAGCCACAAAATGACACTGAGATAATGTAAGGATCTGATTTACATGCAGAAAAGCCAAGAATCTTGTCGTTTGGGCTGAAATGCTGGTTTTAATTTTCCCAGTGCATGGAATTCTCAGCAATGCCTCCTCTCACAAGAGAGAGCAGAGGATGGGTCTCAGATTAGCTCTTTTTCTCTTCTTTTGTTAATTCAAGACTTTTTGCTGTCCATGTTCACAGCGTTGTGCAAGATTTTAGCTGCGTAAATCTCACTGATGTCAATCCTCATTTTTTTTACTATTCTTGTTGTGATCTTTGGCTTATCATAGACATATTAGCTGGAAACGAACACATCCTCTCTTTTTTGTTGGGCTTGTGTTGATAAATCCCTCCCACTTTTGTCTGAGACCCACACTTCTTTGGAGAGCACCATCCATGGCCAATTTTTTCCCACCACCTTGTTGGGGCACTGGACAGACCCATACGTGGAGCAAAGCCTGTGATGCACAAAGTAAAGCTGGCATTGTGAGGAGGCAGAAGCTGAGTGTGGGGCACATTTGATGCTTTGATGTCCCCATACATCTCTCACAGTCCTGCTGAGAAACAGTCCTAGTGCTCCTCCAGAAGAAATGTCAGAGCAGGGCAGGAAAAGGAGAAGAGTGGACCTATGAACCCAGGACTGCATGGATAAATGGGCTGGCTGGTGACATGGTTCCTAGTGATACAGGGACATTGTCACCCCCAGTGTGCTCTGAGGAACAAGACCATTCTCCTGTGCCTGCCCAGGGCCACCTTCCTGCACCCACCTACACCCAGCCCTGGTGCCTTCTTTGGGCACAGGGGAGGATGTCTGCCACATCACTCACATTTTGTGTGATGTACGTCCTGCAACCTGGGTCTGGTATTTGCAATGCGAGCAAAGGGCAGGAGCTGCAGGGTGTCACTGCAGATGACCAGAGACAGCATTTTTGTTAGGGAGGGTGCAATAAGCCAGGTTGGCTCTTTATGGATGTGGCCTTGCAGACCCGGTGCAGGTGCTGGTTTGCAAGCGGGGCATGAGCAGCTCCTGAGCATCACACCCATGTTTTTGCACATTTACTTAGAAACTCCAGAGCGGCAGGAGACAGTGTTTCAGCCAGCTTCGTCTATGTGTGCAAGCAGGTGCACATTGGGGCTGAAAGGCTTTGAGACAGGTTTATACCTGCCACAGTTGTCAGAAAGCCTCTTAGCAGTGTGCTGAATATCACCGTCAAGAGAATGGGGCTTTGGGAGCGGGCCAGAGCCAGGCTGGCCTGCCACAGGGGCAGATGGACCAGGTGAGACCGGGCAAGTGGTGGAAGGAGAACCCTGGGCAGGACTAAGTGATCAGGTGATAGCTGGAGGAGGCCAGAGGCAGGCTTGACACTTCTTGGCTGTTCTGCTGTCACTGCTCCTGCACTGAGGCATTTGGCCCAGGAGGGACCTCTGGTAGTGTTGCCCAGTGTCCCTGGGCATCTGCGGTACAGACCAGCCAAAACTCGTGTGAGATGGAGCTGTCTGAGGGAGTCAGGAAAGCAAAATGCTTCCTATGTTAATAGTGATGCTCTGTCGTTTTGTTGCCGTGTGATGTAATGGTGGCTAAAAGGGCTCTCTCTCTGCTGGATGGTGGGTTCAAAGTAGGGCTGCAGAAACACTGCACAGTCACTCCTTGCACAGTATGTGCTACTGGAGGACAAAGATTTTGCCTTTAAGAGCTTCATGCTTGTTCTCATATCATAGAAGAGATCAGGTTTTGGAGATACCCAAGATTAAGTGTATGGAGGTTTTATTAGATGAGCAGATCAGGTAGTTTACAGGCTTGCGCTCCAGAGAAGACAAGTTTAAAGCTGAAAAACGTCAAAATTATCTTCTTTCCTCACCAAATTCCCTCTCTCCTAGAGCAGGCAGATTCCCTGATTATACCTCATGTGGCCTTTCTGCATCTCCTCCAGGACTGCAAAAACACAATGGATCCAGCTCATCTGAAGTGTCTAACTTCAGCTGAATAATACTCAGAGACTTCAGCCATGAAGTAATTCAGCCCCGAGAACCTTTAACTCTAAAGAAAATATTCTGCTCATGTTGTGTGCATGTTCCTAATGGCAAATCCAAGATGCCAGGGGGAAGCAAACACAAAGCCGTTGATTATTTCCACAACTGCTATATGCTTTCTATCACAACACTATTCTTTTGTGCAGAATGGCAGCATGATTGCGGAGTCCTCTTTACCATTTAAGCAAGCCCAGGTCCAATTAGAGCAATTATATCTCAGCAGAAACACTGTCTGTTGTCCTCTGGACCTGTCTGTCAAGTGTCCTATTCATGCTGTTTATCTTGTGTGAGGTTTTTCACATAAAGTCATTCTGACCCTACTAAAACAGCCTCATCTGAAGGGTAGCCTGCATTTTTGTAGACTTATTTCACAGGCTGATGTGAACAAAAAGAATGATACATGTTTCAGTCTAACCATGGTCTCCTCTTGCATCAATATTATTGTTGATTTGACACTGCACACAGATTTCACTGTCAATTATTTCGCTTCACTCTTCACTTTCAATTACTTTACTGATAAAAATTGAGAACATTTTCAGAATTTACAGTTCTTCCTTGCTGCATTGGAGGATTTCCTTAGTCAAAATCCTCAATATGTGACTTGCAAGGCATGTAATGTTTGACAGCACATGATGTTAAACCACTTAGAGCTCTGAGGTCTGTGTGGGACTATCTGGTCACTGAGTTATTGAAGAGCTACTGGGTAGTGGGCACTTCTGCAGAAAGACTATCTATGTTTTGCTATACCTCTTCTGTCATCCTCCTGATGAAGGAGCTGAGTGACTGCTGTCAAGGAAGTCCCCCTTGTCCCCGCTAAGGTAAAAGCTCAGAAGCAGAGCTCAGTGAAAGGCAGAAGTGCTGGGACTTGGGAAGGTCAAGGGCAGTGGAAAGAGGAAATCTTCTCTTTCTGAACAAAAAAAAAATTTTTATTTTCTCATACTTCTCCTGGAAGGGGATATTCAGGGACCAGTGTTTGGAGCCTTCTTCCTGAAATAAACGAACTCTTTTCTGACAATTCAGAAATTGATAGCTATCTGTTATTGATAATTTACAGAAAGTCAGCTATTGCTGACAGTTGACAGCTATTGCTATTGACAATTCAGAAAGTGAGATAGCAGCCCATGTCCCTGCCACCGGCTCCGTGGCACCCATGGGAGTCCCAGCCGACATGCACAGCAGCACTCAGGCAGAGCAGTGTCGCTTTAGGAACTGAAAACACCAGCTCAGACGTTAGTTGTTCTTGCTCCAGCATCATCAGGGCAGCGGCTCCACCACATTTTATTCCTGTTTTGCCTCTCATCTGCTAGGTTTTAGCCCACAAGGGAAGGTTACTCGTCACTTTTCTCAGGAGGACCTGCAGAGCCATCCACAGTGGTGGCCCAGTGCCTTCCCTCAGCACAGGATGCCGCAGGCAGCAGAGCTGTGCCAGTGCTGCCAGGGCTGCAAGGAGACCTTGCAGACCTGGTCACACTAGTGGCGAGGATGAATGAGAGCTGATGAAAAAGCAGCATAACATGCTCCATGCCAGCTCCATGGGGGTCTTGGTGAATTCATTAAGATAAATTTACAGAGTTTACCTGGCTCTGCAGCGTTGGCAGATACAGTTTCTTTTCTTGTGGCAGTGGTGGTCTTTTCTCTGTGAACCACAGGTAGTGAGCTGCTGTGCAGGTTTAGACCCCCCAGTCACCATGTCCACATAATGCTTGTGATGGCCCAGTTAGAAAAATGCAATGCTTTTGGAGATGACAAAAGGTGACAGAAGTGCTAGTAGGGTGACGGCTTGCCTGACTTTTGGTCTTTTTATTAGACACCGGGACCCCTGCAGAAACCCCCACCTCACTTGATTTAAAGTGTCTGATTAAAAATTGAAGTGTATTTTGCTATTAGTCCACCGTGTGTCAGTGATTAGTTCACTGTTGTGCTACTCCTGTACCAAGAGCCTGTAGTAAAACACACTTTTCCTGTGGGTGGCTCTGCACTCCGGGCAGGGCAGTGGAGAGGCAGCTGGGAGAAAAGGGGTTAAAACAAGCCACGGTTTCCAGTTTGAGGCATTTTCAAAAATAGCAGCTTTTCTTTTGTTTGCTGAATTCCCCGTGCTTTTCCAGTGCTGTTCCCATTATTCATTTCTTTCCCAAAATAACATCTTTGAGCAGAGGAATGGCTTGAGCTGTGAGAGAGGGGGATCTGCAGCCCAAGCTGGACAGCTGCATGTGCTCCTGTGTTTGTGCAGAGGAGGCTCAGAGCTGCCCTTTAATGGCAGACTACCAGGCAGGTGGCAATTCCCAGTATTTCAGGCAATTTTGTCTTCTCAGCAGCAAGCCTGGTAATTCCTTCTTGACAGTCCTCAGCGGTGTTTCTTGGGGGCAAGCTTCAGGTTTGCACAGCTTGCAGCTACCCTTGCAGAGAAACATTTATTATTCTTCTTTCAAAGGGGAAGTCTGAACACGTCCGAATGGCTTCCAGCTACACGGGAGTTGTGCTCATTGCCAGCATGGTGGGAAGGTGCCCTGGCATACTCTTGCTGTCCAGTGTCTTTGTAGCCAAATGTGAGCAGAAGCATCTCCTGCCAGTGGATGCTCCTCTGAAAGAGAAGGAGAGAAAGTCTCTGGGAAAATGACCCTGAGGGAGGCTGACCCCAGGACCATTGGTGCAGGCAGATCCCACTGAGCCGGGGTGCAGGCCCAGCCCTCAGGGTGCCTTGGGTGTCCTGTCCCTGAATGCTGACCCAGGAAAGCAGCTGCTTGAGGGGCTCCCTGGCAGCACCCACCAGGGCTGGCCAGGGACACACCACTCTCATGTCTCAGTCGCACAGCCAAACACCACGAGCTCCAGAAATGGACACCAGCAGCCTCCCCTGGAGCTGGGGGGAGGGGGGAGGATGATGGAAAAGAAGCCCTGAAAGGAATTAAAAATTAAATGTTCACGGCAGCAGCTTGCTGTCACCACATCCCAGCATTTCACCTTCACTGTGGCTGATCAGCTGCCCAAACACTGAGCAGGAGGTGATGAGCATCCCATCCTCACTGCCCTCCTGGACACCAGCCAGCCTTCCCCTGGCCCTGGTGGGGGGATGGAGAGGAGCTGGTCCCTGCTGCATGCAAGGGCTTCAGCATGCAGGACTCCCCCTCCAGCTCTGCTCCACCAGAGCCAGCAGTGCCTGACGCTCTGTGGAAGTCCCCAGAGTCATAGTGAAATGGACTCCATGAGGAGGTGGCCAGACCCAGATGGGTCACACGCCGCTTGGACAGATGCTGCTACTAAATATGGGGTGTTGGAGAGCCGGACTGGCTGCACCACAGCTTTCTCTCTGGTCTGAGGTCTGGAGTAACCCCAGCAATGGACTTTCTTAGTGCAGACAGTGGCTGAGCCCAGTGCAGCTGGCATTTGGGGGGCAAGGGTCAAGCCTACCAAGGTTGGTATTTGGAGGTACAAGGGCTGAGCCCCCACTGGGGCTGGCATTCAGGGTTGCCACTGACACATGTGTGAAGAGCGGTGTCCATTGCGGTGGAGTACAGGACCCACATAGCTGCAACGCAGGAACAAGGCTCTGAGCTCTGTGTTGCTGTCAGCAGAGGGCTGCCAAAAATGGGCAGAAGCCTGGGTGCAGGGCTGCAATGGAGATGCTCCAGCTTGTATCACCAAAGAGCACCAACACCTGGCAGACATCGTCCCCCAGTGCTCTCCTCCCCAGCCAGGGCTATCACTGCCCGCCCCACCATTCCCACCTCCCCTGGCCCTTCCCACCGGCGTTTTTCCCCTGTGCTCATCAGGGGTGCATTTAATGCTCCTTGGTATGCCAGTTCAGCTCCCTGGTCTGCAAGTGCCCTGAAACCACTTCAGAGCCCCAGCAAGCCCATCACAGAGCCCAAGGCCACTTTCAGAGTGTGTCCCAAATGATCTGGACTTTGGGTCTAGCTCATAATCACCTCTCAATACCCCCTTCCCAGTAGGTGAGAGCTTGCTCTTCCCCCAAGCCTTGACATTTCGTATTTTAGCATTAACATTCAAGTAGGTGACAAGCTATCTGGTTTCCTGAAATAATGGCTATGTCTGTACTGAGGACACTGGCTGTGTCCATACTGCATGAAATAGGGACCATCCCCAGCACTGGAGCTCAGTGATCAAAACCACTCTCTGTCTGGCGTGGTCCCTATCTTCCAGCAAATTCATATCCTCCTAGCTGGTGCCCAAGCCCAGTCTGGGACTTAGCCTGTGCCACTGGGCCCACCTCAAGGGACAGATGGCACATGGTCCCTTTTCAGGAGGGTGCAAAGTTCAATAGCACAGATGAGGAAACTTCTGTGCCAGTTGGCCCCCGTGCTGGGGAATGCACCCAGATGCGTTTGTTTCAGTCACAGGTGATGTGGTAAATGTCATCATGCATAACTGGGTGGGAATCCTTGGAAAAAAGAACCTTAAAAATAGAAAAATATTTTTTCTGAATCCCAAGGCCGGGAGGACCTCATGAGCTGCAAGCTCTCGCCACAGCCACCAGCAGGAAACCAGCCTGATGGAGCATGACAAAAAGGCTGGCAGCTCCAATCTGTCAAAAAAAGCAGTACGTTTTTAATAGGACCAAAGCGAAGGGGAAGTGAGGAACATGGCTAGAAGGAAGGATAAAGAAAAACCTTTCGTCTGTAGAGAAACAGGCTCTTTACTCAGCTATCTGTATAGAAGGACATAATCACGTACACTGCTGACCTGACCATACAGAGGTTTCTTTCCCCCGTGTGTGGTTTTGATGCTGATTTCATGTCGTTCCTTGGTGCACACACTTCATCCTGCCTGGTTCAGTTTTCTAGTTTACAATCCATTTATTTTAAAGATGTGAAAATTGAGGAGGTAAATATCCACTACTACACCCTTTCTGCTTCCCAATTTCTCCAGAATGAGTAAACTGTTATCATTTGTATTAACCTTCTCAATGAGAGACCAACATGATCCGCTTTTCTAATGCTCTGTTGTGCCTAATAGCTGTTTTCTAAAGCCTCGCTTGCCTGAAATGAGCACTGAGCACTGCATAATGCCACTGCAGCTCCCTGGCTGCCACAGCCCCACGCACAGCACTGCATCTGCCGTGCAGTGCTGATAAGTATTTTGTATTTCACTCTGCGAGAGGGAAGTGATGTCCAGGTGCTCTCTTCATAAAACTTCAGGGTTGAAAGAGGTAAAGAGCAATGGAGCATTCTGAATGCAGTTTTCTCCTGGTGCTTCTGTTTTTAATTCAACTGTATGTTTTTGGCCTTGGAGCATAATGTCAGTGGGGTTCGAGAGAGCCAGGGAAGCGCTTACCTATCTCCTCGCCTGCAGTTTTTCAAGCAGATTTGATTGGTTTTATTACTTCCTCTGTTAGACATGCAGTGTTTTCCACTTTCTCCACTTTCATCCGGCTAACCGTGGCTCTGTTCTGGTGTAGCAGCCTCCTGTCCCTGGGGACATCACTGGCCACACAGCCGGTGGGACGGGACTCACTTTCCACCTTGCTGCATGCTGGACGTGCAGCTCATTTATCAGACGCCAAGCAGAGGTAGGCTATTTCACTTGGTAGGGTGCAAAATCTGTCACTCTGGGACTCTTTAGGCTGGAGTCTTCGTTTAAACCCCTCCACAGTTTCACTTGTAACTCCAGACAAATCACTTAATGTCAGTGGCCGTCCCGGTCAGATGAACCTGACCACGACTATGATGTCTCAGCAGGTCCTTTCGTGGAAGGCATCGCATGTCACTCTTTGATATTATTCGCAGCTTTACATCAAAGCCCTGCAGAACATGAGGATATTGGCTGTGATCTTTTGATTAGTGGGGTTTAGTAAGGCAGGATCCCAGCTATTGGTAAAGCAGGACACAGGCCTGACTGCATGAAAGTGTAAAGTTTTCCCCTTTCACTTGCAAACAGAAGCTGCGGTCCTCATATGGCTCCAAATAATACGGGGGATTTAGGAAGACTAGCATTAAGACATTTATTCAGAGTGATTGAATATGTTTTAATCCTTATTAGCCTTGAGCAATTGTCTCCCAGTGAACTGATGGAAGGATAAGTATAATTAAAGATCTGTCCTGCACAGCCTGCCGTGCATTTATAGCTACACAACTATTCTCGTTAGCGAAACAGAAATATGTCTTTCTAAAGGAAAGCTCAACAACAGGAAATATTTCTTTCACAAAACCGAATGTAAGTATTTCTTCCAAGCACCATCAGATAAAAGCAAAATTTCTAGTTCCATTAAGGACCTGGCTGTAATGTGCAATTCCTTGACCTTGCTCATTTTTTAACAAAAATGTGATCCTGTTTTAAAGCACAGTGGTTTCATCTGGTAATAAAAGCCTTTTTAACTGTCTGCATGTTTCATCAGTGTTTGCATTCCTTATTCTGTATCGTATTTTGTGTTTTGCTTCAATCTTTCCACTGAAGAATCAGTGTTGTCCAAATTGTCACTGTTCAACTGGACGTAACTCCTTATTCCTTACTAGTTAAAGCTGGTTATCTAATTCTGCTGGTGGGTAATTTTGATCAAGATTTCACAGCGTGCTAAATTTGTCCACACAGGCGATACAGTGACAGGCTTTTCTCACAGTCTTTGCTGAAATCCCCCACCCCACCCATTGCAGAGCTTTATGATCACTGCCTCTCAGACATCTGGCACAAATGGAAGCAGCACCATTGTGTGACCTGCTCGTTACTTCAGGCATTAGCTTTGAGAAGTGCTGGGTAGTTGGATCATTTGTCATGTCTGTTTAAGCACATTGTTCCTGAAACTGCTCCTCCTCCAATCAATAAAATACTCCATAAAATTGTTTAAACGTATTAAGAAAAATGCGATTTACTCCAGGAATCTTTATTGCATTTCATTATAAACTGCTGAATCTAATATACAAAGAAGATCACTTTAATTATAAGTAAGTGGACAAAAGGAACATCTATGCTACGTTCTCTCTAAGCATGTTACTATCAGCCACATGCACCTTCTCCATCTAATGCAGTTACATAAACTAATTAGGTTTGGTGTTTCTAATGGGAACAGTGGTTAACTACATTACACAGCCTCTGAGATAAATTGGCATCACGTGAATTTGTTAGATATTGTGGTATCTGTTTTCAGCTATTTTTTTCTGCTCTGAGGAAACTCATGAGATGATAGCCAAAATGTGGGCAGAGGGTTGAGATGATGGGCTGTTGATCTCCCCATCTCATCTGGAACCAGTTTCACTGCTCTCGGTGTTGTCCTCTGGAACCTCATCAGATAGCAGGGGACTGTAATGCTCCTCTCCATTTGCAGACCCATACATGGCTAGTTTTTTTTACAAAGTGAAGTGAATTGCTGTCATTCACTATTGTTTTGTACTTCATTGCTGTTTCAAATCCTGGGCAGAAAATGTTCAGAGAAGGAAAAGAGAAAACTCAGTGCAAGGTGGTGTCCTAGAGCAACAGCTCTCTTCCACCTGTGTTCTTCCCCATTAAGCGGACAGTTGACAACTTTCATATAGGTTAACTTCTTGACTTTTTGCATATAAGCACCAGATAGCTAAACAGCAGAATCAGACATCTCCTGGACCCTGCAGCATCCAAAAGCTGGATTATTGCAGGAGCAGCCCTCCTTCAAGCTGTCATTTATGATATTTGAAATATAGAGAAGACTCAACGAAAGGTAAATATTATGTTATTTTCTTACATGAAGTGCTTCCCAGCCATGGCTATCTGAGGGTCAGTTTTCTCCCTGTGGAGGAATGGGTGCACTGAGGCTAGCGAGAAAGAAGGAGGCCCAGCAGGAGAACGATATGTGATGTAACACTGGAGATGCAGGATCAGGAAGGCAGGGATGTGGGAGGGCAAAGCCCAAGTGATGAAGCAGTGCCTGAGCACTATGGTCATGGGAGCAGCCCCATGCGTTCAGGGCACTGCTGCATGAGGGTGATAAGTGAAAGTGTTCCTCCATGTCTGTCGTGGTGTGGCTTGTGGGGGAGTGCGGGGCAAAATGCCTCCCCACTGTCACAACCAAGACAGTCCTGGGCATGGTGGAGCAGAAGGACAGCCGTCAGGAGGTTTAAGTGCCAACAGCCTCTGAGCTCCGGTAGGGCTGGGCTCTCATCTCCTGATGAGAGTCTGTCCTGTGCTTGTCCCCCTATGCATCCCTGCCAACCCAGGAACCTTGAAAACTGACCCAAACTGGTCCAGGAGCACAGGACCAGCTGATATGAAAAGCCATACAGATGTTTTAGAAAATCCTTTCCTCCCTCTATCTGTGCATCAGTTCAGTCAACACTGAAATGTAGCTGTCACCCTGTAATCTTTGTAAAGTGGTCAGAGGCCTTCAGATGAAAAAGCTATATGGTATCAATAAGTTATTGTGTTCCCTATAGGAGACAAAGGGATCACATTAAGGAAGAAAAACTTTGTAGAAAGCACAAATTGGTCCATCAATACTGAATAGAAACTGGGTGCATGATTGACTTTCAAAGAAAATGGAAAACTTACTACTTCACAGATTTGGACAATGTATTCTGCTAATCCTCTTGAGTCTAAGGTTAAGTCCAACCAGCTGCGAATTTTATTGAGGTTACTGGTAAACATTAATTTCAATTAAACTTTTTGCAATAATCATATTGCTACTCCCAGTGATCTCTGACCTGTCTGCTTCATCCTAGCACTCGTTCATCTGCTTGTGTAACCCACCGCTCACATTCCTGCTACTCCACATTACTAATGTGCAGCGGTGGGAGATTACACACTGCAGAGGAAGACAGAGATATCATAAACATGTTTACTTAACGTTACTGCCTTTGACTCTCCTCTTGGTGATCTTTTCTGCCAGAAAGACTCTGCCTACTGTAAAAAGTGCACTTGGTTTTCAGGATGCCATTTCTCTTCCAGAGGAAGGCAGGACAGGACTGACTCGTGGAGTCCACTGAAGTTATCTACACCATATAGACCCTATTCATGTATTTTTCAAAATCCATTTTCACATGAGCTAGGCCATTTGTCTTGTGATCTTCAGAGAAGGCTGTTCCACAGACTTCACTGCTCCAGTGGTTAGAGTTTTACTTCTCATTCCCAGCCAAAATTTATTCATGGCTAGTTTATACCCATTTGTTCTTGTGCCAGCATTGTCCTTCACTTTAAATAGCTTTTCTCCCTCCCTAGTGTTTACCCCCTCTGATGTATTTATAGACTACAACCAACCATATCCCCTCTTGGCCTTTCTTTAGCTAGGCTAAACAGCTGAGTGCCTCTGGTTTCCTCTGAGAGCACAGGCTTTCCATTCCCTTATTTGGCTTAACAGCCCTCCTCTGCAGCCACTGAAGACAAAAATCTTTTTTCCTGAGCATGCTTTCCTGGCCATGTGCTACACTAACCCAGGTGTATCTCCAAACCCTTGTACAACCTCCTCTGTTTTCATTAATAGCACTGGTACTTCCCCCTCCCCAGACTCACCAGATCAGTCTCAGCAGGTTCTTTAGGAGGCATCATTTGTCTCCTGCCAGTCATATCGTATTGGTGTTTTCCAGTTATGTTATGGCTATATAAGATCTTTATCTCTTCCTCCTGCTCCATCATTCCTAGTTAAAAGCATAAATTCTTCATGCTGGTCCCTCAGAAACCGCATTTTGTAATACAGAATTTCATCCCATTGCACTATTCCAGCGCTAAAATCATCCCATTCTTCTTGTGTGGTAGCTTGGCTGTCCAGCGGACAGTGCCGCTCACCTTGGCGTCATCAGCAACTGCACTGCTTTGAGATTATGCATCATGGTTTTTAACGAAAATGTTAAACAAATCCATCCTGAGACTCATCTTTGAAGAACTCTGTTGTAACCACCTTCCACCTGAGACTTCCCCTTTCATTTCAAACCCCTGATCCTTAAAGAGGAAACGTCTGTCTGACTCTGTCCAGCACATACCCCAGCAGAAGTTATTTACTTTGATTCTACCTAAGTGGTTTTGCATTAACCTGTTTTTGAATTAACCTTTCTATATACATCTATGTATCTATTAGAAACGAAAGTTTATGTGCTGATTTGAAAGCCAGTGCAGGAAGACTTTCTATGGGGTTTCCATATAAGGTCAGTTCTGCCAAGAAACTTCAGTTCTAACCTCTAACATTTCTATAACTTCAGTCTGAGATCTCTCTTCAGCAGGACTTGCCAATTGTGGTGCTCAAGTCGGGGTGTTAGCAGACGTGTTTTGCTCTGCTTCAATCTCCCAGTGGGTTATGAAGCCAATTTCATGATTCAAATGACTGAACTCATTATTCAGCCTTAGTGCACTTTTTTATGGGAATTTGGAATGGGGTGAAAATTCTTTTGTGCTCTGGCCTGCGTTCCTCAGATCTTGGCCTGCAGAGGAATAGCAAAAAGGATATTTGTACCCTTTACATTCAAAATGAGTGAGACTATAAATATCTTGTAGTCCTGAAACAACATTCCTGCTAGTTCTTCAATTAAGACTACGAGACTTCTCCCCCAACATCTCCCTGCAATTCCTCACAAAGATCTGGCTGTCTGCCTTTCTTCTTTGTGCCAAAGTGTTTAAAGACTTTTGGAGGAGTTGGTGGTGACATCCCACAAACCAAAGAACAGAGCTGCTTCTCCTCTAGGTTCAAATAAAACAAGAGAGGAAAAATTACTGAATATTTGCCTGCCCTTTTGAAGACAGGAAAACCAATCCTTGCCCTCCTTTACTTGAACAGTTCAGGTTTGGGATATCTCACAATGTTATCAACTAGTTCTTCTGAATGTATTGTATAAATGACAACTGAATGACTCTCCCTTTAAAAAGAAGAGGAAAAAGCCTTCAGAAATGCCAAATTGGTCTAGCTAAATCTCTTCCCTGCACTACAATTAAGCTTTTTTTATTAACATTAGAGCATTCTCTGATCTGAAGAATAAGCTTTCACCTTTGCATATTGGGGGATGGCTGACAAGCTGCACCTCGTGCCTACATCTGAGATGTTGTAAAGCCAAAGACCAGATACTCCCATGGCACTCCAGACTTCATCTTACTCCCTTGGTGGACAGTGAGCCTGGCTGCAGCTCTAAGAATAATTGATCTGAGGATTTGTCTGCTGATCAATCAGGCAGAAAAGGCTTTAATTTGGCATGAGGTTGCATTTTCCAGCTCTTTTTGCTAAAATAAAGGAACTCCACAACAACAAATAAAGTAATTCAATTTGACATTGGATGTTGAGCAAACTGAGACCACGTTCTCCTTGAGCAATTTTGTGAAACTGACCTCCAATATTTCTGTGTCTGCCTGAAATCAGTCCATAAATTCAGAGTTTGCTCAGTCACTCTCAAGACTCCAGAGGTGGTATTGACTAGATTTCCATAGCTTATATAGAAACAGCTACATTTAGGTTTCTGAATCTAGAGTTAGAGGCTTCCTGCTTTCTGTAGGTAAGTAATTTGGAGAGTTTGATATTCAAGCTATCAACTCCTGAGCTGCTGTTGAAAGATGTAACTTGGTAAAGGTTGTTTCTGGTTTCAAAGCATTTAGTGTGTACCTGCACACATGCTCTGACCAAGTCCAGCCCCCTTGTTCTGTTCAGGCAACACTGGGGGCTCTGGGTATTAATTTCCAGGGGAAGATCCCTTCCACCAAGGAAGATCCTTGCTGATCTGAACCCAGCAGAGGGAACATTTCTGCTGGTCTCTGCCTCTCCTGTCGATACAAGATGGAGGCTGAAGATGAGCAGAGCTAGGCCAATGGGTCCCCAGCACTTATAGAGCTTGTGGTATCAGTCAGAGACCTCCCTGGGAGCTTCAGACCCAAAGTCACTGCACTGGCTAGTGCAGAGTCACAACGTGCAGCCAGGTACCTGGAGCCAGATTTCTCCCCCTCTCCTCCCCTCCCAGAGCATCGTCTGCTGCTGAGAAAACTTGGATGTAGGAAGCATCCAAACCAAAAGCATAGAGAGAGGACTGTACCAGCCTGCAGCTGCTTACCATCTCAAAGGGAAGACTGAATTCCATGTATCTGGCAATCAAGATGCAAGCAGTCACCTTATTGACAGAATTAGTTCATATTCCAGTCCATCTCATGTACAGATAATGCACTCTGAGATTAAGCTACTGTAGCAATGAATTTGCTAACCTAATTTTAAAAGATAAAAGCTCCAGTGAAGTGAGGCTTCATGGCACACCCCACTCCATTTGATTTCCAACACTTTGGAGGAGCAGGCAAGAAAGTCCTCCCTCAGGTAGCTGCTCTGCACCTCTGACCTCCTCCTCTGAAAGCAAATCTTCCAGGGAAGGAAACAGAACAGCACTAAAACTCCCCTCTCTCTGGCTACCAGCATCTGCTGTCACTCTTAGCAGCTCACGTGGAAGGTCGTACGTAGCAGGGCTTGGAGAAGCCCTTTGAGCAAAATAAGGAGGAGTGCTGTCCTGCATCAGAGGAAGACCTGCCTCCCCTTGCCTCTTCTCTCCCCACTCTTGCAGTGGCTCCTGACCGCTCTCATCTTCCCAGTTTCGGATAGCTGCGAGCTGCCAGCCCAGCCCCTGGGCCTGTCACTGGTCTGGAAACTGGGGTAGCATCTGAGTACCGGCGGCACAAGAGATGCTGATTCCTGCAAGCTATTGCAGCTCAGCAGCAAGAAGCAGCATCAGAAGGAGGAGGGAGAGAGCAGCCTGCTGCACCGTGGTTCTGGGCAGGCACCTCAGAGCTTTGTACGTGTTTAGGGGTGAGGGATGTCTGAATGCGCTGGGCATCACACAAGGTCAGACTGTGTCTGGGGATTGCTCAATACCTGAAGGCCTCCTGTGGCAGCAATTTAGGTAGGTACTGCAGCCAGTAAAGAAACCCCACGAGCTGGGCATTTCAAGCTGGATGGCAGCTCAGACCGCAGCAGAAGAACCACTGAACTTGTCCATCTCTACAGCCTCAGAGACAGGAATGGCTCTACCACGGTGTGGCCAAGACCTAGGGAAAGAGGCGGCTGTGTGTGCGTGAGGCAGCTGTGCAAAGAGACAGTCAGATGTTTTGTGCCCCCCTGCCTCCCAAGGCATAACAAGTCTTAACAGGTCATTGATTTCATTCATGATTGAGCTGCCTTGCATTTCTTACGCAACGTAACTGAATTAAATTTTTCATCTGGCCACGCTGCAAGGATGGCATTGTTAGAAACCACAGGCATGAAGCCTATGTAATGTCGGTGGCAGTAGCTTTATTTCTCTTGGCCATGCTAGGGGAGCTTGCAAGCTACACCAAACTTTCCAGAGCATTTGGTTGTCTTCATATTTGAAAAGGGAGTATTTACATTGCAGGCTTTAGCAATGTGCTCGGTATGTGCAAGTTTAACGTAATTTTACATAACTGATCAGGACAAAAGAAATCCTTGTGTTTGTTATGTTGTCTTCCTTTATGAAGGCCCAAATGTATGGTGCTCCAAATGGTGTGCTAAAAGCATTTGCAGTAAGGTGATGGTGGCATCTTCTTAGCTTGGAACCCCCAGGAAAAAATACGTATTGCTTCTATATTACCAAAATCCAAATAAATTAGTGCTCTTTGTGCAGTTTCAGTGTTTACAGTACACTACAGTTCAAAGGGAAATCATACAAAAAATGTAACATTTTTGGCCACTCTCACCCTATGCATAATTGTTGCCCATACAGAAAGTTGCTGTAACTTATTTACTTGCACCAGCTTCACAACTGGCCTCCAGCCAGCAGCTGGGGTTCACCCCAGTTCTAGATGCCAACCTCAGACAATGTTTTCAGGAAGCCTTCACAAATACCTGTTGGTGGTTTCAGAAGGGCTCATCAGGACCAGCTCCCTAGGCCTTCGTTTGCTTGCTTATTTTCAGATCTTCTAGGCATTTCACCATGTGCACATTTCAAAGAGGAGCGTTTGCATATTTTTTATGAACCGTGGCTGATACTAGGCGGTTGGGTGTAAAAATGTTTTTTCCTGGACTCTTTGGCCAATGTGCACACTGCTTACAAGCTCCTGTTTGAACAAGATGTCACACAGGTGCATAAAAGACTGCACTTGGAGAAGCCCTTTCCTTCACTACTGGCTCTTGGTGCAAGCAGTTTCAGTCATCCTGCACAGCTCCTGGAGCTGGTTATCAGCTCTGTGCACAGCACATCCGTATTATCCATATTATGCCCCATCACCTCTGTCTCAGCTTGTCCTTCTCCTCTCTGCTGTGGTTCCTATTTTGTTGAGCTTCATTCGGCTAATGGTCTTCTTATTCTCCACTCCTATGTGCTTGAGGAGCTGCAGTGCCTTGTGGGATGCAAGGTGGAATGGATTATCCAAGCCATGGTCCCGAGACAGGACAGGGTTAGAGGAGATGCTGGAGGCAGCAGGGAAGTGAGCAGGGTTTGATGAGGGCAGGTGTTTTTGAGAAGTCTCATCAGTTTCCATCAGTTCTCCCTCGGCCAAATCAAGGAGGTGTCCAGGCTCGGTTCTTCAGTGTCCTCCAGAAATGTTGCTTGTAGCTGTTGGACTTCACTCTGGTGTAAGCAGCTGTCACTTCACTGATCTAAGGGAGGGAGACAGCTGCATGCTAGGGGAAGTTCTGGCCCACTTCCATCATGCTGCACTGCCATTTTCCAGAAAAGCGTTTACCAGCAACTGCGCCAGTCCATTGCCAAAAAAGAGCAGGTTTTCCTCCTTCAAATAAGAGTGAATGCAGGACTTGAGCCACACCATGTTCTTATAAATATTAGTTTCTCACCATAAATGTGCCATATGCATAAGAAGAAATCATAATAGAGGGACCAGCACACACGTGAAGGCTTTGATTGTAAACTTCCAGCTCTGGGAAGGAGATGACCAAACTTTTTGTTGAATTGTATCTGCAGATATTTCTTAAGCTAGTGTTGGTTACCATGGCCACGACCTTCAGAATTTTCTGGCTATTTTACAGTCATTAATAGGAGTGAAAGAGCAGATGTTTAATTGTATTCTTCATACTCCATTCACTAAGGTACAGCTGACATTTTAGGAGTCTTCAATTAAAAAAATCCATTTTTATTGTTTAGCATTTTCTTAGAGAAAAATAGCAAAGTTGATCAATATATGCCAGCACGCACTTCGTCTACAACTTCTAGGTAGAGGTGAGGAAACCGGTTTCTTTACATCTTAAAGACTGAATATTAGACTGATATTAGCATCAGTCAGGTGTAGGTAAAAATCATGCTGTAGAAAATAGATCAGGAGTTTCCAGTTCTTGTTCCGGCCATTGAAGGCCCCAAAGGACTGAGAATGTCCCTTGAACTTTCTGGTTTCCACCCAAAGAAATGCTGTTCATCCAGGGCCCCTTTGTGTATCTGTACATCACCAGCAGAGCCCTGCACAGGCCCTGCAGCAGCTCCTGGTATAGAAGATTTGTTCATTAAAGCTTTCTGGACAGAGAAACCCAGTTATAGGGTTGCCTAAGTTTAACATTTTTGTCTCTAAATGGAGGTGACCCCAGCATGCCATGAGAGTCTTGGCATCTCCCTGTGCATGCCTCCCCACTAGACTCTTTCAGGCCAAAGCAACACCTAGTTTCTGGATCATAAGAAAGATCAAGTATGAGGTAGGTGCTGAGTCTTACTGAGACTGGTATGTAACTTGGTTTATGCTGAGAAACATGATAAGAAGGCAAGCTCTGACATCTGCACACTTCCAAGGGAAAACAGCTGCTGATCAGGGACTTTTGGCTATTTGGCTTGAGTACGTTTAATGGAGGGACCCTACTTCTCATCTTGCTCTTATGTGTCTAAACTTATTTGGATCTGAGTCTTGTTCCTCTGTGCCTGAGCTTCACCAAAGACTTCCCTGATGGACTGAAGTGTTGGGAAGGTGAATGCCCTAAAGGAGTGACTCCCAAGATGTGAATCCTGATCTGCATATTCAGGTTGCTCTCCCATACCCTTCTAAAGACAGTTGCTCTAGTCCAATGTTGTTTAACTCCCTCTTTAGTATTCTCTTGACTTGGAGATGCTAGGTATCACCTTTTTGCTGAGTTACAAGATTTCATTGTTTTGCTGTTGTTGAATAGCTCCTTTTGGTGTTGGAGTTTGCTCTGGCTAGTACTTCTGCTAACTTGAAGCTATTCATGTACTAAGCCGACCACGATCTCAGCAGTAATTATGCTGATGAGCACAGATTTAAAGATTCTACAGACCAGGGCAAAGGACTGTGCTGCCTTTTACCTCAAAAGCAGAGTGCAGGCTGTGGAGGGAGATCGAGCATAGGGTTCTCACTGAAACCCCAAATGGAAAGAGAGATGCCAAAAGAGGGAATTTAGGTCAGGCTCAATGGCTGCAGAAAGTCCCACAATTATAGATGTCATCAGTGTGTAGCAGCTTCTCATGATCCCTGCTACTATGTAGTGCTCTAGAGCACCTCCACCACACAGCTGCCTCTGGGTGGGCAGGGGAATAGCTGACCGATGACGGACATGCCTCTCAGCCATGGCAGGGCTGGCTACCCAACAGGTCCCTCTCCTTTGACTGTGAGAAGGTTGACTGTCATGTTTTTGCCTTTATTTTTGGCTATGCAATTATTTTGCTGTGTTGCGATACATTTTGTTGATGTAAAAGCTGCTTTTGTCTATGCAGTCTATGTAATTAAATGTGTCTTGTCTCATTATTTCATGCCTAGAGTGCACCATCCACTCTCCAAAACTTTTTCCTACACCTTTTGCTGTTTACCCATTTCTCAGAGGTAGTGTCATTTCTCTGGTGGCAGCGAGTCCATCTGATAGAGGGTTTGAGCTTGGGGCTTTAGGAACTGATTCTTTCTAGAACGGCAGTATAATGCTATGGACTTAGCCAAAATAACTCGGTGAAAGCTTAATACTGTGATACCTAGCCTAGCTGAGTTGATGTAAGACAGAAATAATCTGTTACCTACACAGAGCAGAAACATAACCTGCCTGGAGCAGGAGAGGAAGCAGGAGAGGGTCCACTCAGCGGGCAATCTCTCACTTGAGGTACATCTTTAGTTTGCAGTCATAGAAGAGAAGCAAGAGCTCAGCTTCCAACATCTGCTTCATACTCCGTGCATGTCTGATCACATCTCTCAGTGCAGCAGCTCAACAGACCTGGAGTGCCAAGGTCAGGTGAAGGTGCAGTCAGTTCTGAGCAAAGCAGCTCTGATGGCTGAGCTCAGATCTGTCCTGTCTAGCACATCTGAAGGACCCATTTGGTTCTCCCCTCAGGGCATTCACGGATCAGTCTGGCACCCCACCTCTGCAGCCTGCTCCCCACTCTCATTTGTACTAACCTATCTGGTAACCTAATCAGGTGGTCTCTTATTTTCTGCTCTTGAAAATGTGTCCACCTTTCTATATTATTTAAGCTAATATTACATATGCACGCATATGCACACACATATATATACATATATATTTTGTGTATATATATATTTCATACATGTACATATACATATATTACATGAAGAGATAAAGGTGAATTTTCAAAGTCAAATAGTTGGAAAAGTTGAAATTTGGGTGATCTGTGCTTTCATCTCTCAACTCTTCTAACTTGCACCTACTGTCACATAATTAGGCCATGTATATTAATACAGTGACATGTGTCTTTCCTTTATGTTTCATTTTTGTGACACCCCTTGGAAACTAGTTGCAGAAATTTGAGAGTGAGATCTCTTTGTGAATGAGGAAGATTGCTTTGGAGAGGGGGAATTTACTTATAATTCAAAAGCTGTGCACCCCTGAGCCTTTTATGCAGTGTTTGCTCAAATGTAGAGAGAGTTTTTGATTGCAAACTTGTGGAACCTCCCCTGCATTGCACCACAACTCTGTTCCCCCAGATAGTTTGAGTGTTTGTATGTGTGAATGTACAAGGGGACTTGGATTTATTACTGTCCCATCAAATGCAATTTTGTCTGTTTACTTGAGTATGAGTCTGTGAATATCTCAAGAAATATCTGGAGAGCTTCCTATTTTGAATAATTCAGTCTATGTGTCTTTCTCGGAAATAGTAAGATGGATCCAGGCATCCTTGTTCCATGGTGATTACGATGCACCTTTCCATATGGTCTCAGTGTGTTTCTAGATGAGCATCCCATCAAGGAGCCACAGTTTCCTCTGTGAATGAGATATTCTAGACACTTTTCAGTCAAATTTTAATTAAATATGCTCTTGTTACTGGCTAGCTTTGCAAATGAATGAGTCTGGAATATATAAGAACTGCAGAACTCCCAGATGAAAAATGTAATTTCCCAAGTGGCCATTCAATGGAGATGAGAGTAGTAATCTGCTGAGATAGACTCCTGCAAAAAAAATTAACACAATAGTGCTTTTCTGTTTGAGACTACTTTCAAAGTTCATGTGTTGCATTTTTTAGGAAATAACATACTGTTGAGTTCAGTGAAGATATTTTTGTCCTTCTTTGCATCAGTTATTTGCTTTGCTTAATTTGGGTGTTAGATCTGGCAAAAGTATTTGAAAAAAACAATCTGTTCTTTGTGTATAATGTGCGTATATGTAATACAGTAAGATTATACAACTTTAACCAAACTGTTCTTTCACCTCTGTGACCATTAGTATGTTGGCAATTCAGCAGATGTATACAAAATAACTCAGAAATGAGAGATGGATTCATCCTAGCGTTGTATCAAACCTCTATCAAACGTAGGGTTTTTGTGTTCTCCAAAATGTAGTGCCTTTCATAATTTCTGCAGTCCAGCTACTACATACAGAGACTGCTTTCTTCAAGCATCTCACATGTATTCTGAAGAACAAATAATTTAATAGTAAACCTGAGCTGTCTAATCTTACCTGAGCATCCTTGTTTACTTTGGGCCCATTTAAAGCTGTGTCTAAAAGGACTGTTATTCATTTAATAAAGAGTAAATTTAGATTCTAGGTGAAATGTGTAAAATACTAGGATGTCCATGCTCGTGATTCCAAGGGGAGCTGGACAGCACATGCTCTGCTCAGTGTAAGGCCCCATGTGCTGCCTGGTGTAGAGGGCATTTGGAGGTACGTCCTCAAGTTATTGCTACATGTTTGGCCTGGGCAATCCAGTTCTGACTTCTACCTTGGGGCAGAAGGAAAAAAATCCCCTGCATGTGTACATAGATGAACAACTCAGACCTCTTGGCTGATAAGATGCTGGAAAAACTGAACATCTGCTTGGCTATGAGGTGTCTTTGTTTAGATCTGTTATAACATTCAGGCATCGCCTTCTCCATTTCTTCATGCTGCACTTTATTATCATCAATCAAGGATTAGAGAAGTGAATAAATGTGTGCAGGGATATACTTGCTCATATAGTGTGAAACAAGTGTTGTCACCATCATGGTTTAAGAGTATAAAAGATTTGTAAAGGAGATAATATTTTTATTAGATTAGTTTATATACTCTGAAAAAGCAGAATGTACCTTTGGCGTATACTGGTGAGTGTTACAGGCTGGAATCTACATAGAGAAATAATTAAAGAATTACAGCCTGGTCTGCAACGAGGTCATACCTGAAAGAAGTTTTTTCCTGAGGTCTCCCACTTGGTTTCAAGTAGCCTCTGACCTCGCCTAGTTCATCAGCAGAAGTCAATTGTCCCAAGAACCAAGAAGCATCAGGTGAAATCAGGCCTTGCCAAAGCCCCCCAGGGTCTTCAGAATTAGTGGGTTCCAGGCATGTTTGTCACCAGATATGATACAGATCTTTGAATGCATCATCTGCCTCCTTTAAAATGAAGAAGATGAGACTGCATAAGGTCTGCAAGTCAGAATGAACTCACATGGACAACTGAGAAGCAGAGAGACATATAATCATGACTAGAAAAATGTTCTTTTGTAAAATAGTCACTCTAACACTGGCCTCACAGTCCTGATCCTGAAGAGAAGGCCTATATAAAATCTTTATAATGAGCTTGAAGTTTCTAATACAGACCAGGGTCTCAGATTTGGCACAGTTTGTGGCCTACTGTAATACACCTCTCACCACACTTTAGCTAATCCACTGCTTTTCGGGTGCTAACTGCCTATCCCTCCCCCACTCCACAGAGGTTAATGTCCACCTCCTCCTCTACTAATATCCCTCTCTGCTCCAAACATGCTAATTACCTTTTTCTATCATGTTTGTATTGCATTAACAATGTTTAATTTACAGGCAACCTGTTTCTCTCCTCTGTTTATCTTGAGGCTCACTACTTTGTCTGACTCACTAAGGTACGTCTGAGAGTCCACTTATTTTTATCTGATTAGGCGGTCAAATAAAAGATGTGAAGATCTTTCTTCACACATACAGCTTCTTCGCAGTGGTTTTTAACCATTCTCATGCAGTTCTGCAGTATCTATCCCTTTCTGTCCATATCATGTGCAAAAGAGGGTGAGGACACACAAGCTTTGTGCCATTGAGGACTAACTGTGGGTACTCTGCTAAGGGGCAGCATGTGGGGCCTTTCAGGAGCACTAATATAGACCTCCAGTCAGAAAGCAAAACCATTACTGGATTTCCAGATGCATATCTAAGCAGTGGGTGGAGAAGCGTACACAAAACTTCTTCAGAAATACCTTTCTTTTCCTGCATAAGCAACAGGGAAAATCTAAGTGATGAGACTTACATTATTTCACAGCAGCTCCCTAGCTTTCAGCTTTGTGCTTAAGGTGGCTACAACAACTCTTGTGCCAGGACTCCAGCAGATCATGTCACTGCCAGTGTGGATCCTCACCTCTTGGCCAATACACATTTTCTACTTGCTAGCCACATGCAAAACTTCATTATGGCTGAGCCAGCATCATAGAGCATGAATTGTCCTCCATGCATTTATGTTCCTGGTACCTGGTAGTCCCTGTTAGAGGCTCTAGTATGTCCACGTCCCAGGGTTCTTTGGAAGAATATATAGATATGTGAGCAAGAAGACTGCTTCCAGGTCTCCATGAGATAAATCAGGATTTATTCAGTGACTAGGAAC
Organism: Leptosomus discolor; assembly: GCF_034619465.1. Classification (NCBI taxonomy): domain Eukaryota; kingdom Metazoa; phylum Chordata; class Aves; order Leptosomiformes; family Leptosomidae; genus Leptosomus; species Leptosomus discolor. Next base: position 59,587,213 of record NC_141395.1, on the reverse strand, counting down.
TGGGGGCTTACCATAGAATGCCTCCACCCACATAGCACTGATGCACGCTTGTTTCTGTACGCACATAAAACTCAAAGTACAGAGATCCCATCATTTAAGTGAAGCACATGCAGTTGAACTTTGGCTTCTACTGCTTTGACTACAGCAGAAAACAAGGGTCTAAAAATAAGGAAAAGTTTGCCTCTTGGAAATTTTCTAAGCAATTAATCTAAGAATTATTGATGTTTCTAATTTTGTCAGCACAGAGAGGACCATCAGTCATGCTCAGATATGCCATTTTTTTGCTGATAACTCGTAAAATGGAATAGCTTTTTAATGAAGTTGCCAGAAGAGAGGTTTGCTGCCAAAATCAAGGATATTTCTCTATCCCACTCCTACTCCTTCATCAAGTAAACTTCCAAGAAAATTCTGGCTTTGTCCCAAAGATGTTGTGTGGGGTTCTCTTATTTTCTTTTTTTTTTTTTTTTAATTTGAGTGCCTGAAAACCAACTCCAAAAACAACTTTACTGCCAACCTTTTAAAAACCAAAGGAATGACAAGATATTGTGATAGGAGGTTTCAGAAATCAGTGAGATCACTGAAACAGGTTCCCATCTGATCACAAATGAATGAATGATGTGTGGGTTTGAACTGTGTTCCTGACACGATGATAGCTACATCTTTCATTTAGATTGAGATCAAATGAATCTTACCGAGTGCTGGGTGGTAAATTGTTGATAAGTGACTGTTTTATCATCCTGTGGAGACTAATGCGAACACATCCTTATTAACCGAGTGACAGATTTTAGAGCACCTTGCAACAAAACATATACTGTTTCTTCATTAACGGCTCCCTTTCCTGGAACATTTATTAAAAAGCAGTAAGCCTTATGCGGAACATCCTTCTTCTAATGAAGAAAAAGCAAGTAGGAAATCAGAAGTTTTATATATATATATATTTGCACAGTTATCAATTTCTTAATCTTTCTTGGAGGATTCCTTTGGCAATTCACAGGAGGATCCCTGTGTTGCTCACTGATTTAAGTGACTTTGCAGTGAATTTGTTAGAACATTAAGGTATGAGACATGTTTGGTGGAACAGGATGTGCTTTTATTACTGAATAAGTGATTTGTATGGTGATTTTATATGACACTTTACAAACAGTGGGCTGATTCTTTAGTATTCATCCTGTCTCTAAGTGGTGGAGCTTAACTGGTTTTCATAACATTGGTAGCAAAGGAGAGCATTAGGAAATATTTGATGCATGAAGTGAGAGAAAGCATGGAGTGTCCAGGGAGTGGGTTGGGACAGAACTTACTGGTGAAGATGATGTGGAAGAGAGAATTGTCAGATGAAGATATTTCAAGGACATCTTAAAACATATACACAGCAAAGAGTGTGAGGGAGACATTTAAAGTACAAGGCCTTCATTTTTATAAGGCATGATACTGAGAATGCAAGAGGTTACAGGTTACTGTAGAAAGAATGGGGCACACGGGGCATACAGAGCAAAAAAAGAAACTGCAACAAATATTGCCAGAGAGATCTCTATCGGAGAGATTATGATTACGTAAAAGCATACATCTCTGAACAGATCTGAAATATTGGCCATCATGTTACTCGTGAATCTTTTAGTGAATTTTGCCACAGGCAAAAAATTCTGATTAGAGTAGGCATCTCACACACTCGCATACCTTTCCACTCCTTTCAATGTCTGAAAAGTATTGTTTCCCAGGAAAAGGAATCAGATCATCAAAATCTGAATATCTAAGCAAATGTTGGTGATGATGCTCTTCAGAGTTCAGAAACTGCTCTTAGTAATAGCAGCACTGGTATTCTACCGTAAAGACAAAAGCAGCAAGGCAAAACTACAGTGGATGAAATGGTAACAATTTGCTAGGAATTAGATACAGAGTAAGTCTTCCCTACCTATTTGTTTTGGATGATATAATTAGAGAAAGGAACACAGAGATTAAGCCATAGATGGTCTCCTTCCAAGGTTTCCACACCCTGCTGCTTTGGTCATAATATATTTCATTGTCAGGATACTGTTTTGACACAGTGTATGGTGTGGGAAACGCCAGTTCTTGGAAACGCTAATAGTAGGAACAGAAATACAGAACAAATAGAGAAAAATTTAAGATAAATTATATGACATGGACTGTGTCAAAGATAATAGAAAAAGTAAGAAAGATGGTGTTTGTTCTAGAGAGCTAAGAAAAAGCAGTGAAAAGTAAAAGACAAGGGGAAAAGAAATAAAATATCAAAGAAAGAACAAAATTATATACAATGACACAATAAATTATAGTCCTAGGAAGTGAAAAATGGGGAGAGGCACTAAAAGTCACATACGAGAAATCTCAGAGAAGCCGACATCTTGAGAACAGCAAAGAGGCAAAAGTAAACAGGCCTAAAAATGTAATAGGATCAGCACTTCTATTTATTTACAGTCACTAGGAAGCGGTGAAAAGTGGCATTTTATTCCACATTAGATGAAATCTGGTTTTACTAAAATTAAGCTTTGGAAAGATGTTTTCTGGTTGTACCACTTCTACTTTTCTACAACAATAATACAAATTCTTTGTTGTTCACATGAGAAAAAAAAATAGTTTGCTTGTCTGAAAACAGTTATCTGATGAACTTTGTTTACTTCCTTGGGGATGTTAATAGTGAAGGAAGAAATGCTGTTAACCCATTCATTTGTGGAAGAGCTGGTCTTAGTTGAATTTATAGAAAATTTTCAGTGATGGCAGAAAAGTTTCAAACCAGATTTTTCAGTCTAGATTCAGTCCTAGTTTTTATAGAGTATTTCTTACTGCAGTTTGCGTAATACTATGAACATGTAAATAATTTTTGTTGATCTCTTGCAATTTATATTTTTCACTACAGTCCATATTATGACTGTGTGATAGATGCCCTTACAAAGCTTCCTGTGTAAAACAGTATTGTTTATATGAGTGGTTACTACCTACACTTAATATTGAGAACTGCTGGGGTTTTGTTTGTTGACAACAAGTAGTAGTAAGAACATAAGGATTATACAAGCCTTTGTTTATATGTGTGTGTGAGACGGGCAGAGAAGCACAGTAAATTTTTTTTGCACTTAATTTGTAAAATGTTTTTCTATGCCTCTTAAGGGAGTTTGCTTACCGACCTTTACCATGTTGTTCAAACTCCCAAATTCATTCCCGTTGAGTAATTTCTAAAATCAGGCAGCACACTGTGTTATGCATGAAATAGCATTTGGGTAAGACACGGGTCTGCATTTTTCACAGTGGGCTGTCAGGACTGGATGTCATTCTGACTTTCAAAATGAATATAAATCAAAACCTTCTTCCGGTAACCTTATAGATTATAACCAAGCTAAGTTTCCCATCAAGTTAATACAAAATGGTGCTCAGAGGGAACAGAAAGCAGCATCTCCACATTAAATGCCTGAGATTGTTGTACACCCTGACATCCAGCCCTCCCAGGTCAGCTGCCCATGTAGAGTGGGGAGAAGCAAGTCCCCTGAGGTGGCTTGAGTAATCATCAGATTGTTAGGAAAAAGAGGAGATGCTGTCATCACCAGAGCTAGCAGCATGCTTGTCCACAGGAAACTTTTCGGGGGGCGCAGCAAAGTGCCTGAACTGGGGTCCATAGCTGAGCTTAACAAGCAGACTGAATTGCTGGACCTCCTTGGGGGCAATTATGCAGTTTTCCTGTACCTTATCTGCAGCATGAAGAATATATCTGTGAAGACAGAGGAGAGCTTTCAGGAAAAATAACAAAGGCATTGTCTTAAAACACAATTAAAATGTTACTTTGTTTTGTTGTGCTAAAATCCTTCATGTCAATATGACTTCTCAAATAAGATTCAAATTATGACTTGTCTGGATAAAGTTATCTTTTGAAAAGAAGTAGATTTATCTTCCTATTAATGTTCAAAAATAGCCATTTATCATAGAACAAAGATTTTATTTAAATTATCAATTAAAATTCTTCGTAAATGAAAGTCGCTTACTGCACTGTAATTTGGGAATTATGAGTTCCTTTCAGATGTCGGGGCTGTAGGCTGTGCCATATGTCACTGTGAGGATGTATTCTCATACATTCACAGGAAAATCTTGGGTTTGAATGATTAATTCTGTCAATTTGGCAAGACAGCATGAAGAATAAAATAAAAGTGGCTAGCCTCAAACTTCCTTAGATAACTAGGAGCTACAAACTTGCCATATGTCATTGACTTCCATCAGCAATGCTGAACAGTAGAATATCACCCTGTTCCGCAGCGTTACATGGTGCCCTAAGTCATTAATACAAAGCAGATGGCTTTGTTGTTGATTAGAGCTGGTTAGAATCTGAAATTCCCATTCCAAAAGAAATTTTGACATTTATATTTGTTTTCACTGCAAATTGGAACAAAACATCAAAATTTCCTGGTGGGGTGGATGTTAAAAATGATCTGGAAGCACCAAGTTATTTCACTTCATTGGCAATGAACTGTTTTCTCAATAATGTCAAAACCACAGTAATGCTAAAATTAACATCTAATATAAATGCCAAAATTAATAAAAAGACAAAGTCATACTGAAACTTTTTGCTTTGTTAAAAGGAAAGTATAAAGTTGAAATGATAAATTCTGACATTTTCTCAGAATTTGTTTTCCTGAAAGTGACACATTTCCACAAAACATTTTCATTTCAGCTAGGCTGCATTACCTGATGGAAATGGGTTCTACTGAAAAAAAAAAAACATTCACCCAGTGCCATTCTCCTGGGGCCTTCACTATTCTGTGAAATAAGACACACACAAAGAGGAAATTAACACTTTATCTGCAGTTTAGAAACTTCTTTGAAAACTGCTTTAAAAAATTCCTACAAATCTTACAAAATTCCTTTAGTAATCCATATCACCTCTTACATTAGGCCGCTTGTGTTCAGGCACACTTGACAGTGCTAGGTGCTGGAAAAGTCATCCCTGGTGTGGACCTTCATATTTATGAACTTGTGAACTCTGACATTATCTTAGTTCTTCTTGTTTCTATCTCCTTAGCAAAATTCTGGTCCTGGCTGCCAGAACCTCCCACTCCCACTGTCCTGTTGCCTACTTTCCCAGAGAAAGTTCCACTAAATTTCTTCCACATGGAACAAAAACTCACAGTTACTCTCCAGGTAGGAATCTCAACCATCATTCCTTTCCCCATCACAAGAAAATCTTTTAAAATATCTAGTTTGCCAGTTAATGGCTCGTTTTTTTCCAATAGCATGCTTTCATTTTATCTGTCAACACCAAGTCTCTGCTGTGGGATAGGAGACCATCTGTTAACAATGTTTTTAAGAGCAGAGTAAGCACAAATGTTGCTTTTTGGGAATCACATGCTATTTATTTACAAAGATAAAAAAAATCAAGTTCATGAATTCACATCAGCTTCTCATGTTACTTTGTGCAACAGTAGCTTCCTGCTTTAGTTTCCACTACCCTCCACCAAGGTATTGCATATATGGTTACAGAAAAGGACCGAACAAGATGTAGGACAGATTAGAAACCTGATAAAGTTGCTGCTAGATGAGTTTGATGAGTGGTGCGCTTGGGTGCTTTGGGGAAGATTACGTTACTACTGTTAAGTGCCTTACACAAAGGAGAGAAGCACTTCAGAAAAAAGGAGAGTAAGCCAAATTTGACGTGGTTGGAGATGGGAGTATCAGGATAAAGACGAATTGCAGTGACGCAGATGTGTAGGAAGGCTAGCTTTTCTAAAGAACTCTGGCCCTCTGGTACCAAAATAAGTAGTGTTATTTTCTGGGAGATCTCAGTTTTCTGGTTACAGATGCTTTTTGAGAAGCTGCCTATTGCACAGGTGCCCAAATGGAAGATGTGTTTCTTTTGAGGAGCCTGAGTTTAATTGTGGGTGCTGAGCACTTGAAAAATGTGACCTTGAGCATTTTGTGAAATGTGGTCCAGAAAGGAATTGTTAAACAAAGAGACTTTAGGCTCACAAGTTGCTCTTGTGATAGGAGACACAATAACTGCAGAAAATATCCGTCATTTGGATCGTGATATACGGTCTCCTTTTGAAACAATACAGCTAGATAAAGTCACCTCCAGCTGGAACAGGCTGAGAGATTTTACCAGCTCCCCTGCTGTTAGCTTAACACCCGTGTTTATAAATACTGCAAATGTCCTGTGCTTAGTGAAACAGTTGAATGCAGCAAAATCTGGAAAAGTAGCCTCCTGAGGGTGGATGTACTCTGTTAGCAAAGACTCTCTTGCCCTTTATCATACAAAATTAGGCAAAGGCAAACATACTTTTACAAAAATACTATTTCCATAGAGTTTGAAGAAATCAAATACATAAATATATATCTAATTCCCAAAAGAGTCATCTGAAATCCGCCAAGACAAAGAGTTAGTTATTTCGAAGACCTTAGATGGTTCTACCCAGGGTTGAAGAAAAATGTCGTGGATTTTTTCCTTACAAAGCCTATGGTAAACTGTCGTTCCTCAATATTTCACAAATGAATTATTATGAACCAAAAAAGCACGTAAATATTGGCATGATTTTTATTGTTGTGAACACTTAAAGAATGTCGAAGAAATGAAATGAAATTAAATTAAACAGTGAGACCCCTTGGGAGTCTGGGAAGAGGGCTTAACCATATCTGTGAGTTTTCCCCCTTTGTTTGGTTTCTGTTTTCTTTTTTATTTCCTTATTTGTCATTAAGCAGGGAAAACATGACTTTCAAGCTGTTCTGAGTGGGTGAGGCTTTTGCTGGTGGGCCCTGGGGAATGACTAACCAAAACTTACAGCATCATTTTTCACACATTTCATGCAGTGGTGGTCCTCTGCATCACTTCCCAAAGCACTCCAGACAAAGCCCAGGGTGCTGAGAAAGGCTGGAGGGACAGACTCCCCACCATGTGCACAGGGGAGCACAGGGTCCCCATTTACACCCATTTACACCGTGGAGGGTCACTGTAGGATTTGGGAACATTGATCTATGTGTAGCTCCAGCAGTCCCTCTTCTGGCTTTCTTCACTGCCTGTCTACCCCTACGTGGGGACAGAGGTTATACCTTAATTGAGCAGAAAACCTTCCTAAAGATGCTTAGGTGCACTCTGTGTGAAGTGGCAGAGATTTTGTGCTAAGGCAAGTGAGGTCCACCTCCCCTGAGTAAAGGCCAGGCTCTCGGTGCAGCAGCAGCAAGTAGCTGATTACCAGTAGGTTAAGAACAGACCTGGTTAATGCCCCCACAAAAGCAAAACCTGATGGGCGGAGGCGGAGCTAACAGAGTCTATTACATGAGTAAATACAAACACGCTCCTCTTTGATGAACAGGCGTACACCAAGTTTCAATTAGGAGCGGTTTGACAGAAAAGTTCTGAGACCTAAATGCAAGCCTTTAAGATGGAAAGAGTGACCAACCGTGAATGTAAGAGGAGTCATTGCACAATATGCCATGCTGTGCAAATCCACATAATGTGCTTTTTTCCCCTGACTCCCAATACTAGAAACACTCACACCTAGTCATTTTTCTGGTACCACATACTCAGCCTTACAGGAAACACTTTAGAAACAGAGGCCTCCTCTGGAAGGCCCAGTGATGCTGAAGCTGATGCAGAGGTGAGGGGGTGTGAGGGCATCATCCCTTTCACTGCTTGAGTCTGAAACACAGCTTATTGATCTCAAAACAATTTCAGCCAAGACTGTGGGCATTGCTGAGAGTAACATGATAAGCATCAGGCTGTTACCTAGTTAACCCACTGATGCTGAAGACCCTGATAGTAATGTACTAGCATTTATTGACAGGGGTACTGCCTTTCTGCTGCTTCTCCCTCCTCCACCACCAGCCCTCATTGCTAAAATGTACAAAGGAATTACAATAAAGAGAAAGGGGAGATAACACAGAGTACAAGTGGCATTTCTCTGCAAGGGCAGATCTGAAAGGATAAGAGCCTGGGCTTCTGATGTTCGATATCCATAAGCGCCTCCAAGTTTGAAACACACGAAATCTGTGCAGCTGCTCCTGCTTGGACTGTACACCTCAACTAAAACACAGAGTTACAAAGATTTTTTCTTCTATTTCTTGTCTTGGGTTTCTCCCGGCGGCTGTAGCAGGAAAGCACAGAACAGTTACTGTCAAAGGAGCAGTTAGGGACACCTTTTGTGGGGGAAGGATCCCCAGTAGTGGAGCTGAAGGAGAGGAAAGGTGACATAAAACAAAGCAGTAACTTACAGCAATGAAAACATCAGGATCCTGGGTTCAGACTAAAAGCCTAATACAAAATGAGTGAGATTTATTGTGATGAAAAGGTTATGGTAATGGGTAACTGGATGGCACATGTGTCCCATGTTCCTTCTATTGACAAATAAAGCATAAAAACTGAATGATGATCCCAACCACAGCTATTCCTCTGTTGGGTTGTTTTTTTTTTTTTTTTTCATTTCTTCATATTTTTCCTTCCTGGTCTTTAATGTCAGCTATAGTTTTAGCCAGAAGCTTTGCTCCATGCTATATGTTCCAGGCATTGGGTACTTGTTATACTGCACTGCAGATCTCTTTACTGCTGTTTCTTGTGAATATTGATAAGGGAATGTCAGATTTTTTAAATGAATTACTGCTCATGAGTTTTATCCATTTTTTGCTGTTTGCCAGTATAAGCAGATAAATTGAGGATGGCAAGGCTCAACATTTTATTCTGTATGTATTTATTTTTTTGCTAAGTCCCTCTGTGATATTTAATAAGTTTGGTTTTCTTTCAAAAATATGTTTCAAGATGATGTTTTTAAAAAAGTTAAACAAAAGCCTTTCTTGGCAAGCATTGCCAGACTGGTTACTAAAATGAACATGTGAAAACAAACTAGAAATGGCCAGAAGGAAACAAAGTAGCTGCTTCTAAGAGCCTGCAGGGTAGTTTTCTGTAGGACTGAGAAGAAAAAAAATCTGTTGACCAGGTAGCACTTGTGCTTCATTAAAGGAAGCTCAAACCCAAGAACATATTCTTCCCAGCGCTGCTGCTAGTGTAACCAAAAGCACTATGTCCCACGAGTGGGATCCTGCACTGGCACTGAAATTTCCAACAGGAAAGTGGAGAGCAGTGCTGGAGGTGTCTCTGAGGTTGTGAACATCAGAAGGGCAAAACAATGAGAAAGAAGAGTGCTCTGCCTGACCTGCTCGTCAGGAGCTCAGTGAATGATGTGGAGTTTCCCAGTGCTGGGTCACAGCAGAGATCACTGAGCACACATGTTCCTGCCTTGCTCACCTGAATCTCACTGGAGAGCTACAAGATGACAGATAGTACATTGCCCACATTTACTGTTGGGTTTGCATTCATGATCAGGCCATGGCAACGTTGGTGTTCCAGCCACAGGGAAGTAGCATACATAGACTGGAGGAGAATGTGTCATTTGAGATAGCTGCTGCTTTGAACCATCTCATTATATAGCTTGTACAGCAGTTAGCAGTATTACAGCCTGGAGGAATAACTGACCTTTTGAAGGAAACTTGGCTTTTATACCAGAATGTGTTCACCAAGGCCTTGGCTTTTGTAAATGCACATACCTTCCCCCATTCTGAAAGAGCGTGGACAAAGAGGAACCAGAAGTGCATCTGGAAATATGTGTACGTTGGATCACAAATTACAGCAGAATCTGCAGAGACTGCCATGCACTGCAGTTGGTGAACTGACATTTGGTATCTGAAGCTTTACCAAGCAATGATAGCAGCTGGCAGAGGAGAAGGAAGAGAGTAGTTCTAACTCTGTGAAGCGTTGAGAACATGGCAAAGTTTTGGCCTGGAAGCCCTGGGGAAACATCCCCAGAGAAAGTGTCGCGCTCTGAGATGCACTGCAGTCTGCCCCTGACGTTCACCCCTTATCTCAGGGTAAGGGGATGCCATGCTGCAAGGTTTGGTCAACCAGAGGTTTCATCAGCCAGGACAAAGCAGCACCCCTTCTTTGAGCTTGTGACATAGTGGAATTGCACAGTGACAGGCAGAGAAATAACTGGAAGGAGTGGCAGAGGCAGAAAGTGGTGGCAGGAGAATTTAGCTTAGAGGAGCCCTATATTATGCTCTGTGGAGGCTGGTATGTAGTGACAGGAGATGAATACTGGTGGGTAGGACATTCAAGAAGGTGAGATCCCTGCTGTATCCAGATGTGTAGACAGTTTGAGAGATAGAGATGGTGTGTTTTGAGTCCACTTGTCACTTGTCCATGTTTCTGGTAATGATCAATCATTGCTCTAGAGGAAAAACGACAGCAGTGGCAGTGAGCGGAGAATCATGGGGTCTGTAGAAAGCATTTGTACTGCAGACAAGTCATTAGGTGTTGCCACAGGGGACTGACTCTTTCTGGTGCCCGGTTTTCTCGAGACTGTCAGGTAGCAGCGCTGGTTCAGAGTGATGCTGTTGTCCTGCTCAGCCTTTGGTTCATTCCAGCAGTCATCAGGAACTTCTTCAGCTGTGTGGCAGAGATTGAAATCCCACGCTTGCGAGTTTCAGGGAAATTCTCAATTATGTGTTAGAAATGGTAAAGACAGCAGTGCCCCCACAAGTGTATTATTTCTTGGAAACCAGTCAGATCCTGTGTATAAGAAACCAAGAAACAACCTTTTCTGAAGACAGACAATAATGAGGTGGTTCCTCTGTTTTCTGTAATATTACTGAGCCATACTATTAGTCAAGTAAGCTGTTACTGTAATGTCTATCATCCAGCTGTCTCTCAGCTATGCTGGAGAAGTGTCCTTCTCGCTTTAGTGGTGTGTTACTGAAACTTTCTCCATCCATGCTCCAGAATTGCCTCTGTGTGCATCCTGTGGCTTTAGGGGTGTATAAACCGGCTGTGTAAGAGGCTTCGTGCATTGTCCAGTGTTATTTCTCTGCCATTGAAAGATCATTTCCTAAAGCTCATGTTTTGTTATCTAGTGCTTTCTAATTTTAAATTGTGGAATAGCACTGAAATAAAAAAATAGAGCTTTCGTTGCTTCTTTCTGGAAAGTTTTCTGCCTTCAGTTTTACACAGTTGGTCTCTGTAGCCAAGTCTATGGTGTGAAATGCCTTGCTATCCCCGCTGGAAATATATCAGGCAGGACTTGTCTTCAAACTGATTCTTTATACCTTTCAGGTGCCTTGTACCCTGTTAGCTACGAAGTACTCAATATTCTAAATTCTCCATTTTTAGAGCAACACTTCCCTGGACAAGTGCCCCTTTCTCATCATCATACTTTATCTCAGCAGTGGACTTTCCTTCAGATTTAAGCCTAAATCAAAATTAAGACATCTTGCTTAATTAAAGAAAAGGGTTGTCTTTATATGGTGGATGTCAAGTTTGAAGAACAAGAGCATTGTCAGAAAAGTGTTGCTAGCACTTCCTTATTATAGCAAATGCCTAACTGAAAAAAAGAAATTTGATTTCTTTTAAGGAAATATGTTTAGATGCTTGCATTGCATTCACACAGAAATGTGATAGCTGTATGCTCTTTGCTGCAGCTTCTCAGCTCCTGCGAGGCCATTGCTTAAGCAGCCAATATGTTTGCCTTACCCTGAGGTTTCAGACTGAGGTAACAACTGTAAACGAGCAGCAGCAAACTGCTGACAAGAGGCACGTGATAGAATAAGTGTTCATTGCCTTTCTGTCAAGTCAGTTCTCCCTGTTTGAGGAGAAGGCTGTAACAGCATCGATGTCCTGTCTGCACACAATATACTGCACTGTGGGGAAAGTCCGTCAGTGTAGTGTCAGTCACTACTTTATTTATTCTCTTAGATGCTGAATTGTCACAGCCTCTTGTCTGTCAAAGAGCTCTATCATCAGTCTTGTCTTAAAAACTCCACACTTAGACCTGATTAAAGCAAGCTCTAAGTATTGACTTTGTGGAGCAGCACCTATGACATTTCCCTAAATAGTCACTGAACAGAGATTCTTTCCATAGCAACCACACACTAGCGATACTTTCCTTTCTGATCTTCTGTAGTTGTTGGCTGAAATGGTATCAGCCCTTCAAGCCATAAACACATCACATCCTTTTACCAAACAATATTGCCTTCAGAATTAAGACATTAGTATTTTTATATGTCATGTTGTCCCATATCAGAAGTCATTCATATATATTATGTCTAACACCATTGTATCAGAGGAAGAAACTGTAGAAATGTGATTAAACATAATCAAATTATACAGTATACAAAACCACTTATTTTGTCTTTGTTTTGCGTACCTACAACATCCATTTCTCAGTATTGTCAATATTTTACTTTGACACTGCGATTGCCATTTACTGTTTACTTGCTGTATTTTTAGCATTTAATCATTTATTAGAAATGTGAAAGATTTACAGAAGCGATAATGTGTGAAAAAATGCCTAAAATCAGATTCAATTTTATTTCATTCTGTGCAGTTATTGCTGTTAGCTGACATTGTATTGTTAGCTGACATTCTCTTAGCTCACTGTATTCTGCCCATAATCTCATCTATCCTGAAGAGTCAGGCAGCAGCGTACGAAGTGATTATAAGGACCTTAAGTGTCTTCAAGGATTTTCTGTACTTGGATTGCAAAAGGATTTTTATCCAATGTTGATAGAATGGGCACAATAAATCCCATCGTTACAGTTCCTAGAATATCACCTATTAATAAGGAACAATCTGGAGGGCAAAGAACATGATACAAATTCATCAGAAGTGGACTCAGAAATAATCCTACCAGTTTTGACTGCGTTGCCTAGCATCACAGCGGCTGTGGATTTCCAACCCTTACTGCAAGTCACACATGGTTAGCTCTTCCTTTCTGCCTGGAGAACATAGATGTTTCTGATTGTGTTGTTTTGCATCTACCAATGCAATGCAGTGCGTTCTGCTATTCTGTGGGTTTTACTGTTTGATAAAAATATGTTGCACCTGCAGCCATATGTAGCTATAAAGGCATAATTTTTTGGACTGAAACACATTCTTATTGGCTACCTCTTGAAGGCCACTGCCCGCATGTTACCTCACTATTTTATTTTTCAAAAGACTCTGAATTAGAATTCTGCAGGCTGAGTTTTGCATTTTCAAATGTTTGAGATATTAAAAAGCAGCAAGGGATTATATCGCTAATGCCAGCTCACTCCTACCGCAGCTGGCTTGCGCGTCAGAGATCTTCCCTTTCTGCTCTGATGGTCTGAAAATTGTGCAGCCTCTGGGGCTGTGGAATAGCTGCCGACCATGGGGGTGTGTAGCTGCTACCTACTCTGTGGATTTTACTGGTTTGTTTTTTATTAAACTTGTGCCACTCTAAACTAAGTCTGGCCACCTCACTTGTCCGGTTGCTTTTCCATCCTGCTGGCAGACCCTGCTCGCTGTTGTTTTGCCTGACATAAACCGGTCTGGCTGCCCTAATGTAATCCGTTCACTCAGCTAACTCACAGGTTGTTTATTATGGATCCCATCCAACACCCGCTGAAGGCAATGCAACCTTCAGCTGCCTCGGCAGCTGTTGGACTGGGCCTATAAAACAGGGACTTTTTTGCTATTTTCAGGGTATTAAGAGCTAGAATTACTTTAAAACTGTACAGTATGTTTTGATCAGGATGAAAGGACGAAAGGCAATAGAAAAAATTTCCTTTGAGATGGCATCTTCCACTTTCCAAGTGTTTTGAAGATACGTTGGAAAAGAAGACATTGTTTGAATCAAGATAGTCACCTCGGCCCCTGAAATGGTCAGGGGACTGAAAGGGTCCCATTGGGCAGGACTCCTCAACCCTTTCAGCCTCCTCTCTGTGAACTGTGTAGGCAATGACTAGATAGCTAGTTACTAAACAGCCAACAGTGGATCCTGTGGAGACACAGACAGATCTAGGATGGATACCACCATTTTACCCTTGAGAAAGAAAGCTTTTTGGTCATTCTGATCCAAGAACACAGGAGATTAAGGAGTCAGTCCTCTAGCTGCCTTGGGGAGTTCAAATTCACCTTGGGGAGAAGGGGTTTCTCACCACAGGAAACGGCATCAGCAAGGGGAGCCTCAATTTCTTCTTCCCGGTGCCAAATAGAAGAGACAGTAGATCAGCTTCCTGTGGTGGTACATTTCTCAATAGCTGCTTCTGACATGAAATGACACTGTGTTATTCTTTATTTTTTAGAAGTATTACCTTGGTCTAGAAGGACATTTTAGTGAATGCTTATTAGCCACTCCAGACACCATTCATAAATCCATCTCTGTGGCCCAGAGACTCCATTCTGACAACAGTGTGGAAGTCTTGTATAAATTATTTTGCAATTTCAGTTGTGACTGTCATCTGCATGACAAATTCTCAGGCAGGTTTCTGTCAGTAGAGAATATCTTCCCACAATTCAGGTATAATGCTAAACTTCCAGCAAAACTGATGATGTTGCCTTTTGGAGCCAACACACTCAGGCTCCAAAATTTAAAACCCAAAGGGCATCAGTCATTAGTAAATCTGCTGCACAATGTGCTATGTAGCAACTTGCCTTAAATAAAATATAATTAAGGTGATTTAACAGAAGCTGTATCAAATAATATTTATTAATGGTTAATTTAAGGGAAACGAATTTCTCAATTTTTTGCCTGGGTACTTTTTTTTCTCCCCCTTTTTTTTTAAAGAGATTTTTTCCAAAGAGCCATGACCACCCAGATTACTATTACTCAGTAGTAGATCCAATTTCTGGCTACAAGGAGAATTAAGAAGCACACTAATAATTTGGGGTAGGGGAATCCACCATTAATAAAATCTTTTCAGATTTTATCTGCATTTTGAACTAAAATGGGAACTGGTCCATGCCAAACAAGAGAGGCAACTTCTGGGTTGCTCTGTTAGATTCTGCCTATAAAGATATATCTAGAAGAGTTTTGGAGCTCCTGGTTTCAGTGTACACTGCAGATGCACCTTGATCCCATTTTGGAGCAAGACTGAGGAAACATAGTCCTTTGTAGCAAGCTGTTTTCTACCAGAGGTACAAAAAATGTATCTCATTCAGGTTAGTTCCTCAAGACAGTTGGGTGACTGTGATGGGGAGTGTGCTGCAACACACAGCTACTAGTCAGCTACACCTTGCAACATCCATTGCTTACCTCATGATTTCGAAGTCAAAGTAGGATGGCAATAAATTCAATGCAATTACAGTTCTCCAGACCGTGAAAAGACAATGTATTCAACACGTAAATTAGGCTTGTTAATCTCATAGTACTAGATGCTGCCCAAAGTTTCAGTTGATTCCCAAGAGTGACTTGTCATCAGAAAACTCAACATCCAGCATATTGTTCTTCCACAGCTTCCAAGCTAATAGTTATTAATCATTCATAATCATAATTCATATGTGTTTCTTTGTCCTCTGCAGGTAATATTTTGACACCAATATGGGAAAGCAAAACAGCAAACTACGCCCTGAAGTTATGCAAGATTTGCTAGAAAGTACAGACTTTACAGAACACGAGATCCAGGAGTGGTACAAAGGCTTCTTGAGAGACTGTCCGAGTGGACATTTATCTATGGAGGAGTTTAAAAAAATATATGGGAACTTCTTCCCTTATGGGGACGCTTCTAAGTTTGCGGAACATGTATTCCGCACTTTTGACGCCAATGGAGATGGAACAATAGATTTCAGAGAATTCATCATAGCCTTGAGCGTAACGTCGAGAGGTAAACTGGAGCAAAAGCTGAAGTGGGCGTTCAGCATGTATGACCTTGACGGGAATGGCTACATCAGTAAGTCAGAGATGCTGGAAATTGTGCAGGTATGTGCTGCTTGGAGGCACCCCTTGGCCTCCCTCCTTACTGCCAAATTATGAAGCAATGTTGCAATGAGACACTGAATGAAAATCTCTGGCAGCATTTGGGGGTTTATGATCTTGGTTCTCTGTATAACAGCTTGAATATAAAATGTTATTTCATTTGGCAAAGGTCGTGTCATAATTCAAACTACAACATTTGATATCCATTGCAAGTCTTTCCTGAGCAACATTGTGTGGGAAGTTCTCCCTTGGGAGTTCTGTTGGGCTGGAGCACAGCAAGTAACCTGCTGATAAATGTGATTTTGTCCTCTGGGAAATCACTGTCAATTAATTACAGCTGGATCAAGTAGGTGTCTTAGATCAACCAAGTATTCTACTTTTAAGGAAGGCAATTTCCCTCCACAATAAGAAACAGATTTACTTTGAAATCATACTGTTATGAAGAACCAGTTCACATATTTCAAAAGGTGAATGTCTGCCTAATTCCAGTGAGGTCTGGATACTTAATTTCATACTAGCTGTCTTCGTATTAAGTTGCCAGTACAGATAAACCTTATCTGGGTAGATGATGATTCCATATACAGCTTCTTTGGACACATTTTCTTGTGGTGTTAGTAGGAGTCCCATCTCACTTTGGCTTCCTCTAACATGTTTTTACCCTCGAGGCACATCACTCTACTGAAAGCTTTAAAACATTTTTGATATGGTAGTATATTTACACAGCTTGAATCTGTATAATGCAGCACTGTTTAGGAAAAAAAAAAAAAAAAGGCTGTTATCAAGATCGTTTCTTTCCCTGGAAATTCTGAAGTGCTAACTATGTACTGTACTATTCAGACTTACATTTGTGCTGGAAATCAAGGGAAAGGAATGCACACAAATTACAGGCTGTGATGGCAAACTGCGTGTACAGAGTAAGCCTAACACACGGTGCCCTTGTCTTTCTCCAGGGCTCTTCTCATGTCCTCCAAACAGTAGCCAACACCTGCACTTGCACTGCTTCAGCAAGGCAAGATACAGAGGTCAGCTGCAAATGTAGGGTTGTGGTGTCATTTTTCACTCATTCTGTTTGGTGTTCCTGGGTCTGAGTTAAAGGGCAGGATTGCATTCAGACACAGAGACCTCCCTGTCTCTGTGCCATGACAAACCCCATGTAATATTTGCATTAGAAGATACTCTGTTCCTTACAAATCTTCCTCTCCCCCAGGTAGGGTAAACAGACTGTCAACTATTGTTTTTCTAGCTGCATTTCTCCTCATAAGAGAACAAAGAGAAACCCAAAAGAACTAACAAAGTACAAAGCAAACACAAGGAGCCAAACCCGAGAAAGCACCTGCTCCTCAGGAGGAGGAGACGCCGTAGGGACCACAGGACCCCTTGCTGCTGTCGAGTAGCCCGGGAAGGCCTCAGAGCTCAGCAGCAGCACAAGCCCCCCAGACCAGAAGATTTAGAAACAAGTAGAACAAAGCCACAAATGTGTTCATGTCAAATTTAATAAAAACATCAGTGGCTGGATTCTCTGTAGCAAGTCAATCAAGCCAGCAGCTTTTTTCAGTTACCCCATATCTTCTCACCAGCGCATTTAGAAGCCGAAAAGCTCTGCCTCCTCTTCACAGCAATCTTTGTACCAAGCCGTAGCATTGTCCTTTACAACCATGATGCTATCATCAAATGAAACTGCAGCTTAGGAATCAGTGTACAGAGACATTTTGACAATTTGTACATCCAACACAGAGCAACACTTTGATTGTATACAGCCCTCAGCCTGGCACTCCAGCCCTCCCACTGCACTTCTTGGGAGGTTTGGCTCTCTCCTTCTTTCAGATCACTCCTGAAACTCAATTTAGCGATGCTTTCTTTCATTTACTGTCACCCTACATTTTGAGGGACGACACAAAAAGCAGTTAGGAAATAAACAGTCTAATAAGCCTGAGCAACAGTCACCTCTGCACTGTGGACCATCAGACCATCAGCAGTTTTCCAATCAGAAAAGCTGCCCTTTCTCTAATGGAGCTTCCCATGAGGCAACGTGCTTGTAGATCTCACCCCATTCTCTTCTTCCAGTTTTTTATGGTCACAGTGATCTCGCTGTATTGCACTGGTCACTCATCGCTCCTCCCGGAGGGATAGGATTTGTTGCATAGTCTCCAGAAGCATGTTAGTCTGATAGGTGAAACTGAAGTAGACGAGCACATTTTCTTGCTTTATTGAGAGGTTCCTTTGATGTAGAGTGATTAAACTTACAAAAAGAAAACAGCTAACCACTCTTTCTTTCATTTACAAAAGATGGCTATTTTTTTAATATGGAAAGACAAGATTCTGTATCAAATGTCTTCCGGGGGGGGGCCTCAGCCATCACAATCTTTCTGATAGTGAAAAACAGAACTCTGTTATATCTCTGATATATGTCTCAGAGGAACCTATTACAAGTCCCTTATCTAGCATACATTTGCATATTTATATAGCAGGATTTATTATGTTTTCATGAGACAATGTGTCAAAACGAATGCTAAAAGAAACACCATCAATCTAAAAGTCTTAATTTCACAGAAAAATACTGCCCCTTTTACTGTGGGATTACCGTATATTATAAAACATAGGGGCAAGGCATGCCTTTTTTCTTTTTCAGACTGCTTTTCTTTGTGCTTTGAAAGTCCTCTTTCCGTAGTGATTTTCACTGTTATGCTGATGGTTACTTGCATTTCCTTTCACATGCTCTGGCCTAGTCTAACACCTCTGTAGGCATTGCCCTGTTGCTCAGCATTGCAAGAAGGTGCTTGTGGTAACAGTGGTAGGAGCAGCAGCAGTGAAACAGCAGAGCTACTGGTTACGTGGCTCACGTCCCACAAGAGCCCTAGTAACTGGCCAGCTGCCAAGGAGATGAACGTGAATGGCCTGTAACAGCTTTTTGAAGCCCATTTTCTCTGCAAAACAACGGGCTGGTGGGCAAAGCACCTGCATTCCTTTAAGCTCCGTTTACCATAGTGCTGTTAATCACGTACACGTAGCCTTACACACGCTCACCACACCTGCCATGAGCTTCCCCTAGACAAGTCTCCAAAAAGCCCTGCTTAGAGACATGAGCCATCCACGTGGAGCTGACTGCACAGTTCGGAGGATCACATAACTTGAATGACTTCAGTGGTGGATTGATGATTGCAGAGCCTAATGAAAGAAGGTCCATGGGACACTGCTACACCTACCAGGCACAGCACATCTGCAAAGAACTGTGGGAAGATGCTTCATAGCCTGCCCTCTTGACAGACCTCACCACAGATCTTCTCAGATTCTCCTGCTCCAGAAATGCTTTTCATGTCTCCCATATGTTTACCTATAATCTAAATAGCCCAGTCCACTCAAAAATAGCTGCAAACCAGCTGGAAGATTTGTGTTTGTTCCCCTTGCTGAAATGGGACATATTTTGTGAGAGTCTCTTAAAATAAGAGTTCAAATAAGAGATGGAAACCTTGATCTAAGGGTGCATTTTTTCACCGTATGGAGTCATGAGGCATCTTAAGAATACTGAGCTGAGAAACGAGAACAATGCTTTCAGTTTAATACAAACAGCACACATTTCAGTTGCCGGGCTAGCTTATTTGTAAGCCAGGAAGAAACAGAAGCTGGTAGGCGAAGAAGCAGAAGCTGATATGGCTCTCAGTAAAGACAGTGTCAAAAATCCCCATGAGACTGAGAGGAAAGCAATTTTTTCAGGCTGATTATTCACTTCATGAGACTTTTAGCTGTCAAAATTTATTTCAACAGAGTACAAAGGATTGACTGAAAATTCTTGCTGTCGTTGCTGCCACCACCGTAAGGAGCTCTTTGACACTTTGCCAAATACAGCAGGAAACTGCAGCCCTCCACCAAGGTTTCTGGCCCAAGTGCAGCAGTGGCAGCCAGTGACTGGGAGCAAAACCTGTGCGAATGGGCAAAGGGATAAGATTTGCCCTAAATCACCCATCGCCACACATCCACATGCAAACGTAAAATCAAAGGGGAGAGTTCAGTGAGGAACCAGCCAGTTCAGATGAAGCTGGAGCCTGTGCTCACTCCAGTGATGCACACAGGGCTCTGGAGGCACAATTTCTTGGTGGCATTTAGGGGCACCAGAGATCTGTAAGGAGCCCTCCTGACAGAAGTTCACCTGCAAAATCTACCCTGACTCAGGTGGCTGACAGATAACCACCTCCAAACCTTCTCAGGCTGAATGCTACCAATGGCTTTCAGCCCAAGTACTGCGAGGCCAAGGAGCTGTACTACAAGTGGAGTGGAGCCCCTGCAGTCTTTCAGTCCCAGGTTACAGCCCACAGCTGGTACAGCCCAGCTCCACGCATTTATCACATGAAACCAGCTTCCTTTCAAAGCTTGCTCTTTCAAGCACACGATAAATAGCTCTGTGTAGCCACATTGAATTAATATGGGGCAAGTCTCAAGATTCTTAATCAGCTTTAGCTGGCTTTTACTTTGGGAAAACTTCCCACTGAATTTCTGAGTAAGGACATAAGAATTTGTCCAGAGTAACCATTTTCAGCATGAAAGGAACGCTTACTATGTTATTCCCATCTGGCTTTCCTAGAATATCTCATCTGTTATTCTCTTCACACGCCTCTGTGAAAAGGACCCTGTAAGATGAAGTCATCTTGAAGTGTGTTTTTTTTGTCCTAAAAATCTGCATATTCTTACTATGGTTACTTTGATCAGGGCAAACACGTCTGCACTCCCAGTTTGGGGCATTCCTCCCACACTTTCAATACAGATTCTCTGCCTTGCCATCCTCTCACCCAGAGTGAGGGAGTGACCCCTCCACCTCTCTTCCTACCCCAGACAAAAGCCAGACAGCTTAAGATGATTAAACACTGGCAGATTTATAAACCTCATCTCTGCTCTGACCCATGCGAGCCTTGCATGCTGAGAGGATGGGGAAGGTGTAAATTCTTACTGTTCACCCTCTACTTTTTTTTTCTTCCCCTGTTGTCTCCTTCCTCCACCTCCTTCACCCCTATGTTCATCTGCTTGCATGTTGTTCCTTTCTTCTATTCTCCTGGTTATCAGGTGATCATAGTTGTGTGGACAGCATCCCTGCCTGTACTGAGGCTCTGCCCAATACCTTGGCACCCCAATTCTCTTGGGAGCCTTTGGGCACTCCCACAGCGCAAATCGATGATGATGATGATGATGATGACAACGATGATGATGAAAATGTTGCCCACAACTTCTCCGTTCAGCCAACAGCTGTTCAGGCTGAAATGTTCTCCTCTGTTCCCCTGCTCGGGTCCATAGCCAGCATTACAGACTTACCAGAGGCTAGACCAAGAATTCCACAGCCACGGTGTTGGTGACATAGCTGAGGGCACAGGTGTTCGAATGTGCTAAACATAAGCAATGAATAATTAATTAAGCAGACAAATGCCCTTCTCAGGGTGTAACTCTAAGTTATTTAAAGGCCAGGAGATGTGAAAGGTGAGCTGCTGGCAGAGAAGCCAGCAAGATGGCCAAGGAAGTGGGAGCTCCCCAGTCTGAGTGTAAAATATCTGCACTGCTTAGCAGCATCCTCCAGCTGGTGAATCTGTTCAGTCATGTTCCCGGAGCTAGCCCTTGGGGACCCTGGGCCAGATGATGGGAGCGTGCTAGGCAGAGTGCCTTCATGAATGGGAAAAAGGGAGATTTAGTGAGCAATCCTGGGCTTGTGCCAAGCACCCCCCCTCCCAGAGCAGAAGGAAGCAAAGAACAAATAGCTAAAGCAATCATGTCTGTAGTAACTTTTCAACTGACTGCTGCAGACACTGTGTTGGGGGGAGGAAACAAGAATTTGAATCAGTGGAAGTGACCCACATCTACAGACCAGGGCTGGAGGGCAAAGTGACTGCCCAGTGCAGCACCCGTCAGCCAGAGGCCAATGAGCCACAACAGGAAGCAGAAGGAGCTGGTCAGACCAGGGCAACACTGCCTTGGGTTGGGATGTGCTGCCTCTCCAAATGTCAGGGAGGCTTCCCCAAGGCCACCACCCTGCAGCTGTCCAGCTGCTGCTGTTCTCCCAGCTGTGTGGCACCGTAAAGATATCTAATGCAAAAAATACTTGTTTACTGGTACTGCATGCCCACATTTGCAGGCAACAATTGGATAACCCGTTCAGAGACAACTACTCATCCTTTTTTTAAAATTAACATTACCTCCCTTTTAGGGGCGGCTAGTACCATACATGACTAATGGATTTGTCTGTGCAGAGAATAGCTGTGGGTGGCACCAGTGCCATGTGGGACCAGAACATCTGCTCTCCGCGGAACAAATGGTGAATGGGGTTTTGATCTGTGTACACACACCAATCCCCAAGGAAAAGGCCGCCTCCTTACTGGTCAAGTCTTCATTATCTGTGAGACATGGCAAAAGCAGTGAGTGAGTCACTGCCCTCCCCCAGACAACCAAGGAGATGGAGGGAAGCAAAGGCAGGGTGAGGGGACAGGAGTGGTGAGGACAGAGCCCATGTGGTCAAAGCATGGAGAAACACCACAGCGTGGGGCAAGACCTTGGTGGGCTTACCATTCCCACAAGCACTAGGAGCTGCCAGTGCCTAACATGCTGTACAAGTGATAAATTCATCTGAAGACTGTTTCAATTAGGAAAAATGTAACCTCCATCCAAAGCCAGGTTGTGTTTGACCATCACTAAATAAGGAAACACAGCATTTCATAAATGATTGTCCCACTGAAGAGGGCAGCTACATGTACCGGTGCTACTCAGCTCCCTCCAGCATCCAGAGAACAGGTTCCAGATGATGTTCTCGGGACATTTTCTGCCTGTTTCTGTCACTAGGAGATAATCATACCTCTGCATTAAGATAATGTGTTTCTTACCAGCTCTTTGCTCCTGTCATGTCACACAGGCAATCTATAAGATGGTTTCTTCAGTAATGAAGATGCCAGAAGACGAGTCAACACCAGAGAAGAGGACAGAGAAGATCTTCCGCCAGATGGACACTAACCGTGATGGTAGGTATCCTCCAGATGCTGGGGCAGCCACCTCTGCCCCCCATGCTGGGTGGCTGGGGTGCCCTGCCCGCACAGGACAACCCCCCAAACCCACCACTCCTCCTTTGACCGCCAAGGCAAAGCCACCGCCATCCACAGCCACCTGGGTGCAGGCAGGCAGGGCTTTACCTTGCAGGTTGCTTTCCCAGGGATTTTCCTTGGGGTTCCCCAGCTTCCTTCCACTGTGCTTCTCTGGAGGCCGGGCAGGTGTGCTGCAACCCACCATGTGCGCTAAGAAAATGTGTTTCTTTTCTAGGAAAGCTGTCTCTGGAAGAGTTCATCCGAGGAGCCAAGAGTGATCCATCCATAGTCCGTCTCCTGCAGTGTGATCCCAGCAGCGCCGGGCAGTTCTGAACCCATTCTTTGGATGAATTATGTATCTGCTTTTTTTTTTCCTTGCCAAACAACATTCATGGTAGTGTTGCCTCTGTACGGCCAATTATGCCTTCATTTGTGGCATCTTATAGCTTCTTTTGTTGTGGATTAATTATAAGAATGCTGAATTGCTCTTAACAATTTGTCCAGAGCACGGGCAGTACTGTTTTAAACAGATATTGTGGTGTTATCATTGTTTCAAAGATTTCGTTTTGTTGTTGTTTTTTATTTTTGTTTTAAAATGTCTGTTTTGGAAAGTACACATTGAGAAGGAGTAAACCAACAACAAAACTCTTGGCAGCAAGACACACTGACAGATTTTAGATTGCTGCTTTAGTAGCTAAGTATTCACCCACAGGACCCGAAAGCATAGTAGAGGTTGAACCAAAGGGTGGAGTAGGATTCACCTGGAACATCCTCTCCTGTCCAGGAGGCACCCATTAAGGTCAAAGACAGGATTGGGAAGAAGTATGAAAGCGCAAAACATGTGCGGGGTGTGTCATCCACACCCCTGCTCCTATGCCTCATTGTTTCAATGCTGTGAACATTTTCCAGGTTGTGAAGGAGAAGGGGAAAAAAAAAAAAGGTTGACATTTTTACTAGGTTTACAGTGGTTGATTTCACATGGTTTTATCTGAAAACTCAGCAGTTTGCAATCCTGATCCCCAAATCCACAACTGACAATACCTCTTGCTATTTGGGATCAGCAAAGGCAGGCAGATATGGAAAACTGGGTCTTGACAACAAATTTAAGGGAGATGATACATGTTGAATGTGAAATTTTCAGGTTAGTAACGAAGCAGTTTCTGCTGAGGAGAGTGGGCATTCACGTGAGGAACTCATGGACACCTGCAAGCAGCTCCAGCTGAGGCACATTTGTTGTTCTGAATGCTCTTGCACAGTATGAAGTTTTGGGGGTGTTTTTGTCTCTCTCCACATAGCTAATGGAGTTTCTGGGCCTGCTCTTAGGGGAAGGCTGTCATCAAAACTTGTTTTAAACATAAAATTGTAGCATTTATATTTCATTTATTTTAGTAAAGTTCAAAAAATCTGTACTGAAATGAGGAAATGGTACGCTTTATGGTATATTTATATATATAAAAATTAAAACAAAAAAAAAGATCAGCTCCTGAGAGAAATGTTGAATGTTTATCTTTTCACCTAGATGCAGGAGTTCTGAAATTTGCTGCTGCAAAACTTTACGCTTTGGTCAAAGTTGCTGTGTGCAAAGGTAGTACACATACGTGGGATTTCTTAGGGACTTTACAAGCGCTGCTGCAACGGAAAAGCTTTAGCGACAGGAGGCATTATGCTGACTAAATTGGCATTAATCTGTCATTAGCTAAAGTCTGCTCTGTGATCCTGTTGGAGAGGTACCCATGTAGGCAGTGCACAGAGTTGGGAATTCATGAGCTCGTTAGAGTGACCTTTGTCTGACAGGCAAGGTTGGCGTTTTGTCAAGTGACCTTGTAGATGCTAATCCCCAGTAGCCTTAATTTAAAATAAACTAAGTAAAATAAGTCTGCTTTGCAGACAATGATTAGCTAAGTACTAATTAGAAGTCATGAATAAGTAGCTGAGTATGAGTAATTTTTTGTTGAACACTAGCTAGCATGTACAATAACAGAGAGAAAAAATCCTACACTTAATTTTTTCCATACCATTTGCTTTGCCAGGTGTGAAGTGCAGAGCATATTAAAATAAAATAAAAATAAATTGAAAATAACATTGCTAATCAGTTGTACTAAAATTATCATGAGTGGCTAATTACACTCAATAAATGTCT
Source organism: Leptosomus discolor (assembly GCF_034619465.1). NCBI lineage: Eukaryota > Metazoa > Chordata > Aves > Leptosomiformes > Leptosomidae > Leptosomus > Leptosomus discolor. The sequence continues at coordinate 59,562,344 of NC_141395.1, read as the reverse complement.
TCAGGCACACACATCAAATGATCACCAAAATCCAGCTGATGATACATTCCTATTGTACTGACCAAAATACTGAGCAGAGGTGTGTGTGCGAAAATGAGAAAGCAGAAGAGGCCCAATCACAGACACATACAAATTTCAATAACTAGCACTTTTAGCTGTTACAAGCATCACTGGCAAATTTTGCACCATTTCTTCCAGTTGATGGAATTGTTCCATATCTCTTTCTCCCTGACCTTCATTAGACATCCTGTGCACAAATCTAACCCTTCAAAGGAGAGGCTGTGCCTAACTTCTTCAAGGTAACTTTCTGCTTTATCTGGAGAGGTTCTGACCCTCTCTCCCTTACCCACCACTTCATGTGTATTGAGAGCCATGTTCCCTCTTGAGTGCTTTGGGGGCTGTTTTTCAGCAGGACAAGCCTGGCCAGACTGTTAGGGATTGCTGCAGGAAGGTCAGTGGACATGCGGTGGTCAACACACCCCCTGTCAGACAGGAACAACCAGTCCCGCCGCCCCAGCCGCACCCGGGGTGCTCCATCACGACCACTGCATGGGCAGGACTAGCCAATGTCAGCGGAACCCTGCTGAATTTCTAACCTACTGGCTCAGTGCAGGCACCCAGATTCAAACCAGCCCAGACCTACAGAAGCTGGCATTTACTGAAGGTCAACTTGGACACCTTCTACAGTTGCATCTTCTTAACATAGCGAAAGCAGTTGCATGCGACTGAAATTTTAAAAATGTTTCCTTTTATTTAAGCGACTCCATTCCATCTCTTTTTAGTTTTATAAGATATTTCTGGCCTAGAACCTAATCTCTCAATTTGTTTTTGCTTAGCAGTTTTGGGGCTTTGGGGCCAGGCTTGCTTCATGTATTAATACTGCACAACACATGTTTGAAAACACAACCAGCAACACGACCCCAGGCCAGCAGAGATGTAATTCTTCCCACAGTTCACAAAATCTGGAAGAATAAGAACTAGCCTACTGCTGCCAAAGAGGTAGCTGTAGATAAGAATATTGTATAAACATTTACAGAGTGAATGAAGGTTATTCTTTTACTTCACCACCACTGATGATTGGTATTGTTTTAAATTATTAATTACCACTTTCTTCCTCCACCTCTGCATGTACTTTAAAAGTGATCCATAGCTGGAGTTGTGATAGGAGCATCTGCAGACCTCAGACCAGCAGGACAGCAATCGCGTGCTGCGCCTCGGACTGGAATTTTCTGCTTTGCTGCCATTCACATTTGCAATCGTAACTGCCTTCATAAAACTTTTGAAGACAAAACAATGAATCCTGTATAAAATAGCACAGCAAATCAGACCCTTTCAAGCGATCAATTAGCAATATTTCCGTGCAGGAAGGATGGCAGGCAGCACATGCTATTTCACATCACCTCTCAGTTTCGTAGATCCATTCTCCAGTATGAGTTATATGTGAAAGAGGTAACCTTTGCTCACGTGTTGTCCAAATGAATTAATGAGTATCTCCTGCATGCAGGCTGAATCCATGGAAAATGCCAGTCCCCTTTATCCAGCATTCCCAGCCAGCTTTCTGAACTCTGGGCCAGAAGACGTGAAGTGAGGACTATGGCTTGTGTGATCTGCAGCAGCCTGTGTTTGTTGTAGGGTGCTTTGGAAAAGGAAAAGGCAACAGCATGCATGTGTTTTTGTGAGCACTTACGGTTTGAGAGGGATGGAAGAAAGATCTGTATTTCCACATTATTTGAAGCCCTGTGAGTTCACAGCAGTGGATGTACCTGAGGTACATGGAGTTGTGCTGTTCATCTTGCTGTTAGGAGCTTGTAGGTTTTTTATCTTATTGTTCGGGCATTTTGTCCTTTGTTATAAAGCATGACCTCCACATTTTCTAGACACTGCTGCTTAAAACAGTAAGCCAGAACTGTCTAACTTCTGTAGCCGGATGAGCTCTATGTGCAGAAGTATTGCGTACCAGCACAAGAAATGGTCGTACACGACCAAGTCCTCATGGTTTAACAACTGCCCCTGGGGGATGAGCCTCAGGACTTTTCAGAGTGTGCTGTCTTCCCTGATGGCAAACGTGCAATAATGCAGCTTAGCTTAATTTTCTTTCACTGCAAACCAGGCTAAGTCGCATTACCTTGCGTTTGCTGTGGGCTGGAAGCGCACACATGGGCAGAAATCTTGGCTCAGCTGACTCATGGAAACTTGGTGAACTGTGGTAACATGATGTTGAGCCCTAATCCGCAGACTAAGCCGAGATGAGAACATGGCCGGGGCCATACATCTCTCAGTACATGTGAACCGGGGAACACGGTGACAACTGGCAGGTCCCTGGGGACACGTGGCGGTGGGGAGGGGATCTCCTGCCTCAGAATGAATGCCCTGAGCTCAGCTGTCTCCCCTTTTTTAAAACTGTCTTTTTTTTTTTTTAGCAACACTGGTGAAGATACAACATGATAGCAATATAGCACGATCAGGATAAAGGAGGCATCCCTCAAAAGAGTTTCCTTTTGAAGCCTAGTGCACAAGCGCCAAGTGAAATAAGAGGAGGGAAGGGCTGGACAAGACCTCCTGAACACCCGCTACGCCAGCACCTCCTTTTGCCTTTCTCATGGTGCTCCCTCGGTTTCCTGGCGAGGCGGTCCTTGGGCTCAGGAGCTAGGTGTCAGGTAACCGGTCAAGATTGGTGGAGAAGGGTGTTTCACCTGCCCTTTTTCACCAGCATTTGGACTCATTCTTTGCTCTGTGTTTTACTGGGTGGGATCTCACATAGGAGTCTTAAAGTGGGGGAAGTCAGTTTCCTTGGTATCGCAGGCAGAACTTGTGCTTACAAACGCAGAGAAACTTGGCAAGCACCCGACGGCCAAGCAACTCTCGGAGCTGCATGCGGAGTTTTCCATTGACTGTGCAGTAGGCAGATAAGATAGAAAGCAGTGATATGGCAGACTCGTGGTGTGATGTGCTCTGAGATATGGCTAGATCAGAAGTGGCACCTTCTAGCTGAGCAGCTCTGTCTGCTGTGTATTCAGTGAGAGGCGCTGACAAAATACACTTCTAAATACCTTCAGCATGAACATGCAGCTGTAGGAGTAGAATGACTCTGCTCTTTCTTATATATAAGCAACAAAGCCATTCCCCGTGCCCCAGTTCAGAGTCAAGCAAACAGCTCCCAGGAGGAGCATAAGGCATTTCCTAAGTGTAACTGAGGTCAAAATGTTGCCTGCAGGAGCTTTCTTCCCCATCGTGGTAGACAAGAAGAGAAAGCTTTGTTTGAGTCTTGAAGCCCAGGTGCCATTTTGCAGGCTGGAGAAGGTGAGAAGAACAGCTGTTTTATAAGCACATGGAGGAAAAAAGCAGCAGGGTTTGTAAATTAGCATGGAAAGCAGTGACACTAGAAATGAGGACCATCGTTGAGGGGCTGCAGAGGCCTTTAGGTGCCTCTGGCATTCAGAGCAGGAGAATGATCGGTCAGATGCAAAGTCAGACTCCTCATCCCTTGCAGAAACTGTCCCTGGCTACCACGGGTGTCTCAGTTAGCAGCACCCCTTATTCCAGGCTGGCTTTTGCTGCTGTTGCTTTCAAATCATCCGTACTGAGAAGATGTTTCAGGGGTGGGGATTTTCACGGGATAACATATAATGCTTTTCAGATATAATCTCCATATCTTAACATCAACAGCTGGAAAGGCCAGATGTGAGGGGCTTACTGCAATGTACAGATTTGATCTCCTCATTGCTCCCACAGGTCATTAAGAGTTATTTTAATATGTATAGTTGGGACTAAGCTATCACGTGTAAAATGCTGACTAACGCACAATAAACAAGGAAAAAAAGAGCTTGTGTTGTAGTGAACAATGTGAAAAGACTTAGAGAAATGAAAAGCTGTAAGAGACATCACTGCCTTTAGGTCAGGGTCTGAATTTGCAAGGTGAAACACCCTTAGCAACAGTCAGCGCAGAATAGCTCCTCTGTGCCAGCCCAGTCCGTGGGATGTCCTGGTCTGCTTTGTCCCCACATCATTCTGTGCTGAGGCTGGGGACTCTGGGTCCTGCCACAGAGAGAGTCATCTGAGCTTGTTCAGACTGTTAAGTGCTTCCCAGATCTCAAAGCATGTGATGGCCACCCTCTCCGTAGTGTTCACTTATTGTGCAGCTGACACATGTCTTAGATCTTCCCCTCTTGCCCTGACCTTATACCAAAGATGTTCTCACCTTTCCAGGGCAGGCGCTCAGGGTGTCCATCTCTCCGAGGCTTTGCGTCCACCTCCCGGTTGCCATCCCTACCCTCTGGGTGAATGAATAACAAACACCAGCCTTTAGTATCTGGAGGAGCCAGGCTTGATGCGCTTACATTGAACAACTTCTGATTTCATTCCCAGCCTTTGGCCCTCCTGTGTGTACCTTGCCAACTACACTATTTATTTCCTATTATTAAGTAATGGCAGTATTAAACCTTTCAAGAACACACTGAACCTCTGGAACATTGTGGTTTTCATTATCGTGTATGCGTTTGTTGATGCATCGCAGATTGAACCTGACCAGTGCTCGCTCTCTGCTCCCATGGTTTATTCCACAGAGAGCTGATTTCTTCCAGACAGAAGCAGTATCTTCCTATGCATCACCATTCAGCTTGCGGTGCCCCAACGCTGCCTGGAGCACCCAGATGCTGGGGACCAAGGATAATTTTGGCACAGTAATGTCTGGCGGAAACTCTTCCTGCCATCTGCCAAAAACACGTGCCGAGGGTGTGACCTCTGGTTTTCTTCTCCCTGGGGACAGGGGTTTCAGTGGTATTCAGGGTTGGCCTCATGTTCCCCCAACGAATGGCACGACGATGATTAGTAAACCCACCTGAGAAAATCCTCTTAAATTCTAAGCTTCGTTTGTGCTGTTAATTGGCTGCTCTCAGAGGGAAGATTAATGGGTCCTATGTTGTTTGGGGGAGAACTCACAGTTCCTTGCCACCACCACCTTTTTATTTCCTGTCATTAGCTTATTCCCATTTCCAGGGCAACCAAATAGATTTTATTCTTATCTGGGAGAAAAAGAAAAAACAGAACCAGAGTTTCAATCTGATAAGGATCTAAGGAATCTTACTGAAGATACTGTGCTCCCTGTTAGTCATATGAATGCTCTACAAGATCATGTTTCTTTGGTATTTTGTGTTTAATTTCCTTATTTGTGTTTTACTTGTGTTCATGATTTATTTATTTATTTTGGATGCTCTTAGATTCAGCCCTGTTGGTCGTTTAGCTCATATGCTGTCAAAAGTTCTGATGACCCCAAGAGCAGAGCTGACTGAGCAATTATTAGCAAGGTGGGCTCACTGTGCCTAGTAAAAATGAAGTGCTTATTCACGTTAGGGATTATTTTTGTCTACACATTTGCTGCAAGGAGACAGATTGAGCCACATTTCAATATGCTTATCTCTTCCACTTGCTCACTTCAATTCCGTCCAAGCAATCTTGTACGTAATATTTGTATATTCAGTTCTGTTTCGCTCTTTAACCCAAGGTGACCGATATTGGCCTCTTCTGACAGAAGTACTTGATAGCTTTTCATTTTTAAATATTGCTGAGTGAGTGACGTGATGGATGCAAAAGTAAATAGTTATACATTTCTTTGCGTAAATTTGGGCAGATATTTTTGATGCTATAGAGACTAATAAATTGAGATAAACCATGGCCAAAAGCTGATTTGATCCAAGTTTCCAGTTCCCATTTAAGTCCACGACCATTCCACAGGGAGAGCTTTCTCATCTCTGTTCCCTCAAGCTGTTTTCACATTGCAGTGTAGAGTAGAGATACCAAATCTAATTTCACATAAGCTACCACGGACAGACTAACTGCAGCAGCATGGAGTTCAGCATATCCTGTGTCTTGGCAAAATTAGATACCTCTCTAGATGAATGGTTTGTAAGCAAACCTACATATCCTAAGGAAGACTTTTACAACTCTGAAAGGAGAGGGACGACTATGAATTAAATGAATTTGGTCTGCATATTTTTCTTATGGCTGTCTAGAATTGCTAGTGTCCTGCGTGTAGTTGCCTATAGCTATTGTGATGTGTTAATTTTTCCCCTCGGTTTTGTTGTAAGCTGTTCTGGTGATATTCTGAGTCTCCAGCCAGTTCTCAGCCAGGCAAAGCCCATGGAAAAGACATCTAGAGGTGAGCTGCTTTCAGGAAGACTGAGGGCAGGTCTCAGGATTTGGCCCTGTGCTGTTGCTTTCAGGGCGTGTACCCGCAGAGCAATATGTTAAATCTACCCAGCAAAATGGAAGTAGATGATCAGGCCACCGGAGGAGACGGAGAATTTGGCGGAGGGTTGTGTATGTGTTTTGTGCCCCCCAGCACGTGCACCGTTCCCCCTTCTATTAACTTCCAGTTAGGACCTTTCTTGAACTCTTAGTGTCAGAGTAGTTTTCTTATGCTGATAATGTATTTGTATTATGCAACGTACCCAGAAAAAACAGAAGATTATCTCTCTACGACTGTCCTCTCCTCTCGAGAAGCTGTTCTCTTCTGTACATACGATATACAGAATGTATGGGAGTCTTACCAGTGTTGGTTTGCATTTTTAAGACTGTATTAATTAATGTGTGAAACTATTGTGTTTTCGTAGTGGCATCTTTGGTGTAAGATGTAAAAACTATTTAAATTTTTTTTTGTTATTGTTTGGCTTTTAGAGATAGCACCAAGGACTGCATGTTCACTAGAATCAGCCTTTCAAGGGCCATCATAGCTGTGCACAGGTACCAGTGTTTCACCCAGAGCATAGGACCTGCGTTCTCATTTTAATAGGGGTCAGTTTTGGGTGGAAACGAATTCTTCCAGAAAAGTCTAGTTTCCTGTCTTTCCATCTCTCAGACTGAAGCTTCCCCCTCCTGCGCTGTGCGCCAGTCCCAGCCCCAGGAAGAGACCCGGGAAGAGGATCCACTAAGCCGGGGCACCCCGCTGGCCCCAGCGTCAGGCTTCCCTTAGCTCACCTGCGTGCACACTCGGTTTTCCTTAGGACTGCTGGCTATACCAGGACAAAACCGACGGGTTCACATTTTAAGACCATTTGTGCAAGTGGCTTTAAAATTAATTAACTAAAATTTTGAGGAATTAAGCAATTAAGGAAAAGAAGAGCCTGAGTGACAAGTTTGGAGTCAGAATCTTGTTGGGGTGCTTAATATAGAACTTGGAGTCAGTCCCTAAAAGACAGGACTGTTTGGAGGGGGGGTTAGGTCTACATTTCCTGTTGGGTTTGGAGAGGGAAGAGGGGCTCAGATCCAGCCTTTCAGGCAGAGCTGACTCAATAGATTGAGTCTGAGAGATACGCTTCTCCAGATCATGTCCTGGGCCAAAAGAGCAGACATGCTGCAGCTTAGGAGCTTTTTTCTTTTAATTTTTTCTTTTCAATGGGGAAAGCAGTTCAAACTGCACCTGGCAAAATGACTGACTTCAAAAGCATGTTTTTCCTTGTTATATAGACACTCACAAAACAGCATTGTGTGGTTAAAAAGGCAAGTTTGTGATAGTTTCTTTTTCAGTGCCAAAATATATAAGCAGTATTGTTTGAAGGGAAATAAGAATTTTTTACTGTATTGTTATTGCTGTTGAACAAATATTGTTTTTAAATGTTAGATTTTGAAGACTTTTGTATTGTAAACTGTTTTGTGACATGGTGCTTTTTCATACTGGAATTACTGATTGCACCTAAATATGAATTATTTTGTTTTCTTATCTAAATATGTAACCTTGAGCAATCTTGATGAAAACCAATGTATGGTGGATACCAATGGTTCAAACAAATTCTCCTACTGAAATCCCCTAAATGTTCTTTCCTACTAATAAACATTCTGCTGCAGCTAGCTATGATGTGTCATGTGCTGTTACTCCTTTCACACCAGAGCCTTAAAGCCTCATGTAGTCCCATGGTCCGGGTGAGCAAACCTCGGAGAAGCCTTTACTTGCTGTCCTCACAGCCTCCAGCCTGCTCACCTCTGCGGGCAAAGGGGCAGCAGCCAGGCAAGCCAATTTGGAGGGCTTAGCGAGGGCTTAAGCCGTGCATGGGCGCTGTGCTGGCACGTTGCAGCCAGCTGGGCTCTCCGCTGCTAATACAGGTTTTCCTCCAGCAGCCAAAGCCAGCAGCCAGGCATGGGGCGAGATAACACAGAGGAGTTTATAAAAGCAAAGGAAGGACAGCATAAGACTGAGAGCCCTGGACCTCCGTAACTGGAAAGGCCAGCTTAGCTGGCTGATGGAAGCTTTCCCTGCCATAGATAAATCCCCCTCCGGGTTTAGGGCATGGTTTTGTCCCCAGATATCTAGCACACCAGCAAGGGGGCAGGATGTGGGGAGGGACCACGGGTTGGTAGGGTGGTGGCTGTGATTAGTCACTCTAAGACATGGCTCATGGGGTGGCAGCAGAGCCCATTGCAGCATCCAGCCCCAGCTGGGCTCTGGAGGTGGTTGTCTGATGCTCCTCTGCACACTCCTTAAAGTTTTACATAGGTTAAATTTGGAGCTGGGATTAGCACCAGGGTGCTAAAAGTAGTTTAAATCCAGCTGGAAGGTAACTGAAACCAATGCCTATTTCCTCTTCAGATTAGAAAAAAAAATAACAGGCTATTTGTGGAACTGCACATTAATATGGGCTTGGAACAGGTTGGAGCCTGGATACAGCATCAGTCACATCATTCAGGCACCCTGTGGGCTCAGTACACCTTCAAACCAGCTTTATTACACAAGCTTCCAGTGTGCCAGACTCCCTGTGATGTACATTCTCCTCACCCTCCCATTAGGGCCATAATATGATTTAGCATTAAGGCATAAACAAGGCAGGGGTGTAAGGAGGTGTTTATTTGCATAGAGATACTAAAATCCTCCACTTGCTACCTTTGCTGGCCCATGCATCTTGCTGTGCAAAGCCCAAGGCTCCTGTCCCAGGACAGGAATGTGGACAGGCTCCCAGCACAGAGCCCAGATTCAGGTGATGACCACCACCAGGCACTTACTTGAGCACACACTGCACCCCAGCAGCCCTGGACTGTGTCTCCCACAGCCTTGGGTAGGAGGTGGCCCAAGACCCTGCAGCTCAACGGCTTGTGAGCCCTAGAGCTGGCCCCATCTGGGAAAAAGCACATTCTGGAGTCAATCACTGTTTTTGGCAGCATGAATTGAGACGAAAGCTTTGGAAGGTGCTGGTAAACATAGCTTTGCTGCCCTACTGAGTCCCCTAAAGATTTGGTCAAGAGCTAGGGGAGGGGTGTTTCGCTCCCCTCTCCTAGGACAGGGTCATTTTTTCTCAAAGACCTTGTGAGTCACCTTGCTAAACCCTTGCTCAGCCATGCCAGAAATGGACCAACCTTTGAGCAAACCATGGGTGCAGTATTTCCCATTAGCCAACATGCTGCTCCTCGCTCCTCCATGGCCTCAAAGACAGAACATTTCCAACCACTCCACTGTTAAAGCATTCCCATTTGAAGAGCCACTCAGTGGATGACTTTCTATAAAACATGATTAAACATCTATTGCAGGCAGTGCCCAGGTAACTGATTACTTTAAAGAGCTCCATGGGAGCTGGTCCTGGCTCACCCCTCACTAGTCATCCAGATAGCATCCCCGGGGCCTGGCAAAGCCCCCAAGAAACTCCCCAAACCTGCTGGGCTGAGGAACCACAGCAGCAGGGGCAGCACCTTGGGCTGTGAGCTCATCCATGGGGGCTACCAGCACCAGCAAACTGCAGCCAGTCCATGCCATCATATACAACTGCCGTCATATATACACATATGCACAGCATTATATTCAAATGGCTTTTGGTTTCTGCTGTAGCTCAGGTGCCAACTGCAGATGGGCTTGTGGGGGAGCACAGGCTGCACTGGAGACAAAGGGCAGGCAGCATGTGGCGGGAGGGGAACGGGTCTCTGGTTTCTGGTGCATCTGCAAAGATCTCTTAAGCTTGTGGTGAGTTGGTCGTACTCGCCAAGCTACGGATCCCTTGGTGCCTAGCTCTCCTGCTGTATCACAAACAGCTGATGAACACCTTTCAAAATTATCAGAAAATGCCAAGCACACAGGGAAAGCCTTTTTTAAAAACCTTTGGTGGCTGTGAAAAGGCTCTTAGAGCTGGACATAACTGGATGAGTTTTTCTTGGATGGGGAAGGGCTGGAGGAAGCTGAGCTTTTGAAGCCAACACTCCACTGGCCAAAACATTTCAGGTGAACTAACCTCTTTCCTCATTGTCCAGGTGTGGTCTCTGCCTGACACAAGAGAGGAGATCTCAGGGGCTGGCTCTTGCATGGCAGCTTGTCCCACTCAGGACTTGCCCTCGGCAGCAGCACTGAGCTTCACCCCACAGTAAGATAGGGCTGCTCTGCCACTGCTTGGGCAGCCTCCCTTTGCCAAGGCAAATGCTTTCCCAGGATACCATCAGCCTTCTTTGCTGCAAGGGCATATTGGTTCTAGCTAGTGTCCACCAGGACTCTCAGGTCCTTTTCTGCCAAGCTGCTTTCCAGCTGGGTGGCCCCCAGCATATACTGGAGCATGGAGTGGTTCCTTCCCAGGTACAGGACTTCGCACTTCCCCTTGTTGAACTTCATGAGGTTCCTGTCAGCCCATTTCTCCAGCCTGTTGAGGTTCCTCTGGATCCTCTGGCATATCAGCCACTCCTCCCAGTTTGGTGTCATCGCCAAGCCTGCTGAGGGTACGCTCTGCCCCCTCATCCAGATCGTTAATGAAGGTGTTGAACAGGACTGGAGCTGGTAATGACCCCTGGGGTACACCGGTAGTCACTGGTCTCCAGCTAGACTTCGTGCTGCTGATCACCACCCCCTGGGCCCAGCCGTTCAGCCAGTGTTCGGTTCACCTCACTGTCTGCTCATGCATCCATACTTCATGAGCTTCCCTGTGAGGATCTCCTGGGAGACAGTGTCAAAGGCCTTACTGAAGTCCGGGCAGACAATATCCACTGCTTTCCCCATTGTTTACCAGGCCAGTCATTGAACCCGTGTTTTGGTGATTATTTTTTTCAGACTCTTCTTGTTTTCTCGGTAGAACGAATTTCTCTTTTATTCTTTTTGAAAAGTTTTCTAGGCTGAGAAGTAGGAACTCAATCCCCAGCATGTAGTAATACACACCACAGCAAGAGAAATCTCATACATAGGAATATTTATTTTTTTCCTTCTTAAAAATGTACAAAAAAATAAAATAACTGTATTTACAGTTTATCAAACCCCTCTCCCAGCTGCAACACTATTAAGTTACATAAGCTATTTTCTTAATATAAAAGCACACTATTTATACATAAAGTTTCCTTGCTTGCCAGAAAGAGGGCTTGTCATAAACTTTGGCACAAACATTCTTGTTTGTATCTTGTCTCAATTCATAGGAAATGGAAGAGCATATAAACGTTTCATAACCTTTACATTTTAAAAGTCATAAGCTACTCCTTTCCAGTTCCATATCAATCAATATACAGCATCTCTGACAGCTGCAGAGTTTAGTTTTTACTAATCGTTTGAATTAGTTTACAACATTTAAACAATCCATAGATTGAAAGAGGAAAATATACAAGAAGACACTTGATCTCTGAATTCCATTGACCAAAAACTTCATGAGAGAGGACACACAGGAAAAAGAAGTTCTTTTCTTTGTCATTTATATTCAATGGTAAAAATCCTCTAAAATGTCTTGATGGGAATATCACCATACATCAACAAAGCTCCACTGCGAGGATGCACTTTATTTTGGGGATATCAGCACCTGACTGTGTAGAAAGAAACTAAAATTTGAGATTTGGTGGTTTCATAATAAAACATCAAATGGACGGACACAGTGCCAAATCTGTAGTGGGAACCAAAACTAGAGCTTAGAAGACTATTCTCCTTTCGCACATCTCTTACAAAGTCTTTCGAAACACAACACCTGCAGACACTGCACTGCTCTAATTCTTCACAGGGAAAAGGAGTTGAGCAGCAAGTCACCCTTCAGGCTGCACTAGTTAAGATTCAAGACTGCTGTCTTGAAGAAGGAAAGGAAATGAGTTTTGTTCCTTTAAATAAACAACCACAGCAGTGGCACAGAGACAAAAGGAGGCAAGGCAGATATTCCTGTCCCCTGCTGAACAGCAGCCAAATCTTACTTCCATTTAACTCATAATATTTGGAAGATAAAGTGTTAATCAATATTTTTCATTAAACAAAAGCAACATGTATATTTTAAACAATACACACGCAAGCACTTTGTACTCCTTGAGACCTCTGACTCAAGCAGGACATGAGGCAGGCCACTGCTTCAGAAGTTTGTATTACTCGTACTGGCCCTTCCCCATCACTTTGATAGCCTGCTTTTGACCAACAAGGTAAACCCTGAGAGCTTGTAGCTTGCCACGACCAGCATCGAAGGTTCAGTGCTCCTCCAGCAGCCGATGCTGCAACTACAACTGAAGGGTTGCAGGGCAATGTGCTCTTTGTAATGTCTTAGGTGTTTGTGATGCATCTGCATCTGGAGCAGAGAAACGGGCCTCAGACCCTGGCAGATAAAGTTAAGGGAGATCACCCTTAACTAGCTCTAGTTGCTGGTTTGAAATAATCTTACAATCAGGGTAAATCCTACTCATCCTCCTCAACCTGGCTACCTTCACTGAGACTTAAGAAGGAAGTAAAGGCAGGAGTATGAACTTTCTTGCATCAGGAATTCATACACTTAAAGTTTTCAGTTGGAATCTTGGAAGTAACTTTCCTTCTCTGGACAGTGTCTGACCAGAAGCTTCTAAAATGGCAATGGAAAGATAGTTCCTTAAGCCGCAGTGTTTCCTGGAGCATTGCACTTCTAGCTGATCCTACACTGCTCCTTGGCTCAGAATGCTGCAGCATCCAACAGATCCCAGCTCATCTCCACCCACGTGTAAGACATGAACGTCCCATTAATCTGAGTGCTGGTGCTGCCATGACAGCCCTGTCCTTCTCTGTCAACCCCAAATTCTCACTCTCCTCTCTTAATGCAGTATATCCCAACTCGGGCCAGCCCCAGGCATTCCCTGCAAGTAAGAGAGCTTGGACGGCAGGTTTGTTGGGGGCAGAACCAGGGCTCAACTCCTGCGTACATTTACTCCTATGCTTCACCTGCAGCTTCTGCCCAGACACCATGGCCAGCTAATATCCTTAGGATCCCCAACACCATCAAACAACAGAGAAATACAAGAACTAACACCAGTCCTCACCAGTCTTGTGTGATGGTCTCAGTTCCTAATGCCACCTTCCAAAACTGTCCTCTTTTTTTCTTTAGGAAAAATGTACCTGGGCTAAGTCAGCATAGACTTTTTATCTGAGCCTGAGTCAAGTAGAAACGAACTGAGCCACCATAAATCCCTTGTATTCCCAGGATGCCTTCTCTTGATCAGGGCAGCAAAAGTATATTTATAAAAAGATAAGGGAATTACTACAAAACTCTGCATCAGAAGGAGAAAGAGCGCATGACAAAGGAAGAGGGAGGGAGGGAGGGAGGGAGGGAGGGAGGGAGGGAGGGAGGGAGGGAAGACGACAGAACAGACATACGCGGATTCTGGGTATGTTAGCCCTGATGCTAACAGCCTGAACCTTTCAGAGGTTCTGGTCCCACAGAAACTTTGACAGGTACCTGGCATTTCTATTGGAAGTACAGATTTTAATGGGATGCTATTGCTAATGAAGTTAAGAAAGTGCGCAAGAGCTTGCAGGACAATTCATGCACAAACGTGACCAAATCAGACTGGTCAGCTATCCCAGCTACTTTGTTCGAATGTAAACAGCTCCATACAGCTCAAAACACTACAGAATGAGCCCTGTTAAACTAGGCGGTATTTCTTTATGCCCTTAACCACCTAATAAAAAAAGACTCTGTGACTAAATGAAAAAAATATTTCAGAAGGAAAAAAATAAAGAACCTCTAAAGGCTGTATGTAGGAAAGGACCCACATTTCTGTCTGTTGCATGGGATCCACATACAGTGCACAGAGAACAGAACGCTTGCAGCTGAAACCCACAGGATTGTATGCTGAGCGAGGAGAGATCTGCGATAGCTAGGGGAGCTGGAAAGGAGAGAGGCGCTGGGTTTCGGCGCACGAGGAACATTCAGGCCTTGAACCCCTTTCCTGGTATGATTTTAGCCTGCAACTTTCTCTCGTCGCAGAATTCATGAGACAGGTAGAATTTGATGGGATAACCTTGTAGTTCAACTTGGGTTCAGATCCAGCCCTTGTGAGAGAGACCTATCTCCACACCTCAGCTGAGGATACTCAGTCTCCATTGGTAAAGTTGTTCCAGTTTTGATAAAATATTTACATCAAGCCCAGGTTTATACCTCACCCAACTGTCCTAGGAATCAAAACAGAATCATTCAACGGAGATACAAGAGCAAGTACCCTTAAGAAGAAGAGTTTGAAGTCCTTTTTCTTACAGTCTAGAGGAATGCTTTAATGAGCAGGCCGCTGCGGAAAGCACCTTTCCCTCGACAGGCTTGACAAAAGCCCACTTTGAGAGCCTCCACTTCATCAACAGAACAGGCAGAAGTTCCTTCTGTACCACTAGGTACACGAGGCAGCAGACACATGGTGCCTCTTGGATTTGGTGACAGCTGGATGGGACACTCAGGTATCTACAGCTGGGACTTGGGCACCTAAGGTGGGTCCCATTGTGCCAGAGCACTCCAGACCCTGCAGCATGGTTTGCTCCAATATTTCAGTGTAAAACTGGGTGGACAAGGGTGGAGCACACAGGTGCAGATGCAGTTATCAGCTTCTCAGTACACACTCCTTAACAGATTGCAGCAACCTAATCCTCTAGGAAAGATTCTGTTAAACCCTAAACCAAATACATACAAAAACATAGTGGCAGTAAACATGCCCACATACAGTAGTTAAAATATATTATTGCATATTATAAACATTATATACAAGGTTAAAATGGTTTCTTTACCATTTACTTACAAATGACATTTGTAGCTGAATGCCTTACTTACAAGTCCTCATTGCTACATGCTGAGAACTACCAGAGGTATTTGGCAAGACTATACACTATAGAGAGATACGGATCAGTCTGAGCAAGTGAGCGCTGCCAGCCACTTTCCCCAACTTTAGCACTGCAACAGTTTTTTAGCAAGAGAAAATTACTGGTAAAGTGACTTACACCAGATTTCTGAAACTAGACCAGCATGGTTCCTTAATATGTTTTAGAATGAGCTTGTCCACACTAAAGCATGGATTAAAATGCTGCATTTCACATTTGCAGTGAGTCATCTGGTTACAAATCTGGGGGCTGGTAACTGCTTGTACACTAGAGAGTGGGGAACAATAAATAAGGGACCAGGTTAACATGAGTGGCCTTGTGCTTGACAAACTCAAGTCTATATGCAGTGGCTGCACAAGTGCAGAATGGACAGTATTTTCAAAGCAGTCTTGTAACAGTTTCTCTGATTAATGTCTGTCAAGTTCCCGGGGAATCTTCTGCTTTCCAAGAAGGATGAAATGCTGTGGTTCCTTACAAAAAGGCTCTGCCTGAGGCTAGATCTCTGTCAGTGTGATCTTGAAGCCTTCGACCATGCTCTCCATGTGCAGGATGAACGTGTCCTCATTGGAGTAGTGCTCAATAATGTTGTCATCCATGTTTACCAAGATACTGGTGACAAAGGCAAAAATCAGCATTTTTATGTACCAGGACACTGAAAGGGAAAGCCATGCACTCCACCGCACGCGCTTGCTTCACTACAATGCAAAACCAGTCTCCAGCACATGCCAGCTCAGGAACAATAGTGGGAATCATCATCAAGATCTGCCCCATTGTCCCTTATCGTCTTTGGATTGGAGGCTGCCCCTTGCCAAAGTAGTTACGGTGAGGGACATGCCAGTGCTGGGATGTTAACCCGCTTAAGCTGCCTACACGGGGAGCTGCACTCCAGATCCCTGGCAGACCTAGCTAGCTGGTGTTTCCCGTGCCTGGTGCTGACCCTCCCAGGTACACCTCCGTGTCACTCCTCCACCACCTTGCGCGAGCTGCTGCACCGCTGTGGTGCAAGTGCTAACACAGGGAAGCAGTGTAGTATGTACTTTGCACACAGCTCACAAGCCTAGAACTCAGCTTGGACGTGAGAATACCGACCACAACTATTAGAAGTGTATACGAATGTTTTTCTCACTCTTTATGGTAAAGTGTTTCAACAAACACGTCACTTAGAAACAGTGTTAGAAAGAAGCAAAACAATAGAAGTGTTACCTGTCTTCTCAAAAGCTAAAGAAATCCCCAGACACAACAATGCCATAAACTAAAATTACAGATGAAAATATATGATTGATTTAAAATATCATTACTATATTGTGGTTATTTAGAAGTAAAAAGAAGTTAAAGTGGAGAGATTTAGATTTAGTTTTATGGCAAGGAGTAGTAGCCTAGCTACTCTAAAATCACAGCTGTGATGCTCATGTCTAAATTTACTCAGCTGAAACCCTGCAGCAAACATTGCCTGCCTGCCTTTCAGATTCGGACAGTGGCCTACTTCTTCCTAACACTGCAGGGAAACTCCACACTGCATTCACAGCAAAGGCTGCACCTCTCCCATGCTAGTGCTCCATGATGTTATTAAGCATATAGTCTACAAAACGGACTCTATCCAAATATGTTTTCCAAACACAAACTCTATTTCTTTACAGTAAGCCTATGAATATAGACTGAAGATTCATGTTTCCTCCTCTGCCACCCCTTGCTGTCTCCACAGACATTAGGATTTAAAGCATGTGGGCATGTCTCGTAAAAGTGTTTATACTGCCCAGCAAGCTGAGGCCCCAAGCATAGTTGGGATCTCTGAGTATGTCTAAAGGATCCTGCAATAGCTCCTAGTTAGTTAGCTTACTTACCCCTTTTTGCTCTTCTTATAAAGTTTTGCAATCTTTTCAGCTGGCAGCCCATATTTCTCGGAGATCTGAAATCATAAAAATAAAAGAAATATCATTAAAGACTAATGAGAAATATAAAATTATCACCTCTCACTTTACATAAGGCATTAAAACACTATCTCTGCTAACTTTGACAGGATAGCTATACAGAAAAGTCACTCACAACCATACCATAGCTTCATTTAAGGATGATTCGGGGAGGAATTATCCTAAACATCTTGATCAAACAATCACAACTGTTTCCATCCAGAAACTTGGAGCCTATAGTTTTCATAGGGTGTGAGTCATCAAAACTGCCTCAGCATCTCCTAATGCTCTGCTCAAGGAGTCAGCACTCTTCCCAGCCTCAGATTTTACCAGGGAATTTCAATCTGATCAGCCGCTTTTCTGTCATTCCTTATACTGATTTTCTGGGCTCATGGAAGCAAAGGCTTCTTCCACTGGCGAAAAGGCAGATGAATAGCAACACAACAGGAGCTGATGGACTGATGGATCAACAAAAAAACTGTGCACACTTCTATTTCTCAATGGCATTTCAAGGTTTGTTAAGCTAACAGGACCCTCCATGGTACTTCTTTTGTCTGAAAAGTATCCTCAAGGTACCTTTTATTGTGAGAAGGCTATAAACATGCTACACACAGGATTAGGAAGCTTCTGTATTGTTGGGGGGGTGACTCAGTCTAGTTACTAGGGTGGCAAAATGAGAACACTATTTGGCTCACAAAGCATCATCTAAATGTACAGATAACAAGACAAGATGCCGCAGAGAAGTGTGTTAACAAGGTGAAGGACTTCTAAAATAAACCTCTTGACAGCTACCCAAACGATAAAGCAGAAAATATAGGAAAACTTTTTAACTACTTAGCTGACGAATGACCAACACTAACAAGCACTTCACTTTGGCATTGCTTTGCAGCAGAGTATTAGTAACTTTTTTGGACATCCATTCTGCAGCGAGCCTGTGGTGTCCTCATGGAGATGGTGCCCCTGAGCACTCCACCTGAGCCAGGTTTCCTTTCCAAATTATGATTCTTTTTTGAGGGAACAGGTCTCTCAGCTCATACTTTAGAAAAGGATTGTCCCAAAAGGCAAAACAGTTAATGGAAAAATGACTTTTTGCCAGTGATTAATGTTCTGTGGTACTCTACTGCCAACCAAAGTAAATTTTCTGCTCTTCTCAGGTGAAATGAAGTTGCAGCTAAACAGCTGACTATTTATCTTCTGCATTAGAGAACTCAAATGCACAATTATAAATCCATTTAACGACTGCCAAACATCAGTCACTGTAAAATCCTTTCTTTGTGTTTGCATTCAGACTTCCACTGAGAAAAAGTGGTATTTTAGAGAAGTAAATTAAAGCAATTATCATGAAACAGAAAATGGAATAAAAGCAATGGATAAACTCAGCACCAAGGGCAGACTCAACAGCCACAGGCTGAACCCCAAGCATGGCTCCCATTCAGACAGCCAGGATTCCCTGAGAGAATTAATTAGCCTACACTTGCCTACATCACCTATACTTGCATAATTGTCTTCTTACCTAAGATACAATTTTGTACTTGAAGCGTATAGTGTAATTCCAAGACTTGGAAGAACCAACAAGGGTCAATAAGGAGTAACTGGTAAGGTACACTGGACCCAGACACTCCCTAAGTTTTGCACCTAGCAGAGAACAAAATACAAATTAAATTGTGGGTTGTATTTGCTACTTCAATTTTACCTGCACCAGCATGTTTCATTGCCCTTTTGGATATGGGGCTGGAGACACTGGTGGTAGTCCTGGTTCCATGTTCTCACCTGCCTTGGGAGAGGCCTAATTCAGCATCAAGGCTGCGCAAGCTCATATGCTGTACGGTCACACTCTCCCTGCTGTGGAGAGTGGTCCGCTTCCTACACTCATGAGAAGAGAAGCTTCACCCCACTTGTCTATATCTCCCATAAGCATCCGCACTATCAGACTATAAACCCCACCTTTTTCACTCTGAGCTCTATGTAGCCTGTGCTAAAGGCTCCATGTAGCCTACGGAAAAGCTATGTAACCACATGCGCAGGGTGGAAATGCATCCTGCAAAGAAGTTCTGTAACATGCTCGTCTTATCTGGAGCAAGTCCAAGTCTTTTCTCCAACAGGGCAGAACAAGGGTGATTTGAACCCAGGGTTTGCTGTATCCCTGTGTAGAATGTCCTAACCTATCCCTGCTACTCTCTAGCTACTCTCCAGAGCAGACGGGACAGGCTGCCCCACCCAGCCTTCGTGAACGCCTGACCCAGCCTACGCACATAAACCCACAGGCAGGATCCCAGGTAGAAGGAATCACCCAGAAGCACTTGTGCAGGTACCCATACCTTGCCCCACTCTACCCCTGCCTACCACCAGCTTTCCAAGCCTCCCTTCCTTCAATGCCCCATCCTGTGCTGCCCATGGAGGGCAGCTGCCTGACCTGAGGCTGGTGACTCCTCTGGGGTACCCAGGTGCCACACTGTGGGGGCAAATCTTGACTGTCTTAGAGAAGTTTCCAGAGAAACTTCCCTGTTCTCCTTTTATTCTTTCTTATCCTCTAGCTTTGCTTACCATGAATAGAACAACGTCAGATAAGCAATCTGGTGATGAACTTTTTTATCTGTGGGTTTGTTGTACCCCTGAATTTAAGCTTTCACGTAAAGCAATACTAAAAATGGCTCCTTTTCATCAGATTGTTGAAAAAATCCTTTACAAACTGCAACCTGAAACTGCAGAAAACATCACAACGGTGCAAACATGAGGAAACGATCTATCTTCCTCTCTGGGTTGTTAACTCTGAAGCCTAGTGATAGTGTAAAGATCAGTACTTGAAGACACTTTTCACTGACTCCACGCAAATAAACAAGCAGGAAGAAACATTCTTGTGCCAAGGAGGTTTAATAGCAGCTAATATACAGCATTCTGCACGTTCCAGCACAAAACTTCCCTAGGATATTTGGGATACCTAACACTCACACATTCCAAATGTTGCTTAAAGTGGTTTGGGACTCTGGGACACACTTCCTACATAAGCTATGAGAGGTAGGGCTGAGAAAGCCTTGCCTGTCACACTGCCTATGACAGGTGTAGGATTCATATAACATGCAGGGATTAGTGAGCTTTGCAACAGACTTCCAGCTGACTGAATAAGCACATTTCTCAGGAACCCCTAAGGATTCAACCAATTATACCAAACAGCGAGCTGTGGAAGCAAGGCTCGAAGTGCGGGTAGAGCCTCCCCCTCACAGGCTCAGAAAACAAGTCTCCAATGCAAATGTGCTAAGTCCTGCTGCAGAATCCGAGAAAGCAGAGCGCTAGCATCTGCTAGGGCATCTCACTTAACACCCTCTTCGGAAACACGTTTGTTGCCAACTCTAGGGGAACACCACTACCGCCAACTTCCATATAAAACAACAGGATTTCTCACCTGACCCCAAGCAGGCTATAGTAAATTTTAAAAAGATATCTTTATTTGGAAGAATATTTTCCTTTATCATCTCCATTGTTCATTTTTCAATCTTCTGAGCAGAGAATTCTTTCCTTCCCTTAGGAGGCCTGAAGCAGTGGGACAGCCTTCAGAGTGGCACTGAAATAACTGTCTGGGTTACCCTTTGGGCTGCAGTCCCCTGGCACGGCAACCTTGTCTGCAGCACATATCTGATTGCCACCAGAAATGCTTTCTCTGCCAGAGTCAGTAAGACAGAAAGGGCAACATCCAGGCTCGTCAAGGCACGTAGGAAAACAACTTTGCCAATGTATTTCTATGGAATGGCCTAGTCTGTTGCCCTACATTGGATGGAAGGACACATACATAGACAGGTATCTAATGAACTTTGGTCTAAGCAAGCTCTACTGAGCTCAGCTGTTAGCTTTTAATTTTAGAAAGACTTTGGGAGATGTTTGAATTTCCCAATTTAGATCACCTTCTGTAATTTGAACAAATATATGATTCTGCACAATGTAAGACTGGGGTACCTCCTGAGATCCACAGAGTTAACATGATTTTGAATCAGGCTGAGAGCAGGATTTAGAGCTGGTCAGTCACCACATGTGTGTGATGTTCTGTGATAAGCAATTGTTTTCACTATTTTCTGTTGATCAAGACTGACTAGTGTAGGATGCAAACATCTTAAAAATCAAACATTTGCATCACTTTCTGAGATGTCCTGTATCTCTGAAATCTGCAACCTCTACGTATTTGCCAGAAGAAAGAAATCTGAGAAGAAATCTAACTGGAATAGGGGTATACGAAAGAATAGAATAAAATAAACATAGCATCTGGGAAAACAATATCATTAATCATTTGAAAATTAGTAGAAAGCCAAAGACTAGGAATACGGATTAACAAAAAAAGTGAAATCCATAAACAGAAGTAGGGTATGATTCAGGATCGTTGGTGCTGTCTTTAGATCTAGGGCTTTATAATATTTAAAGCCCAAGTTTCTAAGTTCTTAGTAACAAGTTTAGAATTGAGCATTTAGGATGTGCATAATTACAGAATTATATGATTTGCTGAAATGACTGTAGAGAAAATATTCAAGAATATGCAGTTTGACAGCTTTTTGACATTGATGTATCCACAATATCCTACCAAAGAGAATTAAAATTTTCTGAATGTGTTCCTTCCAGTGAACTGGGACACTTTACAACAGATCAGATTTCTCTGGTGCCGAAAACATGCCACTGAGCGAGCAGCTGTGCTGACAGAGGAATGCAGAAATCTCTCCTGCTTCTGCACCAGCTTTGTTTTTATTATTACTTGGTGGCTGGAGAACAGGCATGAAGAGGCACAGACTACTGGAGATAAAATATTCCTGTTAGCTTGAAGGGTTATAGAAGGATTATAACATACTTTTAACTTCCACACAAAGACGAAATGAAATCGCGTTACTGTTTATCATGAATCAGACTGCAGCCTCTTCAAGTGAGGCCTGGCTTTTATTATACATGTGTGTTCTGCCTAACAACTGAGCTGCAGTCACAGCTAACAAACAGTACCAGCAAAAGCACAGTTAGGACATCCTTAGAATGCAGCTGACTCTCCCCAGAGATACCTTAATTTGAACAGGTGCTTTAAACAACTTCTCTAACCCACAAATCCTTTTTTGCCTTCTGCTACTGGCCAAATATTGACCAAGTAACTTAATCTTTTCTGCATTTGAAGGGTCCGGTACATGCAACCAGACACTGAGACAGTTTTAGGAGAGTATGAATATACACACTTCTAGCACTCAGCTGAGCTCTCTAGGGACACTTTCATCCATTCCCATCTTCTCTCCTACGTGTAACCAAGGCTAGAAATCAACTCAGCATCCCACCTGTCAATCTCACATTAGTCCCCTCGAAGCAGTGAGACATGTGGTTGCTTCTTAACTCTTCCCTCAACAAATTTCACATCTACACATCTACTAGCCATCAGCTCATATAAACAGGATTAAATGTTGAAACAGCCACTCATGATCACAGCTAATGGTTAACAAGAAAAAAAAACAAGTCAAAAAAGCACCAAAGAGGCAGGCTGGTAGGTAGCTCACTCTGGGAGTGAGGGCTAGAGAAGGAATATGAAACTGGAGATAGGAATGACTAGACTGCATTGGCTCAGCAACTGCCTCTTACATGCTGGAACAGCAGTTGCACAAAAGCCATATGAAATTCACACAGAAACCGTGCATCCTGGGGCCTCTTTTTTAAAAGACGGATGTGGGCACACCAACGGGCATTGCAGGAGAAGATTCCAACAGGCTCTGAATCACCAGTTCAGAAAGAAGCATTTTGGAAAATGGAGCCTGCACCTCTCTGCTTCCCTGACACTGGTTAATTACCACCATTCCTCAAGGCTCAGCTCTCCAATAAATCAGCTCTGCAACACTATTTAATCCCAGCAACCTGCTGACAGCACTGAATTTGGAACATGCCAGCATTTCAGAGCCATGCTCCAGAAAGCCTTCATGAAATGCCTTAAATGTATTTGAGAATAACTTCATCTTTATATTATGTTTTATCTCAATAATACACTGAAAGCCTCAAGACTTTCTTGCCAAGAAAGACAAACAATGTGAGGACATTGGATACTTACCGCTTCCATTAGCCCCTTTACTGTGGGTGATTTCAGCATCAAAGCATCAAACACCTCATCTGTCTCCTTCCTCACATACAAAAGCACTGAAACAGAAAAAAAAGTCAAACTTGGAGCAGGTTCAGTCAATTGAACAGATGAAACACCCCACACTGAGTAGAAAAACAAATATTAATCCATGACAGATAAAATGAAGTGCTGAAGATAGTTTACACTTTAAAAAAAATACTCTCATATCATCAGTGATCTAAACATGGAAGACACATCATAGTTGCTTTGAAAACACACAAAGAAAATTCAGCAAATTTCATTTAGTGCGAGGACTCTGTATTTTCAAGAATTTAAACCTCCATTTACTGAAATAAAAGAAGCTAGAAAGCACTGGGGCTCTGTCCCTGGGTCATAGGAGAAAACACACAAGCTAGGTCTTCCTAAACCTGTGTCTCGGCTTGCACATCTCCAGGCTTCATCCAAAAGGCTGGGAAAGGACATTCAGAAAAGGCAAGTCTGGTTTGTCTTTAGCTGTGCCTTTGAAGGCAAAAACAACAAAAAGGAAAAGCAATAGTTCTCTCCCACATTACCATGTGGATGACTGCAAATGGGCCTGGCCAGTCTGAAAATAAACACTGGAAAGAACAAGTCCAAAGTCATTTGAGACTTTACAGGGGAGATATTCAAAAGCACAGCTGGCAGACAGGCATTTACCTGCGTGCCCACCCCTGCTCAGGTACCCAAATGCCATTTGTACTCCTGAAAATCTCCTCTTCCTCCCTCAGATGTCCTGCCAGGTCTTAGTGGTTCATAGGCACAGTGTCCTGCCCTCTCTAGCTCTTGTTCTCCCCTCTCTGACTTGTACAGGTAAAAGAGGAAACTTGCTGTTACACAGCAAAAGCAAAGCAGAGAGCTACAAAGCAAATAAACATAAACACTAGACGTGTTTTAGGCATAACCTCACATGACTCCGATAAAGTAGCAGGTTAAATAAAATGTTCCGCAATGTATTTTGTTCCTTAAATAAACTGCCTTTTCAAATAGCAACACTGCACTTTAGGTACAAATACACATGAACTGCTAGGTATTTTATGTCTGTGTGACAAACTACATTGGTAATAATCTTTTTTTTTTCTTTTTGGTAGACAGAAAGATATCTTTTGAAACTGCTAGTCCTTGTGGTCCAAAAGATACCTTCACCAGGCAACTCAATAGATGACTTGCAGATGAACCAACAGAGATGATGGTGGTTTTCATACAGAAGCAATTATTTAGAAGCTAATTCTTGGGTCAAGACTGTAGCAGAGCGGACACAGGCCCATTTGCAGAGAACTGTACCTTCTTTGCCCAGGTTTTGAAATGATTGAAAAAGAGATTTAAAGCATGGGCAGATCAGTCCCCTGTCTTTGTCTACAAACCAGATGAGCAGGACAATGGTGGGTTTTTGCATCTGTAATTCAGAAGTATGAGCCACAAAACTGCTACCACAGGCACATAGAACCACATCCTTTTCACCTACATTTTGGTAATTCTTTGGGACCTGCCCGAGAGCGCCCTTTTAAAGGACTCAGAAGCTGAGATAACTTTGGGTCACAACCTAAATAACTGTCAGAATGCAAGAGAACAAAAAAAATGCACGGCAGTAGTTAAACTTTCTTAAGTTTGATACATTCACTTACATGAGCAAGCACTCACTCAAAGTGCTAATTTTACCGGTACTAACACTTTTATTAATTCAATAATTCTTTTCTTCTGACTAGAGGGCTGCCCTGTAACTCCCGGCTTTTCAAACACCTGGACCTCTGCCAGCATTAATAATTACAAACGTATCTGAAAGGAGGAAAAATCACTCAGTCCGAGGTTAAAGTTGGGGACATTATACAATCCAAGTGCTGAGCTTTAAATCTCTCTGTTGTGCTTGATATGCCAGGCAACATTACGCTGAATGAAGGATCCATTACAAGGATAATGGGGAACTTGAATCACTGTTATACACACAGAGAGCCAGGATTAGTAAACATATGGGGGGTTCGTTTTTTTTCTTTCCCCTGACAGGTGTGAAAAACTTGGCTTTGATTCACTAGGGCATTTTTCCATAAATGACTTCTGGTGACAGTGATGCCTTAAGAACCCCCTGTCTCATCCCCACCCTTATGGCTCTGTTACTCTGGCTCATCTCAATGAATTTTCCTGGATGATGAACTCTCTCAAACAGCAGAAGAGGGTGAAAAAACCCACCTTTTTTCTGAGTTGTTCTTCACACAGATCAGGTCCCTGCTTCGGCGTACAATGCCGCCCCACAAGCCTTCATGCTGGCATAACCACAGAAAGAAGGCCGGCTCCGCAGCAGGACACACAGCCAGGGCAGAGGGAAAGGGGCTGCAAAAGGCTCCATTGGGCTCAGCAGCATTGCCACTGAATGCCAAGCCATGACTGTATCGATGTGACACAGCTTGTACTTATGCCCTCTGATCCTGCTGTCATTGTGCTCACGGCACCTAGATGGGCTCACTTTACTAGTACAGATTGCAATATTGGGGTGGGGGGAGCATCTTGTACCAGCCAATGAGCTATTTTTGACTGAAAGTTAAAATATAAATTCAAATTTGTCTGACCCGCACACTACCTGGCCTCAGTTCTTAACCTTCTTACCAGCATGGAAAGCCACTGCAATCCCTAATGCTCTTTAGATGTTAAAAGGAATTGCAAAAGATGGGGGTAATAAATTTATCTTTAGTTACTTAAGAAATAGCCCTGATTCACAAAATTGAGGAATGGCAACCAGCCTTTGCTGAAGGCTCGGAAGGTTGTGGCACCTGGAAGATTTTTGGAAGCCTGGCCACCGAACTGAGAATTTAAGTGTGAACGCAGAAGAACAATGTTAGATGCCTCTTTAAAAAGTGTTAACAGCTTGGCTCTCCATTGGCAAATCTGCCAAGGCAGAAGACAAGCAAAAGACATGTGGCAAAAATGAAACTAAGGACATGATGGGACAGTAAGACCTGGGCCACTAAGAAGCTCTGAGCCCAGGCATTACTGACGTTCTGACTGACACCCTATGAGCAATGACTACTGCCTTTGTGGTCTCTGGATAGAGCTGTGGCACATTTTAGTCAAGGAAAGTAGGGCCGGTAGCTGTGACCTGGCTTTCCTTTCCCACATTTGGAGTTTTCACTAATTGCCCAGGCATAAATTCCCTAGGTGACAGAGTGAATGCTGTCCTCCACAGCGACGGTTCACAAACCCCTGATTGTTATGAATCCAAAATGTTTCAGAGTAGTTTAACATGACTTTCCTGAGAGACAAAATCCAGACAAAAATATGACTTTCTTCAAGCTGAGAACTACAGGACTGGAAATCTTGCTGATCTGTAACACAGCTGCTGGATTTATAATCAAGGGGAAATTCCCCATGAGATCTGAAAGGGAAAGTGATTTGAAAACTCTTACCGAGAACTCAAAACAGGAAAAGGCCACAAGTCTAGCCAAGTAACCAGCTGCACTGCACACTTGGTACAGATTAACATACTTTACATTTCTGTGGTGGGCACCTGTACCTCCCTTAGATGTCAATGAGATGAAAGAATAACTCACAAAGACACAGCTACCTGTGTGAGAACATGAACCTTGTTTTACTGATGGTTTGCAAACACCTTCAGACCTGTTCTCTTGAAGGCTGCCCCTTAATACTTTGCTTCCACTGGACAGTATTACAATTAGATCCATCAGGCTGAGGTTAGGCCACACACTGTCACTTCAGTTCTTCAGCTGGGCTTGGACCCCTCACTGGGTGCTACTTACCTGCTTACTTACCTGCTCTGATAATGAGCCACCTTGGGATTACCTCGCTTTTAATGCATATTTTCACATATCAGACCTGCTCTCTCTCAACCACTACACCACTGCCCCATCTATACCTGTTCTCTAGGAGTTACTGATTGCTGTACCAAATAAGCCTGGCAGAAAAAAAGCTTCTCGTATGGCTAAGCCTGGGAAAAACAGTAGAACATTTTAATACCCGGTGACTCCTGTGGCAAAGACAGTATTTTCAAACGGGCAGATTCAGCTGAGCCGCGCTCATCAGCACAATCCCAGATGCAGGGTTCCCGATTGTAGGAAGTCCGCCAGAGCAAAGGCCACGCTGGAAGAGGCTTGGCCTCCAGCCAGCATAGTCCAAGTTGCAAGAAACACTGAACAGGAAGGGGATGTGAAGAGAGCATCCCTCAGCTTCTCTGGTTCCATGCCTCTCCTGGACGTAATTATTTAACATAGTTTTGCCACCAGTTGAAAAACTTCTTTTTTTCCCTTTCAAATCTTCCCCTTGAAATGGTTGCAAGTCCTGGATGATATTAAAACAACTTACCACAGCAAAGGACAGGAATAATCAAAGTAAACCAACATCTCCTTGCAGGCAACTCTCCAGGCTTCCAGCTGGGAAACCCAGGTGAAATTGCAGGAAATGACCATTCTTTAGGTAGCCCTTATGGCTGTCCCCTTCTGCTTGATGGAGCCCTGATAATGTGAATTTAGTCAAGGCCTTGAGTCAACAAGATGCAAGTCTGTGGTCGGTGCTGACCTCACATAATTAATCGAAGATTTAATTAAAAGAAGAGTATGTTCACATTTATTCCAGGAAGATATCAGTCTCCATCCTGTAACCTTGTATGCTTCCCCCGGTTTAAGCACACCACCCTAACCAATAGCGAAACTTTCCAAATGCAGATTCATGGGACGTTGTTTCTATAAAGCTCTAGTGAGTCTTACAAATGGTGCATCTAAGAACAATTGAGCTTACTTCTGTACCTTGTTGCTTTGTTGTCTCACAAACTGATGGGTGAACCTCAAAACATTTGCAAGTATTAGTTATATAAGTTCGTCAACCGCCTGGAGCCTCCAATAAACTTACACAACAGAACTCATCAGACTGAAGGAACGGCAAATATTCCCCAGGGTGTCTAATTGTGGCAGTGTAGGAAGTTATCACCTATATCACTGCACTGGAAGTGACTGTACACAAAGCAGATTTTGTGGACAAAAACACCATCTGCTCATCCTTACCTTCAGTGCAAAGTTTAACAGCTCTACCTAAACCATTGTTTCAATGTTACTCAACTTCGGCTTCACTATAGTAGACTGGAAAACAGGAGTGGGACTGGTATAGCATATGAAACGTGACTGTGAAAACATTCACTCAGGGCAGTAAAAACAGTTAAGGGAAACAAACTCTTAAACAGTTCAGTTAGGTCTGCTGCAAGATGTCTCTCCATGCCCTATATTTCTAATTGGGTAGGAAATTTCTGAGATTTTATTCAGGCTAATATAAGTCTGCAGTCAGCAGGAGCTCGTCTGTGTAAGGTCTCTGTATCTGACCCAGTGCATCTTGCATATTTGCTTGTGATCCCAGTCAGAACAGAAAAGATGAACAAAAGTTAAAAATAGACAACCACAGATTTGCTACTGGAACATTTATGAACTATGTAGCTTGGCCAAGGACCAAGCAAATTTCTAGCTCTTTTATATTTTACATACGCTTGTGTCCTGATCCCTTCTTGAGATAGCACAGTGCTTGCTTTTTTTTTTCTGCTTTTATTACCAGCATTTGTTAAAATGCCTCCTTGTATACTGGCAAGCGTATGATCTCTTCTCCCATCTACCCCACATTTGCACTACGTGAACTTGGTCTGAGCCACACCTGCCCCTCCCAGCTTGAGGGCAAGAGTCCCATAGCATTATTTTTAACTGCTAAAAATTGACTGTTACCTCTTTTCAGGGCTTCTTCTTTTATTTGTTTCAAAGGGGACGGACCAAACTCCTCCTCCACAGGCCGGAACATCCTTTTGACCAGGACACTGCTACTAGAAAACACACAACAGGGACCATGTCACAGTGAAACTGTGCTCCCAGCAGGACAGGACAAAACAGCAGCAGTCATGACTCAACTTTGTACGCTGGCAAAACCCCCACCTAGCTACGCAAGTAGCACCAGACCAGAAACTGCAAGGATTTAGCTTTTGATGCTTATCTGAACTCTCTACGCCTTTCAAATTGCCCAGACTGACTGTCTGAGATAGGTGACAGGAATACGCTCCAATGTTACACACTACTTTGAAAACCCCAAAGGCCTTAACTGTTTAAATATTGAGGGAAGGGTGTTGGGGAGGAAGAAACAGCTAAGTAAGGAGCTGAACCCACATCTACACATTGATTCACCTCCTCTTTGGGGTCAAGGAGTCAGCCTCAGGAAACACCAGCAATATTTCTAAAGTCCGAGACCATACAAGCCAGCAAGTTCAAAAGGAATAACATGCTGGGCCAGATCCAGCCTGAAGCTGCGACACTGCCTGGGAAGATGAAGGCTGAAGGCACTACAGCTGCCCGCTCCCCTCGGTGTAGCTCTGGCAGGATTTAGTGTCTCCTTTTAGTCTTGGAGGACTGAACTGAAGCCAATGTGCTTGGTGCAATAAACCCCCTTGTTTCCTGAATTCTGCCATGAGCCTTATGAAGAACATTAGCTTCATAAAAGAAACAAAAAGGGCCTCGTGTTTTCAAAGTTAGCTGGTTCCTGGCCACTCCCTACCACAGGCCACTTTTTGCAGGCTTATGTGAGTGCAGTTGTCTTACTCTCTTACACCAAACTCTCAGATTTGAGGAGGCTCACTTGGGATTCAAGCAACTTATAGAAGTACGAGGCTTGCACACGTTACAGTTAACACTGTCTGAACTTCAGCCACACATATGAAAGCCCTTATTTCATGACATCTCTAACCATACTAGAGACTTTCTGCAATTCTTCCAGTCCCTCCAAAGCCAGATAGGAGGTGCTCCCATTTCCAACCCTCCCCCCTTCCAGGATCTCCCGTTCTCTTTCTGCCTTTCTCTTCTGGCACTTGGGCATTCTCTCTACAGTTCCTGTATTTCTCGCATAAGCACACGTGCGCTGCTAAACAGCTTTCACGAACGCAGTAAAGTTCAGTGCTTCATTAAAAAATTCCTGATTTTTAAATTATTTGAGAACTCTTATATATATAAAAGGCACTTTTTAATCAAATATATTGTCCTGTCCCTGAATTGAACCTTATAGCGCTTTAAACTGTTTTACTTGGAAATGTAATACAAAAATAGATATAAAAAGCAGCCAGTTCACATGAAGGAAAAGAAAGTTACCATAAAATAAACCTCCCTCTACCAGTTCTACATATTATCCACCTACCATTAGCGATGGAAGAACTAGAGGGAAGGGGGAAAAAAGGGATCAGTTTTATCTGATTTTGTTTTGTGCCTGCTTTCTATGAGTTTGAAATGCTAACTGCAAAGCTTGTGAAACAATAAATGTCTTACCCTTCTCTCTCATCATCTGTATTATAGTAAACCTAGAAAGGTGGAAAAAAAAACCAACAATTATTCCCAAAACTCAGACACCTGCTTAACAGAATAACTTCAAAAGGGAGAAAAGACAGCAAGTGGATTGCAGTTTTTCATCTGTTAAAAATCCTTTTCCTTCTATAAAACACAAACATCTCTGGTTCTAATTGTGATCTGGAAAAAGTGTGGCTTAGAAAAACTTCTGTTGAATATCATCTTGTGGAAATATATCAAAGCATTTTGACAGACTTTGCTGTCTCCCCTGGTTTAGATCATTTTCCCAGTTATTTTACAATCCTCTAAATCAGATCACTACTCACCTAAATTACCCCTAATACGATTTAAGCCACAACACTCACAAGCTTTTGTATGTATTTAATACTGTCTGAAAATCTAATTAAACTATAAAGACCAACATTAAATTACAGGCCTAATGGAAACACAATTACTAATGGTACAGCTGAACTTTTTTGCACAGGCTGTGGGCAGAAGCTGAAGCCCAGAACATTGTTTTGCGTAAATCAGTATAGCTCACAGTCACTGGGACCAAACTTACAACAGCAGCAAACACAGCTAACAGTAGCAGGGGAGATACAAAACCACAGTCTGTTGTCAAAGGCTTTACAGAACAGTCATCCAAATTCCTCACAATGTGCCTGCACCACGGGTCCGCACCAACAAGTGTACCAGCATTCCAGCTGCTTAGTTACTGTGCGAGCATGGGGCGAGGACAGGGCACCGGAGCCCTGCATTCTGCTGGGGCAGAACAAGGCATCTCAGGCAGGTTTCCAGCACTTGTGCCGGCAAGACTCAGAGCACACCCGGCTCTCGCTTGGAGCCTTCACTTCTGAACCTGTACAATGATAATAACTCAGGCGTGTGTGTGTACAAAGCTGAGGCCTGTAAGTCATTCTATGACCAGGACCTGAGAGTGGCAACACTTTCATAATAAAACAGTCATAAATAATAATTATTGTTATAATAAATCATTCTTATACTAAGTAATGTATAAAATAATTGGAAAATTCAGGATAGCAAGAATGCAGATACTGCAACCTATACAGCAGTAAAAGACAGGGCTGAACATTACTGAAGAGCTAGCAGCCCGAGGTATCTTCCAGCTAGTTTAGAAAATTATTTACAGGATTACGTATCGTAGAATCACAGAATGGTTTGGGTTGGAAGGGACCTTAAAGATGATCTAGTTCCAACCCCCCCCGCCATGGCAGGGACACCTTCCACCAGACGAGGTTGCTCAAAGCCCCATCCAGCCTGGCCTTGAACACTGCCAGGGAGGGGGCAGCCACAGCTTCTCTGGGCAGCCTGTGCCAGTGTCTCACCACCCTCACGTATCTTCCCAAGATCTAATCTAAATCTCCTCTTTTTCAGTTTGAAACCATTAACCCTTGTCCTGTTAAAGAGTCCCTCCCCACCTTTCCTGTAGGCCCCCTTTAAGTACTGGAAGGCCAAGGAATGCTTCCACCTTCTTCTGTTTCAAGACAAATCCATATTCTGGTTTGAAAGCCATGAGGACAGAAGGTACCCACCACTGATAGGTGAGTGGGCGTCTTTCCAAGTTTGGAGAGTAAGTCAGTGACAGCTGTGATTGCAATGTCTGTGCTCTTTGTGCTTTGCTCTACCACAATTCTCACTGCTTTAAAATAAATTACAATTCCAACACTTAGTGTCATTTAATCTTCATTATTTTAATATTTTGCAGCAAGAGGCATATAAAATTTCCCCATCCACTATTTGGCTTTATAAACACACGCATAAAGGTTCTCATTCTACTCCCTGAGATGTTAATAACAGGTTCATATTCAAAAAATTGTCAGAACTGACCCTCCCATTCAGGTTTGCAA
This sequence comes from Leptosomus discolor, assembly GCF_034619465.1. Taxonomy (NCBI): domain Eukaryota; kingdom Metazoa; phylum Chordata; class Aves; order Leptosomiformes; family Leptosomidae; genus Leptosomus; species Leptosomus discolor. Next base: position 59,530,158 of record NC_141395.1, on the reverse strand, counting down.
TTTCCCAGCAAGCAATAAAGTAGGTCTTAAGGGAGTCAAGTCAGTAAATACTTCCTCACATTTATTGGTGATAATGACTGTCAAAACTGAATATTAACATTGGCATGATAGATTTTACTTTGTGGAGTAAAGGAACTCCTTCCAAGGAATTCCCATATCTCTAGGTGATGCCGACAGAAAATAGGCAGTGGTGTTTAGTGAGCCTACTCTGGACCTTCTTACATATGTACGAGCTTGGTCTTTGTTTTCAGCTGTCACAGGGAGGGGGATCTCTGCTACCACAAGGTGGCACTTCATTTCATCAAGCCAAATAGCACATTCAAAACCAGACTTCCTTTCAGTCACAAATAAACCTGCTGTTTCAAAATTCATGTCTATTTGTTCCATTCTTACTTCCTAGCAAAAGAATAGCAAAATAATAACAAACACAAACTAGTCAGTTGTTAATGAAGTATAAATTCCTTTTGCGCACCCAGAACTTGGAAAGGCTCTTGTCTCTTGTAAGGTCTTTTTTGGGACTCACCAAGAGCTGCATTTACCAAAACAAGAGCTGAAACAAGCAGACCCCAGGAACAGCAGATGTATTTTCCTAAGACCTGCCTCAGAGCACAGGCACCAGATGTTAGGTGGGCACCAGCATGTCTCATTACCATTTCCTACCTGTCCAGTCCTTTGTAGGTTTCCAAAGTGAACATCCGGTATGAAGAGAACTGGCTGGGAATCCAGGTCAGCCATTGTTTTGAAAAAGGTGATATCACTCTTTTTTTGCAGAGGGAGTGCACTCAACTTCCCTTCAGCTGCTAGGAGGATCACAAGGAAACATGGTTATGAGAGGAGGCATGTTAAACATGACTTAGCTGCAAAACAGAAAGACCTGTCTTACTCACAGTTATTACACGAGGCTTGGGATGCCTGGCCTTTGCCTTTCTTCCTGTTCTGCTTCCTCTCTTCATCTCGGATTTTCCTTTCCGCTCCCTGATTTAACAAAGATAACCCACAGATATTATCCAAAGAGGACCCACTGTGAGGATCACACCCTGCGATGCCGAACTACAGCGACGAACACATCAGAAATGCTGAAACAGAGACCGGTTATCCTATTACAGATAAATCTGCCCAGATTGTTGGGAATGTGCCAGCTTCGGATCGATCACCTGTGCCCAAAACTCAGGCTGGCACATCCAGCAGCCCCCAGGAGCTGGAGACAGCAATAGGAACAGATCCATGTTCTGGCTTGGAGGGGACAGGATGGACGGCTCAGGCAGCATGCAGTCTGTAGCAGGGCTGTTGCCACCACAACTTGTGCAAAGGGCATCCCGAGCCCAGCGCCTCTGCAAGGGACTGAGTGCTCAGGCCAAATACTTTGCATATGTACTGACATAAAACACCTGCAGGATTGCTATTGTCTTAGATCATGTCTGTGCTAAGCTTTTCCCTAAACTCTCCTCCACCCACCTTGTCTGGGGGTGGCATTGCTCCACTGTGGCCAGCTTTGTAGAGGCCTTTGAGATTCACCAGTGCAAGAAGTGCCAGTACACTGACAGCTTGCCAACAGGGCAAGGGCTCTTACAAAAAAGTAGAGGGATTTCAAACACGGAGAAGCCCTCCAGAAACTGGAAAGCAATGTAGCACTGTCCTAGTAGGCCCCAGGAACTCCTGGGAAGTTGCAAGCTTCTGTTATGTAAATAAACTCTCAACAAGTTTAGAAAATAAAACTTGTTATTGATATAAAAAGCAGCAACACCTCCTTTGAAGTTCTCCTAATTTAATTTATAAATATAAATAGTCATGTTGTGAAGGGTATTAAAGATCCATATGGTCCTAGACAGTCAGTATGCAAAATTAAAATTTTTTCCAAATTAAAATTAGAAGTTTTTTTAAAAGAAAGGGGGGAGGGGGAGGGAGGTAAGGAAAGCTGAAAATATCCACTCAAGATGGCAAAATTCACATAGGAGTCCATGAACCAAGTTTAAAAAGAATGCAAGGAAAGATGTACTCCTGGATGTGATCTATCAATAGATTTCCAGAGGTTGAAAGAGGCAGAGGAAGAAACAGCTCTTCAAAAAACACAAAAGTGTCTAACAGAAACATTGCCTCCGGACCCAGGTCCCAATCCATTTGTCACCGACCTCAACCACAGAAGCCAAGGGATTCAGAGTCATGCCCTTATCAAAATTGTTTCTAGGGGTACATTTGTATCTTTAAAGGCCACCTGTTCTTTGGCAGAAAGGAGCAAAAATATGCCGCACAGCCACTGACCTGCAGAAGGCACATCCCTGAGAGCCCGACGCTGCACAAAGCAGCTCTGCTGGGCAGCCACAGCCCTGCCTACCACCGTGCAGCGCTGCCGCTCCGCTGCTCGCAGGTAGCAGGATGAACCATGAAAGTGATTTCATACACAGCAGCGAGAGCAAATTTCCTCTCAGGAAAGCAGAAACTGAGGAGGACTCAGCCTTTTATACAAAATTAAGAATATACATTTTGATGATTTTTCTTTGATATTCTCTGAAACTATGAACTTGGTAAAGCTTCGCACCTTTGTCTTCATTCATTCAGGGCAAGCCATCCCCAAGCCCTCTGGGGTGCAGCCAGTCTTTGAGCAGGGCAGCCATTCCCACCCACCAGTGCTTATTTGTGCCACAGCCACTTTACAAACGTGGCAACTGCAATACCCACAAAACTCCCTGCCAGCCCTTCTAAGCTCAAAGCATCCCACGTGGCACAGTGTAGGGGCCAGCCAAGCCTACATGATGCACGTCATCGTTGTAGGTGCTGAGGCAATGGACCACAATAAGATTTTTGCATACCAGAGCATTTCTGCTGGACAGTTTTCACAGCTGAGCCATCTGACACATATCTAATAAATCAGAGTTTGCACATCTCTTCAGGACAGTAGAAGAAATAACCCGCTCATAGGGGACTATAAATTAGGCTCTGACCGGCCAAATAATTGAATGAGTTTTTCATTGATGTCTGGGCTTTGCATAAATGCAACAAGTACTTCTGCTATTAACCACTAGCAAAATGCAGCCTACGAATTTCAGCTGATTCAAAATATTTTTTTCAAAGTTTTCAACTCATTTAAGCTTATGTCTTGCATTCTAGCGCCAGCCTAGCAAAGCCCTTACCATCATAAGCACCACTCCCATCACCATTATGAAGGTCACGTGTACACCTCTTTCTAGCTCAGGGCCAAAGCGTTCCACATCTGGCAGGACAGGCCCATAGATTTCAGCCGCCTTCTTTCTACAGCTGAAGATTAACAGGCAATAAGAGCTGCTCAATACCCTACGATAATCCATCCTCTCTCTGATGATCCATACTGAAGACAAGGCGGCAGGAACAGTGTATATTCCAAGTAACATGTAGTTTTTCAGAATAAAGAAAACGGGATTAATTTATTTTATTTTGGAACAATGTTATGGTATTTATCAAGTCAAATGCTTCTGCTTCTTTTCAGCAAAGCTAATCACATATAGAAAATCAAAATATCTCTGAATTCCCAGTTCCTTCATACACAGTGGCTAGAGCATCTTGCAATACATAAATATAAATAGGCCTGGTAGCAAGTTTCCCTGACAACCTACTTGAGGAATAAAAATTATATTCTCTTATCATAATGCAGCACCAGTGATCTACACATGATAAAAAGACTGCAAGGGCAGACAGAATCAGCATTGAGGAAACAAGATGTGGACTGTCACAGTTGCTTTGAAGATTGCCTACTGGAAAACACACACGGACAAGAGACTGGAGAATGAACAGGGAGCAAGCACACAATTACAACCTTTGCAACTTTTATCTCCAAACATTTATGTTACAAAGCACGCACTGGATCTGAGTCAGTGTAGCTCTCTAGTTTATATGTAGATGAATATTAAATGTAAGCAACTGCCTGAGTAAATACTAAAATATATATAATATATACCACTTAGCTAAATTAGTTTTAGTTCTTCAGGGATACTCTTTCTGCAACAGCTATGCTGTGTTTCAGCTGGAGGACATTAATTTATCAGCAAATGTTTTTCTTAAAAACTCAACACCTCTGCCTATGATTTATCTAAGTTAATATACAAACACATCTACTGGTCCTAAAGAGGCACGAATCACTGCAGAAAAAAACATTTGTAAGAACACTGTCAGGCACAGAAACATTTTTTTCTTCCACGTTTCAAACCAAGATACTTTTCAGTACTTAGGCAGGAGGAACTGTGCAGTTCCTCTGATCCAGGTGATTGTTATAAAACAGGCACTTTTCTCATCAGCTTATTTTTGGGACTGTCAGATTGGGGCATAATGGTGCAATTCACACTTTTAAAATGCATAAAAGTTATTGTATTTTTGTTGTCTTTTAAAATAGCCCCATAATACCACTTTAATTGATCATGACAGAGAGGTTGGCAGTAACTGTCAGCTTCACGGCCTTTCCCAAAGAGGCAGCAAACCCTGTCTTTGTCACTAGAGGGCGACTCACAGACTCGCAAGAGAAACCGAGCCAGGACCCTCCATTTAGCACCACCGCCAACCAGTGCCACCGTCTATTTTGGCATCTTGGAAAGACGAGAGTACCCAGCCCCACCAGCAACATTCCTCTGAGCTTGACGAATTCTCCCAGTGCCATCAGCAAGTGGAAATTCTCCAACCATTTGTTTACTTACAAAAGCACCGTGACAAATGGGTGTCGGTCAAAGATACAGCGGTGTGAGGGGAGAAGCAGGCTCTTTCCAAATGCCAATTAGCACAAACTGTCATGTGAATTGACCTCGATAATTTTCATTCATTTTCATTCATTCAACTCATTTTCAGCCCCGCATTAAGTTAAAAAGCTCTGCATGCATGTATGCGTGTATACATTTATATTATACAGATATCTATCCCATTGCCGATACCCTTGAGCCCTTCAGTTCCCACTTCCAATACAGTTTTGGTGTGGATAACGCTTTAATTACCCCTGTGATCTTCTGCTTTGAGACAGTTTTGATTAGAAGACTCTCTATATTTTTTTCTGCTTTCTAGTCTGGATATTTGAAGTACCAATTAAGCCAATAGATGCAATGAACATGTATTATTCAAAATCTCCACCAGTTGTGTCTACAGGTCACCCTTGATGAGTTTGTGCTCTGAATTTCCTTCCTTTTTTAAAACAATTCAGATTTTTCTAATTGCTTTTCAAAGACAGGTAGATGAAAATGACTTGTTACTTTGATATTTACTGAGCTTTTAACATCCAGCTGTAGCTTCAAATCTCTAAATATTTGACATTCAAAGTTACAATTAAAAGCATAACATTTTGACTGCAAGAAGACCTCAATGCATACATTTACATTCATTACTTTCAAAGTTTTTCCTCCACTAACACAACTGACTGATTAGCCCTCAAGATCACGTTGTCAAGACAGCAACAAGGGAATGAACTGAAAAAGGGGAAGGAGCAGCAGCACAGAGACCTGGAACAGCTGCACTCTTACCCTTCCATTAAAAAGTTAATGCTACGTATTGCCTGGGGCATGGCCTTTTGGCTTTCTGTTCCCACCTGTAAGATGGCAAGTCTCATTTGGATAAATTTCCAAGTCACTTAAATACATGCAGGCTCCTGAATCCCTGAACCTTGACTAGAATCCAGGCATCAGCTCCCCCCACCCCCCCCACCCGGGAAGATCTTTCCCAGCAGGGTTAAAGTCATCAGCAGGCAGGTGTTAAACACAACCCAAATGTGGTCAGCTCTCATCTAAGAATCATCACTGAGATAACATTCCTGAGCAACTGTTTTTACTCGGTGATATATACAACTGACCATGACACTGACAGGCTCATTAAGGCATGATCTATGTTTTGGTGCTGAAAAATATTACCAATTCTCACCTAGGAGTGGGGAAACCCTTTGTAAAAGAACCAAATTTTGCAAAAGGAGGAGGGAAAAAATTTAAAAAAAAAGGGGGGGGGGAAGAAGTTACTGAACTACAAAATGGGGATGGCTAATATATTTTTGCAGTTTACTTTCAGTAAGAAAATCCTAGGAACATAAAAGTCTCACTGAAGCCTCCAAAGTAATGGTTTGTAATCGAGCAAGGGGAAAAAAACATCAGGTGCATCACTGGGACTCTGTGTTTTCCACTGTATCATAAAAGAGAGTTTAGCAGGCCTTTCTGAAAGGTGCATTTCTCTATCAGAGACCTCTCCACACAGTCTACACGTTACCTACCCCAGCTGTTAGAGCCAGAAGGGATAACATCATCAGACTGGCACTTGCATAAGCCTGTGGTCAGCACTGATCTTCACATTTGTGCTTTCCATTACTTTTTTGACATTCCTGTATGATGGCCTATATAACATGCTGTCCTTAAACAGACCAACTGTTGCTCACAAGCTGAGGAATCAGAGCCAAAAAGATTGCAAAGCAGTAAAATAATTACATGATAATCTGTTAGATTTATGATATAGCTGTTCCAAATTCTACCATGAAAAACAACTCTTTAGGGAAAGAAAAAAAAATAAATGAGGTCTAAAATACAGCAATATAAACTGTCTAACAAGGTTCCTCCTCTATCCATGGTAATTGTGCTTTCCACTTACCTTGTCACAAAAAACCTTGATCTGGCAGTAGGCTCGGTGGATGGGTTTATTGCTGCGGTTGTTGTAGCTGTACGTATCAATCTGAATCATCAAAGGAAGCCCTTTTACTCCTTTCTGTGAGGAGAAGTCTGTGCTCAAGCAATTCACTGTGATGAAAATCTGTGTGCCAGAGAGATTACTTCTGAAATGTGGTGCAAACACACAAATAGGTGCAACCATTAAACTTCGGGAAAAACACGACAATAAATGGGAAAATAAAAGCAGACACACACACAGACCCACCCCCCCCCCCTTCCAAAAAAATAATTCAGCTACGATGCACACTCTGGCAATTCACACATTTATTCTCCACTTCTGTCCTATGTCCAGCAAAGATGCTCCCACGCTGGGAAGAAGGACAAACTTTTAAGGCATGTACCGACACTACAGTTTGGATCAGGAGTGCACATTTGAAGTGAATCATTTGAGTGTCCCAACTTACCGTGCTTTGGTTCACAGCAGAGAGCTCAGAGTGCATGAGCTGGATTCTTTCTGGAAGAGCCAGACCAAAAGATGTGTCCTAAGAGCACGCCTCACATGCTCCAGCTGCTAATAGTTGTTCAGCCTGTGGAAACTGACTAAAGATAATCTGAGATAAAACCTCCTAAAATGTGTCTCACATGGATGTTAGATCTTTGGCCCTGACTTGTTTCACTCTACAAACTTGCTCTGTATGTTTGCACTATTTGTTAACACAGACATAGCAAGATCATCTTGCATCACTCCTTTCCAGCTGTCTTTTGGTCTGGCTTGTTCTTCTGAGAGCTCACAATTTAAATTCAGTCTGGCCAAAGATAAGTCCTACCATTTTTTTTCATTTTACAAATTTTCTTCACACTCTCAGCAGCAGTACCACTTCCTCCATCCCGTCAACAGATACTCCTAAGCTTCGGTTTAAGGGTTCTTCACTGTCTTTCTTCACTTTCAAAAATGCATCTCACTCTGTCTTTCAAACTAGGAAGGAGTTTGTCAAACACTTATAAAACTACACCCTACCTCTTCTCAAAAGTCCTCTTTGCCATGTAGCACCCACACAACTTGACACTGTCCTCAGTTCCTGGCAAGTCCTGCCTGCCTTTGCTTCCGAGATCCATCTTGTGCTTTCCTTCATCTCCTGCCCTCTAATCTCCACCTGTACCACGGGACAAGGCTTGTCATCTGCCATGTGTTTGTACAGGACCTGGGAGAAGGATCTCCCACCACCAAGTGTCCCAAGGACTATTCTCATGCAAAGCAAGCATTGTGAACGGAAATATCACCGATCTCTCTCAGTCAGGATAGTGTACATGAAACTTGAGAGATGAAACTGGATTAAAAATCCAATCATTCTTCCCAGTGAGGAACATGTGCATTACACAGTAATTTGGGCCAATTATGTACTAACCTGATTCTACTTTTCTTTTTTCCTCAGTTTAAAAAACATCAACAAAACAAACAAACAAAACCAAAACTGTGAACTCAGGAAAACGACAGAGAAAACTGCTAGTAAGTACTTCCTGCACCAGGAGGACGTGAAACCTGCTCCACAGTAGAGTGAGAAGAGATCTCAAACAGGTCTCAAACAGACCTGATGCACACCTCGCCAGGCACAGGAGAGGCCAACAGGCCCCTGGGGCCTGGGACGATTCAGGGGGAGCATGAAGGAACCCCTCCACGATCCACAAGCATGGGAAAAAAATCCCAAAACAGTTCGAGTGACCAGAATGCAGCACCCCTAAGAGAAAGGCAGCTGAGAATAAAGACAGGCTTTGCTAGGGCTGGGGGGGGCAGTACTTTACCCTAATGTCAGAAGTTAACATTACAGTCAGGTTTTTTTACGATGGAGCCAGAGCAGCTTGTTTGCCTGACTGAGCTAATGGCCCCTCCGCTTCTGCTTCTGATCGTATCACAGAGCTGCATTTACAAATGAAATAGTTGAACTTTAACTGCGGGGAGAGGAGGGAGGTGGGGAAGGGCCCTAGGTGAAACTCTGATTTTGAAGCTGATAGTGTTATTTCTGTTTCAAATTACAACTTAGTCTCCTCCAGCTCCAAAGGTAAGTGTGGATAAGGGTGCATATGCCATTGAAATATGACGGCCTGAATTTTCATTTACTTTCAGACTCCTTTACAGTGTCAGGGCAGTGCTTTAAAGTGTGTGTGAACACAGAGCAGTAGAACGAGGTCTAGCAAAAACCAGAACCTGGTCTTGCTGTATTTTAGCCCATACTTCTGCACAGCAGTTTTCCAAACTCTATGTTAAAATGTGAGAGGGGACACGCAGGCTTTAACATCTACCCAGCAGTTTGTGCATCTTCCACCTTTGCTGCACGCTCAGCTAAGAAGTAAAACAAGACCTTATCCCATCTTAATCAACTACATACACTGTGTGTCATCTCTTCCACTGCCTCCAGAAACACTGAGAAGAGTAGGAGCAGCTGGGAAAGACAGACTTTATAGTTTCAAGAGTCCCCATACAGCAATAACAGATTATTCAGCATGAATAATAGATTGATGCTGTAAGATTCAATATCCTTGCCCTGACACTGTAATACATCAGGATCTCTCTGAGGAGCAACGACTGTACGTTCATGTGCATGAAATGTACCATACTTTCTGTCATATCATTTGTACCTTGCAGACAGATGGATTTGAATTAACACAGATCATTTATTTTGGGGAAAATTTTCTGTCTCCACACTATCTTCTATTAGGTTTCCTGTAAAGCACCACATTGACTTCGGATTTAGAAAACATGGGAGCGTGCAGAGGGGTGGGGAAAAGGGTGTAAGTTCTGTTACTTAATTGATTTTAAGGGTGGTTTTTTTCTTTGTGTGAAGATTTGCACCAATTTTAACACCGTGGTGCAGCAGGCTGCTGTGGTGAACAGGACCTGGGGAACTGTCTGCACATTCCCCTTCTCTCCGCCCCTAATCTGACCAGAAACCTTTGCCTCCCCAAAGCAGTGGCTGAGGAACGATGCCTGTTCTGAGCAACAATGATTTCACCCACCTGTCCAAGTACAGCCTGCTTTGCCCTTTACAACCCTCATCTTCCTCTCCTTCGCAGCTCCTGTCCGTAATGCAGGTACTCCCACTCTCAATGAGACAAAGAGCAAAACAACCCCATGGGCAGCCACGAAAAGATGAAGTCCTGCTCTACCTCTCTTGGAAGACACACAGGTTTAAGATCCTCCTTGCTCCGGTCTCTTTCATAGTAGAGTTACATTGTTAGAAAATGTAGAGTTAAGTAGAAATGACAGTAGCAGCAGTAGAAATCACTGCGCTTTTTTTCCCCAGGGCCCTGTCTACACTTGACTTAGAACTATTTTAATGGATGTGACTATAGCTGTATCTGAATTAATTTACAAAGTATTTTTTTCCCAATGTTTTGCTATCAGGAACACGTTCAGGTTGTCGTTATAGTGATGTCTTTTTTTTTTTTTTTTAATGTCAGCATATCTTAGATTAGAGCAATTAATGACAGAGTTCCACCCATCTAGTCTCCAGCTCAGGCATGCCATTGGCAATGAAAAACTAATTTGGAGAAACATTTGGTGCCTGAGAAAGTTTCAAAAGTGGCCTAAGATAACGACAACTATTCTGTTTGCTATAGAGCATGTCTAGAAAAAGCTCTCTCTTTTGGGGAAGCCGCTCCTCCACGGTGTAGCTGTTATTATGTGAATTACTGACTGTTTGTTAAATACTGCAACATAATTAGCGATGTACAAGATACAAACACAGTAACCTGCCTTAAGAGAAAGCAAGGCTCAGAAATGCATTTCCCCTTTTATCATTTAATCCAGCCAACATGACTCCTGCTGCAGTTTCTCAGCTTATACACTTGAAAGGTCTACAGTTACGAAACTTCTAATATAAGCCTTTTATTACTATTTACATTTCTGGCTCCCATCGTCTCAGAAAAAGCCAAGGGCAGAAGAGAAGGAAGAGTGTGTTACAGCACAAAATCAGAAACTTAAAAGATATTTCTCTACTGTATACTGGCAATACATAGAATCTATGACTGGGTGATTGGTCTTTACAAAATCCTGTTTTAAAGGGGTTCATCCCTCCAGACTGTAACAACAAAGAGTTAAACGACTGGTCTCTCAAATGACTAACATCAATCCCATCATTCCTCGTATACACAAAAAGTGTGGTTTTATAGTTTCTCCTGCCAGCCGTTCACCTTATAAATCCCATATAAAGGTAAGACCTTTGTTTTATTTCAATACAAATGTCTCCAGCAAATGTTTACACTACTCTTTTGAAGCTTCCTCAACCCACACCACACCCCGGCAACTACATAAAATTGCCATTTGCCTTGAATCCCAGATGCATACTTACCAAGCCATTTGTATACACTGAAATTTCAACATTATTTGCTACCACAGCTTAACTTCTTTAATATATATATGTGTGTGTGCATGCTGGTGTATATATAATACATATATATGCATGCTTGCACACACAGACATGGTTTATTGAAGCAGCTTCCAAGTCTAATCCTACATAATTTCTGGTACTAACTCCACAAAATGAAGTAAGTTTTCCTCCAACCTTTGCATTTTGAGAGTAAAGAAAATGTTCATTTCCTCCCTAATTAAATGAAATTTGATGTAACTTAGGAAGGAAATTAATAATTAAGAACAAAATAATTCTTATACTAGTCAAAACCTGTCCTAAGTACCACTAGCAATATTAAAGAAGTACAGATTGTCACAGTACAAATCACTGCTGGAGACTGCGCCGCTCTATAAGCTCGACTTAACCATTGTGCCCACTGGAATCATAGCTCACTTTGGCCCACAATATATAAGAACCTAATCCTGCAAATCACTCACTCATTGAAAACAGCTTATTACTGTATGAGCTATGCCAAAACTCATTAAATAACTGGAAAGGTTCCCAGAGGCTTCAGCATGCTTTGGATTAAAGATCTACATTTCAGTTAAATATAGCAGGACAATGATTGCACGCAAGTATACACAACAACTGCACAGCACACAGCTACTGTACACACCAAAAAGCATGTGCCAGCACCTGCCTGAATAACATCTCCGCCAACATGCCTGTTTACTCCATGTCCAAGTTGCAGTGCTTAGCAGAAATCAGTAATTTCTTGATATCACTGAAAAGTATTTCTTGTCTGCTTTAAGGTGACATTTTTCTTTAGCAATTGTTGCCTGAAGTCACACCTTTGAATTTAAGGTTAAAAAGTACTTTCCATAAAAATATACAATTTATGTATTGTTTCAGAAGTAACATCATCCTAACTATTTTAAACTAGCAAAGTATTAATCAGAGAGAAGGCATATCTCAAAGAGTTGGTGTGATTTATGACAAAGACATTCTCCTTTGACCAAAAGAGTTCTGGTTCTTAATTATCTTTCTTGAAACTAACTTCTGTCAGCAATAAGACTGCAAGCAGGCAGATGTATGTCTATCGAAAATGAAGCTGAGCTCTCTGTTCAAAAGCCTCCACCAGAACTTTGTCAGCCAGCCAGATGCTGCAGCAAAATTTTCTGTAGGGCAACAGCAAGGCAACGACCTACCTTCTAACATATCGCAGAAAGACTTTTAAAAGATGGTTAAAAAGTCAGCCAGTTCTTGTTAATTGTTGTTTGTTTCCTCACCTTGCTTTAAAGAACTCCTTTAAAAATACCAAACATAGCATTCAGGTACAACCAAAGGGAGCCAACAAATCACCTTGCCCGTACATGTTGCATATTTATACACAGAAGTAAATACGGAGTGAAAAGAAGATGGACCGTACAGAAAGTGCTCTTCACTTTCTACCTCTGCTTCCTTACTGCACAGTATTTCTGCCTCAAGGAAGCATGAGGAAGGGTTTGACATGGCTGTGGACCCTTCCCCTCATTTCCCTGTATCCTGCTCTGAACTACAAGCCCCACGGTGACCTCTAGACAACGGCCCCAGCAGATGTTGTTCTAGAAAATGGTAAACATGTGCTGGGCCCAAGTCTTCTCTGCTAGAAAGCAAGGGGACTGCTGTTGTCGACTAGATAAAGCAGAGGAAACACTAGCAGAGTGGTGGTTCTGACTTTGGTGCTGTTCCCTTAGTCCATGGAAAGCAACGGCGAGATTATTCCACAGCTCAACACATACTGTACAAGATTCCCTCTTCCACTGACTTGTTTTGTCAAGCAGCAGTCAGAAGATGAGGGACTGAGCATGGGGAGCTGGAGCCAACACTCCAGTTCCCTTCATGTTACTGAGGTGACAAAGAGAGGTCTCTGCCTGTACCCTTTGAATGCCTGTTTCTTCTACATAAGATCCAACTGCAATGCTGCCTTACAAGCCCTTAGCAGGCTCACTGTTAGCAGGCAGATTCTGGCTGTCACACCCATGCTGTTATACCCTCATCCTGAAGGCTTCCAGGAGGAGGGTACTGCTCTGCTTGCACGTGGGAGGAGAAACCTGGCTTTAAATCAGCTGCCCTTCAGGTGGAGTAGGAAAGTGAGAAATCTGATGCTTCAGATAAGTCTTCCTAGATGTGGGATTCAGTGTCCCAGGAGAGACAGGGATATTTGGGTAGGTTATTTTTAGTTAGGCGATTTCTGCTTCTTCCGTTTGATTTTTCAAGATCACTACCCTGTGCACTTCCAACGACCAGTCTCCTTTCTTTATTTCTTCCCGAGCCAGTAGAGCGCTTCATCACATCACATCTCAGAGGCCCGGGAAAGAACTGCTCTGTACCGCTTTTGTCTGACTCGGAAGAGAAAGGTCTTTGTGCCTGTGAGGTTAAGTTTTAATCTTGAAATTGTGGTGAAAAGGGAAAACAACACTGAGCAGAAACAATGGAGCCAGTTGAAAGATCATCGTTCAAAAAGCTTAAGAAAAGAGAGTCTGTAATTAGGCCCTCAAATTCTTCATCTTTCTTGGATGAGGTAATTGCTGGAGAAAAAACAGCCTTCAGTGACATGCCTCAGAGTCCACAGCTTTCAAACACCGCAGGGGCATCCTATGAGAATTCCCAGACTCAGCGCAACTGGTTATTGTATTGGACTTTCCAACAGGAGCAAGCATGTGGGTACGTGTACATGTGTGCAGGGAGGGAAACAACTCAGCGCACGGTGATAAGCTTTCACGTACAACCTGATTTATGCTTGATAGCCCAATACCAAAGCATGCTACCAATCCTCTCACTTTTATCAATACATCTGCAGTTAAAGCTCCTAAAAGATATTTGATAACTTCCCCCAAAAAATAAATAAGCATAAGCCAATTTGCATTTTAATGACTACTTCCTGCAGAAATACAAGTGCTGTCTTAAATTTCACTCCTGACACTTTTTTTAATCCAACAACAATAAAAGAGTAATTATTTTAAAATCCAACTATGTTATATTCCCGTTGATCATTGTGAGAGTTGTGCTTTTAATGTTCTGGCAACCAAGGTAAGAGCAATGTGAATGACGTGAGATTAGAACAAAATGCCCAGGGATAACACGTGACATTAGTGGATGTGACTTTGCTGCTCCTAGATCAACATGGTGTCTCGCTAAGTCTGGCTTGCAGCTGCAAATGCAAGTATGTTAAGGAACAGCCAGCCCTGGCAATGGGGATAGTAGTTGCCAGCGGGACGAGGCTGCCATGCTTTAGCTCTGGCCATGCCTCTGCAAAGGTCTTTGGGAAAGGTCGTTGCGCTGGAGATCCCAAACCTGCATTTGCTCTATTTGCTTGAATAACGATCACACACACACAACGGTCATCTGTTGTGACTGCAGAGGACAACGTACCACTGTATTTCGAAAAGGAACCACATAATAGAGGAGTATCTGGGGAGGTGAGAATGTAATCGTTACATGAGTAAATATAGCACCATTAGCAACTGGGCCAGGTACAACTCTGTTTACCAAGGCCAGCTTTTGAAAGAGCTAGGTGGTTTTCAGAACTATTGTCTTTTCTTTAGCGCTTTATTTTTTTAAAATGTGCATCAGAGATGAAAATCCCTGTTACTACAAACCTCATCACTTTCAGTCAGCCAGTCAGGACAGTGAGCATTAATGCTACCACTCTGTGCTCAATGCAATCTCTCACAGGACTCACTTGCTCAATGCAATTTCTCTAATGCTCTGTTAGAAATACAGTGGAGAATCCTGCATGAAGATGTCTGTATTTGAAAGACCCTTAGCATCACTTCAACAGTGGGCATTTTGTATTCAACATGAAAACAGTTATCAGGCATTTGCTAAGCTCAACAGTGTTTGCTGTTTATTATTTCTACATCCCCAACAGTTCCACATTACCCCCACTCATTGCACACAGCCTATTTCCCTTGTTTGTTTTCCAGGGGCCAACTTCTTCTTACAATTACCGTCAGCTTTTCACTTCTACACTAGCCCATGCAGCTGAAACATTCTGCCACCCTTTGGATAACCTTATCTATAAGAAATCTGTTAAGGTGCTCTTCTCTCCTGGTTTATAGGTCCACTGCAGCAAGCACATCCCCAAATGCAAAATTCCATGTCTGAGGGTACTTGAGCATTAAAAAAAATACATAAACAGTCCTCAAAAACAGTCCTCAAGAATACATTCATTCCCAATTGTAAGGACAGTCAGTGCAACACTATAAAAAATAATGGCACAAACACAAGGGAAGGCAGAGTCTAGCTTACAGAACACTGATTATTGGAGATGTTAATAGTGTAGAAAGGAAGCTGATAATTTAGGGAAATAAAATGTTCACCTTGTGTCCTACACTGATTTTGCAAGTACGAAAAAAACTTTCACTGTTTCTCAGGCTGGGGATATTTTAAATGGAAAATCACTGAGAGGCCACAAGTAAGGAACTACACCGAGAGCGCCCTGCAGGCTTTCCTCAGAACTACATCCCTACTTGTCAGTGACACAAGTGTGAAGGCAGTAACATCCCGACAGCCGCTACATACCATCTTGCCTTCTACGGATGGCCAGAATCCCTGGGGTCAGTGAAAGACCCCAGTTTGCCTGGCTTTGCAGGGGCTGAGCTCGCTCACTTCCACCTACCCTTATTATTTGTTAAAAAGGAGAGAAGTAGAACAGTGACTAGAGGTGAATGGTACTTATAAAGGGATACCATCTGCATGGCTTTTCCTCACCTTTGCCTCCTCATTGACATCCCAAGTAAAGGACACAGCATTGAATGCAATTTCTTCAATATTCCCAATGGTATTAAAACTCTCCTTGTAATCAGCTGTAAGAAATAACAAACAAACAAGAGACTCATGAAAAAGGCTTGAAATTTCTCTTTTACGATTTGTAGTACATCTTTGCTTTTTCAGCTGGTGTGTCTAATGCATCAAAAATACCTCTTGTATTGTTGAATAATTGTAAACCTTAATTGCAAATAGGTAATATGCTGCAGCTTGAGTTTTACGCATAGTATGTCACTAGCTAATGTTCTTGCAAAATGCTGCTTGCTCTCAAAAAGGAATCAGTGTGACTGTAGTGGGAATGAGTGGGTGCATTCACTAGCTTGGCCAAGAATGGCCAAGACTGGAAAATTAACTAAAAGCTATTGAAACATTTAAAGGGACTGTTCAAACCTTGACATAAATAAACAACATTATGGTAAATCCTAAAGAAGCTTTCTAAAAGGCAAAGAGCTGTCATTGGAGGAAATAATCAGTAGTGTATATTTCTTGTCCAGCCGTTTCAACCTTCCCAGGAATTACTGCAATGGATGCTGGATCTCTATTAAAAAAAACCCCAAAACACCACAGAACAAAGAACCAATGTGTATGATACTAAAATAGCAAACAAACATGAAGTATTTTTAAATTGTCTGACTACAAAATCTGCACACTCTTCTCACTTCTTTCCAAAGAGCTGTTAATATTATCAATAAGCTAGCATTTCAGAAGGAATGCAAAGCAATAGGGAGGAAGTCTGAATTTCAAAGATGACCCAACCTTCCCCCCCAAAATAAAGAAAGAACAGAAAACCACGTTAAAACAGAACTTCCAGGTCTTCTTTATAATCAAAAAGAGGAACAAGCCCCCCTTTTCTCTCCCTTTGTCAGCCAGTTTTTCTTCTTTTTGATGACAGATTAAGAGAATGACTGGGTTTCTAAGGAGGTAGTATCTGCTTGATTAACTCTCTGGGACATGCAAATTTCCTTGGAATCCCTCGAGGGCTGTAATTGGACTTGGTGCCAGAGGGCTGAGGTTACATCATGTAGCAATCTTGATCTAATGTTTGCCCAAATCTGTGCTTCAGAAGCATGCTGATTCTTAGCTTTGTAATCAGTTATAGAAAGAGGATGTTTTCGTATTCTATAAATCAGATGCCCAAATGGTTTCAATATTCATTTCCTTTGCCCTTCTAAAAATAAACTGTTGGTCTCTAAAAATAATTTCTAGGTAATAATTGTTTTTAAATAATTTATAAAGAAAACATTGCTGCAAGGAGAACTATTTTACATTTGAGAGATGCAATCAGTATACTTTTCTCTCATCTGAAATGCGGGGATGCTGTTATTTCACTGGGCAAGTGAAACTGTGCGCCTGGGATACATGAACTATCTTGGATGCAGCAAAAATTCACTGTTCTGACCACAGGAACAGTACAAGATACTTGGTGATGCAGCAAGTGAACACAGTGCTTGAGAGGGCAAGCAGGCTTTTCATTCCCATCATGAACTCAGATCTCCTTTCTAACTGAAGCAATTGGCTTCACTATCTAAATTCAGTGTGGAACTGCAAATGCGAGGAATTAGAAGACATATAAGCAGTTTAATATGCATGTGCACACATCCACCCACCCCTTAAATGTATGATTCACCAGAAAGCACCTCATGCAACTGACTGCTGCATATGGCCATGCTGTGTAGGTGCACTTTGGAAAGACATGAACAAGATGTCTTGTAAAGACACATGTTTTCTTCTCCTAAAAGGCTGTCAGAACCTCGCATTCCACCAACCCTTCCCTTCTCCCAACACATGCCTCTGCTTCCTTAATTGCCATACACAAATCTCATGGAGTGTCTATGTGACATGCTATTTAAAAGCAGAAGTGCATCCTATTCCCCTCAATTCACAGATAATTAAAGAAGGATCCTCAGTTGATTAAGAAAGCATTTATACCCAAGGATATTTAAAAGTTGTTAGTGTAACTACAATTTTTCCTCCTCTGCTGCTCTGCATTACCAGAAACAGAAAACTGGAGTTCTTCGATATTCAAGAAAACACCTCTACAGGAATTATTTCCTCTTTCGTTGGGTAAACTGCATACTAAACAATGGCAAATTTCAACATTAAACACTGATCATTTGCTAAATGATCATTAGTCACTAATACCATTGTGATAGTTTTTGTATTGTGCACATAAACAATACAAACTATCCTGCAAAAAAATATGGGCAAGACACTGGAGCACAAATAACCACAATCTAAAGCTTCCACACCCACTCCTTATGTCCATATTTGAACCTGTTCCAGTATTTGTCAAATTATGGTACTAATTCTAAATTATCAATATTTGCTGCAATCTAGTATTGTATTCTTTATTTGACATTATTTTCAAAGAAAAAGCTAGTGATCCAATGTCAGCACACCCCTTTGGAAAAGTCAGCTTTTTTTTTTTTTCCTCACTCCTGTTAAAAACAGTGACAGTGCCTCCCTCCTCCTTCAGGAACAGCACATAGCCTAAATGCTGGAAGACACCTTTCCTTCTCGCTTAATAAGTGTCAAGTCCTCAGGTTTATTCCTCAAGCACTAATGACTTGATTACATGTAAGTACATGTTTATCCTATTAATATCAATGCATCTTCAGACCCAGTACTGCATCTATTCTATTCAACCATCCTTCCTCCCAGGAGGTGCAGCAGCCAGTACACAAAACAAATCAAAGCAGTGACCCCTGCATGTCTAGAGTGAGGGAACAAGTCCCTCTATTTCCTCTGATCTCCAGAATATAACTGCAGACCAGAAGGCAGACAGATCTGTACCACTGCGAAAGCAGCACAAGCAGAGTTGTCACCCCTATCTGAGCGCTGAATAGCTGGACCCCAGAACTAGAACATCCCAAATTCATTTGATTCTCTGCCGGCTAAGGACAAAGTTATGCTCTAGATTAAAAGTGCATTCATAAACAATTAAAAAGGATTCACAGATGTTAAACATATGCTACAAACACTAAGTTAAAATAATATTAATTATTATAAACATCAAGGGAACTAGTTAACACAGATTTACAGCTATTCACAGATAGTTTTAAAGGAGCCAAACACATGATTAACTCCTTATATGCTGTTGATAGTTGGAGTGAAATCCAAAATAAAAGAGAAGTGGGGCTACCAGCAGATTGCCAGACCATCCCCTGAAGATGGGACAAATCCGACACACCCCCCTGTCCTTAGCAAGCTTCTATCACTGCCTGTTTAAATGGTTTTCCAGGGCGTATCCTGACATTTGCTAATCTCCCTCATAGACACCTAATTCTCTCTGGTAACTACACAGGGCCTGGACAATAACTCAGTATTCCTTTAGAGGACCCCTTCAAGGATCTGATTTTTTAATGAAAAGAGCAATCTTTATAGAGGCACACAATAATTTAGCTTGGAAGGGACCCCTGGAGGTTATCTGCTTCAACTCCTACCCTACTCCCGCTCAAAGCAGGGCCAGCTTCAGGTTTGGATGAAGTTGCTCAATTAGATCATCTGACGATAAAACTGGAAGACTTTGCTAAATGCAGCTTGATGCTTGTATAGGAAATGTAGTTGGGAGCCATTCTGCCCTAATAAGCCAAATATCCACATCGTAAGTCCCAAAGAAAATGAAATGCACTTCAGAAACACTGTACTTGGTAAGGGCTAAGGCCGTATTTCAGTTGTTCTCAGGAAAACAGTACTGAGCAACATTTTCTTCTGAAAACGCTGAGGTGAACTGTGTTCTTACAGTTCTTACGTCTGACAGGGACTGCTATATCAAAAGTCTTACTACACTGTGCTTTGCTCATGTTTGCAGTCCAAATAAAGACTACATGCCAGAGTGCCTCAGAAGTCAGACCTATTTCATCTCAAACTAATAGAAACATAAAAGGCATTCACTACAACACAGATAAACACACAGCTCACGCACAGCACTAGTTTTGCAGAGCACCGTTTTACAGAATATGTGGCACAAGTGGACTCGTTCAGGTAAGGGGAGTGAAATGTGACAGTACATCACAAGTGCAGTGGAGTTGGAGGGTGTTGGCACTGCAGTGGAACGAGCTCCTCAGCACATACCTTCAAAGGTATGAGCATTAGCACTGCAAGCTTGTAGGGACTAGCACAAAAAACCAGGCAGCCTTCAGAAACAGCTGTGACGTGGAGTACTTGCTCTTTCTATGTGTCATGATAGGAGTCATTTGTTCTGGAGTGGAGGTTTTACTGCCTTAACTACCCCAAAACAAAACATAAAAAATAAAATAAAATAAATAAATAAGAAGTTGGGGAAACAATTCAGCCAGAACTATCATGATAAGACAAGAGCAGAGAGGAGATTCAGGAAGAGCTGCTTTGACCCGATACACTTGATTTTAAATAATGCCAGCCTCAGTGGAGGCTGCAGCATTTGAAAGTCAAAAGCCACTACAGGAGTAGGACCACTTAGGGACCGATTCCCTGATCACCCTGTTCAATTACCCCTGAAGATTTGCAGCGCTCTCTCCAAGCAACCCTGCTTTCCCCGCGCCCACCCCCCCCCCCCCCCCGCCCCGCCCCTCCTCTCTGCCCCCTCTCATTCCTGCCATTCAATGGTTTAGTTCCCTCAGGCGGTCAAAACAAGATCGACTTTGTCTGCTTTGGTCTCGCCGACTCCTTTGACTGGAATCCGCTGCAGATGGCTGCGTGTGTAAACGGCACGTGGGAGGGGAGAAGCGCTTGATGTCTAGACACTCCCACAGATTTTAACTTCATGCTCCTTGGCAGCAGGTACATGTTCTTCCTCTGCTAAAATCTCCCAAGCATGTGGACAGGGCAGTTGTGGCTGAAATGGGCTTGTAAATACCTTAGATGGGATGAACGGTAAACAGGTCTCTCAGGACAGCATGCCAGAGCTCCCTTCTCCCTCACTTCTCCCTGCCACAGACAAGACTCAAAAACCGGGGGTTTAGGAGTCCTGCACACTTCTTTGCAGTCACCATAATGATGGCATCTTCACTCTCGGGCTGCCCTTACACATCAGATTAGCTAACATAACTGTTACGTGGGCTGCTAGTGTTACTGGATCAAAGAGTGGATCAGCCTTTGAAAAACTAAAGGAAACAAACACTGCCACTCCTGAGGAGGTGCAGACCTCGACAGCCTAGCAGCAGAAGGTGGAACACTATTAAATACATATGCAAAACGCAGCTCTTCTTTGTGACTACTGAGGACCATTCCTTCTGCATGGTCTCCATCCTGCCTCATAGACCCCATAGCCCAGACGTAGCAGGGACAAGCCATTGCTAAAATCTGTGGTACAAGCGTTGCAGCCATTGCCAATATATCCCACCCCTTCCTTATGCAAGGTACCAGAGATTTTCACATTCTGCAATCTTCCCCGAAACAACTGGAGATCCTCTTACACTCACCAATGTCGAGGACCCTCTGTTTAGCTGTGTGCTGTCGAGAATGCCAGTATTTCCAGTATTTCAGCTGTTCGTCTCTGTTTTTATCCTCACTGAAAACAACCATGACCACGCTCTAATAAAATCAACAGAGCTTGCGTTAGTTAATGTGTAATTCAGTCAGAAACACAAAAATTAGTATCTCCCATGTGCCTCTAATGCTGATCCAGTCACCACCCTCCCCCAGTACTCGGGTTGCAGCAGATTGCTCTTTTTCTTTCCAGTCCAATATTGCAATGCACTTAAAATCTCAGGGCAGAAGAAATGTAGTTTTAAAACAATGCAGGACCTAGGATTATGTTCTTGATAAAATTTAATTGTATTCTTAGGTTTAAGAAGTCCAAGTTGTCTTAAGTAAAAAGTGGTCATTTCAAAGTCAGAAGATCCCCAATTCCAATCCTGATCCAAGTCCAGTCTAAGTGCTGGAGTTCAGATTCCGTGTCACTCTGGAAGATGACATTACACTGTAAAGTGACGTGTTGTTATTGGAGCTTAGGCTTGCTGGCTAAAGGGAAGACATTTTCAGTTCTAGTGTACATAGTCCACCCTTCTGAGGAGCAGGACTCTTGCATACATGTGTTTGATGACAAACTCAGTATGACTATTTACTGAGCTTTTCAGTTCAAGTTCTGAATCTCCTTTGTTAAACTGTGTGATTCAAAGAAAACAGATCGCAACGTTATGCAAAACTTCACACAAGTAATAAAGGCTTTTATAAAAATCCCTGCTGTAGGCAAGCAGAACAAAAAACACAAAACAATGAAAGAATGCTCATACTAGGTAAACGGAAGTGAAAAGAAATCACAGAGGAAAAAAATTCACTTTTAAATATCCTCTTTTGTTCCCATTCTTCCTTGAACCTTGAGTCACCAAGCTCATAAAAAACACCAACAAGCTGTTTCATAAGGCAAGGAGCTGGATCACATTTGATTCATGATCACCATCATAACCCATCACATGCTCTGTGACCTTCTCCATTCCACCTATAAAAGTCGAACGTCATCACTGCGTCTTCCATGTCTAGCTGCTGCGTGGGCACGAGGCAGTACATGCTGCGGATGAGCCCCGAGTTATGCATATGCATACTGGCTGGCCAGCAGGTATGTGCTGGCTGGCCAGCTGATGCACTAACCAGAATTGGCAGTGCAGACTGCATTAATCTTTCCCTCTATGAACCACTTACATGGAACTTGTAGAGGTTTAATACCTTCAAAACCTCTTTCCCCTCTGGAATGGGCAATAAATTCAACAGTTGCTTGGCTGGGGGCCTGGCAAACAGAACGTGATCATGAAAGTTGCGTGTGGTTTCACAATCTTCTGTAAACTGTACATTCTCTAAAAGAAATGGTCTCATCTCTCCTTTACAGTTTCCAACCTTCTGCTACCACAGTTTCCAACCTTCTGCTACCACAGCTTCAAAACTCATGTGGCCATGCAGTGAACAAGACTTAGGAGGACTGGTTTTCTGCCAGACCAGTGAGGTCCTAACTCCTGTTTCAGCTGTACAAGTGCTAGGGATGGCACCACAAAGGGGGAATGAATGGGTGGCTGGCAGGGAGAGAGACTTTTCAGCAGCAGAGAAGTCTTACATCAGCTTCAGCCAACAACAAAATGCTATCATCAGCCTCACATCCTAAGGAAACAAGGCTAAAAATTAACTGCTATTCAGGTTTACAAATCATTGCCTCTTTAGGAAGAGTCTCTCTAAACTTCGTGTATGATAGAATCATATAGGTTGTTGCCTGCTTCACTGCTCATGTTGACTTCTGTTGGTTCCTTTGACTAAAGTCACAACATTTTGATGGTACTTCATTTATTTGGATGGAAAAACTTTTGCAGCCTCATACATATGCAGCTCTTCCAGCTTCAGGGTGAAATTTGCAGAGCAACTCTGAGGCTCATTGTTCATTCCAAGGTTACTGGTTTAGGATTTGCTTACTCAAAAACATTACCAGGGAAATCAGAAAGCCTGTTCACTAGGCAGATGTTGCTGAATACCCAAGCTCCAGTTCTACCCTGTGGAATCTAAGATGCAAATCATCCATTTTGTCATAGTTCTGGGTGAATATAATCAAGTGAAAGCTCACACTTACACACTGTAAATGATTTAAAATTTATGTCACAAAGGATGGCTTCAACTCTTCACATTTCATCTGAAACGCACTGGAAGGCAGCGGCTGAAGTGCATGAGTGAGTGAGGATGGACTCACATAGTAGATGTAGCAGTTCTGAATTTTTTTCTTTAATCATGGCAATGATTAAAGTTTACCAATGTCAAGTGCAACATCTGTGCAATTACCACACTGCCAAACCATAAACTGAGGCAGATATTTATATATAATAAACCTGAAAGATCTCACTTTGAAAAAAAACAGACCCCAAAATATTTGAGACCACCATCAATATTATTCTCCTGCCTTTACACTAGGCATAAGAGTAAGCTTGCTCTGCCCAGTCTCACAAGAAAAAAAATAATTAAAACCCAACCAACCACAACTGCATTTATCTGCAGAGCTCCATTCCCATCTAGGAAAGAAACTGGACTATACCCTGACTTTGCTGATGGGATGCCGGAAACATTTGTTGTCACCCGTCTCACTCAGGGTGATGGCGTAGAACTGTCCTTTGTTCAAGTAGGTCATGGGCCCCTCCCCTTGCTTTTGACGCAGAGATTTGGTAGCTTCTAGCGTATACTGAAAAGTGCTGCTGAAAAGACAGGGAGAGAAACACAAACAAAATCGGTATCACTTTTGCTTTTTCTCTTTGTCCCCATCTACTACATATTTCATGCGTTGTACAAGCAAGGCATAAGAAGCTAGTAATAAAATTCCAGGAAAAGGTCACACAGGTATTTAAAAATGCAATTTTCTTTTTTTTCAAGTTCATCAGATCTGGCAATCAAGCGTAAAACTATCTGGACTGTAAGTCCCTTGAATCAAAGCCTACATCTTTACTTTCTCTGAAAAGAACCATCATGAAGTACAAGACTACGTACCCCACAGTAAGAATGGCAAATACCAGAAGGGAATTCAGTATGATTTGCAGGAAATCAGCTACCTCCACAGACATTTAACTTAGAAGTGTCACAGAAAGAGGAATTTTAAAAGAAAAAAAAAAACACCAACAAACTATAAACAAACAAACCAACCAACCCTGAATAAAACTTGGTGCAAAAGATGGACGCAGAGAATGGAAAGTCCAAGTGCTACTTTCAAAGGCACAGGGCAGAAAAATGTCCCCAGAAGGGACAGGAGGTTCATCTGTTTAAAGACAACATGCAATCAAGGTTTTTACAAGCCTTCTTTTCAAAATTAATCAGACAGAACAAAGTACCTACATCTAGTTGTATCTGCAATCAAATAAACTTCCTTAAAAAAAGATAAAAATTAGAGAAAAAGCGAGTTTGCTCTTGTGTTGGGAGTCAGATTTTAGAAAAGATCCTCCTTCACAGGAGAACCTTCCACCTTTAAAACAGTTCTCAAACCACAAAAAGTTAAAGCTCCATTAACTAATGAACTGGTAGCTGAACACAGTTCTCACAGAGCCTCTTCCAGCTGCCTCCTCCAGTAACGTTCTTGAACAATAATCCAATCAAAATGATGCCTCCAGCTCATCACATTCTCTTAAATGAAAAATAATGTTAACCTTGCAGAAAAAACCTGCTCTTCAAACTGCGTTTGGTCACCACAGGAAGCTTAATGCAAGGAGTCACCTGTAGGATGTCCTCACAAATTGGAGGTATGGGGGAAGCATTTTCACAAAGGTCCTAATTCAGCAACATATTTAAGCAGTGCTGGAGTAGAACCAAAAGGACGGGTATGTTGGTCCAAAACAATAGTGTATCCTTAACTTTCTAGCTCAAGCAAATATTCTGGATTATCATAACACTGACATAGCAATACGGTAATAAGGGGAAAATAAAAACATTTTTAACTATCCAACGGAAAAAAAGAATCACTAAAATACATTAATAATAATAACATTTAAATTCCCACTTGAAGAGAAAGCAGAAGAAAAGAAATAACCTGATCCACTGTCTTTCCATCCAAATGAAGAAGTTTCAGACAGTTTAGGACCAATTATTTAGTTTAGTATCAATCATTCAATCAAATGAAGTATTTCTTAGCTTATAAATGGAAATCCAGTCATTTTCCTAGTTGCTTAAAAGTTACAAGCAAAAGTTACAAAGCAAAACTAAGGTAAAAAGCAAACACTAACCTACCCAACCCAGTGATGGCAGTACTAGTGCTTCCCAACAACGCAGTTGCTGCCAACAGGAAGGCTCTCATGCAGTGGGAAGGCAGCACGAAGGGGACTGCAGTCCCCTCCGCTGCCGCCCACCGTGGTGTGCGCTGCCGCAGTCCCTCTGTCCTGTGTGCAGGGGGAACAGGGGCTCTGTTGACACTGAAAAGCGGTACATCCCCATCCGAGCAGACTGGAGAAGCAGAACCACTGGTGCTGCGGACCCAGCACCCATCCTGCTGCATATGCTTGTCCTATGGATTGACGCCCATTAGCGGTGGGGGCACGTTCTCTGATTTAGTGTCACACGAAGGGACTGCAGGTTGCATGCTGCAAGACGGCTGCGTGACGCATACCAAAGCACACTGAGTGCCCAGGGAGATGCACCTCAAAACCTCCCAACAGAGAGAAGGTCTAATGAGGATGTGTGCTGAGAAGGGCTTAGGATGAACCAAAGTCAGACACACGGTGTCTTAACAGACCTGCCGACAGTCTGCCACGGTCTGGTCTTCTGTTTCCTGGCATTCTGTATGTTTCAGAAAGACGCCAAAAAATGTAAATCCCAGACACACTGCACCTGGCCAATTTTAGTCTCTGTATGGTATCACTTGGGAATTTTTTTCTTGTTCCCAGATGGCAATCAAAGTGTGCCCTATAGCAGGAGGATTACTATCACCCTTAAAACTTATTGCAGTCACTCAAATTATTATACTATTCTGAATCTCACCATTGGTCTTAACTAAAGACCTGTGTAGTTGTTAAGGGATTTTCTATCGGGCTTCCAATTGCTTTCATATTCACCACTTCTTTTTTTCAATCTGAAGTTTTCATTTCTGAGCACCTACCACTTCCATGTAACTTTCAGAAAAGATGTACTTCATTTTTCTTAATGAGCATTTGGAGGTTTTGTTCTAATGTGCACCTGGGCCATAGCATGAAAGACTTAATGTCTGAGAACTGTTAACAATACCAGTGCCTCAGGATTCAAATTCATAAATATCCAGTGTAGTAAGTGAGCAGTCTTTGCTAAGTATCTGTTCCATATGTACTACCTATATGATGACTCAGTTCTGAGCTCACTGTCGTTAAGGATTGTTTTAATATTCCTCAGAAAAAAGAGCAAGCTGTAAGGAACCTCCACTACAGAAACAGTCATATGCCTACTGCAGGAAAAATATGTAGGCATGTTTCTGTTTCTTAAATGAGAGTAATCTCTCATATATAAACAGAACTGTTCACAAGCATGAAATGAAGCGTTAGCTTGTAAACTTTACTGATCACAGCCTTTATTAGTTAATGCAACTCTGCACTGTTTGCCCATTCTACACATGCATTTTTCTGTGCTTAGGGTGAACATCATTCCTTTCAAACTTCAATTTTCTAAACTTTTAAAAAAACTTTTTAGGATTCTAAGGGTTTTTTCCACACGGTTTATAATAGATACTTTGTTTATACTATTATTTTATAGGTAAACATGAAGTACTATAACAAGCAGTGTAAAAAGACAGAGGGTTTCACAGAAAATCTACTAGGAGTAACTGAAAAAAACAGAAGGGAAAAATAAAGATGGGAATTCCATAAGGTTGATGGAGCCAGTTCAACCATCCTGGATATCTGACTTGTGCATCCTGCCATCCTGAAAGGTAGGGAAGATTTTCCATGACCTGGCTGTCAAAGCTATGCCCTGTTACCTGGGGGATCTCTTTTAATAGTTTTAATCTCACATATCTCCAGGGGGCTTCAGAGGAGTTACTAACTTAAAACAATGCTCAGGGAAGTTAATAGATGAAGACATAAACTAGTCAAACATGAAAGCCAACATGCGCAGGAGAAGAAGGTGAGAGTGATGCCAGGCAGCGTCAAGGGAGCCCTGCAGGTGCCCCAGGATGATGAAAGAGAGGGTGGGAAGTGGACCCAGGCAGCCTCTGCTTGATACATTCCTACGTGATGCCAGTCAACACATTTCAAAGCTTATGCCGTACCTTGTTTGTTCGTAAATATATTCCTCAGCCCCCACTGACACACTGCGATACTTCTGAAAAATAAAAACAACAATTAAATATAGTTTGATACAATCAAAATGCAAATACCAACAAAAGTAGAATTCTGTTTATTTAAGGACCCCTCAAAAGAAACCATCAACCATTTAAAACTCAAAATCCCTAAACACTGGAGTGGACCCTTCATGGTCTTTACACTAGAACTAACAGAGATAATTAATTTACGTCAAGCTTTTAAGAGATTTTCATAACCTAACTGCTACAGGAATGTAGCTGAAAAGCATCTTCTGCCTTATTAAACTCCTTGCCTACACATTAATATATTCTAAAACAAGCCTGTAAAAATATACCCCATCCCAAAGATGAGTAGATTTTCAAATGAAATCATAGTTTTCCTAGAGACTTCACTTTTGGTTTTCTTTTGCTTCATTTAAAAATGTGTGTGGTCAGCTGTCCTTAAGGCCTACAATGAAATGCTGACAAAAATTTAGACTGCTATCCCATCTATCTGGAATAGGAGCAGTGATGCAGGCTAAGAAAGTATTTTACCTTCAACAGAAGATTCTGTTTGAACAAAACGCACACTTTACCAGATGAAAGGAGACCTACAGTCACTCTTTAAAAAACGAAACACATCTATCAAAAAAAAAAAATTACATCAAGAGGTGGAATTCTGAAAAGATTAAATCTTTTTGCACAGACCGAGCAACAATTTGTACACTGTCTTCCCGAGCAAATAAGCCCATTCGTACTCCACTACATAAGCCTTGCTGCTTCTTCTTGGCTTGCCTTTTCCCTGAAACATGTTTTTGCTGATGTGTCTCTGATTCACTGATGGATCATTACATTTAATCTCCAGGATTTGTGATCACCAGTTAGCAATTAAAAGCTGTTTTGTTTCCAGAAGTGTCAAGTCAGGCAATTTTGAAAACAGTTTTTAATTTTACCTTATGCATAACTGTGCCACAACAAATATCCAGTCAGATACTAGTTAAGTTCAAAGGTATTAGGTACTGGTTAGGAATATTTCCCGAAGATCAAAAGTCAAGGATCCATGAGCAGTAGAATAGACAAGCTAAACGCTCAGAAATCTAACATCTGAGGGGTATTACAATAAAGATGGTCCCATATTAACATGCTAGTCACATTTTATATGAAGGCTAGAAGTTGACATTGTAAAAAAACATTCAATTTGCTTACCTATCCTCGAAAATGTTGTCTATACTATAAAGGAATAAATTAATCACAGCTAAATAAGGATACGAAATAGATGAGAAAGGTATATTTATATAATTGTTGAAATTGTACCCAAAGAACATAGCAAGTGGTGGCCTGAAGCGTCTGCTACCACAGGGATCTATAAAAACTCAGCACTCCTTCAGTGTAACAGAACTAAGTCACTCAGTAAACATTTTGAAACGATGTCTGAATACGTACTCATAATGTGTTTAAAAACTGAGCAGGTATTAGAGCAAATCTACCGCAGCCAAACCCAGCCATTCTCACCAAATTAATAGGAAAACTGGTAAGAACAACTGTATTCCTACTTTAAATACTAATTTAGCACAAGTTTCTCTTTTGGTATGTTTTGACATTTTACCTTATGGTCTCTCCCCATCTGCTTCATACAGCTGTCCCTACACAACAGCACGTGGCTGGAGAAGCAGTCAGAGTGCCACAGGGGCGAAGCCCATCCTGGGATTTAGGTAGTTGAGAAAAAACACAGGGATAGGCTAAGTGTTGAGTGAGGCTGCAGCAGGGCGGGAAAGCTCTTCTGCTCCCATGCCACACACATGTGAGCATTTGGGGCTCAAAGGCCACTAACAGTGGCACAGACCTCAGCTAACAGCTACAGATGGGGACCTAGTTAAAGTTAGTTGTTCAGTCTCCCAGTACAATTAATAGGAGAGGTGAAGATGGAGAGGAGTGAATGCACCCGGGAAACCGTTCCACCCACTTTTGGCAAACAGATTTGAACTGTCTTTCTCCACAGACTGCAGAGAAAGCCTACCTGAAGTATCATACCCTGTTATTAACCAATCATTTTAAAAAATATGTAAGAAAATATGACCATTGCAACAAAATTACCCTAACACGGAGTCTGGGATTCAAGGCCAACCTATAGATGTAAATTCCCTTTTTACCTCCAAGTTTAACAACTTTGCATATTTGACAGCACTTTGCACAGCACAGACTGACTGTTTGGGTGGCTCTCAGCAGCGCGTCGCACAACCAACCAACAAACGGAATCACTCAGCTACAGCACCAGGGGATGGGAACAGTACCGCTGGACTCCCATAAAAAGCCATTTACCAGTAACCATGAAAAGTAGCTGAAATGATGTGATTTGATAATGCAGAGCAGTGTTTCTAATCCAAGGTTTGATCTTACTGATTTTTCAAAGGGAAGCTAGATTTATTCATTAATTACTCATTTAGTTGACGTAAATGTGTTCTATATCTGAAGATTGATTTCACCTACAGACATCCTGATCTATGATGCTTCTGTGGACACAATTTACTTTTCTGTAATACATATACACAAACACACAGTACATTTCTTATATATTCAGTGAGAGTAACTCAGCCTTAATGTAGCTTGCCTTGTACTTTTGTTACATTTACAATGTCATAGAATTGGAGGAGAAAAATCTGAGGAGAGTTCTACCACATAGTATCTCTAATTATTTGCAGAGATACTGTCAGCTTTAAATAATTTTTACCTTTCTACATTGCTGGTTTGTTTGCATTATTCTGCAGCAGGCAAAAGCAGCCAGAGGGTACTCACCATATTAAAGCTGACTGTATAATTAATTTGCCTCAGCATAGTTACAAGGTATCTCCTTTTCTCTCCTCCTCCTCATTCCCCAGACATGTATACCCACCCAAGCCTTTCCCTGCCTCTTAACTTCTCCATTCCCCTCTGGTCACCTGATTCTCCTACTATTTCTCACTTGCCCATGTTGCTGAGTACAGCTTAGTGCAACAGACAGCTTCTGAATAAATTAGTTGGGTTTATCTAGCAGCAGTGGCTGACACTGCTCATCTGCGCTTTCAGAACAACATTAAGAATTTCCCATTTACAAAGTGGCTGCTGTTTCTTACTGTTATGAATGGCTCTGAAGGCAGATCTTGTTAATGGAAAACAGAGCTTTCAGAATGGCAACTATCCTCTACTTGACACAATATCCCAGAAGACAAATGACCAGTATCTATTGTTCTCAGAGTTTCCAACAAACAACTTTAAAACTGTCTTCTGAAATGCCTCATGATGCTCCTTTATAATCAGAGCACAGACTGACAGGAACACAGCTAGGAGCAGAGATGAATTTGTTGAAACAAGCATCACCGTTCTTCTAATGGCTCTTGCGGGCAGCTCAAATCTCCTTATCTTGTTTACAAACTCAAATCTCCTTATCTTGTTTACAGCTTTTTTATTGAGTTCTTAGATGCTAACTTGAGGTGAAAAACTTACTTCTGTTCCTCCATCTTTGAAGGTGTCGCTGTATGTACTGTCTGGAGTACTGCGCTGGTCATCTTTGAGATAATTTGTGTGGGGAGCAATGTTGGACACCTCGTACGGTTCAAAGATAACCCCTCGCTGCTCCTCGTTTTCTCCTCTTGCATAGTGTGCTTGTGGGGTTATAAAAACAGGGGTGAACTCCTCTGCTTTAATCACAGTCACTCCAGTCCCTGTGATGGGTGTCGAGCTCCCAGACACATTTGTGTTGTATTCCCTTTTGGATGACTCCAAAGGACCTTGGTTCAAGGAAAGGTTAACCGGCACTGTCTTCAGGACTTGCACGCGGTTCTCTCCCCCACTTAAATTACTCTGAGCTTCCGTGGTATTAAGACAATTTCTGTGAGACAAAACCAAAAACTGTTATGAACTGTCCTGATAGAGTAAATCTCCTCCTTAAATAGCTTAATGTTCTTAGATGGCAGGAAAGAGCTCTTTCAACTCTGATAAGCCATTGCCACAATAAATAGTACACTAACAAATACTAGGCAAAAGATATTGTGAGGCAAACGGAGAGGTCCAGAGCTCTTTAACAGCTAGGGAAAGACAATACATTTGATTTGACCTATAATCGGTATGACTTGTTACAATAAACTCTGGGTATTCGGGGTTGCTTTTGCCTTGGCTTATAACTTGGATGCAAAATCAATCCACCAAGGCAATAGCCTTTAGGCACAAAATAAGCATGAAGAGCAAGGCGAGGTATGGATTACTCACAGTACCTAATTTGCATGTGAAATATGCAGAATATCAACAGTAAAATTCATATGCTGATCCATGTCCTTTCAGGCTGTTGACAGCCCACAACCAATTGTGCAACTCTGGTACCAGTGCTCTTCTGAAAGAGCAAGCCCAGGAATCCCATTTTATCAGAGTAGATCAGTAACTACAGCAGCTGCAAGGTAACCTCCAGCAGCATTCCCACGTCTACCTGCGGTTGCTGTTGAAAGCAATCTGATTGCTGATAGTAGCTGCACTGACATAAAATTGTTAACTCATAAGACTTTTAGGAGGTTTAACACACCACTTTGTTTTCAACCCAGGAGATATGTTCTGACATTACAGTTCCTCTCGCTTGGCTTTCCACCAAAGGCCAGTTTTGTCAGTTACACTCAACTTAGGAATTTCTCTAGCATTTGCAGAAGAAAAACTGTGCCTCAAAAAATTTTCATATTCTATTTTGGAACAGTGAATTTATACTACCACCTATTTAAACGTTCACCTTGAACAGCTAGTGGAGACCATCTAAGGCTGTCCTGAATTAGCTATATTGAAACAAACCTTGCGTAGCTTCTCTCCACTACAATTTTATATGAAGATACCTTCCTATATGTAAAAACTTAGTTCTTTCTATATAAATATACAGTCTGTCTTGTCCACAAGTCTTAATAAAGACAGGAGTCAGCTCCCATTGACTCTTCAAGTCACTTTTAGCCTACAGAGGAAGGCCGAAATCTGAGAGCAGAAAAATATTTGGAGCACATGATTTTAAGAGAGTTACTTTATTTACTTCTGGGCAGACCCTCAGTTATTAAATAAAGCTGTATAAATCAAGTTACTGAGACGAAACGACCTACTTTTTGCTCTAGAAGAAAAAAAAGTGAAAGAAAGCAGCCAATAACCAACTGTCAGTATAATCTGATTTTACTAATCTCAGCAGCCACAAAACAACAGAACAAAACACAAACAAATCAGGAAACTTTCTGCTACTTTGCAAATTGCATGTTTAATAATACTGTTCAATTTTGCTAATAAACTAAAAGGGAGTAAAGTTTGCTTCCCAAAACAGTCTTCATTCTTTTATCTTTTGGAAGAAAACCATAAACCCTCAGGCTAGCACAGTTCCCTCAGTTCACAACTGATCAACACTGTTAGTAGCTGGGTGTATGATTTTTAATAATACTGTACCTTTTATCTTGGTCTTCTTGATTATCACTCACTTTGTTAACAGACAACAGCCTTTTATCTCTGGGAACCTGAGAACAACACCAGGCATGGGGTCAGGTAAATGCAACTGTCAGGTATTTGCAGCTTCAGACTGCTACTGCAACGACTAGAAAAATGTAACCGTATCAGTATTGTCTAGTTCACAGATGCCAGGAGCTGTTTTTCTTTGGGAGACTGATTGTGAACAGAAAGATAATTTCCAAAGTGAAAAAATGTAGGGATTGTTTTCTTTTTTAGTTCTTGGGCACACCAGTCTGGAGCAAAGCACTCTTCTGTATGTCCTTATCTTTGCAAAATCAAGCTAGGCCAAGCTATCTCAAAATCAAAGCTTATATTCCCAAGCACACACACACTTTTCATTGAATAATAAAGAGAGGAGAAGGGAGACACGATGCTTTGATGAGCTCTGCATGGAGACCCTTTTAGCTCAGAGGAAAAAGTGTTCTTGATTAAACCACAAGCGCCAGCTAAGTCCTCCTGTTAGAGAGCAGTCTGGAGGGTGCATGACTTACACCTAGGGGAACTTTGTAGATCCTTCCCTTTCCTAGCATGGAGACAGGTCAGGGCACACTGGCATGTCATCAGAGAACACTGACTTCTGCTTTGCTGAGGGCATCAACAGCCACGAGAAGTAAAAATCCCATCAAATCTGGCCCCTTGACAGACTCAGAATTGACACCAAGTGACTTAAAATATTTGTCTTCCCACAGACCGGTTTCCTGACACCAGCACAGATAGGAAATCACCAGGGACAAAGTTGCTGCCATGACCGTATTCTTCATGCTGAATCAGCAATTTGGGAGCTAAAACTTCTAATCTGTCTTTTACAAAGAAGGTACATCCACCCCATCACAGCAGTTAACTCAGGATTCAACAGTAAGAATAGACCTAAGAATGGGCTAAAGCTGTGCCTTTTATCTTTAAATACTTTAAAGAAGTATCAGGACCTATCTGAATTTAGAGGAAAAACAATACTACAGTGCAGTACAGAACATCAGCTATATCTGCAAGACAGCAACAGAGTTAGAGAGTGCTAGCCAGAGCCTTTCCTTCTCTTAGGGACTTCCTCTCTCCCTGTTAAGCATCCTGTTGGTTAAAAAACCTCATTCATATATTTCAGAAGTGGAAT
Source organism: Leptosomus discolor (assembly GCF_034619465.1). Taxonomy (NCBI): domain Eukaryota; kingdom Metazoa; phylum Chordata; class Aves; order Leptosomiformes; family Leptosomidae; genus Leptosomus; species Leptosomus discolor. Next base: position 59,496,135 of record NC_141395.1, on the reverse strand, counting down.
CCAAGCCACAGTTTGCAAATGTTGTTTCCCCTGTTAAGATCACATATCTATCCCCAAAGGAGAGTCTATGTTTAGGTAAACATCACTACTAGAAAAAGGAGAAGGAAAAAAAAATGCAGTTATGTTCAAACAATTCCTAGTACCGGAAAAAAGTACTTCAAAAAATTACCCAGCATGTCAGAACAAATGAGCCAGATGACAAATAAGGGCAATTCAAGAGAGTCTGGTGCACTGGAAGTCCTCCTCTACACTTCCACATTACAGCACAGAGGTTTAAGTTAGATTTTAAGTTCCTGTTTGAGAGCATCAACAAGAGTTATCTGTTTCTCCCAGTTTAAGACAGAAATAGTTATGATTGAATGCTGAAAATGGCTTTGAGATTAACACAGCTTATTCCATCTGAACCTCATGTCTTTTGCAACTGCCTGGAACAAGGAACAGACATGTCTCTTAGAACATAAGTTTTGAGAAGGAAAAAGGCTGTTCTCTGGTTTTGTTTTAAAAATCCAGCAGATTAATGACCTGCTACATACAAAGGTATTACTAAGGCAGAAGGCCAACACTCCAGATGTTCATACGCATCCAAATTTTACAAATGCACATTAACTTCACAGAATCTAGCACTGTGGTAACTCTGTCATGTAGAGAAAATGACCCTTCTTCTTTCTCATTAGGAAAAGCTTTTCTCTACTGACAACAACACACAAAAACAAGAAACATCTCTTGAAATATAATCAGTAAGGAAATTAAAACAATATTTAACCATAAGGTTGGTATATGGCATCTTGCCTACAACCCCTTCTCCTGAACACTCATTTAATGATCGTAGCAGAGACTAAAAAGAGCAGACCATTCTCTAAAAGCATTTATACTAATAAATGCTAAAAGCAAAGGTTTTTAACTTTAAACATCCATTCCTGCTACTTCTTCATGAATTATGAGGTGAGCTGGCATTGTTCTGCTGGTTTTCACAGAAGATCATCTGTCCAATGCAGGCATAGGTGGCTTCAGGAGTACTGAGACAGTTTAAGTGAAATGAACAATTTCATAGTCTAGTGCTTGGTGAGCAACACTGATTCCATTTGCAGAGCACAAAGGGGTTAGACTGGGTTTCAGAGTGAAATTTCTGCATTACGCAGCAATGCACCCTATAGGACTCTCCTGTGATTTCAGCAGAAATCTTGAACACAGCTCTACTTAAACACTATGAAATACGTGAAAAAGAAAGGTGGTATCAAAATGGTAAAGCCCTGGGCTTAGAACCTAACATAAACTGACACTGTGTATTGACTTAGATCTCTGTCTCTGTGTCCAGCTCCATTTCTGTCCTCCACCTTTCTATTCAGACTGCAACCTTCCAGGGCAAGGGCTAGACCTCACTAGATGTCTATATACAGCCTACTGCAATCATCATACAAATAAAAATAACATGGGAAACTGTCAAATGAGAGCTACTCCAGTTAAAGAGAAACTAAAACATGTGTGGAATGAACCAGAAGAGCAAACAAACCTACAGATGGATGAGGCCTCCCCTTTTCCACTTTTTAAAGAATACTGCAAGTATCCGAGCACAAATAAAAAGGGAGCTAATTCATCCAATGCTCTTGCAAGGGAAGAGGAAGAACGCTGTGCTCAAAAAGCAATTGTGGCTGCAAATTTAATACAGGAATTCTGATTTTGGTTTATTTGTCTGTGTATCAGAGAGAAAACAAGATGCAGTGACTTCTGGTTTTGAAAATCAGCTCTTTTGATGCTTCTTAGAGCGGTCCCCTGCTAGTGCAGCAGGGAGGAATAACGATGGAGTTACCTACTTTATAATAGTCATACAATAGGCCAAGAGCAGCAGCACTGTCCTCATCACCATTTATGCTCATCATAGCCTTGGTAGCTGCTGTTAGGGGATTCTCCAAATACGACTTCCAGGCTTCATCTTCGCTGGTGTAGGCTCGTCTGGTGTTGAATGAAGTGTCATTTGGCACTAAGGCCACAAGTCGCTTGTTACTGCATAGACAGGAAGAATAAAATGGTGATCCAGAAGGGATTACTTTATTCACAAAGCATGTTATAGAATATCACATAGCTCAAAGAAAGTGATATGACTACATCAAGCAAGCATCTCTATATTAAACTTGGTGACACAAATATTTATCAGTATTAGGTATCCTCAGTTCTTAACAAAAAAAAAAATTAAATGTGTGCAGATCTTGTGATAATAATTCAAATGTATTTTTACTAATATACAGATAGAGCTATCAAAATATTTTAAAACTATTTGGAAAAAAAGGAAGTAACAACATAAGAACATTTTGCCCCAGTATTTTTGCTAGACGTACACTTAATTAGGGAAAAATACATTCAACTGAAATCAGTTATAATAAGAAGACATGAATAAAAAAAAAAAAAAAAGTATCTAATATTAATCTAGTGTTCACCTAAACCAAGTATAGTTCAGTATTTAACAACTGAGTACACTTTATAATTGAGCTAGTCTCTGCTTCAGAATGCAATTTATAATTTCAGAGAGGCTTTCTGTAACAGGACATGAGCAATGGGTCCAGTGAACAGAGCAGAAGTCATCAACATATTTGGTCTCAACTCACTTTATCACTCACCACATCTAGTTACAGACCCATGGCAAAATACACAAGACCATTAGTAAGTGGGATTTGCAGCAGAGCAGTTTCCTCCAGCTTGGAAGTGGTACAAACTGACCAGTGCCCGTGTGTATCACGAGAGAAGCTGCTGCACCACAGCTACAGCTGAAATTTCTAGTATAATGGAAACATAAATGAAGATAATAGTCCCTGCTGTTGTAAAATGTTCAATAAACTTATGGATAAAAGAGCTACAGGAAAAAAAAAAAAACAACACAATTGCATTCCTGTTACACAAGATAGTAGGCAAACAGACTAGGCAGGGAAATAGTGGAGCGAGAGGTGTGCTGCTGAGTGCCTGTTGCAAGAGCACTGTCAAGAATCGTGGCTCAGGTTACAAGGATCACGATGAAACTTCTGACACATTAAACCTGACAAATCTGAAAGCTGCAAAGATGGCAGAATAACTCAATATACAGACTTAACTGGCAAAAATAGCAGTTATTCCCAGTGACCTTCATAAAACATTTCTTGCTACCTTCTACATAAAACCCATTCATTATTCAGCCTCCTCTTTTTGCTCTCCCCTACCTGCAGTGGCGCCAGCTCCATAGACCTAACGCAACCAGCTGCCACCGTTGCACAGAGAGTGGCAATCAAACACTGTGTCACTGAGCCTTTTATTTGATTCCAGAAATCGGATTTGATAAAAGCACAACTGAACCCACACGGTAAGTGCTGCAGGACACCACAAGTGTGTCTTGCCTGGCCCCAGGCTGCAGTGACCGCCAGGCCAGGGCTTCGTCCAGCCCCACTGCTGCCTGAGTGCAGCCTGCAAAGCGCCTGCTCCGGGGTTTGAGGGAAAGGAGAGGCGTGGTGGAGATTATCATCTCTATGGCACAGAGCACTGCTGACAAGTTTCTTTATTTGATGAAAAACAAAATAACCCATTTGGTACACAGAGCACAGTTTTATGAGCTCTGGGGGGGAACAGAGCATTTTGTAGCTTCATATCACAAAATACAGCCAACAATTACAGATCAGATTATATTTTCCTTTCATCTAAAATATCTGGGGTTTTAGAAGCTTCCTTTCTTCTCCCAGCCTTTCTGCCTGGCCTTTTGCTGTCTCTTCTAAAGATTTTCATCCTTCTCATTTCCACATACCCATTTGTGTTGTTACAGGTTTGCTTCGGCAAGTGAAGCTGAAGCAGATATTAGGAGCCCAAGGAAAACCAGAGAGAACTGCTAGGTCCACTTGCCTTTTCAATACCTTATTGTTAGCGACTCAAATCAGATTTGCAACAGCCCCGCTGTTTGTGCCAGAGGTAGCTGAGGGCCTATTCCCACTCTGGAGTAGCCAATTCTCCCTGACTCAGAGGCAATTATTCCAGGCAAGGATTCTGCTTCCTCAACAAAGCTCCCCTTCAGCTAAACCCGGGCTGTTTCACTGCATGGGCGGCTGCCCATTGCAATGCACAAAATACCGCTCGCTCTCCTTCCTGTAGCAATCTTCCCTTACAATCAATAACTGCCTTTTGTTACTCGGAGTGCTCACAGCCATGCGATAGTCGTAACTGATTTACGAGCACCAGAGGCAGACTGTGAGATGCCCTTTAAAAACACACCACTTAAAGAGTTGGGCTGTGCTTGTCTGCAGAAATGCCGGAGGGCAGGAGTCAATCTCTGCTGCTCTAACTTAGTCAAGACAATCTCAAAGCAACGAAGAGTGCTCTCCCTTAGAGGTGTTGCATGCAATTGCGTTGGGGAGAAGTTAAAGTAAAGGGGATAAATGCTCTAGGAACAGCGACTCAGTAAGTAAACAGTTGGGATGGCTGGAAAGGCACAGGTGCATAGCCCTAGAGCCTCCCCAACATCTCCCCGGAGCACATTTTCTCTAAAACCCAGGTTTTCCTGTTTAAAAACTAAATATCCATCTTCTCTGGCTTGAAAGATGGTCTGCAGCATAATCAACCGACACACTCATTGTGTTTACTTTGCAAACAGACTGAAACAATAGCACTAAGAAAAATAAAAAACTTCCTCATCACTCCCATCACTGTAATCAGCTCTGTGGGAGGTTAATGGTCAGACCTAATTATCATGATTTAACATAGTCAATCGTTTCAAAGATTATAACCAAAGCAGTCAGCCAAAACAACTGCACTTGCTTTAAGAAAACTTGTCTATTAATTAAGGTCGTTTGGATGGGAGGAAGGGTTTCTCTTAATAAATGAGAGTTGTGTGCACACACATTCCCTTTCCTTTTCCACGACCGCTGAACCTCCTGGACAATTTCAGCCAAAGGTGACAGAGGGGCAGCAAATTCCCCCATAACCAGAAGAAATAAATACTTTATAGTTTAATATATGCCAAGAACACCCAACCTCCTGAGCAAGACTCTGCACAGGCAAGCTCCCCTGATCCCATCAGGCACCATTCCATGCTTGGGCACCCCCAGCTATTCCATCTGTGTAACTGATGACAGCAGGTAGCTGCTCGGAGCAGAGTGGCTCTGGTCGTACCTGGACCATGGGGAAGACAAAGGGTGACACCTACGAGAAACGTAAGAGTTCCTACTCAAGAGAACTGCTCTGAATGCCCCACTTGTGAGAAAAGCCTCAGTTGGAGCAATTAGCAACACATCTACAAATCTTATCAAAAGCTGCAAACCCATCAGTGACCGCATTCATAGGATCATAGAATCATTAAGTTGGAATAGACCTTTGAGATCATCAAGTCCAACTGTTGACTTAACGCCACTATGCCCACTAAACCATGTCCTGAAGTGCCACATCTACACGTTTTTTGAACACCTCCAGGGACAGTGACTCTATCACTTCCCTGGGCAGCCTGTTCCAATGTTTGACTACTTTTTCGGTAAAGAAGTTTTTCTAATATCCAATGTAACCTTCCCCCAGCGCAACTTGAGGCTGTTTCCTCTTGTCCTATCACTTGTTATTTGGGAGAAGAGACAGACCCCCACCTCACTACAACCTCCTTTCAGGTAGCTGTAGAGAGCGATTCACTTGTTATTTGGGAGAAGAGACAGACCCCCACCTCACTACAACCTCCTTTCAGGTAGCTGTAGAGAGCGATAAGGTCTCCCCTCAGCCTCCTCTTCTCCAGACTAAACAACCCCAGTTCCCTCAGCCGCTCCTCACAAGACCTGTTCTCCAGACCCTTCACCAGCTTCATTGCCCTTCTCTGGACACGCTCCAGCATCTCAGTGTCTTTCTTGCAGTGAGGGGCCCAGAACTGCACACAGTATTGGAGATGTGGCCTCACCAGTGCCAAGTACAGGGTGACGATCACTTCCCTACTCCTGCTGGCCACACTATTTCTGATACAAGCCAGGCTTGGCCACCTGGGCACACTGCTGGCTCATGTTCAGCTGGCTGTCAACCAGCACACCCAGGTCCTTTTCCACTGGGCAGCTTTCCAGCCACTCCTCCCCAAGCCTGTAGCGCTGCATGGGGTTGTTGTGACCGAAGTGCAGGACCCGGCACTTGGCCTTGTTAAACCTCATACAACTGGCCTCAGCCCATCGATGCAGCCTGCCCAGGTCCTTCTGCAAAGCCTTCCTACCCTCAGGCAGACCAACACCCCCACCCAATTTAGTGTCATCTGCAAACTTACTGAGGGAGCAAAAGCATTCACAGACAACCATTCACTTGAGGAAGGAAGGCGGGCCAAGACTGCAAGTGGAAGAGATTCAACCTGGCCAGCAATATCAGCAAATACCCACTGTAGCTCCAGGCACTTTTTCTAAAATAGCCTGCTTAAGGAGCAGAGAAGAAGCCCAACCCTGACCGTGCCCATTTCTCAGTCGGGCTAGCCCATGGACCCTCTACATGATCTGTGCTAACCAGAACACAGCTAGGAGGGACGTGCCCGTACAAGCCGAAAGCACACCATTAGTTTATTACCATGGAGACACAACTTAACAACTGAGGCTACTTTGTGCCTTAAAAGTACAGGTTTCCTTTCAAATTATCAGTTGAGCTCCCAATGAGTGCACAATGTTTCAGCTATTTTATGTTAAACAGTAGTAGGTGGTTATGTATCTTAATGTAGAGGTGTGTGAGGATCAAAGGTATTTTCTGAGGAATGACTTAGTTTAGGAGCTAGATTGCCCTGACACTTGAGTGTTTATGTCAAGACTAAACTTCAGATGGCCTTTATTCTGCAAACTTTTTTTCCCGAACTGTTTAGCAGAGATTTTTTTGTTTGTACTGTCTTACATGATTTGTGTGCTTTCTTCGTATGAAAAGATATACATAAGTTTTCCAGAATTATAGCGGTTATGATGATTTCTGCATCTGGTAAACTGGTATTTTTAAACTTATTTAAAATTAAGATTATGGAATGTTATAAAATCTATACAAGTGTAGTGTATAAATAGAGATGTCCAAAATTGCCCTTACTTCATTTCATTTCAGCAACTGCAGTATAACACTGTAAGCTGGAGAGGTACATTGTACTTAATGTCAATAAATTAGTTGAACAGGAAGGGCTGGCATTTCAAGCTTTTCTTCAGATTAGAGATAATGAACTTTCAACAGCCAGCACTTGGGGCTGTAAGATCCTACTACTGGCAAATTCTCACCCAACTTGATGCAATTTGTCCATTAGTTTACACAGAATCAGAACTGCCCATTCACACATCCACGAAGGATGGTGAAAGGCCACAGCTTTGTGATCAGAGCTTGCTTATCATTCAGAAACAAGATGTCCTGCCTGCCAGTCTCAGCCAATTTTGATGCTCAAGAGCTTTCTGTTGAATTTGTAAAGTTCATGCAGCCCTCAACCTCTCTGCTAAATTTGCCACTGAACATAAAGCAGGCTGATGAACATGCTGCACCAAGTACAGCTGCACCCTACCCTCCTCCATCATACGCTCAGCATTACAATCTGATCTAGTGGGAAAGGAAGTCTTGTCCAGCTTGCCCCCCAACTTTTGCCTTGCTTAGGAAACTCACCCCTGAAATCCAAAGCAGACTGTTAAAAGTGCAAAGAGGGGCACCCAGCTCAGACATTTCCTGTTTGTTTGTTGTTTTGGGTTGTTTGGGGTTTTTTTAATTGCTTCTTTGGACATTGCATTTGTTCTTTCAACAAACTTTACCAAAAAAAAAAATAAATTGTAAGAATCAAGCTGAGCCGCTCCATGCGTATCCCTGCAGACTTCTTTGCCCCCTGACAATGCATTAGAACTGCCCTCTTCCTGCAAAGGTTAGGTGCCAGACGGGAACACAAGCAGCAATGCGTGTGAGGAAGCAGAATGAGATGAATCCCCGTTCCCAGGTTTCCGTCCAGGCCTGAGCCTGCCTGTTCTCATGCCTGTGAGACAAAAGCACCAAGCACACCTGCGCACATCCTCTACAAACTGTCCCTTCAGGAGAGGAGAGAGGAGGCTTTGGTCCATACAGCTGTTATAAAGCACACAGAAATTTTAGCAGCAGTCAAATAACTGGAAAAGGCAAGACAGACTCATGTCATCCTGGCTCCCAGCCCAGCACATCAAGGCCATAGGATATTTCTCATAAGCTCCTTTTTAGTTGGATGATAAGAAGGTGCACAGGGCAACTGTCTCCAATCTGGAAACCCTGGGAGGAACACCAATTCTAAAACGAGATGCTAGCCAAAGGGACCGCTCCTGTATTGCATGCAGACATGCACCACGCACCACGCTGTATCCTGGGTTGCTGATCCCTTGATTGTCCAGGTCAGAGACCTGGCTGAAGCAAGCTCAGTCACAGACTGAGTGTACTATGGGAAGAAGACCTGCCTGCCTAGTTTTTCCTCCAGTGCAAAGTAGGAAATGGGAACTTCAAGAATGCCCGTGTTTCATTTGGTATGACAAAAGGCACAGGAACATGCTCCAGCTGCACCCAAGAGCTGGAAAAAGAGCTGAAGTTCCCACTTCAGTTTTTTGACATAGCTAAGGAGGGCAGAGTGATCATTTACAAGCATTTCAGTGGCTCCACAGTTGATTTTACACTTACACAAATCTCAGTTCAGCAATAAGGCTACTACAAAACAGATTTAGACAGATGTTCACACAATTTGTCTTACAACTAATGTACAGACACACAAATTCACACACATAAATTAAACTACTATGACCATTTAAAAAGCAGCTAAGGACAGATCCCACAGAAGCCAGGTAAGTTAACAAACTTTATATTCCAGATCATAAATTTCTGTCTCTGCTCATCACCCAAAGTATAAACCAAAGCTAGCCCTACTGCTTTTTTAAAGATTCTAATGTTAGCCCAGCTTTACTACCCTCAGCATACTCTTTGCCTAGACATCAAGTTAAAAAAAAAAAAAAAAAACAAAAACAAACAACAAACCCAACATGGGTGACTCACTGCAAGTTTTGATTTATTTAGTTAAAAAAAAGTTTAGACTCCTCAGGATTTACTGCCAAAAGTATAATTAAAAAGTCAGCAACATTGTTGTTTCAATTAGATAATAGTGTTCCGTTAAAACTACAAAGGAGCTTAAATGTTTAACGAACAGGAAAATTATGGCCCCTGTGTCTTGGTGTTTTGTCTTTCAGAGCTGACAATCACATCATTCCCAGAAGCACAGGGGTCTCCAAAACGAACTCAGCCCAATCCAGTAAGCATATAAATATACAAATGACTCAAGAGTGAAGGAAAACCAAAGCATTTAGACCACCAGGACACCAGAAGATAAGATGCCCTCTGGCCCAGCCAGCAGTCCATACCAAAAAAAACCCTCCCATTACAGAGGCTGAGTAATTTTGCCTACTAATGAAAGCAGGTTTGGGACTCTTGCAATTTTGGGACAATTATTCTTTTTGAGCACAAGACAAATCTGAACAAGATTACACATGTCAAATGATTAAAAGAAATTATTTTACCTTTACAAAACACCCCGAGAGGAAGTAAAATAATACAGGGAGCAGAAACAGCAAATGGCAAAACAGACTAGATGTTCAACAATTAGATGCCTACTAGAAGTTTTATTTATTTTTACTCAGTACCAAAATAACTTGAGTATGTAATAGTGATTTAAAAGATTAAAACAAATAGGTGATTCATTAACATTGACAAAAAATTATTATAAAGTATATCGAAGTGGAAGTATGAAAAACAAATACAACACAAGGATTAAATACATACAGTAAAAGCCTACTGAGGACTAGTTCAAGTAGGCAATTACTCACCCTGAGACAGACGTTTTATACCTATGATTTCAGAGACTTTTTTGTTTCACTTCTAAGTAAGTATTATTTCTACCAGACAATCTTTTGTTATTAGTGCACCAAGTAGCCTGTTGTCTTTTTTTTTTTTTTTAAACCAAGCAGAAAACAGTCTCGAAAAAGGCAGGTTTCAGCATATTTGTAAAAAAACAATGACATCTCGAAAAATGAGGATACTCTGGAGCTCACAACACTATTGCAGTAGCTAACAGAGTTGATCAGAATTAGCAATTGCTTAACAGCTTTGTTCCAGGCCATGCTCTGTTTTGCTAAGAAGCGTACTTCCAGCGCGCGCAGCACCCAAGGTTGTGCTAGCTGACCTGAAGCAGCCAGCAGTAGGCTTTAAAATTAAAAACAGGTCATGACAAGGCTTCCCAGACCTGCTGCAGTTTAACCTGACCCTTGGCCCTGTGGCCCTCGTTCATTCATTGCTTCCATGGAGTTAATGGAAATGGAACAGTTATTGCACTGATAGCACTGATTGCTGTTTTTTCAGAATATGAAATTTTTTACACAGTCAGAAGGAAAACATGATTTCAACACTGCGCTATCCTGAAAGTCAGTATTTCCCACAAATATTTTTAAAAGGGCAGACAAAATGAAAAATATACTTTCAGAACAACTAAAACGCAGTTATGGAAGATGCCATTATCTCCCACTCTTAGGAAAATTAAATCTACAGATATACATAATCTTCAAGGCTGGAGACACATTCTCAAGCTACAGGTATGTTGCAATATTTGACTTCTCCACAGTTCACATGCACTTAATACGGTTTCCTTGGTTAAATATTTCATGAGAAACAGTTCTCTTCTTTGTGAAGTTAGTACTATCAAAGAATAGGACAGTGTCCTGGTATGCGAGGATGTCTGAAATAATTACTTATCTTTTAATTAGCTACTACTGTCTCAATGACCGATTAAAAAGCTAATGAAGATTCACCCCAGGATGAATTCCTTAGATCAGCATTTGAAAGTGCTACTTTGTGTATGTGCATGTGTGTGTGTACAAAAAAGGGCAGCTTAATTGGCTGCTCCATAATCATGGGAAAAACTATTTAAGGTAACCATCAATGGTCTGCGCTGGATTAATATTTGTGAAAATATCTGACAACAAATGTCAACCGGTGTAATATCATTTCCCCTTCAGATGTCCCTGCAAGAACGAGAAAGATGACGTCCCTGCTGACCCTTCCAAGGGGAAGAAGTTATGCGATCATTACAATCAAGTAAGCAACCTGGGAAAATCCCCTCTCTCCTGTTCTGCTTTGATCTTCAGCCTGATCTCGGACTTCAGCACCAGAGCCACAGCAGTGTTAACAGTGGGACGTAACCATTTGATATCCTTATTCCTCTCAGTTAAGCTTATGGTTGCAAGTTCTGCGAGGTTCTGCACACCAACTTCATTGCACAGAGATGGTTTTCTGGGGAACCTCCACAACAGCATGTCTGACATTTGAAAACTACAAGCATTAAACACCTCTAATTCCTGTTTCTTCATTCATTCCCGGATGAGTAACACTTTGGAAAATTCATCTCAATGGATGCCCTATCCAGACAGCCAGCAGGGGCAGGGGGGGCAGGGGAGAGCAGACTGGGACCTAATTGCCACTCAACATCTGCTGATGGGAAACAAGTTTGGCCCTCAAAAAAAAATTAAGTACAATGCACAGAATCACACTGCAAACCATAAATGCCCTTTGTTGTTATAGTAGTAGATGTGTAAGTTAAATATTACAAAGGCAGCATCTACATTTACATACTGAGGAAGAAATAGGAAACCAGGTCAAAATTACCCTGTGAAGAGTCCAAGATCAACTTCTGCCACAGACACCACCAAGTAGCAAGCTGGATGCAAACATGCCTCCACGAACACATGGGAGCAGGTCTGAACCCATTCCCACCTCCGGGCTCACCTCAGCTGCAGATCCAGGCTGCCCCAGGTCCTCCTTAATGTGGTCAGTCTAAGCATGCCCCAGCCTCATCTACCTGGTGTCCCAAGTAGCTCTTGCAAATACTGGAGGTGTTGGGATCCTGACCAGCCTGACTGATAGGCAGCCATGTGGCTGGCTGCCTAGCAAGACAGCCACAGCGACCAGCACGCTCAGGCCTGCTACCAAGCCTGCTCTTCGTGCAACTGCAGTCCCAGCCCACATGGGACTCACGACTTTACACACCACCAGGGCCAGCAGGGACACAACTGTGGCATTTACCAGGCAGATCCCAAGTGGTTGTACAATCGCTGCTCCCCATTTACAGGACTACCGGCAACCTCTAAAACCCTGTTAAGTCTCACAAGTATGGAGGTCACCAATTCGCATCACTAATGCACTAGAGCCATTAATCCGGAGTTCTGTGGTGATAATTTTTTTCTGTATACTACGGTAAGAAGAACTTTTCAGCTTATAAATGCAGAAGTGAACCCTGGAATCATCTTTACATCCTACAAAGGGGATGCTCCCTCCTCCCTGCCCTATGCCCCCTGGCCTGCGTTCGATCTCCAGGGTCCTCTCGTGATGGCTCTGGGAATTGGGTAACAAGCAACTGCATGGACCTCCAAAACGTTCTTGGAGAGGCAGGGATACACATTTCCTTCTGCAGAGGTTCTAGTTTGAGCAGTTCTGTCTTTAACACCTGCCACTTGCTTGCATTCCCTCTGCAAATGAAGAACCCAGAACGATGAAAAAACGTATGTTAAAAATAACCTCCAAAAGGAGATCAGGCTACTCTCAACCCAACTGGGCCAGTTCTCTAGCTGTACAAACAGCTCTACTGACACAGCTGAGAGGGTGGAATGGAAGCAGGAACAAGTGGCCACAGCCTGCTGAAGTCGGTACTACCTCAGAAAAATGCATGTGAAATCATGCCTTATCTCTTCTGACTGACAGGAGTTTGTGGAGGCAAGCAGGCAAGACCCAGCTTAGGCAGAAAGGCTAAAGGGAAAGACAGGGAGATATGCACACTATCTTAAGGATAATCTCCTCAGTTAGCATGAGAATCAAACGACTTGTTCTTTTAGCATTTTCACCTGACTACCTTAGAGCTGATGGTGCAGGTAGCACCCCTGTCCCTGCACCTCCCTCCAAAGAAGGAAACAGCAGGCAGCCCTGCCGAGCCGTTGTGCAGTGGGGTGTACCACCTCTCCAGAAAACCCATCAAATCCCACTGAAGGATGAGACAGGAACATATTCCTCCATGCTTTCTAAATCCACTCAGCTGCTTAGTCCTCTACATCAGCACTTCACTAGCACAAGAGCCACAAAAACACGTTCAATGACACCGACAAATTAACCGACCTCGAAATAATGAGCTTCCCTCTCCGGTCTTGCCTGTAGGGAAGATCTTGTTTTTAAGTAAAAGAAAGGCCATGTGGAGGAGAATAACATTGTACTCTCTGGATTAGATTTTAATTGGATTTAATTCGTTAAAAAAAACCAAACCAAACACAAAAAACCCAAACAACAAAAAAACCCTTCTCATGCAAACTGCCACCACCAGTCTAATACCTCATTCCACCTGGTCATCTTTTCTGAAAACAAGTGTATTTGTCTTCTCATGTTACACTTCTGTATAGAGAGGCCAGGGAATGTCTTCACTTTTTTTTTCCCTTTCAAACCCTTACCTACCACCTATGAATTTTCTAAATGCCTTAACCAGAAAGAGATCATGGGCATACCTGCAACGGGGAAGTGCTGTTACTGGAGGGTACGTGCTCTGCAGTACTCTTACGTTCCTCAGTGGTAACAGTAGCAGCACTACATAGAGCAGGGGATGAAAGACATTAATGCTCCCATCTCAGTAGTTTACACCTATGCCATACTGTTCCTGTTGGAAAGGAAGGATAGTCCTGTAGCTTAGTAGCATCCTAGATCCAGAGGGGAACCACTTTTGCCCTAGTTTCTTACACGACTTAGGTTTCCACTGCACTGTTTTTCTGTTTCAAAGCTGACGGTGGTATGAAGTTGCCCCCCCCCCCCCATCATATTCCTTTCCCGCTCCCGTTAACTGCGCTTGATCTGCTGCAGCCTGGTTTCTGGCCCTTCGATTGAAATTACTGGCAACTAGGCTTGGCCAGGGAGTAATTTATGGGCCCTTTCACCTTCTTGCAGTTCTGGAACTGCTCGTTGCTTTGGGATGCCCCCCACCACTGCTTCTTGTCAACTCTCAGCTCTTTCACAGTTAATCTGGTTCCCCTCCCAACTCAATGATTGCTCTTTCAGCTGCTCCTCCCAGCCGCACCAGTATCCCTCAGGGCTTTGTCCTTATTCCCTTCCTTGCGCTTAAATCATTCACTGCTCTTATCTGGACACCTGAGGCATTAATGTCCATCCCCGATCAGATGAACTCCCAAACTCCACTTTGTTCCGAACTCCTACCACGATCAGTTTAATTTCATGTCAGTAACTACTGTCAGCTGATGTTTGAAAAGGCCAGGACTAAAACTATTTTTTTAATCTTTCCCCTCTGAACCGTCCCATTTCTTCCCTATCAGGGCAGCCAACCCTGCTCTTTTCTTTTGTCCGACAATCTCTTTCTTTCACTCCCTGACAGGCAGGATGTCACCAAGCCTCTCTCAGTCCAATGTCTCCAACATCAGGCTCCTCCTCTCTACCCCCTTTGCCCTGGGGAGCCCGACAAGGGCTGGCATCTGAGCAGCACCAAGCGCAGCCGAGATTACACTCATGACTGGGGCGCGCCTACCTACACCATAGCAGCAGTAAAACAAAACTGTCGTCTCCTGCTTGGCCTCTGCGATCTCCCGCCCTCCATCTTCCTTGCCCCGTTACTCTCCCCAGCCGCCTCCTGCAGAAACACTAATAACCCGAGCAGGTAAAATGGCCTTCCCGCCTGGCTGCCTCACGGTGGCTCCTCGGCGCCGCACAGCAGCAGGCCGCCGCCACGCTCCCAGCCAGGCCCCGGCCCTCACGCCAAGCCACCTCGCCGCCATCGCGGGAACGCCGCCATCGGCTTTACCCCACGGCCTAGCAGGGCGGGCGCGGAAGGGGCTGCCTAGAAACAACCCCTGGTTTGGGGCCGATCGGCACGAAGCGTTGATAGCATCGGACGCACGCTGCGGTGGCAGAAGAGTACGCCGCGGCCTGGGCGCCAAACGACAGCTCCGGGCGCCTCTCCCAACCCCGGGACAGGCCCGTCTCCTGCCGAGCCCACCGCTGGCTCCGTCTCGGTCCTGCTGCGTGTCGCGGGGGTGCCCGGCACCACGGCCAGCGTCCCCCAGTGCCTGCAGAAGGCAAGGGGGGCTCCCCATTCCTCCTCCGCTCTTCCCCCGGCCTCGGCCGCCTCCGGGCAGGCTGTTTCGTACGCCTCGCTGCCACCAGGCCCGGGCCGGGCCGCCACGGCCTGCGGCCCCCGCCGCCGTGCGAGAGAAGGGTTGCGGCGGGCCCGGGACGGGCGGCAGCGGGCGGTTTCCTCCTCGGGCGCCGGTACTGGGAAAGTTACATTTTAACCCGGGGCGGAGGCGCCGGTCCCTGGGCAGCCGCGGGCCCGCCGGGGCGTCCCGCCGGGAAAACAAGGTCAGGGCGCCGAGGCCGAAAGCGCCGCACGCACCGGCTGGGGCGGCCGAGGCTGGGGAGCAGCTGCGCAGGGCCCGGCCGGGGCCCTTCCTCCCGCGGGACGGGATCGGGGTGCGGCGGGCCCCCTGCTCTGCCCGCCCGGCCCCGGCCGAGGGGAGGCCAAGGGAGGAAGATGGCCGTGGCCGGCTCGGGATAAAGGCCCTTTGTTGCGCTAACGAAAAAGCTAAGAAGCACTTTTTGTCCAGGACCTTCGGCGGGCGGAGGCCGCTCCGCTCTTCTGGAGCGAGGACAGCTCCCTGCCGAAGAGCAACCCTCGAGGTGAAGGGAGGGAAAAAAAAAAAAAAAAAAGAGAGGGGGAGAAAAAAAATCCCAAACTAAAAGGGGAATTAAAAAAAAATAATCGCGAAGCCCCACGGCCAGATGGAAAGCGAGGTGGGGGGCGGCGAGCCGCAGCCTTGTCCTGGGGCGCTCTGGGAGTTGCTGTGCCGCCCGGTCCGGCGTCGTTTCACGGTGGGAGAAACGCCGTCCCGGCAGGTCCGCGTCCGCCACCGGAGAGGGGGAAACACAACCAGCCAGACGGGCCGGCCAGCCCCGCGCAGCGGGAGCAGCGGCGTGCCTGCGATCACTTACTTGTCCGTCTCTTGTGACATGTTTGATCCAATGAACTCTCTCCCCTTTTCCCGGTGCCTCCGTCTCCCTGGCGGAACTGGACTTTCAGGTCTGTGCAGGTGAAGGTGTGTGTGAACGCCCGGGACGGCAGAACCAGAGCTACTGGTAATTCTGCTTTCCTTCCCCCCCTCTCCCGGCTCCGCAGCCAGCCGCCGAGGTAGGACAGGTAGAGCCCCCTCCCCCTCGCATGTGGGGAGCGGCGGGGCTGGGGCTGGGGCGCCGGCGAGGCGAGGCACGGCAGGGCTCGGCACGGCTCGGCTCGGCTCGGCGCGGAGAGCGGCCGGGCCGGGCGCGCGCAGGTAACTTTCCCGAGCGGCGCTGGATTCTTTCAGTAAAGGAGCGGGGCAGAGGGACGAGCCGCCCGCTGATTGGGCAGCGCGGGCCGGCAGGTGCGCTGCCATTGGAAGAGGCGCGCACAGGTAAGGCTGCCGCCGAGCTCCAGGTAACGCACCTCGCGCCCGCGCCGCGCCGGGAGGCAGCCGCGGGGGCCGCCGCCGAGGGGAAGGGAGGGAGGGAGGGAGGGAGGGAGGGAGGGAGGGAGGGGGAGCCGGCGCTGAGGCGGCGGGCAGCTCCACCGTCAAACAGCCCTCCCTTCCCTCGCCGCGGACGGAGTGGGCCGGCCGCGCTGAGGCGGCGAGGCGAGGCGCGGCGCAGGGCCGTTGGTGCCTCGGGGCGGCCGTTGCCCGCTGAGGCCGAGGAGAGGGCCCTGGCGTGTGGCGGGGCGCGACGGAGCGGGCAGCCGGGCGGGTCGGCCGGGCCACCCCTCAGCGCGCCGGCCGGGCTGCCGCCCGCCTGCTTCGTGCGCCGGGACTGGCTGCCGCGGCCGGCCCGTGGCTGTCGTTGCTTCGTGCTCAGGGAGGCGCTGGCCTTCGCAGGACAGCTTCGTCGTTAGGTTTTTTTTTTTTTTGTGGGGTCTCAGGGATTTTTTTACTTTTTTCTTTTTTTTTTCTGACCTTACCCACGATTGGGACTGGCCGGGTTGACGTTGACAAACGTCTTGGTGCAGAAGGCATCTCATGGCAGAGGGATGAAGGGGTGCCAGAAGATGACACCCACTGCGTGGATCTGTCGGGCTGCGGGGGCTGAAGGGTCTCTTTTTTGTCAGCAGGAGAAAGCTGGAACAGGGCGTTTATTGGGGAAGGCTCTGTTACGCAGGAGCGAAGTGGATAGAGAGGACTGCGCCTGATCGCAGTCGGGCACAAATGTCTCTTACTGGGTCTCATGCCTTACCTGTATTCATAGTAACTAACCAAATTAAGCCAACTGAGTATAAATCATGTTTAAGTCAGCTTAAACATGGCCCTATGAAGATTTCTGTTGCTTTAACTAAACAGAATTAGAAAAATACTTTAGCTAGATTAATGACACTTTGATTGAGCACAAGATATTAGTTAGCTGTTCTGTTCCTCCACCAGTCGCAGGAAAAGAAACATTATTATACAATCTGTAAATCCAGTCAGAAATTGCTAATGTGGCCTGAATTTTGAATAATAAATACTGGTATTGAACTTGTAGGCTATTATTTATAACAATGCTTGCATGAATTATTTTATATAATACATTTTGAGGAAACCATAAGGCTTCATAAAACAGAAGAGAAAGAGTAATTTATTCATTACAAATTACGCAGTCGTTTTGAATACAAAATTGCTATGTAATCTTAAAACAAGTCGAGCCTCTCAGGCACATTGCTGTGAGATAGTATGAGTTGTTTTGGAGAAATAGTGGTAGAATGCTTTAACAGTTTAAGTTAGTTAACTGCAGAAATTATAAGCTTTCTCTCCCAAATATTTGTTATGCTGAAAGAAACTGAGACCTGAAAAGGTTACCTGTTTGAGCACCATCAATAGGATTAACGCCAATTCAGGTATCCTCTTTCTCTTTTTTTTAATTTTTGGATGTCGGGTTTTTTTCTGTATGAAATGTATAGGAAGAAGGAGAGGAAGATCAGTGATGAGCACTTTGGAAAATGCCACCTTCCCCAAGGTGGAAATGCTGCTGATGTGTGATTTTACAAGAAAGAAAACTGCATTTGATGCCATCTGCAGTCCTGGACCAAACCCAAACTGTAACTGAAACTGAAATGGAGTTTGTTGTTCTAGTACTGGGTCAAATACAAAACTGCCTTTAGCAGCCTGCTCTCAGGAGAGATTCTCTTAGAATGAGGTAGTCGGGAGACTGAATTACCGCTCACCGTCTTATGTGGTGTTCCAAGGTCAAAGTAGGAATATAAGTGGAAAATGGAGTAATGAACTCTTGATTTGAGGTTGTTGGAGATGACAACTGTTACTTAGTTCGGACTTGCTTAGATGGAAAAATAGGCCCTGAAAATTATCTTAACTCAGTAGGTAGGTAGGCAGGCATAGGGCTTATGGTTTTCTGGATGAGCCTTTTGCTTCAGACTGCAGACTGGAATCAAATTGAGAGTGTCGGGGTCCATCCCTAGCTGAGCAGGTCAAACAAGTCCTACCTAATCCAGCCTGGTGCTCATTCTTCATGATTTACAAGATTATTATAAACTAATCTGGTAGTCATTGAAAAATCAGCTGATGTTATTTCTGGCCAGACCAGTCTTGCTTCCTGTAGAATAAAGGCTGTGTGGAGCAAAAATGAAATAGTCATACAATAAAATATTGAAAATCTAGGACTTGTCTTTGGAGCGTACAGGAAAAATTGAATATAGGAAGCTACTTGTTTTCATCCTGTGCTTGCTTCTTTGCTTTGTGCAGCAGCTGATGGTTTTTTGTGGCATCGTAAGGGTTCAGTGTAGAATCAACTGTCTAAAGCATTACCTCGTGTTTACACTATTTACTCCACAGCAGTGAGTGTTGATGTTGTTCGGACTTGCCAGCACTGGGTAAAGGAAATAGAGTGTGCAAATAAGGCTTAACTAGGCTTACTAATTGCACTAAGTGCCTAAAATATCTTTCAGAAAACTATTAAAAGGAGTCTATGTGATAAAAGATGTTAGAGAGATATTTATGTCAAAACAGTGTTGTAAAGCAGTTCAGTGAGAGAGCAGATGTTTGAAAACAACTGTTTTCAGTAGGCAACGGTTACCACGTATTTTTATTTGTATCTTTCTATGTCATTGATGGCTGTTGATATAAAATGTGCTCTCTCACAGTAAGTTCAAAGACAACCACCTACCTACTAATTTTGTGATATGCAACATTTACTGTTAATCCTCCCCGTAGCCTTTCCTTTGTAGTTGTCTTCTATATGAAACTATTTTTATTGGAATTTGTGCAGACCTTGATCCTCAACTGACTTCAATGAAGCCATCATGTACATCAAAATAAGCTTGAAAGATTTCAGTGCAACTCTCCTACACCCCAGACAGATCATTCTTACGCTCTAAGAATGAATTACTCTGCACTCTTAGCTTTAAGAAAGTAATTCTAAGTAACCAAGATCCCGATAACATTTTACTTCTAATGCTTCACAATGAAACTATAAAAGTCCTGTAGCGATAGAAGATTTTGTGATTAATGGCAAGTACTCCTGGATTTCTGTCATACAGCCCGGAAACTGCAATTTGTGCTCCCCAAACAGGTCTGCTGGGATCCCTCGAGCAACCTCTAGCTCTCAGGTGCCTCCACATCATGTGTGACAGCAGCAGCAGTTCAGCAGTGTGGAGGACCATGGAACAGCAAGCATTTCCTGGCCACAGGGTAAGGTGTGGAGCCGAGTGTGGCACTTTCTATTTGAAATGCCGATTTGCATTTCTTTTAGATTCATCAAAGCAGTATGGAAGCACGTCAGGAAAAAAGGAGGGGCTTTATTTATTTTTGTTTTGCTCACTATGAGTGTAGAATTCATGATTCTGAAAGATGTCAAAGTTATAACATGACTATCCTGTGTATTGGCAATGCTGAACTTAGGCAGAGTTGCACACACAGTGTTGTTTTCAGCTTGAAACAGGAGAAGTCATTTTCAGTGGTGAAAATAGCTCACAGCACAGAAGTCCTTTCAGGATTGAGACATTGAGACAGCTAAGAAGGCGGCAGAGTCTGACAATAGATTGGAATATTAGGTTCATACTTGATTATCAGACATTAAAGTACCAATCCATTGCATAAAGATTACTCACAGTTTTGGAACCGATTCAATAGAATTTAATTTAGAACCATAGCTTTTCTGCAGATGCTTTGATCTACGTGATAGCGTTTTTTAGTGATTCACTCAAGCATTTTGAAACACTGGGAAAATACAGTTAGGTCACCTAATGACAGTAATTTTGCTTTTAGTGTAAAACCATAGTGTGAAAAGGAATAAAAAGGCATCTCTGAGAGACAGTTCAATGTGATGTGGGATCCGGGACTCTGGAAATATGTTAATTAAGCTGACATTAAAATTATGTGATGTCATTATGGGGCAGAGCTAGAGAATGCTCTGTTCTCTAAATAACCTGACCTGTGAGAAAAATATTAAGAGTGCATCTTCCAGACGTTTTGTCCAGCTTCCTGCATTGATCAACAGGATCTTTGCATCATCATAGAACAAAACTGCAAATTTGTAGACACATTTTGAGTACATGTTCGTAGCATCGTTAGGTTGGAATAGACCTCTGAGATCATCGAGTCCAACCATTGACCTAACACCACCATGCCCACTAAACCATGTCCCATGGTAGACAAGTGCCATGTCTACACGGTTTTTGAACACCTCCAGGGACGGTGACTCCACCACTTCCCTGGGCAGCCTGTTTCAATGTTTGACAACCCTTTCAGTAAAGAAATTTTTCCTAATGTCCAATCTAAACCTCCCCTGGTGCAACTTGAGGCTATTTCCTCTTGTCCTGTCACTTGTTATTTGGGAGAAGAAACCGACCCCCACCTCACTACAACCTCCTTTCAGGCAGCTGTAGAGAGCGATAAGGTCTCCCCTCAGCCTCCTCTTCTCCAGACTAAACAACCCCAGTTCCCTCAGCTGCTCCTCACAAGACCTGTTCTCCAGACCCTTCACCAGCTTCATGGCCCTTCTCTGGACACACTCCAGTAATCCTAATTTGAACTATTTTGGGATGAAGGTACAATGCTGTTAGTTTGTTTAGGTTGTGAACAGTTCCTGGGGAATGTAAGAAGAAAGTTGTCTTTATACAAAATTGTCTTCTTTTTTTTTTCCCCTTTTAATTACTAGAACTCTTCTTTTTTTTTTTTTTTAACTGAATTGGAAGTGGTAGTTCAAAAGCAACTTTTTCTCAAAAATATTTTTTTTCCTCTTTTCTCCTGCCTTCTCTTTTTTCCCCTTCTCCCCTCTCTTTTCTCCTCTTCTTGGTAACACTGAATTCCCTCAGTTGTACGAAATGAACACAGGGTTGGTTTTGGTACTGCAGTGGGTGCCTGGGGGAGGTGGGCTGGCCTTCTCTAAGTTCCACGGAGGCGGGGACTGAAGGGCTCTCACTGGGGAGTGGGAAAGGCCAAGTCTGTGTTTGCCACTGAGGCTGCTTGCTCCCAACTCTCATCAGTCCCTTCTTGAACCATTATGACTTAGAGAGCATCATTTTAAAGGCATCTGAAATAGAGATGTGATTAACATGTGGAAAACCTGAAAGCTTCAAATGTCTTTGTGTTGGTTATAAGCATGTTGAGAGTTTAAAAAAATATAGAAGCTCCACAGGTCTACAGTATCACACTGCAATAATACACATTCTAAACCCAATGATGAATGTGTCTTTCTTTTTTTGCTCTAACAGTCTGTCCTAAACTAGATGCATTCTGGCATGCAGAAGGTGAAGGATGGCATATAAACAATTGCTTGTTTACTTTTCCCACACTCAGGAACTAGAGTAAATGCAGCCCAAAGAATCCACAGAAATATTTTCCAATAGGAGCAGCAGGAGTTGGGAAACAAAGCTGTGGACATATCCTGTTTGCTTAAAATCAATGTGGTTTTCCCTCAAAATAGGTCAATACTGTAATCAAATAGCAAGGTACTTAAGAAATCACAGCAAATGGAAAAAGCTGCTTTCAGAATCTGCTGAATAAGAGGTGGAGTTGATAGCCCTTGGGCTCTTGCTCATTTATCCTCGTGGCTGCCCTCAGGAGGAGGCAAATGTTATTTTATTTGAAGGGCAGAGGATAAAGAGGATTGTCTGGTGGCACAAAAGGAACCAGTGTTGGAGCCAGGACATCTCTGCAGTGCCTTGTTCTGTGGAAAGGTCACTAGACCATGTGTCTCTGTTTCTGTTTAAGCTTTGTCAGCTCTGCTTTTAGTACCTTTACAGAGAGGTGTAGCTGTGTCACTTTCTACTATTTGTTGCTATTCTCTTTTGAAATAGAGGAGTATTCCTGAAGAAAGCCTCCAACTGGTTTCATTCATAAACATAAAGGCAGTATATAATATTACTCCATCAGGCTTTTTGGGCAATGTAGGATCAGAGCTTGTTGACATAATCTTTGGCCTTTCTTACTGCCTGGGTTTGGTTCCTCAGTGCTCCTTTAGTCTGTAGCTTGGGGAAGACCCCAGTTCTAGATCCCCTGCAGCCACTTCGTCAGCCTGTCCTATCGGGTTCACCATCTCAGTGATACCGTGTTTATACAATGCACATGCCCTGCATGCACCTACAAGCCTGCTTTATCTCTACTCAGACTGCTGTGAAAGTAGATTTTGCTGTTCCTCTGCTGCTGGAAGGACTTCCCTGACACCCAGGGACATGTGATAACTACTCTCTCATTCTGCCCCTGTGTTGCAGGATAGCCAGACCCAGGAATCAAGCTCTCAGTGCATCACTTTTGTGTGCTGGTTCCAAGTCCCTTTACACCCCATTTTTCTTTAATGTTATCTCTGTTACCTATGTGCATTATTACACTGCCAGTATTGATTTTTTTCATTGTTTTTTTTAACACAGATTTGAGTTACTGTGTAATTCCAACTCCTTTAGCTGTGTTCTATGGCTGTAGCATATGCTGCTTTATAACCCTACCTTTGTTTCTCTGAGTCCCTTGTTTAAGAGAAGGGTCAGGCAAAACATCCGTGTTTTCTCAATTCATTCAGGATGCAGAAACTTCCTACGGTGTCATGCTCCAGACAATGTGTGTAAATAGGAGTTCCACTGCAGATTTTGCTTCCTTTCTTTCAGTACAGAAAGCAAATCTCTCAGAATAAACAGATGTATAACATCCATGGTTTTTCCTTACATTTTTGTTTCTTTTCCTTGTTCCCAAGTAAGTAGAAATCTTAGCTTCAGGAAGAAGCAAGGTGAAAGTATTCTGCAGTGAAGAAGTTTTATGTGGCTCCAGGACAGAGATGCTGAGTGTTTGCTTGTCTCTGACTTGAAAACAGTACCTGGAGATGGCTGTTTGTTTATATGGAGTGTTTGGGTGTGAGGGGCAAAGCAGGCAGATCTACATTTACATTTCTTTACTGCTTTTTTCTCTAGTTCCCACACATGAGCAATACCCCTGCAGGGAAGGGTGGGGTCGAGAGGTGTATGTTGCTCTGTGTTTCACCATAAACTTTGCTCTGGGTACTAGGACGTCTCAGGGGAAGGCCAACCCTGCTTTACCATCATCGGAGGTGTAAATGACTCCTCTGCATAATCAATACCACAGTTAAGGTGCTTGGGGAGGGAGGCAAAATCGTATGCTTGGGCTGTGGCATTCCAGAGTGAGCTAGGTGCAGGAGGAGACATTCAAAGGTTCAGGAAACCTGTGTGAGAGGGAGGCCAGACTGACACCCTGCAGTCTCCTAGCGCCAAGGCAAAGACATTTGGTGTTGCTCAAGCTCTCACAGCCCAGGCACCAACTGCCAGAGACAGTTCCTGACCTGTGAAGCTTTCAAAGGAGGTGCGTGAGGCAGACATGGGGAGCTAGGTGCAGCCACTCTCCATTTTATACGTGAGGTTTTTGAGAAACAGACTTGCCAAAGGTTATGTGCCAGGAATTTATTACCCCTTGCCCAAATCTCTGGCTGGTGCCAGATGCAGACAGGTAGTTTGCTGACTGCTCCAGCCTGACTCCTGGAAAGTATTCTTGTATTCCCAGTGAAACCGGTGAGTTGCCCAGTTTAGAATACATTTATTTTTAAACTGCACAGGCAGGGATTACATGTTCTGACAAACTCATGCCAAAGTGTTGAGTGCCTTGTGGATTCTCAGCTCCTGAAACATCATCATGCCTAACTGCTCGTTAAACCTGCTGCCTAGCAGAATCCCTCAGCCCTCCTGTGGGCTCCCAGCAGTGCCTGAGACAGTGCAAGATGCCTTTCTCAATCTAGCCTTGCCTTTTTTTTTGGTTTTTTTTTGTTGTTGTTTAAATTGCCAGCAAAGGTGAAGGTCGAGTTTGTAGGGGGAAAACAATTCAGAGTGAATTGCACTCACAAAATAGAGAAAACTGCTGTTGAAACATAGGATTTTAAACCCCAATTTCTTTATCTCATTTTATCAGAGCTAATTGGTTCAGCCTATGTGCAGCATAGGTTGAATTTTAAATGTTGCACTGATTAAGCTGACATCAGTATCACACAGGACAACTGACGATTGTAGTTGGTGTCATAGTTGGCTTCAAAGGCAGGTCTTTCCTTGGGCAGAGTGGATGGAGTCCATTCACACCAGAGTTTTAGAACTCTTGATAAAAATCTTTCTGTCTTATATGCATAAGTGCAGTGTATGAAATGCAGGTGGCAGACACTGAGCTTGGTACCACAACGCAGCGGAGCAGGAAGTAATCCCATAGCAGGGATTCTTGTGGTACGCCCAAGGTCACAGCAATGAGCAGACAGCAACTAGAGTAAAAAGCAGGACACAAGAGAATGTCAGAAGGTCCTGTCACCTGGCTCTCCTGGGATCTTGTTTGTAAGGCAAGGGGGGATAACTGCACACTTCAACCTTTCTTCTTAAGGTGAAGCTGAATAAAACATATTTTGCTGAAATTCCTAGCAGATAAACGCATTAGAGTCACCACTGGTTGGTTTAGCCCAGTAGAAGAGCATGTGGCTGCCCAAAGGGGCTTTCTCTCTTTCTTACCCTAGGTCATACATTTCTGCCCTCTTGTGTCACAGCAGCAGCCTTGCTCTTTCATCTTCCTGAAAACTGTTTTGTTTTGGTTTTTTTAACAGGGTTAGTTTTCAGGCAGGTAAGTAGGCTGGTTTGACCCCCTAAAACTCCATTCCCAGACCGTGGGAGTGCTGGAGCCAACAAAAGGAAGGGGATGGCGGTTGTAGGGCAGGCCCACCTCTTTTGGCACAGCCTGGCTTTAGCTTTCAGTTAAAGTGGTTGTGAACGTGCATGCAAAGCCGTCTGTTCTGTTGGGCTGAATGAAAGCCTTCCAGGTGTAACCGTGGGGAATTTATTACAGCGTTTGCACAGCCCGCTTCTCCTGGAGTCCCACACATGGCTGGCTCGCATGACGTGTCTCGGCATTAGAGACACGTGGCATCACCAGCAGCTCTGACAGCATCTCTTTCTCTCCACCACCACTCCAGCCACTGGAGGATTTCTACAAGTGGAAGACAATCTGCAGCATCAGCATCACTCTAGACCTAGTGAAGCTTCTGAATTCATAGAAGTGTATGGATGTGTGCAGCTATCTGGTCAAGAAGGTGTAAATCACAGGTGAAATGACCATCTTTGCTTTGAAAGATGTACATGTAGAAGGTATTGTGCCTGGTTTTTATGGCCAGCATTATGAACAATGTCAGTCATTCAAGTTGCACTTTGCACTGCATCTCCATTCTTTGCTTTCGAGTGACCTCACAGCTGGCTAGTGCTTAAATTCTGTTAGCTTTAGACAGTAGATGCCTGGGGTTAAATTTGATCCTTTGGCCCTCCAAACCCAGCCTTGCAAGATGGGGGGGCAGGAGGGGGGGTTTCCCCTTGATCTGTGCTATTCCCTTTGGGTACCAGAGCTTCCATCAGGGCAGGGAGGGGGAAGGGAGACCAAGGATATCTGAAAATCTTCAGTGTAAACAAGGGCAATTATACACACCAATTACCTCAGTGTAAACAACCAATCACACTATAATGGGGAGAACCTTTTGAGCCTGAGGAGGGTGCTTTGAAGTGCCTCTGCTCAGAGATTGCCTGTTAATGCAGAGAATTGCACCAGCAGCAGCTGTTGGCTCCCCTGAGTAGAGTTTAGTGGCAATGACAACGGTGCTGGGTGGAGTGGGAGTTGGATGCCGTGATGTGACAATACAGTAGTTAAAATTCCAACAGCGAGGAGGCAGTAGCCAGTAGCAACCTGTCTGTAGGCTTGCCTGTATCAGCCAGTATCATTGATGTCAGTGTGAATGAATTTAATTTTTTTGTTACATATATGTGTGGTCATTGCCTTTGTGCCCAGGAAATGGCTTGACCTGCAATTTACTGACCGGTCACTTGCCCAGTAAGTCTGCAGCCTCCTCTGGCCTTAGGTCTCTCTAAGGCCCAAGTGTCGCTTTCTCCTTCGAAGCACTATTCTGCTTGTTCAGGCAGCCTGGTCCTGTGGTGGATGGAGGCCACTAAGGATCTTTCTAATTTTGTGAGCTGCTGATCCGGCCTGTAAGGTTGAGTTCACTCTGTTTGCAGGTGAATGCCGCTACCTGTGTCATGCCGAGGCTGCAGCGGGTTCCTCAGCCTTTATCTCTGGTTCTAGAGAGGAATCAAACACAGTGATTTCTTCGCAGGCTCTTCTCCCCATGCCACATGCCTGCTCCTCTCCTGAAGTTCCTTTAATATTCACTGCGTACAGCCCCTGTTCGGTCTGGGATCGAGGTGCTGGTTTTGCTCTCCTACGTTCAGCAGACCTGCGTCAGCTACCTCCAGACACGACACATCAGTGCAATAAAGGCAGACATTTCTCCTGTGCACACAGGAGTGAATTCCAGTTTTGTAGTGGTACCTACGTGATTTCTCACATTTTCTGTGAAAGAATACAAGTCAGTCATACGCAGGTTAACAGAAGGGTGTCTGACTCTCAGCTGGGAGAGGATTATGTCAATTTAGACTAATAGCTGCCAAATAATAGACATGCAGATACTCTTAAATTGGTTTAATTTCTGTCTGCTGGCCCTGACAATTGGAAGAAAAGATAAAAATATACGCAAAGCATTCAAAGTTTGGGGTGTTATGATGCTAATTGAAAAGGAAGCCTGCATGGTGTGTGGGAATCTTAGTGCTTCAGATTAGTGACTAATTAGTGACTGGGAGCTGGAGTGCACTCCTCCCACCTGTCTCATACTGAGAACAGGCAGCCTGGCCCATGCAATCTATTCTTGCCCCTGATGCCAGCGATGAAGCACCCATTGAGGCCAGCAGGCAGTGTGCTGATGGGAAGATACCGATAGGTCCGCGCTGTCGCAGGCTCTGCCAACATGCACAGCAGCAGTGTCAGGGATACTGCTGTCTAGGTGCTGCTGCGTCCTGAGCCGCAGCGAAGATACAGACATTTGAGAGCTGAGCTCTCTTTTCTTTTTAACAAATGCACAAACCTTGTTATCTTACTTTTTACTTTCTGCCTCTTTCATCCCACATTTGCAGCAGATGACACTCTGGGGGCCCTGAGCTTCAAACCCTGCTTTAGACTCTGAAGTGAATGCGTACAGGTGGTGGCACCCCCTTCCTCACATCATGTTTTAGAATCGTGACATTTAAAAAATAGAAGTTTCATCTGTCTGTTGGTGTCTCGGTATTTCCCTCTCAAGCATTGCCCTTGTGTACAAATGCAGTATAAAGATCAGAGATTTAAATAATAAACTTCCGTCGTATGAATCTAAGAGGTTGGCCTTTAGAAAAAGAGTCATGCAAAACTAAGGGAATTGGTGTCATTGATGGATCACTGACACCACTGAACTAATCAGGGCTTTGTTTGATTATGCACACATCTATTTTTTTCTCAATTGTTTTGCATTCATTTGTGAGAATCCCGTATTTATTTCTTCATTAAAGAAGGTTGTTTTGTAACCCTGAAGAGTTACATGTTTTCTTTCTTTCCCCACATTTGCTTTTCCAAACCTGAAACAGGTGTAAACACAGCTTTAACCTATTGCACACCCTCTCCATTAAACTAACTGGTATTAAACCTCACCCAGGCATCAAGTAGCAATACTTTCTTTCCATGTCACCAGCTCTCTGGGTAACACAGTTTTGCTCAAGCTGGAGTCAGAAGCGGTATGACGTAAGAAGCCTGTGGTCACAGGCAGTGCTCTGGGACTGCGTGAGCTGGTGGTTGTAGAGTCTGCTTCTCTGGCAATCAGTGCATGGGCACTTCTAGTCTAACTCTCCAGTCAGTCAACCCTCTTCTCCAGCTGTTGAGTAAAAGCTAAATCACCGAAGATCTCCCCAGGAGGAGTTAACTACAAAGAGGACATCCTTCATACAGTAGCCATGTTGTTGTAAGTAATGCTATGGGGAGAGGTAAGGTTTGCCGTCAGAGTTAATATCTTGTTTGATCGCATATGTAGTTGCAAAAAGTTAACAGACTTTCAGATGTATAAGTTCTTCTACAGGTCTGAAAGAGAAAACTTGAACTTTGAGCTATTCTGGCCCATGCTCAAAAATCCTGTAGAGAGAAGAACAGACAAGACAGCCCCAGACAGTCAGCTCTGCCATGGATAAAGCCAGTTTGCAGGGCAGCCCTGACAGCCCAGGTGCTCCAGGAATCTTAATAGCCTATGTGGAGCAACAAATTCCTGAAACCTTGCTCTTCGTTCAGTAAATGTTTGTCAAAACAGGAATGAGAGATACAGGAAAAATCAGCATTTGCTGGCCAGTTTTTTTCTGGCTGGTTCTAGGTGGGTATTAGTAATGCAGCTGTCAGTTTTCACATGATGGTTTTTAAACGGACACCCTTTTGTTAGTCATCTTTTAAGATACCTTCCCTCTTATCTTAAGCAAAATACCTGGACAGTAACATTAAGATACCCAGTGGAAGCTGGTCAGTGTGGTGACTGATGCAGCATGGGAATTCAGTGACAGTTCTACAAGCTGAAAGACACTCCACGCTGGAGCCTGGCAAGGAGCTAGGAGCAGATAAGGCATCTGTTTAATTGCAGTGTGAAGTGAAAAGGGGGAAGAATCCCAAATCAAGAATATTCAGCTGAATGGAGCTTGTGAAAGGACCACTGTTTGCCTGAACAGCTTTTGAGAGGAATGGCCTGGTGGGCAGGTTGCCTCTGCCAAGACGCTGCCTCCTCATGGGAGCCACCAGAGAAAACATTTGCCTTTCTTCCTGGCCAAATCGAAACAGGCCCTTCCCCTTCCCTCCCGCTCCCTGCTGAGCTTGGGGTATCTCCTGCTGCCAGGCAGGGGCCAGCGGGGCCGACACCAACTGCTTCTTCACAGCATCCATTTAAAGTCAAGGCTTGGTAATGGTCGTTGGTCCATGGGCTTCTCTTCACTTGGGGTCACAGGGGCACCTCGATAACGCAGGTGGGTGTCAGCAGAGCACAAACAGTCCAGCCATCTCCCTGGAGTGCGGAGGAGGAGGGAGTGATCTCCGGATGCTGCATCTGATCCGTTTCTGTATTGACAAGGACTTTTGTGGGGTTCCGGTAGGCTGTGTGCAAGAGAAGAAGACAGGAGAAGAAGAACTCCTGTGCTTGTTCCTCCTATAAAGAAACTCAGGAACCACCTACCACTTGCGCCTCTCAACAGACTGGGAGAGGCAGGTCTGGGAAGGCCTGGCAACCTGCTGGAGAGTTTTTTTCTTTCATCCCCTTGCAAAACATCCTTTCTCTTTCAATGTTTTCTGCACAGTAAAGAGAATTAAAAGGGTGAAGGAGCTAAAGAGAAGGAGCTGCAGAGGAGTTTCCAATTCCCGTAGCAATCTATGCATGGCATGTTGGGTCTGCAGGAGCCTGAAGCTGTGCTCAGGTCCATGAAACCTGGTAGCTCAGCTGTAAATCCAAGGATTTCTTCTGGTTTCTGAGCCAATCCCTCAGCATTTAGAAAAGGTACTGGACTGAGCTGAAGTTCTACAAGCATATCTGATCTCATATCAGCTAAAAATGCCTAAAAATCAGCTTGAAGCACTAGCCTGTTCCAAAGAAAAGCCCCAAACCTCAGTCTGGAGCTTCCGTTAAGTTAAAACCAGAAATGCTTCTTCAAATAACATATAAAAGCCTGTTTGCTTTGCAAATGGTCCAACAACTGCTTTCTCCAGGTAACTTCCAAACTAAAAGTCACATATTCCAAAATAATAAAAAAATAATCTATTAAAAAATGTAAACATCATCTATTCCAAAATAAAATTCAATGTCTAAGATGACATCTGGGAGATCTACAGAAATAACCTCTGACAGCTGGGAGACTCAACACAACACCTAGGGTGAAGCTATGATGAGGCTGAATCATGTTATTGAATCAGAAGTGTTGTCGGATCGCGTCACATGCAGCGAGAATGTGTAGGTACCACGGTCCTCATCCCAAAGCACTCGCTCCAAGCCAGAGAGCTTGTAAGGAGGAGGGTCGCAGTGAAGTAGGGACATCTGTGCTGTTTTGAATGTTGTGATTTATAGCTGTGTTTTTTCAATAAAGCCATTACTTTATTGCATTTTGATGTAGAAGCCTATGAAATCTTACAGATGTTGCAGTAAGAGCAGGTTGCCTTTCCATGTGTGCTTCTGCGGGGGAATGTCTTTTCTGTGCAGTTAGCCAGGAGGATCGAGCTTTATGATGAGGCAGTTTGGTCTGAGCTGCTTCCCCTTGCTGGCCTGTTCAGAAAGCGCTACGGGGGGGCAAAGCCAGCCTCGCCAGGCAAGGGTAACAGGCTGCTGCCTGTGGCTGTGTGCAGAGACCCTCCTGCTCCCGGAGCTGATCCTGTTAGGCACAGCAGAGCAAGTCTGAACGGGGTGAAACAAAGAGGAAATGCCAGTTCCAGCCCTCCCAGATGGCTCCGGGCTACTTTGTGCGCTAACTTTTTCAGCCCCAGGAGCTTTTGCATATTAATTCCTCACCATCCACAAACTGCTTTTGGATCAGCACTGCGCTGCCAACATCTTGGAAAGCCACCCCACCCGCGTGAGTCGGGAGACATGAGCTGCACCACCGTGTTTATTGGGCTGCCTGCTCCGCTCTCCTGTTTTGGTAATCCTCTGCCTTCCTGCAGGTATTAACACGTACAAGAAAGCTTCGTCACAATAAACAATAGCCAAACATGCCACCTTTTTTCCGTCCGTCAAAGATACCATCATACTTTTAAAGCAGTCCCAGCGAGAATCATCAGTGGGGCTGCAGAAAGGTCAAAGGTTTGCCGGTTTAGGATTTCGTGGGAATATGTGCTTGTTTGGACTTGGCCCAAGAGCTTCGTTTACCTGTTTGACAGGTAACAATTAGCGAGTAATAGCTCTGCCGGCTGGAATGCGGCTGCGAGGGCCAGCGGGCGCTGGGTTACCTGGTGGGCAGGTGTGGGTGCAGCGCCCAGATAGGTATGTGCATGCACAGCATTCCTGGGAATCAGCTTTCCCTTAAAGATGCAGCGATGACTGCAGGGCACAAAAGGGCTGGGCTTAGCCCAGGCTCCAAGACGTTGAGCTGTTTGCAAGGTAAAGAAGTAAAGTAAATAGTGGAAGAGAAGGGGAGCTGAGGAAAGGGCTGTGAGAAGCAGCAGCCCGTTTTTTTGCCCTTGTCCAGAGAGAGGAGAGTTTTGATTCTTACCTGAGAATCTCCATAGCAGAGAAGTCAGTGTGATCGCAATGCCATGGGAGATAAAAAAAGAAGGGAAAAGCTGAGGTAGGACAGAGCTGATTTGAGGAGAGGTGCGCGTCTGTCTAAAAGTTACGTGGACGGGTGGCCAGCATGGCTCAGGAACGGTCCGTAAGGATTTCGTGTGCATTGCTCCCCAGCGGCAGCCCAGCACAGGCACAGCGGCGTAGAGCAGAGGAGAGAAGAGAAGCTCACTTGGCACAGTATAAACGTGAAGTGGGGAACGCCTCTATCAGTTGGTTTAGAAATGGTTAAACAGCTTATGTGCAGTTACCCTCAACTCTGCCATTAGCAAGAACCCAGGCCTCCTGAGCTGATAGAATAAAACCACTTTATCTGTGGCAAATGGCCCCGTTTGTTTCCACCTCCTGCAGCAGTCGGGGAAGATTCCTGCATCAGCCCCTCCCAACATCGAGTCCCTAGAGGGAATCTGGTATAAATTATGCAGACAGTCAGGGACTTTGCAGGTGTTTTTAAGATGTTTGATTATTTTTTACCACAGCAGGTGACCCTTTTCTTTTAGGAACAGAAAGGTTTGCTTATTCTTTTCACATTTTATTCCCATTCGTGAACAGGCTTCTGTGTTTGTGTATTTCCACTTACGTGTTTCATACTTGACAATTGAGCTATTGTGTGACTTTGGAGAAGCCACATCCTCTTTCCTGGTCTCTGTATTTTCACTTGCGGAGTTGAAGTAGTGAATCCCGTATTATTAACCATGAGAGATACGGATGATAAATACTGCTACTTATAAACCTGTATGCTATTATAGATATATGTTTACTTATATCACAAAGTAATTCCTTTGAACTTCATTTCACTAAGATGACAAATTATTTTGTATTTTTAATAAATATCATGTCTTTTTTTACTTATAAACAGCTTCCCTGGCCAAAGGGACTTTATCCTTGGTGTACTAGTTGATGTCATTTGAGGAAGAAGAAATCGATATAATTAGAGACCATTTTCCTTGATCTTAAAGGACCCAGCATCACTTTGAGTCATTAAGCATTATTTGTACACTGTTATTTAGTATGACCTTCATTAAGAGGGAGTCTCTTTGCTCAAGAGTGTATGGGCCAATAAGTGGTCATTAAGTCTGACTGCTAGCTGACACAGTAGTGAGGTCTGTATTTATTCTCACAAACTCATGAGCCACAAGGAAGCACTACAGAAGCATGGAGACATCTCTGTACTCTGGAGAACTGAAGAGAAAATACAGCCCTTTCTCAGGAAGTGCTGAGAAACACATGACAAGCCCTTTCCCCCAGCCCCCAACCACTGCGTAAGAAGATGCAATGATCTGTCCTGGGTTGGACCAGACGCTTGTACACCGCACTGTGCACCCCTGAGAGCCCTGCCCTGGGCACTTTGGGAAGAAGTGAGCAGCACTCCTCCCCTTCCAGACGTCCTCCATTCTGCATCCCAGACTCACACAGCTCGAGCTTGGATCTCCGTCTCTGCGTTTCGCACCTCTGAGTCAACACTTCGTTTCATGAGTCTGTCTGACCACCCTGTGTACTTTTGACCTCCATAATGTTATGCAGCCATAAGCCCCACAAGTTATGAGGTAGTTCAAATAATCATTTTGTTTGTTATAAACCACGTTTCTGATCATGGCATTTGGCACCTATGGTACTGTGTGAAACAGTGGGCAACCTGTTCCTTCTGTCTCCCATTTATTGCTGACCTCTACAGCCTGCAAAATCCTGCGTGTTTTGGTGTGTCTTCCTACTGTGGCCATTTTGACCTTGCAACATTTCTGATCACCTCCCCTTGCAACAGCACAGAGGGCAGGAACTGCATGCCGTGCTCAAGATCTGGGGCACTCTCGATTTGCCCAGTGGTGCAACAGTGCTTTCTGTTCCTTACATTCCTGCCGTTGCTTCGGCCTTGCTGAGCATGGGAGCAACCTGAGCGTGCCAAGCGACACTTTCACCAGACTTCGTGGTCGATTGTGCTGCACAGTCGTGCTGCATAAGCACAAATGCCTCGGAGTCAAGTGAAGAACTCTCCTCCCTCCTGCAGCTTTCTGCCCACCTCTAGGTTTTGTGTCCCTGTGCGGGCTTGATCACCCCATCACTTGAAGTGAGTGGAAATAGTTCCCCCGATTTTAGCAAAACAGGAAGTCCTGGGAGCATCTCTTGTTACTGTCAAGGGGAGCTGCATGGAGAAGCTGATCCATGGTTAGTGCTGAGTGATGTGCTCCTCTGGTCCTTGGGAATGGGAAACTTCATTCTCGGAGGGAGACCAGACTCATTGAGGTAGAAAAGAAATGAAGTGCACTACCAGTGGTGACCTCATGAGAGAGTTTTGCCTCTCCTTTCACTTTCTTAAATGCTTTCTGTGAACACAGTGAATTCAAGCCTTTCAGTTTGGTACTGCTTTCTGCTGTATCAGCACTTTAGCCAAAACAGTTGTAAACTTTTAAAGAGTGGCGTCAATTAAAGGTGACTCAGGAACAAGTGTGATATGAAGAACTTGGAAAGACTGAAAGAATAGCTATTGTACCAAATACTTTTTTAAATGGACACCTGGAGGGATGAAGCTATGGAGAGGATGGTTTGGGAGGCAGCCCACCCACTTCAGCGGTGCAGTCATGGTGATCAAACATACCTTTTGGAAGCACATACTGTTTTGAAGGGGCTTCCAGCCATCAATGAATGACGCTTACAATGAATGACCCCATTGCATGTTAAGAGACAGGATGACTCCACCTGCTATTTGAGTTCTGTACAAAAGGTTGGCAGTACTTCAGGCTGAACGTGGGGACTCTGGAGAGTATGAGAAGGGCTCTGTTGTTCACTGGTAACTACCAATAAAGAGTCCACTAGCTAAAGTGGGTCATAAATGGCATCTGAAGTGGTCTTTCACCCCAGAAAAGGATATTCCCTGAAATCAATGTAGGAAAAGGACCAGCTCAAAGGAATTCACCACCACAGGTTATTCCCAGGCATCACCACACTGCATAAGGAGGAACGGAAGACACGTGGCCTTATTCTCTGTGAAGTGTTTGTGGAGTTTTTGTCACCATAGTACCGAGTCACCAAATACAGAAAGGTGCCTCCCATGATTCGTAACTGAACCCACAGTGGCCGTTGCTGTTTGTAGCAGACCTTCTCACTCTACCTGGTGTGTAAATGCTAAATGGAGCAATGCTGGACTTTTACAGGCTTCTTCATCCTCCCAGCACATTGCAAACGGATTACTACACCCAGCAGCTCTTTATGAGCTTTTCTGGGCAAGTGAAAAGAGCAGATAGTTCTGTGGATCATTTCATACAGCCACAGGTGACTGGTGTCACCTGCAATTCCCAGGGTAAGTATTCAGGAAACACTGCATTGTGAGACCTTTGCTTCAGCTCTCCATTACCAGACGTGATCTATTTTTAGCCAAAATGGTTCTGCTGCATGTGGCAGTAAGGATAGAGAAAAATACACTATTTTGTCCAATTTTGTTGTTTTCATATTTATGAACAGTTTTGCCATTCCCATGCTTCAGAGAAAGATGCTGAAAGTTAGCATGGTATCAGGAGAGGCAGAAGGGAAAAATATACTGCTTTAGGAGTCTGCTTTGAAAAATCCCTTTGAAATTCGCATTTGCTCAGCAGTAGCATTGCTAACGTCAGCAGCTGAATATATCTGGGTGTAATGGGTTTGCGCGGCAAGGGTTTGGTAGCGGGGGTGTTACAGGGGTGGCTTCTGTGAGAAGCTGCTAGAAGTTTCCCCTGTGTCTGATACAGGCAATGCCAGCTGGCTCCAAGACAGACCTGCTGCTGGCCAAGGCCGAGCCAATCAGCTACAGTTATAACGTGTTTTAAGAAAGCAAAAAAAGTTATTGCACGGCAGCAATTGCAGCCAGAGAGAGGATTGAGAATATGTGAGAGAAACAGCCCTGCAGACACCAAGGTCAGTGAGGAAGGAGGGGCAGGAGGTGCTTCAGGTGCTGAAGCAGAGGTTCCCCTGCAGCCCGTGGTGAAGACCATGGTGAGGCAGGCTGTCCCCCTGCAGCCCATGGATGTTAACGGTGGAGCAGATATCCACCTGCAGCCTGTGGAGGAGCCCACGCTGGGGCAGGTGGATGCCTGAAGGTGGCTGGGACCCTGTGGAGAGCCCATGCTGGAGAAGGCTCCTGGCAGGACCTGTGGTCCTGTGGAGAGAGGAGCCCACACTGGAGCAGGTTTGCTGGCAGGACTCGTGACCCCGTGGGGGACCCATGCTGGAGCAGTCAATTCCTGAAGGACTGCACCCCGTGGAAGAGACCCACGCTGGAGCAATTCGTAAAGAACTGCAGCCCGTGGGAAGGACTCATGTTCGAGAAATTGATAGAGTTCAATGGGGAGTGATGGCTGAGTGCTGTGGTGGGGACCCAGCCTGGACAAGACCAATGACTATGGGTAGCTCCCTGGCTCAGCCACCACGTTTTCTGCCTTCCCCTGGTACTGGATTGCCCAGAGATCTCAACATTACTGACACTAATTACACTACCAGGAGCTGCATCACTGCAGAAAAGTCACTTCCCAGATGCATCAGACAGATGCTGTTTTGAACAGTAGAATCGCAGAATCCTAGAACAGCCCAGGTTGGAAGGAACCTGGAAAGATCATCTGGTCCAACCTTTCACAGGAAGGGGAGCCTAGATAAGGTTGTCTAGTACCCTGTCCTATTGTGTATTGAAGACCTCTAGTGATGGGGACTCTACCACATCCCTGGGGAGGTTGTAGAACTAGACTCTTTATGTGGGACAACAAGAAACAGGAGAACTAGAATAACAGTAGGTGGATGTCTTAGTGCTGTATTGGTACAAGATGTAGAAGGTCGTCAGCTGGAGCAGGCAGACAAGCAGAGAGCCCAGTTAGCTTCCCTTGCCAACAGCAGGCAATGAGCAAACACTTGCTATACCACTGCAGGAAGGCACCTCCAGCCAGCAAAAGCTGTGCTGAGGCCATTGCAGAAGGGAGTGGTGTGACCCCATGGGCATGGCCTGCCTCGTTCTGCCCTAGGAGGGGTGTCCCAGGCCTGTTCTGCACAGAAAGCAAAGGCTGCAAGGAGGTACTAATACCTCAAGGAAGTAACTACCAGGAAACAAACATGATTTAAACTGAAGGGCAGTGCTGGCTCAAGGACAATAGAGTACAAATGGACTTTGACGTATTTCAGGTGGTAAAGAAAGGGTGGCATTTAATCAGGTGAGAAGTGAGTTACTGGAAGTGATCCCCCCAGGAGAAGCAGTGAGAACTAGGGGCTTGGGGGCTCAGGGATGCAGTTTGGTTGGGAGACCCTCCCAGGACCACCCAGAGCCAGGGCTCAGTGGGGAACGTGAGCCCTTCCAGACCACTTGCTTGAACAATTTTGGCATCTCCTAACTTTTGAGTTGTCACTGCTCTTCCAGGGCACCCAGGGAGGACCATACTAGGTCTTCTGCAGCTTTAGTTATTTTATTTCAGTGAATAAGTTAGCTCTCATGTAGGCCTAATTATACTAGTAGTAGAAAAAGAGAAACAGAAAAAGGAAAAATCTGTATTTAACAAAGCTGATCTGCTGCCACCAGGGATTAAGTCCTGATACAAAGGGGATTCTTTCCCTGCCAGAAATAACAAAAGTTATGAAGGATGAGAAGAAGCATCCCTCGGACAGTCACTCCAGCATATAGTCTCTCCTTCAGACTGGGGAAGATCAACATGAAGGAGTAATGTCTTCCCAAGGCGTATTTTATAATGGAAGAATTTAGATTGTAAAGGATTAGTTACTTCAACTGACACACATAGTTTATTAAATCTTTTCAGTTCTGTGAAATAAAGAGCAAATACGAGTCCTCACACCCAAGCAAACACGCAGATAGGTTCTTATGCAACTCCACCCCCTGTGGCTGCTTTCTGCCAATTTCCGCAATGACTTAGTTTAAACAAAATCCGAGGACAGAGGCACTCCAGAACCCTTCAGCGTAACCTCAGCCTGAGCTTCGCTTTAAAGTGGCAGGTCCCCTGGGTTTTCCTTCAAAGGTGTGCATGCTAATTAGCATCCCATGCTGCCTAAGGGAAGCTAATGAGACCCATCTTATTTTGAGATTTGTGTAGGTCATGGTAATAGCTGTGCTGCTTGGGACTGCTCTTGATGTTTCTTTCTTTGTAAGAATAAAGGGAAAGTATTGGGGATTCGCACTGTCGCCCTACTCACTTCTTCCCTCCTCTCCCCACCTCAAGCCTTACACAAAGAGCACAGACAAACACAGCCTTTGCATTGGGCAAAAGTAATATTCAATCCAATATGTAGTAAGTAGATCGGTAACTGAGAATTTTTGTTGTGTCATTGTTAAACACAGTAATAATGCTTTACTTCTATGAGCAGTGTATGTGACACTGTATGAGAGTTTAAGCCTGGATCACAATATCACAGATTAATACCTGTACCATCAAAATGGAAAGGCAAGTCCACAAGTGTTTCCAGTTCTGGTAACAGCCACCCTACGCTTTGCTTTTCCTTCCTATCACCTCTACAGGGTCCTCCAAGCCTTTTTCGCTTGGCTTCTCTAGTATCTGTCGTGACGATTCCTACTCAACAAGCGCAGAAGTCCATGGGAGCCTTTCAGTATTTATCAGCAAGATTGGGAGTCCTGCCTCCAAGAATGGTGGGGAGCCTGCCCTTGGTTCAGGCTCGTGCCAGCATAAGCCCACTGGCAAACACTGCTGGATGTAAGCCATGGCAGAAATGCTTCCTCCCGTTAGAAGCCTTGGTGGTTCTCATAAAAAAAACAGGTAAAATAATTTTCCTCCCATTACTTCAGCTTTTGACTTTATAAAGAGAGGACAATTTTGGTCATTTACTACATAAAAAGACATACAGGAAAGTTTAATACAGTGCTGTCTTTTGAATGCAAATACCAAATGCTGCAGAGTCTCAGCCATACAGAATTTTTAATGAAAGGACTTCCTTTGTCCTTGTCACAAAGGAAAATTAAATGATGTATGCATTTTTAAAAGATCTCACCACTCCACTTTTGGAATATGACATTAAAATGCAACCTGAAATTATGTTTCACACGTTAAGCTAAAAATAACAGCCTAAAAAAAATGTAAAGGTAGAGCTGACCCAAGAACTAGGGGTGTGAGTTTGTCCTGTTCTTAGGCTACTAAAGATGTGATCACTAAAGAAACTGAGCACAATTCAGCCTGAGCTGGCAGCAAGAGAGCTACCTGACCCCGTCCAGAAACAGGGCTGTCTCTGTCCCATCCCATCCTGTCCCACCCCGTCCTGTCCCACCCCATCCCATCACTAACTCTGTGAGAGGAGCAACAGAGCAGCATGGCCTGCAGGAAGGCTCTTGGGACATTAAGGTGGATTTTTCTGCGAACCATTAGCAGCATAGCAGTGTCTCTGTCCAGAAGGGGAGTGAACTTCTTAGTGCTTTGCTGTTGGAGCCAGCAGGAAAAATTAATCACCAAGTGGTTTGGGTAATATTCCGGGCTTCTGTCAACACTACCCAAATTACCAGAGTACTTACCATAGAGGCAAACCTTGGGAAATCACGTCAAGTGTTTAGCAACCAGTGATCTCATAGTTTTTCTTATTTGAGCAGCGCAGGATGAAAGCCTCCTACAAAGCCTAAGCAGACAACTGACATGTCCCAGCCTGTTTCCTTCAGTGGCTAAAAGAGTCATGGCAGACTTTTAAATAAAATCTCCCTCCAAATGTACAATTATCTCTGAAACTACAGCAGGGGATGATTGCCTCTATGGGCAGCCTTCACAGGCAGGAGTGATATTTGAGATCCTTTACAGCACTTTGGATTTGGGGAGTAGTTTAATCTGATCTTGGAATATCACCTTGCACTCACTTGAAGGAGAACACTTGCCCAGGATGTCTGACTTTTGAGGACAACTGGTTTTGCACAGGTTAGCCCATGCAGGAGATGGCAAACACTTTGAGGAGGAAAATCCAAGTGTGTTTCTTTACAGAGCCTTGATCTCCAAGCCCTTCTAACCCTCCTTCTCTGTCACCCACCAAGCGCCAATGTCTATGCCAAGGCAGGGGTTGCAAAGGACAGTTATGTGCCAAGAGTTATTAGGAAGTAAACCAGGAGCACCTGATGTCACCAGGCACCCCACCAAACATGCAATACAGGGTTAGCAGGTTCAATCTCCACTCCAAAGCCAATGGTAATGCGATGCTGGTGAACATCTCCGTAGTCCAATCCTCCTCTTTCTCAGATGCTGCTGTGTAATACTAGCCTTAGGACCTATGAACTAGAAAACATTTCAATTCTATTTATCTGTAATAGCTTGTGAAAACTCTTGTGGTCTTTACAAATGCTCTCTGTGAAAGGCTGAATGAAGCAGGGAGTCAAAACGAAATTCACTTTTCTACCCCTGAGAAATGTCCTGTTAAGAACTGAAATGAGCTAAGGTCACTTCCAGAACATTTAATAATTTTTTTTCCCAAATTCACAGACTGGACCTTTTTTTAAAGGATTGCCTTTATTTCAGTGTAAGAAATTTCCTACTTCATGTTCTAGTGATTCAAAAATTCTTAGTGAAATGTCAGATCTTTTCAGACCAGTTTTGTAAATAATCTGAAACCAAATGTTCTCAAGCCTTCTTCCTCTTTCCCCAGGAGTGTCCTGGTTTGGCTGGGGCAGAATCACAGCCCAGCTATGCGGGGCAGGCCGTTAGCAGTTTTGGGTCAGCCAGGGCAGCTGACCTGAGTTAGCTACAGGGGTAGCCCATCCCGTAATGTCATGGGCATTGTGAAGTGGGGAGGCTTGCTGAGGAAGGGGAGCTCCTGTGGGGTTCCTGCTGGGGTCCTAGGCTGGGGTCCTGCTGTGGTTTCTCTTCCTGCTCCTCTTCTGGCTCCTCTCTGCTCCCAAGCACTGCTCTCCTGTCAATTGTGACTGCTGCATATTCATTTGGGGGAGTATAACTTCATACGCCTTTGTTGGTATTAGTCCTCTTTCATGAAATCGGTTTTTACTTCAACCCATGGAACTCCTCTCCTTTTCCTGATTCCTGTTCCTGGCTGGTGAGGAGTCATCGGGTGACAGAGCAACTGTTGTAGTTTAGCCCTGGATATGGGCTAAATGTAGACAAGAAGCACAGCCAGAACTGTGCGATAGATACCGTGGAAGAAAGGACTGCTATGCAGTAAGTTACAGCTTTATGACAGTATAAAAATAAAAAAAGCCCCAAACAATTAATGTTATACCTGACACTTATTTATGAGTGCAGAGGAGCAATTTGAAAGCTATAAAATCCCTCGCCAGCCTTGTTTAAGCTCACCCTCTGAAAGACATGGATTCTAGTCACTTTTATTACCGTCAGTGCAGAGACCGAGTATTTTAGAGCTTGTTAAATAAGTTGGGTCAGATCCACAGACGGTGTAAATCAAACTTCTGTAGTTACTTTAGCGTATCTGTGGTCACAGAGAGCTCTCTGGAGTCATTGCACAACTGGTGCTGCCCCAGGGAGCTCTTACATCAGGTGCAACCTCCATGAGGTACAGACATGACAGCCTCCTGCTGCTGATACAGCAGCTCTCCACCCTGCATCCCCAGCAGATGTGCTGGAAGAAGGAGCCGAGCTGTCGTGAGCTCTGTCGGCCCATCTGGCTGGCATTTTGGCCCTGCCTGGGGCTGGTCCCCAGCCCCATCTTGCTCTCCTGGGGTCTCTGCTGGAGCCTTTCAGTCCATCCTCATCCATTCCCATCCCCTCACTGCTGAAGTGCTACCTTCAAGATTGTGAAAATGGCATCTCTGAATAGAATTAGCCAACAGTGGAGAAGTGATCATTTTTAGGGGAATGTAAGGGTAGAGACCAATGGCTGGAATGTGTTTCTGCCCTCTGGGAAGGGGAGGAGGAGCTGGCTGCTGGTTGCATTAGAACAGCGCTTCGGGATGACTAAATCGCTCAAGGTAAAAGGGTGGTGAAATTTGATTTGAGTTGCTGTCAACTGTGAAAATGCACTTATCGCAGACCTCTCCCACAGTCATGGAAGGAGCCTGCATCTGAGCTACCAGCAGCACCCAGTACAGCTCCTGCTCCGTCCAGCTCTCGACCTCCATGAGAGGGAGTGATGAGGATGTGACGCTCCAGCCACCCTCTCCCCTGGCTGAGCGCGAGCCAGAGGCAACTGGATGCAGTCTGCAGCTGGGTCCTTATCTCCCACGGAGCAATGAAAGTCATGAAAGCCACCTCATGAGACATTATAAAAAGCACCTCTCAGCTCTTTCCCACAACTTCCAAGGTTTTATTGCCTCTTTATGGATACTTCTGCCAGTATCATCCTCGCCTTTGAAGGGCTTTCGCCCATCAGTGTCACAGTGCTCAGAGTTGCATCTCAGCAGCTCCCAGCCCAGCTGAGCTGTCCTAGAGATGCCACAGGGAGCATTTGGTGTTGAAGTGGGACTCCCCCACTAGCACACTAATGGGGAGGCCACTTCTTGCAGTCATGAGAGAAGACCCAGAGGGTCTGCCTCTGCAAATCTGTAAATCCCCAGTGACTGCGACTTCAGCCTGCAGCAAGCTGAGCAGACTTGTTTGCAGTTTTCTCCTGAACAACAGTGTCACAGGTGACAGCTCTTGCTGTGCCAGTGCCACCTAGTCATAAATTCAAATCAGAGTCTGACTCTGCATCTTCCCTCATGGATCTTATCTCTCAGGTCACTCTTTCCCAGCAGTTGAGGGACAAGCAGTTACAGGTCTAAACTTGTGGTCATCAATCTGCGGCCAGTTATCAGACATGATACGTCAAGTAGCTGCATCTGATTGAAGAGGACTGTGTGCACACGCCTCCTTTTTAGCTGCAGTATTCTCCAGTCATGCCAAATGTGTGAACTCATGAATGATGCTCATGTGAATAATCATCTAGAACAACGAGATGTTTTCTCCAGCTGGCTCACTCAGATCTGCTTCTGCCTTTGCTCCATAAGCCTCGTTTCCACTTGTTCCCAGTGCAAGCTCTGTCACTTAGCTCTGCCTGTATTTCAGGTGCATGCTGCAAGTGTCACTGCTTTCTCCAGTGCTTCTGTACAAGGCTGGTGAGAAATGCCACTGGCATTTATGTTAGCTTTCAGTCCTGACATGACTTTCAAATGTCCTTTTTTCCTTGTTTTCACACACTCCTACGTGGTTGTGATGGTCCGGTGCACGCTGAGTTTCTGCGCTTAATTTGGTTTGAAATGCACTAACATGGTTCTGGCCTTTGCTCCCCATCCATTTGTCCAGGGCTCTGGAAGCTCCTTCACCCACCAGCCTCTTCCATGTCCGTGTCTGATTTTCAAATAATGTGTTAGTTGTTGGCAGTATCCTGGGAGGGCTGGCGTT
This sequence comes from Leptosomus discolor, assembly GCF_034619465.1. Lineage (NCBI taxonomy): Eukaryota > Metazoa > Chordata > Aves > Leptosomiformes > Leptosomidae > Leptosomus > Leptosomus discolor. Next base: position 59,453,170 of record NC_141395.1, on the reverse strand, counting down.
TGTTTGCAAAGCTCCTCTTGGCAAGGGGACAGGGAGCTTGCAGTTGCTGCCAAATAACGCGGGCCTCCCAACAATAAAAATATGTTACTTTTTTCACTTCTGGACTCTGACAGAGGTGAGGAGGATGACTTTGGCTGCAGCATGTTACGTGAACTGGATGAGTGTTGGCTACCCAACTGCTGTGGGGTGAATCCCCACCCCTTCTCCTGTGAGCGCAGTTTGATAGGCCACAGGACCGTGGTATGTTTTGTGTCAAATTAGTCGCTGGTCGTTGCACAAAGCCTGCCAGGATTTTAAGTCTTCAGACATATTTTTGGCATCGGGAAGCATGGTGAGATCTCACGTCCCACTACTGAAAACATTTCTAGTGAGCAAAGCGTGAGACCTCCGTGGGTTCCTGTAACGTCACGGGCAGCAGGGCGATCTCCAGGTGATCTCTGCCTGCCTGTCTCTGCAGGCACACTGGCTGCCTCGCCCTGCACTACGCAGCAGGCGGCCCTTGCTCAGAGCCACAGCATGTGCTTTCCTGGAAGCACCTCAGCACCACATAGTGTGTCAGGGCTTCTCTGGAAACACTTTTGCACTGCTTCATGCCCCAAATAACTGCTCAAGCCCCCCTCCCTCCACTGCTCACATGCATTTTAACTCCTGCCCCGTCCCGCTTGCCAATTTTCCTCAGGCTTCGTTATGCAGAGCAGGATTTTGCGTGCTACAGCATGGCACTCGCTCCCTCCCATCCCCCGGGAGACCTCTCCCCTTCCTCAGCTTCCCCCACGAGTGGTGGCAGTGGCATTTGGGCCACCATGCCCCTGATGGAGCAGCTGAGCCTGCTGTCAGGCAGAGGCACGCACACATGGCAGCCCTCTCTTTCTCTCCTGCTCACCTCTGGCAGCACTCGCTCTCCCTGTTTTTCCTCCCGATCTTTTGCACCTAAAAGGGCTTCATTTTGGCACAAGACCTCAGAAGACAGATGGCCACAGCTGGAGTTTGCAACACGGAGAAGGCATGGCATGGGTGTCCCTCTGGACCCTACAGCTGCTGGCAGGCTGAAGAGAGCCAGGGCATGGACTCAGTCACTGGCCACGTAGTTTCGATAGGGTATGATTTCATACTGCACGCTCCCTGGTGCAGTTCTGTCCTGGGCCAAGTGCAGGGGAGAATGGGATCGATGAAGCCACCGTTTTTTAGGGATGGGGAGGAACCTCACCATATGGACAGGAGTTGTGCTGAACCACCCGTCCCCAAGCCAGAGAGCTGACCCAGGCCTGTTTTATTCACTAGTAGCAACAGAGGCATCCCCAGCTTCCCATCCAATGCCTGTTTGTGTGTCCAGTGCAGATGCAGTGCCCCACACAGGTCTGCCCCTTCCCAGGGCCAAAATCCCTCCAAGCTACCATTCCCAGAACCTGTCACAGCACTGGCTCATGTTCATGTTGTCCGATATGCCCCAGTGTCACCCGCTCTTCTCTGCTCCTCATAACCGTTGCCAAACTTCAACCATTTTAAGCTGAAATTGTCCTCTGGCTATCTACCTCTAATATGCATTTGAGACTTAGCCAGCACTAGTGGAAAAGGTTAGCTGGTTCCAAGAGGAGGCTTGGGCCAGGCTCACCTTGGGAAGAGCACGTGGTTTTAAGTATCTTTCCCTTGAGATGTCCTCACATTGCTGCTGCAGCTTGACAGGAGATGTGGCCCTCCCCGTGCCTGTGAAAATACAGCAAAACCCAGACAGTTATAAGCCGCTTGAAAGCAGTCCCCATCTACACAGCCGACCTGATTTCCTATGGGGTTTTGTGTCGTTAATGACCGATTTGGCTTCGAGGACCAAGTAAGTGCCAACTGGTAAGTACACTCTGGCGAGTGATAAATTGCAAGCTCCTGTGGCCACTTTTTCCGCAGTTTGGGATTTTTTTGTGTTTCTTTCCTCCCTCTGGTCCCTTATTTTTGTGAAACTAATTGAGAGTTAATTATATGTGTGACATCTGATTGAGTCAGCCAGTGGCTTCACAGCTTAGCAGGGGATGACAGGCAGATAAACAACCAGACACACATGCCCACGAACATACATGCATACACACACTCACACATGACTGCCTAAACCATTTCTCTTAGAAACCTGGATCCTCAGCAATGATAGCCCGTGGTTTTGGCCAGTGGTGGATATTTGTCCGAGCCAGTGACCCTCGGCCAAGCTGGCAAGGTGTCACCCAAGGGAAATGGGGCTGGTTCTTCCTTTTGGACTTAAAACCCCCAACAAATTGGAAACTGTTCTTCAAAAACTGCTCGGATGACAACACAAAGAACAACTTTACTCAGAAGTAAGGAAGTGGGGGAGCAATCTGGCAGGATGGAGGAGGCACCCACAGCGTGTAGACCTCTGCTCAGGCCACCCCCAGGCTCTGCCTGGGCACCGCCTGGGAGGGTGCTTTTGGCCTGAGCCGAGACTCTGCGAACACTTATTGCTTGGGCCCATTCCTGACGCTGCCTAGCTTATGTGCACTTCTTTTGTGCCTCTGTTTCTAAAGCTGTAGCAATACTCTTTTTTTTTTTTTTACACAAACAGTTACGAGAACAATTTCACTGTGGGGCACATCTCTGCTTGGGGCTAGAGCACTACAGCAGAGCCCAGGGGAAGGGCAGTCCTGAGTTCAGAGCAGGGTTTAATTAGGGAGCTATAAATCCAGCACTGGGCTACAGACCGGGAACAGATGGGTTATCAACGGCAGTTTGTGGGCATCCTGCGCTGTTCCGCTGGCTTCAGCTGAGTTTCTGTGCAAAGCGGCTAGAGAGGCATCATTGAAAAGGGACCCCAAATGCATGCAAGTGAGAGAAGCAGAGCAACTGACTTCCACAGCCACCTACATGTTGAGAGGAGGTGACATGCAAAGAAGGAAAACTGATTTTTCTACCCTGCTGATAATCTGCACAGCAGAAAAGAGTCGGCTGCCTGCAGAGATTGTGCTTCCGAACAGGTCTTTTCATCCAGTCCTGGTGCAAAAGATGGCAGCTTTAATCTCTTTGGGAAAAGCAAAGCCACAGAGGTTAACCCAGGCAGTCTTTGCAGCATCAAGGCACTACACAACAGTTATAAGATTCAGGTGTATTTTGATCTTTGCGCTCTTGTAGGACTGATTGCAGGGAACAATCGTGGTTTGGCACCCAAGGGAGAGCACAGATAGTGGCACAACCTGCAGTTTGTAGGTACAAGAGGAGGTCACTTGGTCCTCAGCGGCTTCCTGCCTGCCTGTGGTTTATGGCTGTGCCCAAAGCCCTGCAGACTTCCAGGTTTCTTAGTCCAGAGAAATGAAACAGCTGGCAAGAGCAAGTTGGAACGCAAAGGCTGGCAAAACGTTTTTGAGGAAGGTCTTGATTGCTTTGGTCTCACAAGCACCGTGCAGAAAAACATCAGCCAGCTTCACACGTGCCGGCTGGAGACCTGGAAGGGCCTTGCCCCATCTGCGTGCCACTCTCACTGAGCCCATCGGGCTGCCAGTGCCAGAGCAAGTGTCTCTGTAAGCTGTTTTCTTGCTTGAAATAATAATTTTAGTACAAAGGGGGAAAGGACCAGTCATTGTCTGCAGCTGATAGATCTCCAAGACCCACAACCAAGATACACCAAGAAATGTTTATGCAAATCTCATTAAAATGAGTCCATCCGCTTTCTGTGACAGTCAAAAAGCTCAAGTACCCTCTGCCAGAGCAACATGTGTCCAAAGCTGTCTGCATTGGCCTAAGCCAGGAGCTGATCTCAACACGGCCTGTTAGGAAACAAGTCAAAACACTTTAGGATTTACTTTCAACGTCTAATTGCAGAGTCTAGTAATCACCAACCAATGAGATCTGAAATGTGGATCAAGCAACATCTTATGCAAGTGGGCATTGCAACAAAAACACAGAATCCACACATGGACATTACTTTTCGCAAGAATGAATCAAAGCTCCTTACTCTGCTGGTACTGTGCAACAGCGAGAGTTATTTTCAGGAACGGAGTTGGAGGTGCTCGCACTCCACCGAGGGCATTGCTCCTACGTAGCAAGGCACAAAGGACCCACTTTTAGTCCAAGCCGAGACTACCTACAGAGCCGGACCTTTGTGCCTGGTTTGTTTTTAGCTATTGCTGACTTCATTCAAGGGTATGAGCACAGGAAACTTGTGGAAGCAGTCCCTGTAATGTGCTTTAGAAGGCAGCAGAGCAAAACCACACTTGAGTCACAGCTGAACACACTTGATGGGGGAGACACTGATGCGTTTCACTATATTTAGATCAGCCTGGATCATCTGAAAGATCATAAGCAACAAAAAAAAGAAAGGAAGGAGAGAAGGCATTTTCTTTCATAAGGGTGTTAAAGAGTAGTCAGAGAGAAATGAAAAAGGCAAAGAAAATATTAACACTTGCTTTGCATCTCTGGCTGACAGAGAACAGATATTTTCTTAAGCAAGATTCTGATTACTGAGAGCAGATGATGAGGAATTAAGAAACCAGGAGATAAGATCAGGAATAGTTAATAAAAAGCCTGGGATCTGTAAAACCAGTAAAAGGGAAAGGCCATATGCAGGCATGCTGAAGGAAATGGGGAAAGAAATTAGAGACGCTTTAGCAAACCTTTTCAGAAGTTCAAGAGAAATCCCTTGGGACTGGAAAATGTAACAAAAAGCAAGTGCTGGGGAAAGCAGCCTGAGGGCAAACCAAGGCTACATCTAGTCAGTTTGCAATCCATTGCTGGAGAGTCTTAAAGCTCTTTGAAAGAACAGTTTGGAGAAATACTTAGAAGAGCATAAGGGCACCTCACTAAGTTGCTTGAATTCACTGAGGGTGTTATTGGCAGAGCAGAACAAAGTAGTGGTACGTGGTGAGAATTTCTGAAACAATGTCTGGCTTGAAAATTATAAAAGAGAAAATGAAACCAGATAACCTATGCAAGAAGATAAAACTCGCTAAGACGTATTTGTCACAATTGTCCTTTCAGCTTTAAGCCCTGGACAAATTATATGGCAAATCCCAGTGTTATCATGAGAGTTTCATAAAGCAATTTTAAGTTATGTTAAAAATTATAATGTTGCATATGACATTGCAAAGACAGCCATGCATGTCCAGCCCTGTGTCACATGCAGAAATATGAAGCTGGCATTCCCTGCAGGATTTAGCTAAATGTGGAAACAAACCTCCATGGTCTTTGCCTGTATGACAGCAGGGATGATGGAAAGAAGACAGCAAGAGCCGTACAACTGCAGTACCACAAACAACACCGAAGCAATAGGCTTGCATTGCTTTAATTGAAGTAGGTGTACTTACAAAGTAACTTACAAAAATAAAGCTAGAAAATTCTGATCATAGAAATACACAAAGATAAATACAAAGGTAACATAGACATGAAAACCTAGAAAAAATTTAGAGGAGTTTTAACATTGGCAAAATACTTAACTAGGTGATATTATTTTGTCATTTCTATCTAAGCCCGCCACCAGGATCAATTCAAAATAAGTGGCACAAAGTTAATGTATCTCCAGTTTCTACTGTTTTGTTTTGTATGCTCTGTGTAGTGTTTTTTCTATTGAGTTTTAATTCCTTTAAACAAAGTGCTGCTGCTTATATTCTCAGTGTTGCTACAATGCTTTGTAACTTCTTCTGGCTGTGCTAACACTTCAAAAGTAGCTAATTGGAGGAAAAAATATAATATCAATATTGTAATTAATTCTTATTAGGCAGCAGCATCTCATAAAACAGCAAGTGTGGCGACCTTGCCCGTGTGCCTGCTAACGATGCCATCCTGCTGCACCAACCAGAGAGCTGCTGTGCCTGTGGCTGGCCAGGCATCCCTGCAGCTTGCTCAGGCAGTCCTCTGCTTTAAACATTAACTCAAATAAAAGGACTATGAAGAGGAGGTGTCAGCAGGTGCCACATCTGTGTTTGCATTTAAAAGACCGTGGGGCAGGGCAGGGACCAGCAGTGTGCGCCTTGTAGGGGTGTGTGGCAATGGCATTGCCCAAAGTCACCTTTCTCCCTAGCAAGAGCGTCCTCAGGCTGGAAGGGCAGCTATGCAGCCATGCAACCACTGAGCACATTGGCTGGCGCAGCCAGGGCATGAGCCCAGTAAATCTGTGGGCATCAGAGCTGTAGAAACCCAAGGGAGGAGCTGCAGCAGGAGCTGAGCCCCAAACACTGTCGGCTCAGGAGCCCCAGGGTGGCTGGAGGAGTCCACAAGGGATTTCACTCTCAGTGGGTGCCCAGAGATCAGTGCTAGGAAAGAGCTTACCTAAAAATATATAATGACCTATAAACTGATAAAACTGAAATGTAGCTGGAAAAGTGTTTTGAAATACCAGGGAGAAAAGGAGACAGCAGCAATGAACATCTGAATCCTAGAAACATCCAGCCAGCGAATCGGTGCTGGTGGGGATTGGCGCTGAGCTGTGGCTGTGAAGCGAGGAACACGTACACAGAAAGCCATCAGGCTGACAGGGAGCCTGGAGAGCTGTGCATTTCACGAGGCTTGGAGACGTGAGGTGGTTGTAACTGTAGCACAGGGATACCAGGACATGGCAGGTAAGGAGAGAATCCGTAAAACGCTCCACCTCAAACCCTGAAGCTTCAATCATGTAAGCGCGATGTTTAGGGGGTGGGGTTGAATGACTTCCAGTACAAGGAACTACTGTAAGACTTGCATGCAAGTAAGTCGGCAAGTGAATGGAAAACATAATGACCGTCCATACTTAACGTCTACATCTGTATCATCTATCCGATCTTTGAATATGCAGGAAGAAGGATTAATTTTTCACAAGAATCCAGAAACATATAAAAAGCAAACTTTTCCAAAGCCTTCAGAGATGCCACTGGAAAATCCCCTGACAATTTTGTTGTTGCACAACGCACGCTAAGATAAAACACAGCAAGCAAACACTTCTGCACTGGCATCTCTTTATATTCCTCTCTGCACGTATGGAAACTGGGTAAGCCTTGCAGTTCATTGGGGACAGATCCACGACCACAGTGACCAGGAGAACACTGGGTCACGGCTCCCAAGGCCCTTATGGGACAGAATCACAGAGTCAGCGCAGCTGAGGCTGGCAGCCATGGCTGGAGACTGCCCAGCTTTGCTCTTGCAGGGTCAGCCAGAGCAGGCTGCTCAAGGCTGTGTCCAGTCAGGGTTTGAGTACTTCCAAGGATGGAGACTCCACAACCTCTCTGTGCAACCCATGCCTGTGTTGAACCACCCACACAGTACAAATGCGTTTTGTTCCCTGTAATTGGAATTTTCTGTATTTCTGTATGTGCCATTGCCTCTTGCGCTGTCTCTGGGCACCACTGAGAAGAGGCTGACTCCCTCTTCTTTGTCTCCCCAATGGGTATTTATGCATATGATCACCCTGAGCCTTCTCTTCTCCAGGGTCAACAGTCCCAGCTCTTTCAGCCTTTCCTTGTATGAAAGTTGCTCCAGTCCCTTCATCATCTATGCAGCCCTTCAATGGACTCACTACAGTATGTCCTTGTCTCTCTTGCATTGGGGAGCACCGAACTCGGCACACCAAACAGGTCCCACAAGTTCAACACCCTGCCTCATGCAGCCCAGGACAAATTGGCTTCTTCACTGCATGGGTGCATTGCTGACTGATTGCCACCTTGACCCCCAGTGTCCACCAGTAACCCCAGGTCCTTCTCTGCTAAGCTGTTTTCTTGCTGGTCACCCCCAGCAGGTACTGGTGCATGAGATTATTTCTCCCCCAGGGCAAGGCTTGCCTATTCCTCTTGTTGAACTCTAGGAGGTTCCTCTCTGACCCTCTTCTCCAACCTGTCCATGTCCCTCTAAATGGCAGCACAACCACCTGGGGCATCAGACACTCCTCCCCGTTTTGTATCATCTGCATGCTTGCATTGTTGTGGAAGGCTGTCACATTGGTTAAGCACAATTTCCCCTTCAAAAATCCATGCTCACTACTCCAAACCACCTTCTTCTCCTTCATGTGCCTGGAAGTAGTTTCAGAGATTAGTTCCTCCATCACCGTCCCAGAGATCAAGGTGAGGCTGACCAGCCCATAGCTCCCTGGGTCCTCCTTCTTGCTCTTCTTGAAGATAGAAGTGACATTTGCTTTCCTCCAGTCTTCAGGAACCTCTCCTGATTGCCACACACATATTGAGGTAGCTCTGGTTTTTTGTGCCACTCCATCATAGACTAGCAGGAAGCAAAGAGCAAACATCAAGAACATAGTTTGGTGTTTGTCACATGCAGAGTACTGAGAGACTTTATGTCTAAGACATAGCCATGAGAAGATTGAAACTGTGGTGAGTCTCTGCTGCCTTTCAGTTATGCTGGTCTGAATCCAAAGCAAGTCCAGCACCTCAGGGCCGGCACTGAGGAGGAACAGGTTTCTGAAGTACAATCAGTTCCTGGCCATAAGCCAGCTTTCCCTGTAGGGCCACACCAGAAGTGGCCAGCACTGCACTGCTGCCAAGCAGCTCTCCAAAGCAGGAGGCATCAGCAAGAGTTACTTTAGGTGCCATCATCTGGTATGAGTACTTCCCACAAAAGCCTGTACTGCCTGTGGAAGGGCCCTGTTGGTATTTGCACTGTTACTATGAGAATCCACAGAAGCGTTTTGTTGGCCCTAGCGGTGTGCGGACTGGATTAGCATAAAAAGCTGTTCCTAAATCCTACTCATAGACTTGATGTCTGTGCAACCATCTCAGGTACGCAGGTAATTTTCTTTACCAAAGTACCTGTAAGCCTTAGGCACATAAAGTGATCACAGAAGAAGGATGTCTGGCTTATTTATTCTCCAATGAGGAAAAGGGTTGTGGCAGATTAAGCACAACCCTGTGCTGGTAATGACATCTGCAAGGTTTATGTTACTTTATCTGTATCACAGCATATGTTCAAATGCGTATATTTTTTGATGTAAATCCAGAATTATTGTTCTCTATACACTGTGTAATAGAGAAAGCTGCTTCTTTGCATGGCCTTTTGCTTCATCATAGTTAGGTTTCTTAGATAAACACAAGAGTCACGTGCCATCCTGCTGCAGGAAGCCAAGGAGAGGAGATTAGGGTCAAGCCAATGGGTGACAACAAAGTCTTTCAACTGCATTCAAGTGTGTCCAGTTTATTCATAATTGGAAATCTTCTAGGTTTGGCAAAGTAGCAGAAAACTTAACAGGATGTGTGTAGTTCCAGCCTGGCCTGTCTCTGTAGGAAGAACTTGTTGAAATAATGTCTAGAGGTCTGGCTTGGGGGCAATCTGGGGAGGTAGATGTTATATCCTTATTGCTTTCTAGGTAAAAAGGGAGTGATTAAAGGCCTGGATTGGAACAGACTCTTTTATAGAGAAATACAAACGTCGATTCCAATTTTGAAGCTCACCCCCAAAGGGGATCTGGAAACAAATTTCTGAAAGATGCAAGGCAGTGTTTTATGGTACCTTCCACCTTCAAGACTGCTGAATCCTTCTCCCACCTCTTAATCCAAAAGCAAACTGGCAAAGAAAAGAGATTTGCTCAGAAACCAAGCAGAGGCCCGGGGATGCAGCACCTCCAGCATCGCTCTCTGCTGGGGCTACAACAGCATGTGCAGAGGGCTCAGAGCAGGACAGACCCTTGGCGTCTCTCTCCCATCCTCTGCGCTGCTCCTCTGATGAGCCCCTCTCCCTCCCCATCCTGCCACCCATCTCCATCCCCCAAAAGTGGAGTCTGCCCCCAAAACCCCTACAAGCAAGTCCAACAAATGATGCTGCAGTTCTTGCGTTTCTCTCCGAGTTGCCGATGGTGCCTGGGCATGGAGGAAGGAGCCCTTTCTGCTAGATCTTCAGCCGGCTGGGGCTTCACAGTGCAAAACCACAACCTGAAACTGCAAACAGCAATTCTCAGACAGATCATGGGGCCTTCAACTTCAGAAGCAGTACAAGATATACGTGTTAATTTGTGGTTAAGGCCTATTTATCTGGAACAGCACTGGAGGGTGGCTTGGCCTTTCCTGTAGCACACCAGTTGGAACTGCCAAAAGAAAGAGGCATTAAAAGTTAATAAAAAAGTCTGAAACATGCTCATTAAAATACTTGGAAAACTTCTCAGTTTGGCTTCATACCATAGAGCGAGTATGTGAGAACTTGACTGGGCTTGCCTGCCTCCCTAGCAGACTGTCTTGACTTAATACTTACAAAAAAAATCACCTGGCGCCTGATGCCGTGTTAAAAAGCCCCTACCATGTCAGATAATGTTGTAATTTGCCCTGGAAATGCATCTGAAGCAAAGGAATGCGTGAGCACAAGTCCAGAGCTCAAACGGGGGAAATATTGGTTGTTATACAGATCAGTGGATACAGATGGTATTTTATTTATTTTAACCCTCAGCCCAATGTTTCAGGGGCTGATAACTCTGCCACCCCACTCTTGTTCATCCGGCCTCTGGATGGACAGATGTTGCAGCGGTTGCTCCCAGAGCAGGCTCTTTGGATACCACCATATCGAGTGGCCTGGCCATATCTGGAGCCATTTCAAGGAAAATCTAGCCCTGTATTTGACCTCATTCCTCTATTTACTCACCACACTAATTAGGTCAGGCGGAGGGAAGGCCAACAAGACAGGCAGGATGGACTATTTGCATAGCTGCAAACGGTTTCTATCTGATTGAGTGGAGTGGATTGAACCATAGGTGGATTGTGGGTCAAGAGGTTGTTTGAGTTTCACATTCATGGATGCACTCTCCACAGCCACCGTTTTAGTTATGCTGCTCCACAGCACTCTGCATCGACTCCTAGGTCATGAACTGAGGCCTGGATCTCAAGCTGCTGAGGATCAGGACCACTGTGGTTATGTACCCATGCGACACCCCGAGGACAAACCCTACAGTGATTCAGCGAAGGCTGCCCACTTTCCATCTCAGCCGTATGGTCTGCCTGAAGGCGTAAGCTTTGGTGGTGTTAAGAGACTCTGAATTACCAACAGCTGAAGCCATCTTTGATCTAGTATTTAGTTCTAAGGTAAAAATTAAAAGAGATGAAGTTCCAGCTTGGGATTCTTTGCCTAATCCTTGTATAACATATGGAGCTTTATGGCTTTCTTATGGTAGGGCTTAGTTTATCGAGAAAGGTAATTAGTTAGTACTTTTCCTTTTGCCTAGGCTGCATTATGAGTGTCTGATTGCACAGCACTTCTTCAGCAGTGGGTTGCTGTTCTGACTCCTAACTTCGGGAGCCTGCTGTAGAAGATTTGAGCTACGTGTCCCCCATCCTGCAAAATCCCAAGGCGGGGCTATGAGGAGGTGCAGGAAAAGTTCAGAACAGGCAGGCTGTGCAGGGGTCACTGGGATCCATGCAACAGCATGTGTAAGGAGGACAAGAAGGAAAGGATTTGCAGCCTCCCCACGCATGTTCTCTGCCCAAAATGACTTCTGTTTGAAGAGCATCACAGTGCTGAGCAGCCAGCACCTTGTTAAGTTTGGGTGACTAAACCCAAAATCTCTGTGGAGGAAGCACACCTTAGCATCCCTGTATGGCAATGACTGCTCTTAGGGCAGTCCTACCTGTAAACACTGCCACAGTCCTCTGCACCCCGGAAGGACATAGTATCAGGTATGTTCCCAAGGACTTCATAAAGAGAAGAGATTCCTGGAAAAACCAAAAGCAACACCCAGCTTCTCCATACCCCTTCTCCCTGTCTCCTTCCTTCAGGAAGCTCCCTGAAAGACTTTTTGGTAGGAAAAAGCTGTGGCTGAAGGGATGGAAAAGAGCCCACACAGTGGAAGGTATGCACATGCGTTCCTTCTACAACTTCTCTATTATCAGTAAAGAACAAAGAAATAGCAGATGTGTATCTGATGTGTTTACATGAAAGCTGCAGTATTTACTGATGCATTTAAGGTCATATTTTACTTCAGTCAAACATCGAAAAAAATGCAGAGAATATCTTGCAGTTAGTTAGCTAAATACCTTTTCCTGCCTTTGGATTGGGTAAGACAGATACCCACAATAAACAAGGAATTGGTAAAAGAGTCCAAAATCCACAAACTCAAGGTCACTCATCCACTCAAGGAGTCCAGGCCAGCTAAGTAGTGACTGTAAATCATCACATTTGACACTGATTTGGTGGCCTATGCAAAATGTGAGTGAGTCTGCACACAGTTCCCGTGGGAGGAGCATCATATCACAACTACCAGCTACAGAGGCAGTAACTGGTTGCTTCTATGAAGAGGCCCAGACTCCATTGGGCATGGAAAGGCAATTTTCCACCTAATCACTTGAATTTCTAGTCGAAGCATGTATAGACGTAGGAGTGTGGCCAAATCTGTCACCTAAGCCCATTTTGATGGAGGTATAAATCCAAGAAATTGCAGACTGCAAACAGAACCAGGACACACCCCAGGTACTCCTGCCTGTCACACCAAGTCCCAGCAGAGGACATAACATCATGGCATTTCCTCTTGGCATCCCAGCCGCTTTCTGGGAGCTATGTGGTCACCATCACTACAGCATCCCAATATTTCCCAGGGACCCAGTGAGACAGGGAATTTTACAAATGGGAAACTGAGAGGGAGCAAGAGTGAATCACCTAAGTTTTTTTGGCAATCAAAAAAATATTTGGTCTCTTGAATAGAACTTTAATGTCTTATGCACTGAAACACCCTTCCTAGCAAACACACCCTCAGACACAGTAGTTAAAGCTCCCCACTCGCTTGTTGGGACATCAAGAAATTGCATGCATGTCCAAGTTATTCCCACAATCAGCTCTGAGGTGTATGGCCCTGTTGGTGTGAGAGGCAGGGTACTAACTAAATGGACCATTCTGATCCAATAGTTGTCCAATTACTTGAAGCCCCCACAGAAAAATTAGGAGAAAAAGCAGACAGTTCCTGTTTGTTCTTTAGAAAGTCTGAAGCCATTTTGCACTGTTGCTTCCCTGTTATCTTTCAAGACTGTCCACAACACACAAAATCTGTGATGTAGCATGAGCTAGAGCAAAGCTTACTGGGAATTACTAATGCAAAAATAGAAACCTCCTACACTAAACAAAACGAGTGCTGGGCATGCTCTAAGACATGTGTGAAAGAGACTGCTTGTAAATATTCTCTGTAGTCTGTGTAGGAGTTGTGTGGAGGCAGCCTGAAGACTTCCAGCAGCAGAAAAAAGGAGATAAATATGCATTTATTTGGCTGAACGTCTGGGAAGAAGGGTTTTAATATGTGCTAGAAGAAATTTGGGATTGAAGTTATCAAACTGTGTCTTAAGTTATCAAATTGTGTTGATAACTGAAGTTATCAAACTGTGAACTTAAATAATAAAGGCCTGAGCTATGCACTGCTGCCTCATACAGCTCCTGTTCCATGAGGAGGGTTTCGGAAAGGTGAGAAAGTGTCTCCTCATTTTTTTTCTCTTCACCTGGCAGCTTTCTGTGTTTCTTAGCTAAAATCTCATAGAGAGGAGTCACAAATTTACTGTGTGTAGCCAATTTCCATTAGCTGGAAATGCCCTTCCCAGCTGAGAGACTCCATAAAGTATTGGAAAAATAATTAAGCTATGTAAACAATATTCTTGAGTTTTGCCCAATCTGGGCTAATCCCAACCTTGGCCCGATAGCTGTTCTCACAAGGGCACAGGCGAGCTTTGCTGCATGCACACACAGGTGAACGCACGTGCCCACACCCAGATGCATGTGCATGATAAGCGGTGCTGGTAGCACCTTCTCATTAGAGGCTGCTCCACGCTTCCTCCTACACAGCTCCCTTACAGCCCTGCCAGCCTCTGCCTCTTTGGGCTGAAATTTTTCTATACTGCCTCAGGCAGTTTCATTTGCTTTTCTACTTATCTGGGGTTTATATTTTCAGCCAAAAAAGCTCAAGTGTTACCAAGAAAGACAGGAGAAAGAGGGGGAAAAAAGTTAGTTATCTTCATTTTTCCAAAATTTGTTAAATGTGAGCGATTTTTTAATGTGACTCACGGAAATGTGATTTCTTCCCTTTCTTCTTTTTCCTTCCCACCAATACCAGACCCTGCAGTTTCCAATACTTTTGCACAGCCAGAAAACATGTGCTTTTCTCTAGGCTTTTTAAAAAATAGTTCCATGATTCAATTTAACAATTTTCTTTTTTAAAATCATACAAAAGCCAACATCTAGGATAAAACATATTGAATTTAAAGCCATATATTTGACAAGCGATAACTGACTGAAAATAGCATTATTAAGGAGAAATTCCAGGCATCTCTAGACCTTTCTCACAAAAGGATTTAGTGACCAATACAAGGCCCATCTCTCTTAGAAAAAGGATTGAACATACATAAGCAAACGGTTTAAATACATTACATGAGTTTATTTTGTTAATTGTAGAAGTTTTATAGCTTCAACAGGTCTGAAAGTTCATGAACATTAATTCTGAACTCATTGCACCACAGCAAGTGTCTTTGGTCATATTTCATCTGCATTTCGGCAGAGCATGGAGAGGACCCAGTGCTTACAGAGGTCTGGCAGCTGTACAAGCGGCTGGGCCAGAGCTCTGGGAATATTCCCATTTGGGTGGGAGGAGTTGGGGAAACAGATGCCAGCTGCGGGAAGAAGGATCTCTACTTTGTGCACGCTACAAGTCGTCCAGCTACAACTGCAGCTATCTACACAGACACAATTAAATTGCCAGCAATGGATCGTTTTTTTGTTGCTGGTGTAACGTCACAGGAACTGTGGATTTGACAGGTTCACTTGAAAGCTGGGTCTTACTAACACCTGCAAGGACACAGTCATGCCGGATTTCCCCTGTCACAACCACCCCTCTTCCTCCGGTCTTCGGACGCTGATTTCCATCACTCTTCTGGATCACCTGTTTGTCTCTGGCACGGACTGGAACTACGGGCCATGCTGGTGTCACAAGGGACATTACCAAGAAGCATGGGAATGTCCTCCTGGACTTGACTGTACTGCTGCCTGCAATTTCACTACAACGATATCTTCACGGTGGTTTCTCCAGAGAGGAAGCAGGAACTTGAAACTATAATGCCCTATAACATAGACATGGAAAAGTAGCGTATCTACATTTGAATGTAGCCATGTTCTCCTCCACACCCCGACACTCATTTTGGCTGACAACACACATAAATACATGTGTATGCACATATATGTACACAAAGATACATGCATACACTGGCCAAAATGGGACTTCAGGAGCACCAGGGTGAACATGTGCAAGTATTGGTATGCAAAAATAGATGGCGTGTTCCTCTTTTCCTCTTTCTATTTCCTCAATGCAGTTTCACTGCTGGGATGGCATCCCAGTGTCTATCGGACCATTCTCACATGGACACATGTGTACATGTATATGTATATGTACCCAGGAAACAGCACTGGCTGAAGACTGGATAGGACTTATGAATCAGGGACCATGTGGTTCCTTCAGTGACACTGAAGCAGGAGATGCATCATTAGGTTTCACCTCATTTCCATTGCTACCCCTCATTGCTCACTGCTCAAACCAAGAAGATTTCTGTGGGTAGCATCTCATGCGCCCTATTACGACAGTACTCAGCACTGTGATATCAGTTAATGTTACTGTCTCCTTTTGACTTCTGGTGCCACAGCAGGGAATCAAACATAAATCAGGTCTGTTCCAAGCCTGGTCCTGGAGAAATTCCACCAGTAATTGCTTCTGGCCTGTTTGTTCTTGTGCTATTGTAACCCATCGTGGTCTTCCTGTTTGTCACTGCTTTCCTTATCTTAAAATTCATGTTTCTCCAGCATAAGAAATATTTTCTTGGGTTTATTTCAGCCTCTTAGTGCAAATTGACTGCATTTGCATCATCTGAAAAGGTCGGTTATCTTATAAAAGAAAGGCACCATGGTTATTTGGCATGATCTACCTTGAGCAAATTCATTTTGCATTTCATCCCGTTTCCAGTTATCTCCTGTCTCTTTCCTTCAGCATAGCTTTTGTGTCCAGCTGATCCACATATCTAATGCATGAGCAGGAGGGGAAAAAAGAGAGTTGGTGCTCAATTCCTCTCTGTACTCTGCTCTGTGTTGGTGACAGTGCAGCTGCTGGAGTCCATGCAGGCAGCCTAAAACAGAAGGAACAAAACAAGGAGTAAAGTCATGAGCTCTCCCATGAAGCTCTCCCATGGAGCACAGACTGTGCATCCTTCCTGACAGAACCTGTTGCCTCATGAAACTCAGAGCCCGAGGGGCTTAGTCAAATATCTCAGATAGAGATGAAACACCAGCAATTATTAAAAGACAATTAAAAGGATTATCTTTCCTCATACTCCATAAGCTGTTCTCTAGCTGGGCTAGCAGGACATGAACTCCTTGGTTGAAGAGCTCTTGATTAGGTGCACAATGTCAATTTAACAACATTCTCTGTACTGTTTGGCCACCGTCCCAGAGAAGGTATCACTGCAGGTGAAGCACTGCTCTTCTGCACCAGGGCCATGGCTGCATCTTCCATTATAACCTCCACAGTGCATCCCCACTGCAGAGACACGCTGTTTCTGGGGAGCGTGGGGGTGTGCAGATGCAGTTTGCTTTCCACAGGCTGCATTTGGAAGTAGACAGCGTGGGAAAGTTCTTCTGTAAACTCCAGGCCAAGCAAGAGTGTGCCTGTACAGCATGGGCGCGGGATCTGGTGAGCAAGGAGGCTCTCTATCAACTTGTTGACGCTTAAGGAAAGGACGATGTCTATTGATTAGGGCATGCAGGCAGATGAGCAGCAGACACAGAGCAGGGTTTAAGGATCTACATCTCGCAGGGAGTGGCTGGCTGGTCAGAATGCGCTTGGCAGATGCACCACGCGCGTAACCAGCCCTGCACAGCAGCACAGCACCGGTGCAGCACATAACCCAGGGAGGCCCTCCTCACGCTGCCCCTCGGGCACGCAGGCATGTGTTACACACCAGCAGCAGGGGGAACTGCCAAGATGGCGGGCACCAGCGGTTAGCACACCACTAGCTTACCCTGTGCTGGAGGAGCCTGGGGTTGGGTGCTTTGGTAAGGGGTGCAGCCCAGCCAGCCAAACTCTGTGTGCCCCACAAGCCAGGTAGCAGTGTGGGAGATAACCATCATCACTCGTGTTCCCCCACTGCCCCAGCAGCGCGGAGGTGTGTGCAGCTTTCCTGGCACGCTCTCGGCCCAGGACCCAGCCTGCTCTGGCCTTTCTCTTTGCCAAAGCCAGCCTGAAAGTTTTGTCTGTGCTGCCAGCCTGTTCCCCTCTCCAGCAAGAGGAGGGGGAGCAGGAGACACTGAAGGGAGGATGCGAGGAGGTCTTGGGGCACAACGTGAGATTTTTTCTCTAGTGGACACAACTCAAAGACTGTGTCTCCTTTACTTCAGGGAGCAGGCCTTGGTGTCCTGCATCAGGTAAGGATTTTGGTGAGCTAAAGATTCAGATCTTTAACTTAAACCTTCAGGCTGTGTTGCTCTGAAGCCAACCAGCCCCTCTGAAACTGCAAGGGAGGCAGTAAAACCCTCATTGGAACATGATTAGTTTGTTCTCCCCTCTTCCCATCCCCACTCCAAATCTCTACCACAATTCAGGAAAATACTGCTAGACTACAACAACAAGAGGGCATGCCAGCTGATGGAGCAAGTGGCTCGCATGAAGAGTTCGACAGACTGAAATTTGGAAATTGTGGATGTGGGTCTCTTTTCCCAGGCAACAACTGACAGGACAAGAGGAAATGACCTCAAGTTGCACCAGGGAAGGTTTAGATTGGATATAGGGAAAAATTTCTTCACTGAAAGGGTTGTCAAGCACTGGAAGGCTGCCCAGGGAAGTGCTCCAGTCACCATCCCTGAAGGTATTTAAAAGATGTGTAGACATGGCTCTTAGGGACATGGTTTAGTGGTGGACTTGGCAGTGCTAGGTTAACGGTTGGACTCGATGATCTTAAGGATCTTTTCCAACGACTCTATGATCCTATAAAAGAGCTAAGTGGCCAGCACAGTGTCCCAGCAACCGGACCAGAAATGCAGAGGACTCAGAAAGGGGAACAAGGGAGAAGCCAGCTACTGTCTTGCCAACCGTGTCCTACCCGTCTCCTTTGTGTGTGCAGCCGCTCAGGGAAGCACTGCCTGTGCAAAGCTTTGTGTGCAGATGGCCAACGTGCAAAGCACTGCCTCAGGCATCTGCCCCTCGCTGCCTAACACGATGGTGCCAGCCTCTCCACCGGTTTGTACGTACCCAGCTCTCCCACCAGCTGCTGACACAGGAATTTGGAGAAAAGGAGATGGGCCTGCTTCCAGGCACCTCCTGGCTGCAGCTGGAGCCAGGTCCCCTCCAGGGACAGACCCCCAGCAGCAGTGCAATGGCATCCTTTCACCCCATATGTTGTACGTTTCTTAGTCTCAAGCTATGTGTGTATTCTGCAGATCACAATGCTCTTCCCCAGGGGCTTACAGTGGAACCCAACGTGCCTGGGGAGGGCAGTTTAAGACTGATTAGTCCTTCAAAACCACCCCACATGTATTTATCCAGCTGTTGTTTCCTAAACTGACAGGACTTTCTATGAGTGCAAACCCTTCTAACATTCAGTGAAGATCAACAATAATAAAAACAAATCAAAATAATTCTTACTTAATCTTTTTATGAGCTTGATTTTTACAACTGACTATCACAAACCAGAGTAGAACCTTTGAGCACTTACGATGTTGGATAATCTTAAGCCTTTTGTCTAGAAAGAAATTTTAAAACATATTGAGAAGAGAATATTTTACTTCCTGATGTGAAATTAATGTACAAGCTCCCTCATGGCCAAGTGGTAAAGAAATATAAAAGTAATTTTGCCCAAATACTGGTTTCTCTGTTGCACTTTGTTAAATAGAGCCAATACATCACTCATAGTGTTCTTTTCAGATAATGTCAAACGATAATGATGCAGACTTGAAATAAGGCAGGACCACAATACTAGGAGAGCTTATAATAAAACAATTGGCTCTGGGTTTCTTTAACAACATTTATCTTTAAATAACTGCACTGAAATCCACCACAGTTTACCAGCCTTTAAATGAAAAAACGAACAAACAGTCCCCAAACTATTGACATTTTGAATATGACTTTTAATGAAAGAACATAAAAATGCATTCATCTTTATAAAGGTTCATTTAAAATATCTTAAGAGCTCCCCCACTTTATTTCAATTTGTTCTAGTCCCTCAGCAACCAGGACTTAGTCATTCCATATAAACCATGACTCCTAGGTGCTAGATTTGTAAGAGGATCTTGCCCCAGAAGATACTGCATATGGTAGCAAGGGACAGTTGTTTTTCTCAACATTTTCACAGCTTGGCATTTCAGAGAAAAAAGAGCTCGTTAAACAGTTCGTTAATATACTGGGAATGACCTGGCAAAGAGAAAAGAACATGAGAATAAAGTTCTGACAAAACTCGTATTTATGTGTCAGCTTGGGTAGATTGAAAAAGGATGGGAAACAGTGTGAAGTGTCCAAAGTCCCAATCCACCTGCCTCTGCCTTTGCCCAGGCAAGCTGTGAAGCTGCCTTCCTACATAAGAAATTGTTTTATGGCCAGAACTTACTTAGCCCTGTACTTTCCAAGAGGGCTGGTGTCACATTATGGCCACCCTGGATGCTAGGCTCCAACCTATGGCCTTCACTTCAGTGGGTGATCCCCAGTCTATGCTGACCACAGTAGTAGGATTTTCTCCCATACAGGATTTGGTGGCAAGGAACAAACCATGTTTTAATTCAAAAAGATTGAAAAATGGAATCCAGCACACGGAGAAAAAGCCTTTGAAGAAAACATGGCTGTGGTCTGAGGCCAATCAGATCACTCTGGCCTGTTATCACTCTTTCAGTAGAGAACATGCTCTTCCCAGAATATATCCTGTCCCTGAAGACTTAATACAGATGAAAACTTCAGAGACCAGATTCTCAGCTGGTATAAATTGGCATATAATTTTATTAACTGAACCATCCAGACCCTAATCTCCGGTTGCTGAAGCTACATCTGGGATACTTCTTTTCCTACACTTTGCTGGATGAAGTAGCATCTTTCTGTCTGACCGTCATTACATTAACCACAGAACAGTGTCTCTTCCCCTAGACATGCTTTTCTATCTGACCAAAAGGCCATAGAAGAAAGAGTTGGCAGGAGCCTCAGGAAACCAGCTAGCCCATCGTCTACCCTGCAGCAGGATTAGCCGTACTTGCACCGTAGACATGTTTCATACCTTCAGATACCACAGCCTACGGATGGTCCTAGGAGGTTTCTTTCTAATGACCGGGCAATTTTCTCCTCAGCAAGACAAAAGGCAGAGGGAATCTGAACCCCTGCAGGTGCAGAGTAGGTTTAGCAGCAAGATCCCACCTGGGTGTTAGAGTGGGGCTGCGCTGGGGAGCAGCAAGGAGCCCAAACTTCAGTCACAGGGATCCACCAGCAGTGTTTTTTCACATGTGCATCGGCAAGGGTAGCAAACAGGCTCTGGCTGCTGGTGCCAGTGATATTCTGAAAGCTTGGAAGAAGTGGAACATACCTTGTGTGGTTGGGGCAAAGGGTTATTTGGGTTCAGCTGATATGCACAGACCAAAGACTCAACAATACTATGAAGCCATGGGCCCCTGTACCCTCAGCATGGGAGTTTAATGTTCGTTCTCTGTTCTTGTGCATGCCACAAATTGTTCGTAACCCCAGCTATCAGACATCTGTCTCTTGGCTCTCTCCAGGCCTTTTTTTAAAATGTGGCACTATGTTTCTGATGGATTCATTCAATGATTTATCAAGCACAAACTAACCCAAAGTATAAGGCTGAGATTTATGAAAGATCATTTCTTCAAGTAAAACTCATAAGACTGAATTATGGAATGCAAAGAGTCCTCCAGGAAGAGTGTTTCCGTACAGAAGAAAATAATTGTCATTTTTCATTTGTTCTACCAACGTTTTTACATTATGCTCTGCTGCAGTTTGCACACCTAAACCAGTACAAAGACACCAGACCAAGTGACCTGACCATCCTACGCACCCTTGCATTAACATACCCACAGTTGAAAAGAAGACTCCAGTATGCTGACTGCACTGATGACAGAGAAACAGAGAAAAAAGAGAAGTCCTTGCCATTAGAACCACCAACCACATGCTTATTAATTCACTTTAAGTTCAGCATATCACCCTCCAGTAATTTCTAGCTTAATCTAATCTTGCTTGCCTTTTAACACCCAATTAAAAAGACAGACACCACAATAAGCATAATAAATCAACCCACTTGCAGCAGCACCAAACACACAAACACATCCGCAAACCCGAATGGGGAATAACACCTGACAGAAGTTCTCAAGAAGATGATGTTATCTGTCATTTCTGTTGCAGACTCCCTGTAACTTAAATCAGGATAGAGCGTGCACGGACTTGGGCATTGTCCCAACACACACAAGGGCACAAGTCATGACCAAAAAAATTCAGTCAAATTTTTCTGGAGCATCCACAGGGAGATGGTATTGTGTGTTCTTCACTGCTCTAAGGGCTTGATTGAGATATTTTGGTGGAACTGCTATCCTTCAGGACTTCTTCAGCCCAAAGCTGGACATAGCTAGTGAGGTGCAGCCTACTGAGTCTCACTGAAGACCTGAATCTGGGCATTTGTGTGTGCATGTACATGCTTGTGTGTGGTCGGGGAAGGCAAATAAAGTCAGAAAACAACATAATGTCTAAAGACGTTAATTATTTTTTCCAGCAATTACATGAAGTCTACACCTTTAATTAAAATTAAATTGAACTAGCTCTAGACTTCTGACACATGTCAAGAAAGAGAGTCGACAGCTGCCTGATGGGGTAATATCAGAGCAGACAGGAGTTTTCTGTTCTCCAAGGGGTCAGTTGTAAGCTGAAGATCTCAGCTGAACGACCACTATGTAGTACTTGGAAAGCAGCATACTCCTCTCTTGAGGCTGTAGAAGTACAACAAATATTACCACAGCGGCGCATAAAAAGCTTCAGGGCACAACTAGAGTGCCAGGCCCCTGTTCCTACTGTGTGACATTAATGCCCTGTAAGAGGGGCCCTGACTCTGCACCATGGCTGTCATGACGAGACTGCACAGCAGGACAGGGGACATGGGAAAGCTTGAGAAGGCACCTTTCAGCACCCACCACAGGCAGTGCATCCCCTAAAACCTGTGTGCCCAGGGCCACCACAGTGACTGACACCAGAGTTAGGTGGGCCCCGGGCACGGTCAGTGAAGGGAACAGGGGTGTCTCCACAGGTGATGCAGTGCTCCAATCCACTGAGCAGCGATTACAAGGTGCAACCTGAGATCCTGACCTTCTCCTCTTCCCTGCACTTCTTTGCCCTTTTGAAGTTCAAACAGAGTCTTCTCCTACTTGGCTGACCCGAGCACTACTTTTCCCAACCGTCAAAGAAGAAGGCAGAGATGACCATCACCCCATTATGTGATCATTTAGTGACTTGAGAGCACTTGCCCAGAAAATGGGAGACTACCTCTCAGTTCCCCCTCCTCAGCATGATCGTAATCCAGGCTTTCCTCCACCCACCTACATATACCCTCAGGCTTTCTCTCTTCCTGCTCCAGATCTGCCTTCCTGTCTGAGCCCAGCTCTGCTTTGCCACCCCCAGTCCTGGTGGTTAAAGAATATAAATCATAATGAAAACTGTGGGTTTGAATGCCTTCAGGCTGAGAAGAGCATTGGATCCAGGTGCTTCCCAATGCTAAGCAAGAATGCCAGCCATTATGCTTATTCTCAGTGGCAAGTAGAAGTGCCACCAATAAGGGTCACATTCTTATGATGGCAGCTACAGTGCTTTGTGGTGAACTCAGAGCTATGAGTACAGGCAAAACCAGGCTAGAAACTGGTGAATTTCAGGCTTCTTCATGCTAAAAGTCTGGATTTTGAGGGAGTTCACATGTGCCCACTTTCTCAGTGCATTCCCTTCATTTCCTGCATGCCTAGGGAACTAGGGAATATAGACACTTTAGATTTAGGCTGTGCTGAAGAGAAGGTATTTTGGATTGCTTTCTGGAGGTAAGGCACCTACATTTCACCAAAATCCAGTTTCAAGCACTCTGACTCTCACTGAAAGTTGCTAGTAAAACAGATACCCAGAAGCTTTATGTCACAATAACAATAAAGTGTCTTGGTTTATTGGGATAGGAATTAGAAATGGCATTAAATGGAATTTTAAATGAACTCAAGCTAAACATGAGAAGACAAATATTGTCATTCTCCCAGTGTGCTTCAAATCATGTGTTTCGTGCCTGGTTTTAAGCCCTGGAGCTTAGGTGTTAAAGACAAAGGTATATACTGCCCCAGGAGAGTTCAGCAAATCCCTTTTTCTAAAAAGTGGTTCATATAACAACCTAATTTAGCTCTGGTATAATTCTGCTGCTTTCAATCCCCAGAGTTTATTTTGCTTGCTGTGTGTTCCCAGGCTGGGAAAAGACTCGGGAAACAATATGAAAAACACCTTTCTGTGTCACAGCACCTGCCTGTGTTAAAGCCTAGGCCTATACACAAGATCTGTGGCATATTTAGTGTACTGTGGCCCAGGGAACCATATCTTTCAAGGGATCTCCCAAAATTATGGTTCAAAACATACTACACGACCTTGGGAAAAGCACTTACTTAAGTTTTTCTCTGGCTAGGTCTACCATATAAATTAAACCCTGCCAGGGGATGTTCCAGGGCATTGGAATTCAATCCTCTATAAACTGTTGACATAATCCTTGGCATCAGTTTCACTGAAGCCAACTGGCAATGTCCCAAACAATTCCCTGCACAGCTCAGGAGTCAGCGCAACCCAAGGCCATCCCCAACAGACACGTAGAAGGCAGCCACTCTGCTTCAGAGGGAAACACAGTGAACACAGGCTGCCCCATGCCAGCCAGCCTCTGCTCAACAGCGAGCCTGGGTATGTTTTGTTGACTGGTACAAACAAAACCGATGCATCTAAAATGGGGATAATGTATTATTTCCTTTATAAAGTGCTTTGTGATTTAAGCATGGAACTACCGTTATAATCCTCGCAGACACATAACTGCACTACCCACAAGATTATTTGAAAGTACTTGTAAGTAAAGGTGTCTTTGCCCTCTCAGGGTACCATACAGGGAACAGGAGCCAGAAAACACATTGTATAGGAAGCTCATGCTCACACCTGCCAGAGAAAAGAAAAAGAAAGCAGCATGGTGGCCTATGGGGCTAAGATTTCTAACTTCCTGCTCTTTGCAAGTGCAGGAGAAAAGGTGTTTATGCCTTGCTCCCCTCCCTGTGAGGGGAAAGCGTGGCCTTGTCCATGCCCAGAGATCCTTCACTTTAGCTGGCACTCTCTATCCCACCTGACAATCTTGCCATGGACATAGGTGCTTGTGTGATGGATGTTAACAGGCCGCTCCTGCTTGTGTGATGGATGTGCTTTCAGCACTGGAACAGCTTTGAGCCTGTCTTCCAAAGAAGGGCTCAGTTGGAGAGCACTTGGTGATGCTGCAGATCTGCCCTAGAGGCCAGTGAGCAATAACCTGGTATTAATGCAAGAGGAACAGAAAGAAGGTAGAAGCAGAAGGAAAGCATCTTCATCCTCCTAGAGCCACTGCTTCCGCTCATCCTTGCCAAGTGTGCTGGAGCTCCTCACACTGTTTGAGCCTTCCACTTGAAAACATTTTGCTTACTGATCCTTCCAGAGGCACAAACAACTGGCATCTCCTCCAACTGCTTTGGACTTCGGTGGTTTAGGAGCTGGGTTCAAAATACAAGTCATATTTCATCCACCATATTTCAGCCCTCAATTAAAGGCGGTCACTTATGGAATGGGATGCTGAAGCCTTGTAACAACTCATACTGGTATCAATTACCAGTCTCCACAGTCAAGGGCTACCTTTTTGGCCAAATGGATGCACAAATGACTGCAAACACGAAGCCCATTCTGCTTGCTCATCCTGAAGTAGCAGGCTCCATAACTTCCCCACTCTTCTCCTGACAAACAGAATAGAATTTGTTACTCTGGATTCAAATTTGCGCAACTTTGTGTGTACGTAGTCTTTCTAATCAAAAATGCATACATAGATTTGCTTACTAGTGTAGGAGAGCATGCTACGCAGGACGATACTGATACATTCAGAGGAAACAATCCTATTTTGGAAACGGGCTATTCTGAGACTTCTGTTCACAGCAGCTTACGTACAATTTCCTTCAGAGCTGTTAGCCCACACCTCTATACACACTCTGTGTGGAGGTGCATTATAGCCCACAGCTGGAACTGTTTTGTATGTAATGCTTTCTGTGTAAAAAACAAAGAAACTGGAACTGGTGATAATTATTATGGAAGTTCTTTTTCTAAGATTTTGGCAGAAACCAAACTCTGACAAAGGCAGGCACTGATCTATGTCTTCACCCAGTAAACAGTTGTCTCAGTGCTCACTAGCCTGTTTTACAGCAAGGACGTGTTTGCAAGAGGCTTTCGTCCTGAAATCATGCCCTCTGCATAGATGATCCTGTGGTTTTCATTATCCACTGCTCTCTCATCTCATTTCTGAATGAAGGGGAAAAAAACCAAAAAACAACTATGCTTGCACACTTCGAAGGATCAACTTCCAAGGAAACATTACTGCTGCAGAGAAGACAGAACAGTTCAGCCAGTAGAGAACTGATGGGCTGGCTGTAGCAGAACTCACTCCATTATCACACCTCTCTCTCTCCTGATGGCAATGTGGAAGTAAATAATGACCCTACAAAAGACTAGTTTTGGCACTAGCTTTGTATAAAAAATGAGGATGCTTCATTGCTCTCAGTAATTATAAAATTAGATGGATTATTAGCTACTAGGCTACATTTTTTAAAGCGTTCTTTTGGCCAAGTGCCCATGCAGACTACCATGAATGTTCCAACTCCAGAACCCTCTTCTGCTACTGTTCCCAAAGCTGCAACTTGTTAAGGCATTTACAAAAAGTTGCACTTTTCAGAAAGGCAGAAACACTTTCAAATTTAGCTATGTGTTTGGCAACATCTGTCTCAGATGTTCACAGGACTCCAGACACAGCCTCTCCCACCTCTCAAATGGAATTGCTTTTGACTGACAGCTTGAATCTACACCTCTGACTCAGCTCTTTCCACAGCCAAACCACTGTGCAGGTACATAAAATACAGGGCCAGTTGGCATTAGCTCACACCTGCAGACGATGGGACCTGCCCTTCAGATTTCCCAAAGGAGAGTAACCCCTGCTTCACACTATTCAAGGCCTCTTTTGTTCTGGTTTTAATCCTGTGTCCAGCCATAGGCTTATTTGACTCCTGAACTGCTGTCAGCAGGAATGATGCCATTTATTACCATCCACAGGGGATTCAGCACCTACAGGCTCAAGCCATGGGTCAAGAAAGACAATTATGGAAAAGTAATCTATGCAGAGAGCAGGAAAAGCAAGTGGTAGTATGTTGGAATAAAGTGAGTATTTTATTCAGAGAAAAGCCAGTGATATGAGGGCAACTGCGTTGTTAAGTAGATACATGAGGAGAGAATGTAGGTGTATAAGCCAAAACTAACCCCACTTTTATTCTTTAAAAAATTATGTGAAACAAAAATGTGTTTTGATTTTCATGGGAAAAGGCAACACTTGGTCCAAATCACACTATTTTCACGAAGCATGAAGATTAAATTACATCACTTGTTTTTAACAGACAAACTATTTCTACTAGCTGTGGAAGAGGATGGGCTGGGGTGCTGAATTGAAAGTGGCCAGCCCAGCACCCCCCGAGGGGAGGCCAGCCATGGAGGGGCAGTTATCAAGCACCTCTCTCCTTCAAGAAGGGCATCGGCAATGCACCACGGCTGGTTGGGCCTCAGGGGCTGCTATTTCTTACTACCTCCAGTTAGGCGGCGAGGCCAAGGAAGGGGAGGAAAATGGCTTGCTGAAGGCAAAGCATAAATATAAACAGATCTCGAAGCTTCTGGCTCCTTGCTGGACTCTGTGGACCACACTGCCCAGAGAAACTCGGGACCGAGGAGGCTGCTGACGCACTGCCCCCCGCCATGAAGGCAGCACAAGGCCCGCGCTGGCTTCGCTGGTTTCGCACGGTGCCAGGTGCTCAGGAGCTCCCCTCCACCCAGACGAAGCCATTTCCTAGTATTTCTCAAACCTCAGCTCCAGGGGAGCCTGCAGAGAGCTCAGGAGCCGCCTGTGAAGCGCTCAGGCTTTGGAGCCTGAGAAAAGGGCGGCGAGCGCCAGCCGCAGCCGAGCCGCGGGGGCCGCCATGTTCGCGCCCCGCCCGCTGCGTGTCCTCACGGCCGCCCCTTGTCTCCCCAGCCACTCCCGGTAATTTCTTTGCCCGGGTGACCGTAGGCTGGGACGTGAGGTCGAGCTTCCGACCCGGTTTGCGGCGCTGCGCCCGCCTCTCCTCTGCCTTCCACTCCCCTGCCTTCCTCCCCTCTGCCTTCCACCCCTCTCCTTCCTCCCCTCTGCCTTCCACCCCTCTGCCTTCCTCCCCTCTGCCTTCCTCCCCTCTGCCTTCCACCCTTATGACTTCCACCCCTCTGCCTTCCACCTCGCGCACCCCCCTGCGGCGGCGGGGCGGGCGGCGGCGCAAGGCCGCCATCTCGCGGCTGGGAGCGCGCCGCGCGCCCTCGCCGCCGGCAAAATGGCCCCCGCGGCCGCCCTTGCCGGGGCCGCGCAGGGGCCTTGCGGGAGCCGCGGTCACGGCACAGAACCGCGAGGGAGCTTCGGGTCAGGGCGGGGAAGGGCTAAGCGGAGAGCGGGAGGAGAGGGACCGGGAGCGAAGGAGCGGCAAAACCCGCGAAGGTGAAGGGCGCGGAAGTGCTCCGCCAGGAATCGGTGCCGGGCTGTGCCCCGGGCGGGCAGTGAGAGCGGCCTGCTGGTTGTCATTCACCGGAGACGAGCAGATCGGCTTTTATTTTCCACAGAAGTTAACATCTTCCTGGAAAATGTAGTAAGGGGGTGTGAATAGAAAAAAAAAAAAAAAAAAAAAAAAAAGGGAAATTCAAAACTATAAAGGCAAATCTATGTCTGGTGGGAAGAAAAAGGGCTTTTTCGTGCTCTGTTGGTTTCATAATAGATGCATTCTGGTGTTACTCGGAGCTCGCAGATGTCAGGGTGTAGGGAGAGGGCTGCTCCACCTCATTTCCCTGCCAAACTTCATTTCTTTGAAATTTCTCATACCACTTGCGTGCCTCAGGCTGAATTTCAGCTTGAAATTTTCCTAAAAATAGTTCAGCCAGGACTAGAACCGGTTCGTGGTGAAACACTTGTTCTTGCCCATGTTAAAATTGTGTACAGTCATCTTGTACCATCAAAACACATAAATTTGTGCAAACTAGAGTGCCTTCATGCACTGATGCATGAATTTGGCAAGGAGCCGGGGGTGTAACTTCAGCCCAAATTATTAAAACGTCAAAAGCTGTAAAAAATTTTCATCTCAGTAGGGACTTTTTAGAATTTGGCAGCTAAAATCCTTGAACATGCATCAAATTCCAGCGTAGGACCACCATGGCTAGAGGAGACCTTCCCTGCCAGTGCTGCTCGTGGCTGCTGCAGGCTGTTGCTGTATTGTCGGGTGACTGAAGTCTCTCCATGTGGTTTGTGTGCTTGACTGCCCTTCGTGATGGCTCACGGAGAGAGTGGCAGCTCAGTGCCACCAGCTCAGAGTCTGTTACAGACCCATTCTGCTCGAGCAGAAACAGGGGTGTCACACAGTAGATGTTTCAGTCCCACTCATGACCCATACAGGTGTGGGTATGAGGCCATGTGGTGGATTTGTTTTCCGTTTGTTCTCTAAAAACCGGGGCAGTTAAACATTCACAGAAGTTAACGTTAGGGTCACAAAGCCACATAAACCACTCCAGCACATGGAGGTCGACTGTGCAACCATTATTCCACCCCTTGTGCATGTGCATTAAGGTGCAACTGTACCACAGGTTTCTTGCTTCGACTGGATGGGGTTCATGTCTCTGTGGTACCTTCTGTATCATGACGACAGAAGGCCCTGGGCACATAAAGATCAGTGCTGCAGCGGCCCGAGTGAAAATAAAGGGACAGAGCCAGGGCGCTGTACAGCTTGGTACTGTTCAGTGACTGAGCATCAGGAGCTCAGCGTGCAGCCAGGCCGCAGTCCTGCCTTTCGATAGCTGAGCGTGCCACTTGTTCTCGCTGGCTTCAGAGGCTTGTAGTCTTCGTGCGCATGAGCAGGACAGGTAATTTTGTGGTCTGCGAGATGGGCAAACTTAAGGTGGGCATGAAGAACCCAGAATTTTCTGCTGTTCTAAAAACAAAGGTCATCTACAAAATAAGATAAATCACTGTAATTCATACAAAAATGCCTTTTATTTTCAGTTTGCAATGAGCTCTGCTACTGAGACCTCTGTGACTTGTCCCCCAGGACATCTGACTTCTGGCAGGGAAGCCAGCTTTCAGCTACTGCAAGCACGCAGCAGTACAGTCTTAGAGATGCGTGCCAATCCATCCCGCTTCTTCTCCGCCGATAAATAAATCCGACACCAGGAGGGATTTCCCTCTCTCGGTGGCAGTGCCCGCTGCTGCCGGAGCGGCAGCGGCTGAGGAGCTGCTTCCCTGCGCTGTCGGAGACCACCACCTGCTGGGGGGCTCGGCTCGGTTCTGCCAGCGCTGCCGCTGCAGCCACACGCCCTCCCGTCTAGCCTCTCTGTTTTCAGGCTCATGGCATTTGTATCCTCATCACACAGTCTCCGTCTGTCTGCACAGCGAGCAGCTCTCTGGAGCTAAGAAATACGCAGTTCATAGTTGACAGCGCGCTGCTTTCCTACACCCAGTCGTGCTCTGCTGTTTCCAGCATGGAGCAGGAAGAGACTGTAGCTCTTACACTCTGTTTTCCTTATTCCACAAGCAATTAATTTTGAGGACTTTCAACTACATTTATAGCAGAAGGTTCCTTCCCTTCCATTCTTTATAATATGCATTTAGTGGTGGTTTTGGTTTGGTGATTGTTTTTTTTTTTTTAGTATTTCTGCTGCGGTTTTAGAGTTCACTCAAGATGTATGGATATCAGACAGCATTGCTATAGCTCCAGCAGGGAAGCAGCTTATCTGAAGGGTCAGGAAATTCATAACTTCAGATTGCCCTGGTTTCTTTCAGTGAGGAGGGAATACCAGGGCAATGAAAATGAGCTGCTGTTTGTCACTGGAAATCTTGCAGGTTTGGAAAGTGACTATGCTGTGTTTTTTGAGAGACTGCCTTGTACAGATAGATAAGAAGAAGAGTTTTCAATTTGTGTGAAGTTAGAACGGACAAACTGAAAATGATAGCAGAGCTCTGGAAAACCTCCTCTATAAGGGCCAGCATGACAAAGAGGAGACACAGCGGATGGTGGAAACATTTGTGTGCATAGGTTTGCCTTCTGGGATCCATTTTTGCCGTGAACACACCCAAGCCCTAAATTCCCATGAATTTCAAGCCCTGAAACCCAAGTTTTTAGTGAGCTGCAGGTTTTTCTTTATGCACAGTTGTGATACACATGAAAATACTGCTTGGGTTTCAAGAGGAGATTAAGTTGGCTATGGGAAGGCAGTCCAAATATGCTTCATGGGGCACGGAATGAAGATCTTAATAATCCTATATCTAGAACAAACTGACAACCAGAAAATGCTGTGAGTTGACCAGTTTCTTTTCAGACAAATTTATATAATCACGTTACTGTGCAATTCCCATGACAAATCAGTAACACACTGTGGAGAGAGTTCCTGAGAGTTCCCACCTTGCCTATTCAATAGCATAAGAAATTTCTCTGGGACTGTCAGGTAGGAAGATAGTTTCTGCCGTAGCTTGAGATTGGCTAGGGCACAAGGCTTCCAGAAGAAACTGCTGCTCCAGGAGGTCCCACAGGTCAGCCATCTAAGCAGAGTGAGTCTTTCTGCTTTACTTCTGTTTGCAGTGAGATTCAGCACCGCTCATCTTTCTGCCAAGGCTCACTGAAAGGAAGGCCTGCAAGGATTTAACCGTCAGTTTGAACTGACTTTGTGCTGATGCTTTTTTTGGACCCAGAGGATATAATTTCTGGTCAGTTGTAGCCTTTCCTGCATGCCAACACATTCAGTGGTGGCTTTCTGCATCTCTGAGACCCCTAGGTTATAATTTCTAGTAAAATACGTTATTTTTTATTCTTTTTTTTTACAGAATGAATCAATAAATGACTGGAGCTCCAATGTCAGGCATTGCTGTACAGTGCCTAGAGGCCTGAACTGGCAACAATGAGGAACTTCCACCTGCAGGACTCATCTCACCTTCTACTTCTGTTCTCACCTTTGGCTCAGCCAAATCTAGTGCCTCTGGGGCAGGAGCTGACTTTTGCCTTGTGTTCATCCCACACCCACAGTGAAGTGATTGTGCTCCCCAGGCTTAAAAGAAAGGGGTTCATTAACGTGTTTCAGTAACCCCATGGGAACCTTCAAGCCTAACTGGGGTGAGAGGTGCCACTTTACCAAGCAGCCTGCAGGCTACGTGATGGCTAGTTTATTGGCACAAAATTACAGGGTGAGCTGGGCTGAGCTGAGCCATAGCCTGCTACTGCTTATCCAGCCAGCAGATCTGTGGTGGTGGTTCCAAATTTTCTGATTTGCTGGTTTGGCAGCGTTCAGCTTCTTTGATAAAGTTTCAACCTCAGTTGACAGTCTAAACCAAAATAAGGTCAAACCAGACCAGAAATTATAACTGGAAATGAATGTTGGCAACTCTGAAATAAATACTGATTTTGACTTCTGATTTTTTAATAAAAGCGAGACATTGAATTCTACCTCACTTCCGCCGGGGCAGCTAGCAAGGATCAAAACTCAGACTAGAGATGCACGCGCATAGGTAGGAGCCAGGCACTGAGCCGTGTTCAGCGTCTATCCCAGTGGGATGGCAGTAAGCCTTCAGCTGGGGCTTCAGGGTACTGCTATCACGTAAATTAGAAGCTGTTACATTCCATCTCCACCACAAGGGGTAAACAAGCCATGGAAGCACTAAGGTTGAATTATGTCATTCTTGAGCACTGTATGCTCCTTTCAGTACTTTGAAATTTGTACTACTAGCTTTGGAAGTTAGCATGCAGGTATTTCATGCTCTCTATGATAACTATGCATTTGTTAACTTCTCAGATGTCATGTGAATGGACTGCTCTCTGCCTCCCTCTTCTCTGTCTTTGATGGCCGTATAGGCTGTGCCAACAACACAGCCAAGACAAACTCTTTGTTCCAGATGTAAGCTGCCCTGATTATAACTCCTGCACACTGTTAACGGGCTTCAGTAAGTTTGGAAACCACCATAAAACACAGATTTCTCTGAAATTCCAAACTTTGCAGCTTTTACAGCGTGTTAGGCTTCTGGCAGGAAATCTGGATGAGATGCCAAGTTGGTAGAAAATTCAATATCCCACTACAAAATGTTTATTGTTTGGCATATATATCTAAGCGCAAGTTCCTGTTGCTAAGTTAACATGATTAAAAAAATCCCCCATCTGAGAATCAATCATCCAGCTGCAGTGAAATGACTGTCAATAAACTGCAAGCGTGAGGGAGCCATTCCTGTCAGGGCCTCAGACCCAGAGTACCTCCCAGTACCTTCTGAAGGACTCAGCATTTCCTGATGTCTAGACCTGAACTTTTTAGTTCAGCCTTTTAAATAGTCACAGGGCCATTATCAAAACTATGATAGGACACGTCGTTTGCTTTCACAGTATCTAACAGGAAGATAGAAGCTTGATCTACCCTAACAAAGCCAGATCCTTAGTAGTTCTTACATCCCAACCATCGCAATAACTAAACGACAGACATCTGATTTCTTTTTTCACTCCCCAAATACGTGCTGTAATAACTCTGGAAAAGTACAAAATTTGTGTATGCATTTATAGACCATATTTGTGGCTCAGTTTCACAAAACAATGCATGTTCTCATACTAGGTAATATATTTACATTACAGTATTACTAGAACTATAGGGTTATAAAAGATTAGCTTTACAAATATATGCTGTCCTCAATCATATCCTGTAAGGATGTGCTAAAACATCTCCATTATGTGGTTTACAAACATGTCAAACTGTAAGTATATTCCATGGTTAAATGATCCTTATTAGTTCATGAGCAGGAACCATGTGATCCTCCTTACATTAAAATAAACCATTTTATACCTATTTCACTCTTACATCCAAAAATATTTCCTCGTTTGTAGAAACTAAAATAAGCTTTAGTGAGCCTTTTCAAAGTGTCCTCGATTTCTGTTATTGCAGAAAGCCTTTATATAAATAGTATCTTAATAAGGAGCCTTGACGCTGCAGGCTCCAGAAGGCTCACCCACAGATGTGTGAAGTGAGCTCTTCTACGACGCTGCCATGTCTTGCTGGACAGGCTGAATCTCCACTAGCCCTTGCGACTGCCCCAGCTCCAGGTACTTTTTAGTCTGGGTGCCTCCAGGGGTTCCCACCTGCTGTGCGATGTCTGGGGCCTTGCTGGGGCGCGTGTGATGGAGGAGCAGCTCCGTGATGGTTGTGTCGCTGCCACCCCGCAGCCTGCATGCTGCTTACAAGAGGTCACCAATGACAGTGCATTTGGTCCCGTCACAGCCCCTTTTCATGTGTCTCGAACCCCCCACGGAGCACGGCACATTGAGCAATCAGCTGAGCAAACGAGGCCCAGGAGCGCAATAGAGCATACTGCAGATAAAGACAGCAAGCTGCTGGGAAAGCTGCGTGTGTGACCTTACACAGCACTTGTCCTTTTATGGCTGGCTGCGGCCAGCCATACTCTCATGAGGACAGCTGCACGCTCACTTCTGGGGGGCTGCTGCCAAGCCGCTGGAATTCTGCCACTGTAACTAATGAACTCACTTAGGAGCCTCTGAGTTAGGTTTAACATTTTGCAAAATGCATTTATTCCCAAATGCGTTGGTAAGGGTGTCCAGCTGGTCTGGATGCACAAGACTTCACAGTACACAGACTATACAGCCAAAGGTTAATAAAGCTAAGGTACAAACTTAGAATCACATTAATTCTTAGAATTGTTCACCAGATGATGTAATTTTCCACCAAATTAGCAGCAGATGAATTATCAAGGTTCTGCTGTCTTGTCTGACATAAAACCTGTGCTTGAGGAAAGGAAGAGCCTTTACACATTGTAAGGATGCTAGAGAACATGCAATTGGGGAGCACTGCTACCTCACAGTTAATCAGTCAAGACAAGTGCCACAAAGAATGCCCCTCTTTAGCACAAACCCCGATTCAGCTAGAACACTTGCCCTAAGGTCTTTGCCAAGTTGCTGGCTGTAAGAATGATCAGTAAATACAGAATGCGGAAATCAGCTGTGTGCGTTTAGCCTACTGTGAGCTTTTAGAAATCTCTTACAGTGCAATTAGTACCTGCATAAAGTCCTTTGTGGCAATCCAGTCTGTTTCTTTGGCACCAAACAGGCACTAATGCTTGTGCAAAAGAGCTTGTAGGTAATTTTGTTCAGCTCCAAGCAAGCAAGAAGGACTCCACAAACACAAGATGCTATTAAAACCAAAGGGAGTTTTGATGTTGACTTTGACAAGCACAAAAGCAAACCCTTCAAGTGAAAGACTCACTCCATGGTGAAAACAAAGAGGCCTCCTGGCCTTCCTGCCCGGTAAATTCACATGTGTGTTTTAGCCTCTGCCTAAGCCAAAGGCTTTAGTTAAAGAGTTTTGCCTTTATGCCCTGATTTAACTGCTTCCTTAGGTACTTTGCCAGTAGCTTCCTTGGAGTTTAGTGTACCATCTTCAGCCTCATGTTGGCAGGGCTCCTCAATTCTCTCTCAAAGTTCATCAATAGGTCTCTCTATTTGTAAAATGTTGTGGTGCTTTATGTTAAGTGAAAAAGTGAGTAGCAGAAGGTGGTCTTGTATGTAACACAATCTCTACATGATCATGTTTATCTTTTCAGAGGGAACCTGCAGTAGCTGTTGTAAATTCACACAACAAAGGAATACTTCCTTTCCTGCTCTGGCTACACCAGAGAATAAAGCTAGGGTGGTGGGCTGGCAAAAAGACGGAGACACAGGAGTGACCGTAAGTGAAGTGGGAGAGAAGCTCAGAGTATTTAGTGTGCTCAAACTGTAAGAAGAAATAAAATTATCTACATGAAAAGTTTTGAAGAATTGGTGTATAAAACTGCTGTTGAGGAACAGAGATTTTAAAAGTCAGGAGTGCTCCAATCTGACAGCGGAACAGTAAGCACCATACCCATGCTTATTAAAAAGACAAAGATTATCTTGGCAGTCAGAGACTTATCAGTCTTTTTACAATCGTGGGCAATATTTAGAACAAATTTTGAAGAAAAGAATAATTAAGACCTGAAGGTAAGTAGAAAATGATGTAGGTAAAATTATTAGAGCAAACTTAGCTGGTATCTCTTGTTGGTTTTCCATGCATGACTCATTTACCTGGATGCTAAACTGAGGAGCTAGCTTGCTAAGCTAGGTTGATTTGATCACTTGTGATGATATTTGTCTTGGACTGGACAAGATACCCTTAGAACTGGGTATCAAAGTGGAGCCAACCATCTACATTTAGCCCATATCCAGGGCTAAACTACAACAGTTGCTCTGTCACCCGATGACCCCTCACCAGCCAGGAACAGGAATCAGGAAAAGAAGAGGAGTTCCGTGGGTTGAAGTAAAAGCAGATTTCATGAAACAGCACTGATACCAACAAAGGTGTACGAAGTTATACTCCCCCAAATGAATATGCAGCAGTCACAATTGACAGGAGAGCAGTGCTTGGGAGCAGAGAGGAGCCAGAAGAGGAGCAGGAAGAGAAAACACATCAGGACCCCAGCCCAGGGCCCCAGCAGGAACCCCACAGGAGCTCCCCTTCCTCAGCAAACCTCTCCCTTTCACAATGCCCATGACATTACGGGATGGGCTACCCCTGTAGCTAACTCAGCTCAACTGCCCTGGCTGACTCCAAACTGCTAACGGCCTGCCCAGCATAGCTGGGCTGTGATTCTGTCCCAGCTGAACCAGGACACTCGCAGAAGTGAACTTGGGCAAAGAATTACTGAGTGGGAAGGAAATTAATATTGGAATTCCTCAAGGTGTTGGGCCTGATCCTCTTAAAGATTTTCAGTTATTACCACAGCACATGCTAAGGAAGTTTTGAAGTACTGTCAGCATGGAAGAGGGATTGGATATTAGGAAAAAATTCTTTACTGAAAGAGTGGTTAGACATTGGAACAGGCTGCCCAGGGAGGTGGTGGAGTCACCATCCCTGGAGGTATTCAAAAGATGTATAGATGTGGTGCTTAGGGATGTAGTTTAGTGGTGGGCTTGGTAGTGTTAGGAAAACGGTTGGACCTGATGATCTTCAAGGTCTTTTTCAGCCAAATGATTCTAT
This sequence comes from Leptosomus discolor, assembly GCF_034619465.1. Classification (NCBI taxonomy): domain Eukaryota; kingdom Metazoa; phylum Chordata; class Aves; order Leptosomiformes; family Leptosomidae; genus Leptosomus; species Leptosomus discolor. The sequence continues at coordinate 59,416,887 of NC_141395.1, read as the reverse complement.
GATAAGCACTGCGTGGCACTGGTGACTAAAGTAGTGGAAATAAGGTGGCATTTGCTAGGGCAGAATACAAGCCATGTATGAGGGTAGGAGAAATTTGATGTTAGATGTCAAAACCAAACAGTTGTTAAGGCTTCTTTATCAGTGATACAGAAAGAAAAGCACTTCTGGAAGGTCAGTTTTACTTCTTGAGACAATGATCTGGAGTGACCCTGTGGAGGTGCCTTTCTCATGCACTCGAGAGGCAGCTGTGAAACCTACTGTTCAGTCAGCTAAAGCTGTGTCAGATCAGTCAGACCTTAGCAAGAGTGTCTGCTCTGAAAAGGCCACCTATAGCTCTGAGAAGGCTGCAGCGGGGAAGAAATGTGGGTAATAGTTGATCATATTCTGACTATGATGGGATGGTTGTGAAAAAGGCAAACAGATACTTCATGTACCTGAAGAAGTCTTTCTAAAGCAGAGTATTGACATATTCCCAGGTACGTATACCCAGAACTTATCTGTGTGTGACCTGTGCTCAAGGAAGAGGAAGTCAAGACTGCACCGTGTGCAGAAACAGATGCGAACGTCAATGTGAGAATGGAAAATATGTTTTATTAAGAGTGCCTAAAGGAACTGGGCTTGTTTAGCCTCACAAAGTGAAGGCTGAGGGGAACTGTTGGCTTTTAAAATGTATCAGAGCAAAGAAAGAGTTTTTAAAATTCTTAACATGATACTGCTAAAGGATCATAGCCTAGTTAAGAATAAATTGGAACTCAAAGTATAAAGTTATGTAACTATCAGAGCAGTTGGTATTGCCCAACAACAGTTTTCAAAATGTTGCATGATATGTTTGTAATCCAGGGTTTTTCTGGTTTCGGTTTTTCTCCAAGTTAAATATCATAGTGAAAAGTCGTACAGAAACGATAATTGTTCACTATTAGTAAGACCCTTATAATGAGATCCTACTATCTCCTCTGTATTTCTGGTTCAAGCTTCAATATTGTACACTCTCCAGCATGTTCTCAATATCAGCCTATTAAAAAAGATTTAATTGTAAAGGCTGTTTTTTGATAATGGGTGCGTCTTGCTGAGCTGCCGTTCTTGCCTGGGAGATACTTCCCAGTGGCTTACTCCCAGGAACTGCTGTGCACAAGAGCAGGATGTCAGGGGAGTTCTGGTGCTTGGGCTACATAAATAGCAAGGTGAAAGACATTAGAAACCCTTGGTAGGCAGTAAACCGGTATTTGTCTGTGACAACATAAATGTGAGGGTAAACTTCCAGTCCATTTAGATTCTCCTTTATCCTAACAACCAGGAGAAGCTTTATAAATAAGCTTGTGTTGGAAGCTGAATGAGTGAATGATGCTTCTTGACTGGCTGCAAACATGCCGACTTGCGGCTGTCATTAGGAATCAGCCCCACATCATTAGTCTGGCTTCAGCGTGTAAGAGGTACTTCATATTGTGCTGGCATTTTTACAGCATCCTTGGATGGAAATTTCAAGTGCAAATGAAGTGTAGGGAAGAACAGAAGCATATTAAAAATTTGCTTTAAAGAATTGCAACTGAGTACTTTTCAGGAGCTTTTAAAGATCTTAATTTCTGTGGTACAGGTGGTGGCTAATGTTTGATTAAAATCTAACATACAAACAGATTAGAGTTGTGAATTCAAAGTGGTTGCCACAGATCAGGAAGTGAGGACTGTGTCCTTCTGGCAATACAGTCTAGTTGGTCCTCCCTCCTGGTATGGGGAAGTCAAGGATTTGCAAAGATAAAGAAGATGGACCCAGACTTTTCTCAGTGGCACCCAGTGAAAAGACAGGAAGGATGGAGCCAGACTCTTCTCCGTGAGTGAAAGGAGAAGAAGGAATGAGCATAGATTGAAATACAGGAGATTCCACTTAAAGATAAGAAAAAAGCATTTTAATGTAAGGATGGCTAAACACTGGCACAGATTGTCTCCATACATGGAGATCTCGAAACCCAACTGGGCACAGTCCTGCGCCGCCAGCTCTAGCTGACTCTGCTTGAGAAGGGCATTGGACACAATCTCCAGAGGTGCCTGCCAGCCTGGATTGTTCTATGATTCTGTGAAAGGCAGTGAAATTCCTAAGTGAGACAGGTTTTTCTACAGAGACTGGTGAGACCAGTATACATTTAACATCAGTTCCTTACTGTTGGTTAAGGAGGGTATATTGCTAGCCACAGTCCTGTAGAATAGAAGCAAAATCCACATGTCCACGGACAAGAGCAATGGAGTTACGTGGCTTCCCTAAGCAGAATTTTACCTGCATCTGCTGAGGGATTATCTGCTGTCAGCTAGGGTGTTGGGTAGATACCCAAGAGACATTGTACTCACCTCTCCCCACACAGGGGCCAAGTCACACGGTGTGTGATAGGGCTGTTCTGAACCAACTCTGTGTGTCTCAGGGCTAGGAACAGAGTTTTAGGAAAAGCAACCAGGTTTCTTTCTCCATCTTACACAGTGGTTACCTCAGCATAAATCAGGTGGGTAGAAAATATAGCAAGTCCAGTTTGGGGACTTTTCTTTCACTAAAGTTTATTTTGTTTCAGCCCCCAAACTACAGATGCGTGGCTTGAAATGAGCGAGTCTACCTTCCAGGGTAGGAGTAAAGGCTTTTTCATGCTTCAGTTCTTGTCCCGCTGACCCTTCTCTTCCCAGTGAGCCTCTGATTGACTGGAGGAGCAGAAGTTGGATTTTCAGGGGAAAACACAACAGATTTTTTTCTGAAATTCTGATAGGGTATTGTTTTGCTCTAAGTAAAAGTTATTGAGGACCAGGTAGTTCTGAAAGGAAGGGTGAGCAGGGCGGGATGCAGGAGAACAAATCACTCTGTTCACTATTATTTTCCCATCACTCTGTTCCCCAAGGACCATGGAAACATGGGCAAGTGTGTCTTGCCACTTGTAGGATGAAAGTCTGCAGGTTGCGTTGTGTGAGAAGGACACCAAAATGCTATTTGCATCGCAATTATGGGTCTGACTACATGAAAAGGAGAGGATGTAACAGGGTTCTGGACCGTGAGGCTATATAAAGGTTGGGCTCTCAAGTTTTCAAGTTTTGTTCTTGATGGATCCGTTGTTGATGCCATCTCTGGGTAAGTGCTGGTGACACAGTGACAGAGCTTGGCCTCTGAGCAGTAATGGAGGCCCAAAGTGGAGTTTCCAGAATACTTCTTCATCCTCTCTTCGCCATCATTTTCTGCACAGAAATATAAAAGAACATTCTGCCTGTTACACTCTCGTGCAATTCACAGAAATTCTAAGATAGGCTCCTTCCCCACCTCAAACAGCCCAGGGTCGGCTCTTACTCATCCAAGGAGGAGTGCCAGTGAAAAGCGTTGTCTGTCATCTTTAGATTTCTCTTTGTATAGCTGATGGCTTAATGAGCGCTGCGATAGTGCAGGTTGCTCAGAATTGCTGTTGGGGGCATTATGAGAATGCAGTGAACTTTTGAAGCTTTCCTAGAAAGTAGGGCAGGAGCAAAGAGGCAGCAACAAGCAGTTCTGCAAGGCAGTAAGAGGTGTGAGACTCCTCTGCGGGGGCTCTTCCTTACTGACTCATCTGAGAGCTCTACTCCCACTTTTCATTTGAAAATGAACCCCTACCCCTCCCTTGACTGTAGTTGTCCGTAACAGAGTTGGCGTCAACTCTACACCTCTTTCTCTCACAAGCATGTGTAGGTGGTGCTAGCTTTGCATATGAAAACACTGGGGCATACTCAGCCCTGCTCTTTTGTTCTGGTAGTGGTGACCATTGAATACACTTTCATTTATACTGTCAAAAATGTTTCCACCATAGCAAACATAAGGTTCACGACTGCTGCTGGGCAAGGTACTCCTCCTACCACACAGTGATTAAAAACAGCCAGCAGAGCCAGTAGTTGAAGGTCTCTGCTTTGGTGTGCTAGAAACTACCTTGCTATTGCTTTTTAAACACCCGTGAGATAGTCTTTCATTACGTGTGAAGTGAATCCATCAAAAATGGTGACAGGGGAACATGGATCAAACTGCCAGATGGAGGAAAAAGACATACAAGTCTCCTTGTTAATCACACCATATGTTTCAGATGGGAGCACGTTGCCTAACAGGAGGGAGTTGCTTTTCTCCTGTCCTCCACACAGGTGTACTGGTAGTGACAACATATTGCCACCCCAGGTGGGTGGCAGCTCTTTGAAACACGGAAGGAAAGAGTAAAAAGACCTGGAAATTTGAATTCTGCAATTACTTACGCTTAGGTTAATTCAGTCCTTCATGTTTTTCATTGCCTTCCTCAGGAGTAGAACAAATAGTCTGGTTTTATAGATGAAAGTGATGGCCAAGCCCCAACTTGACAAGTCTGGCACTACCCAGAGTTAATGGTCTGAGTCCTAAATCCTGACTGCAGGCACATCACTTGCAGGGAGAGCCTTGGTGTAAAGCATCAACTCATGTAAATCTGTCATCTCTTGGAAAGTTCCTGAATGGTGCTTAGCCTTGATGGATCGAATCCTGTATGAAGACTAGAAGCAGGGATTCAAGGCATCTCTGGAATCACAAATTCCTGCTAGTTAACCCAAGGCCATTTGCTGTTACAATGAGCACACAGGGAGCTGAGATAACAAAACTCAGCCCTTCACTCCCGCACAAACAGGATGCAGCAGCAACACACCCAGCAAGGTTTAACAACAGCTCACCTGAAAAATGAGTCAACAGATCAGCATTTTGAGGAGCAAGTGGAAATTTTCTGTTCCCAGGACAACAGCACTAAGCAAGGCTGAAAAGTGATGTTTCCTATTATTGTGGAAATGCAGTGTAGTCTGCAGCACCCAGGATGGAGTCAGGCTGATTTCAGCATTACAGTCAGAGCTGACTTATTCCATGGTAGTTTAATACCCTTCTCAATTGCTATTGTCACCGCTGTTGCTTCACCTTGGCAGGGATGTCGCAGCTCAGTTCATCTCAGGCCAGTGTGGTGTCCTCAAGGATGAGCCCCTTTCAGACATATCCACTGCAAGAAGTGCCACATGTAAAGAACAAGATCAGGGTTGCAATATCCAGAATGAAAAATACACAAGAACTCAATGGAGAGCTATTTCCATCCACAAATGTTTCATGGGTGTTTATTTTCTCTAAACTGTAGAAATAAAAGGCATGATGCTGAAGAAAGACCTGCTTGTTTTAGGCACTGGAGAAATTATGCATCAACAATTAGCCTTTATGCAAAGATTAATCCTTAAGTAGGGAGGTATGGGTCTCTCTTAACGCTGCTTGACTTTTGCAAAGGGGGGTTATATTTATAAGTGACTGTTCCTGCTCACACAGAAAACTTCTGTCTCTTCATCTCCTTCCCTGGAGACTTGTCATCAACCTGATCTCCCAGCCAGAGGAACACTTCCCCACTGCGCAATGAAAATTTATCAGCATGTCTCAACAACTCAGAGATTATTAACTCATCTTTCAAGTGATTAATACTCCTGGGTGCTTGAGAGGCATAACTCTGGCACTTGTGAGGTGCTTGGAGGCCCTGGAAAAAGCATCAGAAGGGGAATGCAAAATGTGACAGTTTGGATTGAGCGGCAAACTAACACCGCTCTTGTTCAAGTCCTGCACCCGCTCCACTTGGGTCCCCTTTTGGCTGGCCTCTGTAGGCCCCACAGCACAAACAGTGAACAGCCCTTTTTAGTCTCCTTCCTTTGTATGACAATCCAGATCTGCGGATTCTCGAGGGAGTACATCTGAGAAGAAGCCATTTCACTTAGCGCTGCCTAATTATAGCCGTGTTGACAGCCACGGTTGTAACTCCTCTGCTAAGAGGTTTTTAGTATTCATCAGCAGGCTCCTCATTGGTCGCTGCAGAGTACCTGTCAGTCATGATAATTACTAATTTGTTTTAACTTGCCTCGGAAGCATTCCTAGAATTTATGGCTGTGCTGTGAGTCGGCACAGGCCTCGTTATTCCAGCTTTGCCTTCTACTGTGACAGAGGTATGGCAGAAATGCAACAAATATAAAGCCATCATGGCCTGTCTCCAAGACAAGTGATGCACTTGAGAAAATGCATGACCATGATGCATACATGTTTGTGCCACGTACAATGCCAGCAGCACCTTACCATAAAATCACTCCTGGGATTGCTTTTGTGGCTTTGCCCACGTTTTGAACATACACACTCATAGGTGTGTGTATATAATTTTCCAGGAGATTTGGTCCGTCTGTCCTTGCACATACAGCTGAGGGAGCTAATAGAGCTGCCACATTCAAATAGAGTCAGGCCAAGGAAAAAAGAGAAGCGGGGACAAAGGATAAAGACTGTATTTCACAGCCAGCCAGGCATGGGTCCAGTGCTTTTGTCCAAAAGCTCTCATGTTGTGTCCCTAAACTGACCCTGACAGCCCTGCAGGAAGCAAAGTTGCTTCAGAAGATTGTCACGCCCTCATTACAGCAGGGGATGCTTTACTGGAATGCACTGGTGCCAGTAAAGAGTACTCAGATCACGCAAAACACAGGGCAAGAGTAGCATGAACACAATGGTTTGTGCTCTAATAAAGGGCTAATGTTCTAATCATAAAGCTGGAAATGAAGCAACCTTCCTCCTTCCCCCCTACCCCATAACGCGAGGCAAGCATAGACCATGCCTCAACCCTGCCTGCATCCCAGGACTCCTCCAAAGCACGTCGCTGCCATGGAGCCCAACAAGCTGCCCCGGCAACTCTGCTACCTGCGTGCTGCTCCCACAAGCCTCCCCCTCCACTCCCCACCCAGCTTTCTGCCTCCCACGGATACCGGGTGGCTTTCTGAATCATGATGAATATGAATGAAGCTTTCCAGCCTGGCCCAGGAGAGCCCCTTCCCTATTTTGTCTCTAATTTCTGCACCCCTGTAGTGCTGAGCCATGGCTGGCAGCCTGGAAAACACAGCCTCTGTGAACTTTACTGACTCCCTGCGCGTGGCAGAAGAAAGGATTCACACGCAGCACCTCAGCTCTGCTGTGCTACTGCTCTTGGGAGCGTTCCCAAAGCACATATCATAAATTGCTTTTCAGTGTGAAGCAGTGTCAATTGTCTCGCAGCTCGGGAGCCTGTTAGCCTTGTGTCCATCCTGATCGGAGAAGGGGTTTTCCTCACACACCCTGCTCCAGATCCTGAGGTTTTGGAAGTGCCCTGGGCATCTTAGTTTAGATGTAGCAACTTCAGCAAGTGGATCATGAGGTTGTGCCAGAGGCTGGGTAGAGAGGGGTCACTGGCAGGCAGAGCAGGGTGACTGCGAGCATGTGAGTGGCCCCAGGGCAGTGATTCTGCCCAGATCAAGATTTCCCTCTGTCAGCACCAGTCCTTTACAGGACTGCCTGGGCCATAATCCCCGTGGGGACCAGTCCCAAAGTCCGAAGCATTGTAGCCAGTAATAATTTCTGAGTTTAGAAGAGGTTCAATAACTGTGCCATATTACAAATATGCTAATAGTTATTTTGGGTAAGTATTGAAGAAGTAAGACTCTGTATGTTCCCTGCAGGAGGAGGCTGCTCCAGCAGCACTGCTCTGGCTTCTGATGCTATTGCTTTTACTCAGAGACCCATCACACAATCAGTTCTGCTACTAGTCCTTGAATCCAAATAATCTCCCTTCCATCAAATAGAAACTTTAATTTGATGAACAGACAGATGTTTCAAAATGTGACCTTTCCCAAGGTGAAGCACTCAGTGGATGTATTATTTATTGGTTTTCAATTTTTCCACAGGCAGACATGTCTATTCCATCAGGAAGGTTAAACAAGAAAATGTTTAAAAATTAATTTAAGTGCAAATGCATTCCTTACTACTGTAGTAATTCTTTCTCTTAACTACACATTAAAGAGCAAGATGTGGTTGTACTGGAGGATAAATGATAGCTTGTCTGAGGCAGGACTGACAGCTTGTAGCTATCCACTGCTGGCTGCAGGTGCAGCTTAAATGGTCTCCAGCCCTTTGCTCCGGCTCACTTGTCATCCATCTGCTCTCTGAAATTGGACTGTACTTTCCTTTAAGCGTGGAGTATCTCTGTCTCACTTAGCAGCTTAGCTCACGTTTGTTGGAGGGGACAGCACTGAGGTGCTCAGAGCAGCTCCAGCCGCCCTGGCTGACCTTGCAGGGGCCTCGTTGGACAGGGCAGGGCCTTGTGCAGGGGTGCAGGTGGAGGAAAGGCTCTCCATTGTGGAAGTGCCACTCTTCTCTCCCTCTGGGGAAGGAGCAGAAGTCACTCTGGAGGTTGCATTCAGACTTGTGTCTTCTTTTTCCTGAGGATCTTGATAATTGTGGCTAATTCACATGGTTCTCCTCTCTACTCTTCTCTTCTTCCAGACCAATTTAGCTTAAATTTTTACAAATTGGTTAAATAATAATTCCAACAGATGCAAGGAAAAAAAACCACACTAGTGGATCATGGCAAAGCAGAACTATTTGCTGAGAAATTAGCTCATTTGATTGGAAATAGTATATTATATGCCCTAGTAAATCATTTAGAACTAGAAAAATGTGCACGAATAATGTAAATAAGAACAGTGTTTTATACTCATCTTTCCAGGAAAATCAGTCCTGACAGCTTGTTGGATTTGCCTCTTTTGGTGACTTAGAAACTCTTCCTGATTGACTGTTCAGCCAAGAAAAAAGGAAGAATAAAACCAGTGTAGGCTCTTACATATTCTGTTATAAAAACTGACAGTGCCTGGTCCTAACACAATGCATTATTCTACTGTGCCAAAGCAAGGCCAGGCCCCTATGCGGACTTTGTTCCTGAGCTTTGGCTGCCAACGCCATTCTCTGATTTATGCTGTGCAACACAGAATCATTAACACGTGTTGAGCAAGTTTAAATTCCTTCATAATCAGGAGTAATCAGTAACATAGGATAAGAATAGTAAGTAAAAACTGCAGCCCAAGTGATAAAAATAGCCTGACTGAAGCACTGGAGCTGGAAGACAGCAGAGCTCAGGGCTGCAAGACCAGGGCCTCAGAGTCCTCCTCCTATGCCTCCTATATATGCATTTATAGCCTCTGCACAAGGTGCCATTTAACACCCCATGGTGCACGAAACAGGGTTTTCTGCACCAGTGGAAAGACTTTTCTGTAAGCTTTCCAGGCCCTGGCAGAAAGGGCAGATTTGATAGTGTTCGCATAGCAGGCGTCACAGCCACCTCGCTTTTGGCCACGACAGGGCGCATGCATAGGCAGCCAGGCTGTGAGTCTGAGCGGGTCCAGCACAGCTTTCTCGCATTCACTCAGGACCCGTATCACCTCCTTTTCCCTTGACATAGCCACCTTGGTGCCCGCCGGCAGCGAGGTGAGCCCAGGTCCTACACCAGCAAGCAGCGAACCCCTCCAGGCACCTGCAGCACAGCACCCTTTGGGACAGGGTCAGCAGTGGCAGTCCTGGGACAGCGCTCCACTCCTCTCCCTCAAAGCCCTCTCAGGTGCACCAGCAACACTCTGAGCACAAAGCTCTGTCCCCCTGTGCTCCCAGAGCCCACGGCACAGCCCTCTTCTTGCAGCTGGAGAAATCCAGATGTAGGGACTTCCAGTCCTTTCCAGTTCTTTCCCACACTCTTAGCATGGGTGTGCAGGAAACTGAAGTTAAACAGCTTGCTCTGCTATTTTTCCTCTCCTGCGACCCTAGTGACAGTGAGTAAGTGTAATGCCCATGATATATCCTTATTACCATAGTAACTCAGCCAGGAGCTGATGATTGCACAAGTAGATGCTGAAAAGGAAAGACTGCCTAAGGAAGAAATCAGCTCTCTGCTACCTGGGTGCATCGTCCCTATCTGCACTAGATACTCCTTTGAAGGCAGTGGGATTCCTCTGGCACACAGTGAGAGCAAATTACAGCTTAGGTCTAAGTCTGTGCTTGCAAGGCAATTTTCCCAAAGGATCCAACTATTTTATGTCTAAACGAAAAATAACCCACCCCTTCTAAGAAGAGGCTCATTTTCAGCAAGGCTCTGCACTGCCCTCTCTGCTCTTCTCCCACTCCCTTTGAAGCAAGGACATGGGGTGCAGCTTAAGCTGTGCCACCTACAAGAATGCAGGCAAGTCTGCAGCTCTCCGTGACAGCAGCCGCTCCATGCAAAGAGGAGGCCAGCGTTAATGTTTCAGCTGCGTGAGAGTGGAAGGAGCTTCCATGCACAGGATGCCCTTGGCTGCACAGTGTCTAACCTCAGAAACCTCTGCTCCAGCTCCGGTGCTGTGGGGTGAGAAGGCCTTTGAATGGACCATGGTGATGAGACAGCCCCTTGCTTTAGGGTATTCCATCTACCCGAAAGCCTCACAACAGCAGCTAATATTTGATGTGTTTGCCTTCACAGCACCTCGTGGGGTATCAAATCACTGTCACACCTGCCAGACAGGTGAGTAAAGACTGAAATACAAAGAAGCCAGCCAGGTACCAAGGCTATCAAGGGGACATATAGCAGGGCAATGATTTGAAAACTCATGTCTCAGGTGAATATAGTATGAGTTTCTAGGTGATCTCAGGGTCACCATTCCTTTTCTAAAGCAATAAGATCAAAGAGGACTACTCCAGGTACATGGAGTTGTGTTGATCTTTTCTTCTTAGTTTTGCCTGTTGGGTAGTAAGCCTTATAACAACATTAAAAACTGCTGTTCTTCTAATATTCACCACTCTTTTTCAGGGGCATAAAATTTCTGCTTCATATCCAAGGAGTGAGAGGGACGCAGAGGAGCAGGATGAGACTGCTGTGGCAGTCACAGACACCAGGGCTCTGTGAAGGCAACCTTAGGTAGTGACCACCCTTCGGACTCCATCCTTCCCAGCAGCCCAGGACACCTCCCTTGATGTGGTGAAAGGAAAAAACATGACCAACACTGACGTTGTGCCATGGTGGGAAGTAGCAAAGTCCCTCCACACAGTTCTGCCTAGTTGCATAAAAATGTTTCAGGAAGATTTTCATAACCTTTCCACTGAGGGCTGTTAACAGCTACAAGGGCCAGGCTCAATTATGCAAGGTTTCCTCTTAAAATTTCTCATCAGCGATAGCTCAAGCCCCTCTCTACCCCAACATAGAAACCTGCAAAAGGCAAAACTTTTCTCTCCAGCAAGCTCCTCTCGAGTCCTGAAGCTGCACAGAGAACAAAAATGTATATGTTGTGGAAGAGATGAGAACTGGAGTATTCAAGTGGGAACACACAAAACGTAATTCATGTAGATGAGCTATATATATATTTATGTATATACATATGTATGTATCTGCTTATTTGTGCAAATCCTGAGAGATCTCTCCCCTCCCCTGCTGCTGTGGATAGCAAACCTCTGTCCTCCTGGGGCATGAGGTGGCAAGGCTGCCTGTGCTCCTGTCCCTGTCTCATGCTTCTTGCTGTCTTTGGCCCATAAAGGCACCTGGCAATATTAACAACCCAATATACCAAAATGCTGCACTGGGAGACCAGAAGCAAGTATAAAAGAATCCTGCTGACAGGTCTTCCCAAGCTTTACCAGCAGAGAGCAACAGCTAACCCCGCTCCTCACTCAGCGTTTCAGGGCTGGCGCTGGAGCCAGGGCCATGCTGCAGGGCCGTGCTGGCTCTCACACACGCAGGACAGGCCTGGACTACATGGATGGGCAAGAGGGAATTTTTCTGCTTCCAGTGCTGGCTACTCACCAACACCAGAGCCCAAAAGCATTGCCATCGTTGGGACCCTGGTGAGCTGTGCTGGGACAGACACTCGTTTCAGCAGGGCTCCTTGAGGGAACCTACAAAACTTCCCACGAAGCATGGACTATGCCTGCACCAGGCACATCATTGATAGTCACACCGAGAGGGAAGATCTGCTTGGCCAGAGTCAAGACTGACATCATGCCATTGCAGCTGGATACTGTAGTGCATGTGCTAAAGAGAGTAAACTGACAGAAAGATGGGCCTTTCATTTCCCCTATACCTGAGCTTCAAGGAGGATTTTTCTAATTGAAAAGGAAGTGAACAGATTAATGAGCTGCTGCTTCTGTTACAGGAAAAATTAATAGTGTTGTTATAAACGTCCCCACATATCTCAGTGACAACTGTGGGGAACTATTAGCATTTGACCTTCCTTGTGTTTCTGGGTAGCACACACACTACCTGTGTGCCAAAGCCTGACAGATCACCCACCACCCAAAACATACTAAGCCCAGTATTTAAGTTCCAGGTTAACTGAACTCAGTCAGATGAAGAAAGACACAAAACTTTTGACTGTATGTACACCTTGCTGAAATAAAGTGAGAAACAGTATCAGTCTGGTCTATGCTCAGGTCAGAGGAGTTCCTAACGAAGATCCCTGTTTCATTTATCTCCCTCTTTAACAGACATAAGCCTCTTGCCATTCTCCTGAACTTCACCCTTTTTTTTTCACATTCCCTGAATCTTGAAGGCCATCACCTCTGTTACACTGCAAAGAGGGTTTATTTCATACAGATCCCTGAGACACTCTGAGCCTGCACAGCGCTCAGCTTACACAATTCCTACCAGGTGAAAAACGTCTCTGAGTGCTTATTGCTCATGAGTGAAACTCAGTGGTGAGCCATTGACTTCCAGCAGTCCGGAGGCGGTGGCAGGGGAGAGCAGACACTCCTGATGGTCACTGCTGGCTTTCATAGCAGAATCTGAGGGGAGAAGAGCCATCCCCTAAGTAGATGTGGCAGTGAAGGGAACTCTTGCCCTCTGGCTCCCATGATGGGGGACCTGCCACCATCACTAGGACATCCAGCATTTTGATCCCCAGACAAAACCAGACTTGGACAACTGACTTTGAAAGCTAATGCCATATTTTACCCAGTCTTCTCTTGAGAAGCTAATGTGAAAGTACTTGGGTGAGTGCTTCTAAGGCTGATGTATAAATCAGCAAAGCCTTGCTGCAAGCATTTGAGTTACCAGAGATTGAGCCAGGCTGACCAGACGGCTCATGCCTCCATTCCCACTGGGGTCAGACACCAGCAGGTGATGAGTGTGTCCAAACCCTCAGAGCACCTGCCCCCTTCTCTTTGCTGAAATCTCTTTACAACAGGAAAAAACAAAAGGTGATACATGCCAGTTCCTAGCTTGTTTCTAAAATATTAATGGAAATGGAAAACGAGGTCAGAGACAATGCTACAGCTTTGTATGCGACAGCCTGCGCTTAAGGAAACAGACTGGAAAGAGTCCAGGGCAGAGGAAATATGAAAAGGAGAAGAAAGTGGAGATAAAAGTCAGTGGCGCGGCTGGAGTGTGTGGTAACGGTGGGGGACATTCTACAGCTAATGATGAGATGACAATGTGCAAAGAGACTTGAAAGTGCAAAGCCAAACTGGGAAGCCAGATGAAAAGCTGGAAAAGGCAGGTGCTGAAGTGCGTGTGATCGTGGAAAAGAGGCCGGAGAGAGAAAGAAAGTAGGAACAGCAGAACAGAAAGGTTTTCTGAAAGGACAAGAGACATCTGTCATCTACTCTGCCAGGCTCAAAGGAAAGCAAAAGAAGTCAGCAGCATTTCAGCCCTCTCTGCAGCAGGTGGCTTGCAGGCTCCATCTCCAGCCGGAGCTGGGGGGAGTCACAATTAAATGCAATGAAGTGGAATAAGTTAGGCTGGAGCACTGCAGTTTGGCAATGCCTGAAGCCTGGAAGGTAGTCTCTAAATCTGCCTGGGAGTCATTCCTCTGATCTGCAAGGAAAATCATGCTCACAGTCCTGCTAAGAGCCAAAAAGAGAAAAAGAAAGTGCAAGTTTACTATATGGTGGTAAAACACTGAATTCTGTAGTAGCAGGGGAAGGAGCTGTGTGTTCTCAAACCCTGAGACAGATCCAACGTGGGCTTCCAACCCTGGACCTCACACCCTCAGGGGTTGTTTTAGGGGTCCTGGGAGCACTGCTGACAGTGTAGTCTTCTTCGGAATCATCTTACTTCACAAGTGTGAGGACCTTGCAGTCTCTGCACAGCTGTTTGCAGGCTGTTTTCCGAAGAGTAGAGTGCACTGAGAAGTTGTATGTACTTTGTCTTCAGCAAGGCCATCTTAGTCTCAGGTGTGTGAAACTGGGTACTTAAGCACTCGCACAGCTCTTCCTGCAGTCTGCACAGCTCTGCAAGCCTGGGCCACTTCACGGATCAGGAGTACAGGACATCCAGCTGTGACTTCACCACCATCAGGGAGACTAAAGAAGAGTCAAGGGAGGTTCAGCCCTTAAGACTGAATGTCTGATAGTGCCCAAACCCATGCAGCCTGCCAAAGGGAGCAATACGTTCAGTCACAGCACGTGGGTTAGCCTCAGGAATCCCAGCCACTCACCAGTTCAGGTCTTCCCATCTCAGCCTGGGATGCTGTTGCCCACTCTCCATGAGAAATCAAGGACTCGGAGATTACTGCCTTATCTGTATACCGGCACCCTTCACTGATGCTCCAAAACTTCCCATATACATATAAAAGCAGCCCAAATCCAAGGCGTCAGCAGTATGAGTGATGGGAGCATGACGGTATGTTTAAGCACCCTCCTGAGCTAATCTTACATGAGCAACTGCTCTTGAGGATCCAGTAGCCAAGTTCCCAACATGAATATGTTGCATTAAGTTGCATTTGGTTTTGTTTCTATTAGACAACTGTTTCTATTTGTCTCATTGCACAACAACACCCACAAAGCAGCCAAATACCTTTTGCAAGCTGCTATCTATTTAGTTGCTTCACACTGGTAAAGACTAGTTGTGCTAGTCTTAGGAAGTCGACCTACACCGTTTCAGCTGTTATTATCTTGTTAAATGGCCAACCTCATGCTAGCTAGTTCTTGCCCTGTCTTGTTTCAGTCAGTTGGCACAGTGGCTCTTTCTTCAAGGATTCACATTTCATTTACACAAGAATGTTAACGGAGTAATTTCAGAAATAAACGCCCAGCTTAACCCTGCTGTACCCTTAGAAAAAGTCCTCTGCACTGTGAAGGCTTTTTGGCATTTCTCTTCTCCTCCACTGGCTCACAAAGGCACACATGAGAGAGGTCAAGCTCCTCTTTGTGCTGCTTTCAGAAACAGTGTCTTTGTCAATAAGAAAACACAGCCAATGTTTCCTGTCTGTCTTAGGCTAAGCTCATAAATCATCTTTCCTAGAGGGACCAAAGAAGAGTAAGACCAGAGCAGGCAGGCCAGAGAATCTTACTGCTGGCAAACATCTGGACTTTGCATTCAACGATGGTGCGATTAGCACACATGGCTTGGGGCAGTGCCACGTTCAGGGCCCTGATTGCTAGGCTCTTTGCACATTTCACCTGAGGCAATGATGGGTATTTAGAAAAAAACCACAATAATCCTAAAAGTGGAAAATCCCAAAAGTGGAAAATCCCAAATCTCCCTGCATAGGGCATAGAGCCCAACTGCTAGGGTGCAGAACCAGACTCCTATTTTTCCTCTTTTTGTTCCCTGGGATTTTTGCATCCACAGCCATGCTGTACTGTGTTCCCAGTTCCAGCAAGGAAAGAGTAGAAAATCTTTCTTTAACCTTGAAATAGTCTGCAACTTGCTGGTTTCTGCAAGAAGGTGGCAGATATGTGCTTGGGCCCCTCCAGCTGAGCAGATATTCCAAGTGCCAGACGCCACTCTCCAGCATGCAGGGAAGCCAATGCCTGTTTTATCCCATCCTTCACACTCACTTTCTCTTTTGCTATGAGCTGTGCAGAAAGATTGTGCTTTGTCAGGGTTAATGAGATATTTATTCTACATTTGATCTCTCAATTTAAAGCTTAATTACTGCCCTAGAAAGCTCCAGTCCTTGGAAATCAGCATCTTTGTGTAACAGAAAGATGGAGCCCTCAGCTATTACACACTACATGAAAGGAGAGCCATGTCAGTTCATGTTATAAGGTAGCTCTGTTTTCCATGAGTCAATTGTAGGTCTTCCTCAAGTGCTCTCTACCCCCTGATCTCATCCTCCTCCTTCCTTGCAGCTCCCTTTCAAGCCTCTCTCCTCCCTCACTCCTTGATACCCCTGTGAGCACATCCAGCTGGTGTACATGGTCTGCAAGCCTGGGAGATCCTTCCGCCTCTTGGGAAAGGCTTCCTTTCCATGAAGGCAATTCCCTATTTGATTGACAATTCCCCTCCAGAGATGCTCTCAAGCTGTCTGCATGACATGCTACCCATCTGTCCCCTGGGCTGGGTCTCCCTGGGGATGCCTTCCCTGGCACATAGCTATGGGCATTGAGAGACAAGCGGAGAAGGCCCAGAAGTCAAAGAAAATCAAAAAGGGTCACTGCAAATGCAGGACTAGCTCCATGCACAGCAAGTTGACAGTCTTCTGTGTGGGCTTCCAGACACACCGGCCTGGTGTAGCATGAGCTGGGGTGAGGGGAGAGCTGAGCCTCTCTGCTGCTCCTGCTGGCACCAGTGCTCCACATCAAGACCTGGTAATGAGATGGCAACATCATCTCTGGCACTTCCATCCAACCTGGGTAACATGGCAGAGCCAAGCCTGGTGGTATTGCGCTGGAGGAAGGGTCCACATTTGAGCAAGAAGACCAAATAACACATCAGGTCAGAAACTTCTGCCAGGCGGGATGCAAAGCAGCACAGGCCAAACCTCCAGACTGCGTCAGCAGAGCATGTTACGCTGATCTGCACTAATTAGTAGCCTAAAGAGAAACAGCATCAGCATGGATGAGTTCTCTCTGAATCAAGTCTCCGCACAGAGACCTGCCTGTGCATCAGCCCTTTCTGCAGGCATTGCACCAGCTTCCAGCTCTGGCTCCAGGTCATTGTGTTGGTCTTCTCCCATGCTGAGGTCAGGCACACCTGGCGGGCACCTTCTTGGGGGACAAGGAGACCGGCAGGGTCACTTAGGCTCACGGTGCCAAGATGTGTTGGGCAGGAAGCTGAATGTTCTTTTGGAAACACTTCTGTTCTGGGCCATGCTGTTTCCCAAAAAGGCAGGGTAAATGGGTCACCAGGAGGTGCTAGCAGTGACTCCTCAAGTGTCAGCAGGGTACGTTTGCACTGGGATGTATTTCTGAAGTCAGGATTATCTGTGTTCTCCATGCTTTATATAGTCACTTCCGTAAAAAGAGGACTAGTCATATGTCTAATGCGTTGTAAGATTTTAACAAATACTTCACCGGGAAGTTACTCTGAACAACAATGTTTTTAGCATGGCCCATGAATATATAAATATAAATGATCATATAATAAGCAAAATATTGGGGCTCACTCAACAAGTCTGATTCATGGCTCTTTCCAACACACTCTGTATCCAGCTGCAATGGCATGATGGCAGTCTTGACTCTGGCCAAGCAGATCTTCCCTCTCAGTGTGACTATCAATGATGTGCTCAGGTTTAGCTCAGCTCTGAAGTCTGAGGTGGTGGCAGGGCTGTGTGGTCTAGCTAGCTGCAAGTGGATGCTCCTTCCTTGTGTTGGGAAATGCTACCTGTGACAAGGTGCCTAATCCTATCTCTCCTTCCCTGTTCCTTTCTTCTGCCCATGTATGGCTACAGCCTTTCTCACAGTGGCATTTTCTCCTTTCTTTCGAGAGCGGAAGGTTATGTGATATCAGAAGTTCACCCACTAGAGCAGCATCTGAAATGATGGCTGAGCCAGCTGAGGTTTAGGGATGAGCTTCCAGAGCTTATGAGCACTGTGCAGAGGGAAGATGGCGTCTTTTCCTCCAGCAGGGCTTCTACTGTTTAGTTTGCATCTCTGCTTTAGGCTGAAAGGTAAAATTTTCTCAAAAAAGAAGAAGATAGCTCTGTGTCAGTCTTCTCAAGGTGAAGCGGCCGGTGGCCATAAATGTTTGGGTACAGGCTTTTGCGTGGTATCCCAGAAGAAGACAGTAGTGCTCTTTTTGTAGGCCTCACATATAACAAATATACCCAAACTTTAAAACAAACAAACAAACAAACACAACAGTAATAATAGAGGTGAGCCTCTCATCTTGTGCTGCAATAACAAGGTTAAACCATTCAAGATGTCATCACCGCTCTGAGAGCTGCCTCTGGTTATGACAGCTCTGATGCAGGGAGGGGAAACTCCTTTTGCAAGGGTCAGGACATGCCCAGCAGTGGTGATGCGTAATGTTTCCTGTTATCACGGGATCTTTCATTAAATATGACGGGGAAACAACGTACGGCATGCTCGAAAAGCCATCCACGCTCCGTGTACTGTAGCTGCAGCCCGCGAGGTGGCAGAAGGAAGCGGGTGTTGTTGCAGGCTCAGCCCGCTCAGGCTGGCTTCTCTTCATCGCTGGCGTTTTGAATTTTGAAAAGGAAGGCAAAAGAAAAAACAACTGAAGAACGGAAGCATGTTTAACTTTCATGTAAAAACTTTCCTGAGGAGAAGAGGATAAGCTGCTAAGAGGATTATTTATATACATTAAAAACAATCCAGAGAAGTGCAGAAAATAAAGTGCATGTCTTAGCTCCCTTTTAGCACCACGTATTTCAAAAAGGCAAGGCGAATAATAGCAATGGCCAGGAACTATTTTATGGCTCTTTGTGAAGTGATGACTGCCAAGAAGATGCCCACAGACAGCTCTGTTGCAATATAAATGGGCATTTTATCAAACCAGCTCCCTGCCAAGCCCACCTGGCCTGTATGTTTATTGACTTGTTTATTGACCAGATTTGTATCTGGCGGTAATTAGTTAAAAAAACCCCGAGCTTGTTCAGCTCTTCAGTCTAACACATATTAATATCCTGAAGGAAAGCAATACATTAATTTGTTCGGGAATAGGCAATCATCCTCTCAAGCTCCAAGAAACCTGGGTCCTAATGAAGCTTCTGGGGAACCCCACCACACAACTTACCCACACAGACCACAGCACTCTGCTCTTTAGGGAAGACACACTGGTAGCATTACTGAATGGCATCCCCTATAGCCATGTACTTGGGGGATTTGCTTCCTGGCAGAACTGTGCCTCAAGTAGAAGGGTCCTACATATATTTGTTAAGCTCCTGGGTGTCCCTTTGCTGTCCTGCCTCTGTTGGGATTATCTGCTGAAGGAAAGGAAGCTCATGCAAATACCCAGTCTCATCCTATATTGCAAAGGACTTTTAAACCACAGCTGCAAGATACTACTCTGCCCAGTGTGATAGCTCAGCAATATGGCTTTACTGTTAGTTTCTTGGAAAGAGAACACAGAAAACAGAAGAATAATCTGCTTAATTCCCCCACTTAGCAGCAGGAGGGAGGTCAACATGACCTCATCACATCTGAGACAGCAGAGAACCCCCGCAAAAGGCCTTCTGTGTGTCTGCTGCCTGTGCAACCCTCTGCATGCCCCAAAGGGAAGGCTGTGATGAGAGCTCACGCTCTTGCACCCAACCACAAAGCCCAAGGAAAGACGGCTTTATTCAACCTGTCCCTCGCTCCTACACATGTTGCCGCTGGGCTGGGGTCACGTGTTGTATTTCCCAGATAAAAGTGAGTGAGGTCAGCTTAGACCGTCTTTATAGTAGATCTTAATTAGACTGCCTGTGGACTACGTACCTTCCTCGCCACCACTGCTCTGACGAACTAGGCTCGCTGGCCATTACCCGAGGAGTTTTGCTGGCTGGCTGAGCTGCCTCTCCTCTGGACTCCCTGGAAGCAGGGCTCAAGGCACTCAGGGCTCACTGGCTCGCCCTGCAATGCCAACCTTGCTCACACAACTTACAGAAAGCAGCTGAAGAATGGGTCCCTTTTGCTTCGAGGCTATTGTGTTATTTCTGCTCTATATTCCCTCCATTAACTTAAATCTCCATAAAGCTCCTGTACCAGCAGGCTGACACCACGTCCTCAGGAACCTGTGATGCTTCTCGCAGATCCAGCACAAGTGTGAATCACCCACCACTGGGAAATGTTCCTGCTCTGATGGTCTTCAGGTACCGACTTAGGTTGTTCTGCCTTTGGAAGCCATAAGTCCTTCCTAGTGGGGCCAGCCTCGTGCTTTTGTATCGCTAGGGCTTAGTACACTTATAGCACCACTGTGTAATTAACATTGCCATCATTTGCTGCTGATCTTCATTTGTTTCTTTCATGCTGCAGTTTTGGGCTGATACAGATATCCCGAGCAAAAAGATGACTGTAAGGCTGTTTGCAGCTGAGAGTTTCTTTGGTTTTAGTGCCAGTGGTCTTAGTTATAATAAAAAGCCTTACCTTAAAAAGCTAAAAAGCTGCTGAACAGCACAGCTAAGCAATCTGTTTTCCCATGGATTTATAGTTGGATTCTCTGATGTCCAGCAAGACACAAACTCCCACCAAAATTTGTGTAGGTGGGATGCAATCTCTCTTCCATGTAGATTCTGGAGTGCCTGAGAGCAAAATTCACAGCGCAGCTTGCAGGCCCTGGGGAGGGATGCTCTGTGCAGGGATGGCTGCCTCTGCTGATTAACTGCTCAGATTTTGACTGAAATCAGCCAATGGGCCCAAAAATGCCAGTAGGACAGACTGAATAGTTGTATAAGCCTCCTTTCCATGGGAAAATGCTCCAGAAGAATACATGGTCAGACCAACTGTGTGCCTGTCGCTAACTGCGCTCTGAGCAAGCCAGTCTGGTCCTGTCAACAAAATGTAACTACTAATACAGGAGACATGCCAGTAAAGGCTAAGTAGCTCTGATAACATTGTGTATGGAACAGAAAGGTTAAGATAAAGTCAATGGAAAGAATTTAAAGCCGGGTGAGATCTGAGGCTGAAGTGGCGCGTTGGCATAGTTGGGAGCCCTGTGCTCAGCCGAGCTCTTGCACTTCTGCAGCAGAAGTACGCCCTGCACTCGTAAAGGCTCCCCCGAGAGGAGAGGCTGCTGGGGACTGACCGCAGGGTGCTACGCTCCTCCTGAAGAGAAAAAATGCAGTCATCATCTTAATTGCTGCCTCTGTCTGTTGGCAACAGAAATCAGAGCTACTTCTGAGTTAGTGAGCTTGCACAGACTAGGCCAATGTACTGCAAAGGCAATGCCAGCGGATGTTGTGCTAGAAATAAATTGGACTCTATAGCTTGAACAGATGCCAAGGAGCAAGACTGATCTCCAAAACAGCAGCTAACAGACCATGAAGAGAAGTTGGCAGGAAAAAGCAGCAATCAGCTGTCGAGAGCTGCAACACGTCCTGCGGATAAGGAGCTCGGGGCCGGGTACCACATTCTCATACCATGTGCAAGCTGCAAATGAACAACTATACCTCTTTTAAATTCACTTGTGGGCCTTCTGGAAAGAGTCAAACACAGGCAACCGCATTCAAACCAGGAGAGGTGGGATGGATTTCTCCCAGTATTTCTGTAGCAAACATAAGAGTTCATTAAACAGAGAGCAGAAACAGAGTGGAGGCCAAGTACGGTTGTTGTCTGAGCGTTCACCATGCAACTCATGCTAATGGAGCTGTGCACATCAGTGCCAGTGAGCAGTGCAGCCGATAGTATTACGTAGGATTGTCTCTTAGGATGCCTTGTGAGCAGATCAAAGTTCAGAAATTCTTAGTCCCACCTTCCTTAGGTGTGAAGGAATAACACTATCCATAGCTGACATTATCTGTTATGTTACTACTTCTGTCCTTATTCAGACTAGGGCTGGCTGAGGCTCTGCTGTGATGTGTGCCATTCGATTGCTGTTAGCCCCATTCAAAGCCAGTGTTCGAACGGCAGTGATGGAGACATTACTGGAGAGCAGATACTCCAAAGAGGTCAGTGTTTAACTCCTATAGGCTCTGCCATGTCTCTGGTAGAGATTTTTGTAGCAGGCTGGAACATGTTCGCTAACACCAGGCTTGTCCAGCATGGACTCAGCCCTTTCTTTGAAGTCTGGATATTGGACACCAGCAGAGATACTTTTTGAGGATTACTGGTCTTCTGCTGGATATCATTGCTGTTGTCTTTCTGTCGCACCACAGTGGAACAGCTGTTTCCCCTTTGGGGTCTAAGTGACAGCATCTTGAGGCCTTTCCTACAGGCCACCTGACTCTTGGTCAGAAGGGCCATTACTAGACTGTGCCAGGGCAAGTAACCTTAATGCTACGATCTGCTGTCTCCCTCACCACAAGCAGCATAAGAGCTGCAGGCACTTGGGAGCAACCAGGCTTTCTACTGTGTGATCAAGTTGTTTCACCATTTCTCTTCCAGAAAATACCACACTAAAACACAGGATTCACTAAGGTGAGACACAACATGCAAGTATGCTTGTTAGTTTAATATCCTCTCACCATCATGTTTTGTCCTAACTGCCAAAATCAAGTATTTTGCACTGAGAAAGTTGTTGGCTGAAGTGATCACAGGTTTCCACAGCCACGATGCCTTTGCCCAGGGCAGGATGCTGATGTGTCAGGGTTTCTGTGTGTTGTGCAGCATGTCCCAGAGAGACTGCAGCCACATCTAATGACACCACTGAAATTTAAGAATGTAGATGTCCCATCACTAGACAGCTGAGGGCATCCAGCATCTGAAGCTGGTGCACTCCACAGGATCAGAAAAAATCAGGTGAATAGTGAGCCTGCCAACTGTGCCCTTCACCGATTCTTCAACGTTCTCATACAATTCTCCCCAATGGCCCTGAAGAAATTCACAGGAACTTGAGCAAAGCCTTTTCTCTTGCCTGGGCTGTGCTAAGCACAAGGGTGGTTCCTTCCATCTCCTCTTCTTTCCCAAGACAAACATTTCTGTGTTCTTTGCAGGCGGGTGCGGTAAAAAGCCACCTCCAGTGCTGAGCCAGCAGCACCATACGTTCTTTCCCTTATCATCACTGTTTGCCCAAGCACCTCGCCCTCCGCAGTGCTTCTCTGAGCAAAGCAAGCCGCAGGCTCTCAAGCTGCATAGAGCACAAAGGTCTTTTCCTGACCCAGGCTGGGGTCTAATTAGTGGAGTTAAGCTGCAGTGCCTGTGAGGAGAGTTAGTGAGGTTCTGTGCTAGCACAGACCTGCGGGGTTAGAGCAATGAGGAAGAAGGGATTTGAGCTTCAGAGTAGCTACATCAGCCTGAGCCCTTCCATCAGTCTGTTTTACATGCACAGCTGCATCTGGGTGCTGCGGGAGGCTCCCAAGTCAACAGTGGTGGCAGGGTATCCATAGGGGTTAGTGAACATCAGGCTGTGCCGTTTTCTTCATGGAAACTTTGCCTGGCGTATGGGAAGGAATATGCAGAGAAAGACCTGGGGGAGATCCTCAGGACTTCTGGCCACCCAGTAAAGCAGTCAGGACAATGCTCCAACAGGACTGCTGGACACCAGTGAGACCTGGACCTGGTCACTCTGGCGGGCAGGTTGAGAGGGCAGTGCACGTCCACAGCACAGTCTTAGAAAGCCAAGAGAGAAACACAGGTGTTCTGTTTATACAGGCTAATGCAAACCATGGGAACAGACTGGAATCTGACTATACAAAATCTCAAAAAATAATTGTAAATGGGAAGCCATCCTCAGTCTTTTTACTAGTGTTGGTCCCACAAGGACCTGTTCTTAGCAAAGCACTATTCCATACTGGCTTAAGCTCTTTGGTTTGTCAAAGAGAAAGGTAAAAAAAGGGATATCATCCTCATTTTAAATATCTGAGGAAAAGATTTCTCCCACCAAAGAACTCTTTACAGTATCAGAGAAAAACATAGAAGCAACAAGCCTGGGAGATCACTTCCAGTCCAAATTTATCTTGCTTAAAGGTGCACATTTTTAAATAGGGAACAGGTGAAGTGTGCAAGGGCTCAGGCTGTGCTGGCAGCCTTTGGTTTGAGCTTTGCACAGCTGTAGTTACTTGTTACTGTGGATGCCAGGACACAGGGGACAGTGCCAGGAAGATCCTGGCACAGCCGGTTTGGAGAAGGGTGCACTGGACATGTGGGAGTCTTGAAGCTCTATACCTGTCTAAGCAGTTTGTTTTCTAACCTGGTCTTTTTGCCCATGGTCTTTTTGCCCATAGAAGCATTTTAAAAGACACTTCCCCAGTGGGACACACATGCAAGTCTCCAGCACCAGGCATTTCCATTCCCCTTCATTATCATTTGTTAGCCAACTTGCAAGAGCACAATTTTTTAAATTAGCTTTGGAGACCAGCAGCCAGATTGAAATGAGTCTTTTTTTTTTTTTTAATCAGATAGTTTAAATGAGAGCTTTAAATTTTTCTAGCCTAGTAAATACTAACGTGCAAAGTCTGTACCTAATGTTACCTCATAACCAGCTCTTTGTTTCTTTTCAGCTCTGGGACTCTTCTTTAAGAGTTATTCTGTCTTGCCTGATTAGAGATGTGCACTGAGTATTTTCACAGAAGTATAATTCATCCTCCTTGGTTTTCTCCTGCAGTTTCCAAGCAAAACCAGGCTAAAGGACAGAGTGAAAAAGCAGCCCCCTGCCTGTGCTGCTCAGCATATAGCAGGAAAAGGGATTTCCATTCCTCCATCCCGTGGCAGTACGTCTTAAGAGTAAACTTATGAGCATCTACTGAGACATGTCTGTGGGCTTCATATATCCACGGTAACTCAGCTGCAGTAATTCTGACAATCAGCACGTACATTCCACCTCACTGCCTCACAAGCAATGTCTTTTACCTCCACATAGCTGCCACCTTTTGGCATTGCTGGCTGCTTCCAGGAATGTGTTTTCTGTTCTGCTCCCTCATCCCATAGCGCATTGCTCTACTGCAGCACTCTGGGATCTTTTGCAGAAAGCAACGGGATCCAGTGGCCTGGTGCAAACCAAATCATTCCCCTGATTTCTCTTGCCAGACCCTATTTATCCACCAGTATTTATGAGCTAGACCTCACTGTGTTCAAAGCGCTGTCAGCAGCTGGCAGGAAGCACTGGCGATCAGAGCAATCCTCACAGCTCAGTTTGCAGCAGGCTCTTTGGATTCCTGCCTTTAAGCCATCCAGTGACTTCACAGTGAGTGTAACGGGGCATCTGAAAAGGAAGAAGTTGAAATCCAGCAGAAGTTTCTCGCTGATCTCTTCCTGAAGCAGCAGACTGCTGGGGCTGAGCCAGCACTGCAGACCTGGAAACACCAGCAGCGTGTACATGGCACTTTCGGATGTCCAAGGCTGCTTTCCTTCCATGCGGAACGTCCTGCAGCTGCAAAGCCCCTTCCTGTGTACTGACACTCTGTGCTTATTCTGGGATGTGTCATTCTGGGATGCACCCTTGGCCTTTGCTTCCTTGCCCAGCAAGATTCTACATGCTATTTGTACAGCAGAAAGAGCTTCCCACACTGCCCTGAGCAGTTCTAGCATGACAATGAAACCTGCACGTGGATGCCTGAAAGGCAGATGGAGAGGCTGGCTGTGGATGAGAAGTAACTGCCCCTTCCACAAGGTACAATAAGCAGCTACCAAAATATTTGCTAGTACGAGGGTGGAGTCCTGCAGATGGGCTGAAGAAGGAAGCAAGCCGAGTTGGTGAATGCTTTGAGTCACCTCAACATAGAGGCATCTCTGGGATATGCAGCCACACAGAGGCACAGACAGGGATGTATTGCCCTCCTCGAGGCTAGAGACAAGTGGTGAACAATGCTGGCATGTTTGTAAGAGGTTTTAATCACAATTGCTGCACATGTTTTAATACGCACATGACACAGCGTGAGGGTTTTATTCATGCTTCATACATATATTTAACTTTACATATATTGGTGGAGAGGAGGGAAATAATGGTATTCTGGATTAATTTTAAATGTACAGATATGTTGGTTTTCATGGTGAGGCAGGGACTTGAACATCTACAAGCCTCAAAAGCATGAATGGAGGGCATACGCAAAAACGGAATGAACGCATCAGATTAATTGGTGTGGATTTAAAAATAGTAACTGTACGTAATGCTGTGCAAAGCTAAAATCTATTTTAAACTGTCTATATAGAACGGAAGCATATGTTCTCAAGGTCTCCAGTTTGACTATGTGGGTTGGTCAAAAAAGTTGTGACATGCTGAGAAAGGCATTTGTGCCTTGTTGTTTTAGCAAAAGTCACATCCAACAAAATGGATTTAAAAGAGAAGAGACTGCAAAATACTTAGAGGTCACAAGGCAATCTTTGCCCGTGCTCTACAGGAGGTGCATATGCTTTGCCAGCCTCTGAGGAACTGCATCTCTGAGCTTCTGGCTGTGTCCCTCTCTGTCATTCTTCATGAGCCTTTTCTTCAAGCCCCCTCTTTTGTCTCTCGGAGGATGCGGGCAGCTCCATGTCACATCCTCCCCTGAACATTTTTTTGCCCTTCCAATGAAGAGGAATGCTCATGGAAGCAGCTCTGTCCAAGCTTGCTGCAAAGGGTCAGGAGCTATGGGAGGGGGAAAAAAAAAAAAAAAAATAAAAAAAAAGAGAAAAAGGACAATTAGTTGTAGTCTCTGTGCTAGCAAAAGCAAACCAACACAAACCCACAATCTACCGTCAGCTTTGGGACACTCTTCCCTGGGTTCATCCTAATCTAAGGTTTAGTGGCGAAAGTATTTCCATAGGCTGCCTTGTTGCCCAGGTTCCTGAGCCTGTGGTATGGGTGAAGTAGAAGCAACTGCTCTATCAACTTTTGGAAAAGGTTAACAAACGCATGGCACCTGGCACGCTGCCAGCTTGCTGGGGGTGTGGAAGAAGAGGGGACTGCCCTGCTAGGAAGGATAAGGTCCCTCTTGTTTATGTGCTTATGAAGTCTACTGATGCGAGCGTGAGTATGGTGAGCAGCACAGAGAGGCTTGTAATATGGTGCACATCACCTGAGGTTGTCCTTGTTCTGGAGGATGTCACCCATCCGGTGTCCCTGAAACAAAGAGACTCTTCAGAAAGGCATCAGGCAAACCAGGAAACAATGCTGCATTGCTGCTAATGGGGCTGGTCCTTCAAAGCTAATGTGGAAGGGAAGGGTATTACAAGCTTGAGGTGTCCTGCCAAGACAGCTGCATTGCTGTGCCAGCTTCCTTCCAAAACACAGCACGGTCTTTGGCTTTCCTTCTCACTCCGTTTGCTGTTCTTTTTTTTCTCTCTTCTTTTTCCATTTTTAAACCTTGCAGATCAGCTTACTGTGCACTACAAAATACGTAGTTCTACAGTAACATGCAGAAAGAGGCGTACAGTCACGTGCCTTAAAATGTTTCTTTCTGCAGTATATATGTATTGTGATTTAGTATCATCTCATGCCAGTGCAGAGCTAAGAACCTACTGAATCTGTGAACCAAATATGTGATTTAAGATCTCACTCTTTTTTGTATTTGCCACAACAGCAACACTGGGCAAGTCCATGAGGTGCAAACATCCCAGCTGCAGAAAAGTAGCACACAGCAATCGGGGTCAACGGAGGGACAGGAGTGAATGTTGTGTCAGGGAGGCATGAACTGGATGTATGAGAGCTGTAGCTGTGGTTGTGAAAAATGCCTTTACAGGGAAAAAGAACGGTATGCCAACGCATGGGGGAGGGAGGAGGTAAAGTCTGTAAGGCAGAGAAAGGATAAATGAGCAAAATGCTACCTTGTCAGGCCCCTGAGCTAGGTTAAGTACTGCTGCATGGTGTTTTATATCTAACAGTACTAACTGCAGTGAGTCCAGCCTGCCCGGGTTTCTGCTTGCAACCATGTCATCCCGTCCCTGAAATTCAGCAATACTGACTCACATCGATCATCGCATCAGCTTTGAATACCCTTTCAAAGGATACTGGCTTCAAAGTCTGTGTCTTACAACCTTGGACGGCAGAGCCAAGCTCTGCTGTTCTGTGTTCTTGTCAACGTTGGTCTGCATCCATAAAATCTAGCGAGATTTCCGTCACTTGTGGGCCCAGGGCACGTCCCCTTCACTTGTTCAGACACACCGAGGGGTCACAGTGGGGCACCACATAAAATCACTCAATAGGCAGGCACATGATAGCAGCATGTGTACTCCCAGCAAGTGAGTGGCAAAGGGCAGCACTGGGCTGCAAGCCAGCGTTTAGCCAGTGAGACGATGTTTGATTGATGCGACACTGGATCAATAGCGAGCACACAAGAAAACGAGCAGGAAAGAGACGCGGGCAGTGAGTGTGGTAGGGAATGGCAGTGGGAGGACCTGGCAGGCGCACAGGAGGTGATTCAGAAGGGAGGTGCAACCCCACCTATGCTGCTGTGAGCAAACTTGCCCTGCACCTCAGAACAACCGCTTTCAAAATGGGTTTAATAACACGTCAAAATGTCAGCTGGTTCATAGCAGGGAACTGTGCTGGGGACACCAGTGACACTAAGGTGAGACAGCTCACACAGACTTGCCGAAGAATTCAAGTGTCAACAAGTTGCTGCTGTGTAGAACAGGTATTTTGATATAATGACTGAAATTGCCCTCTGTGAAGGCACAGAAAATGATGGGGGGCTGAAATCCAAAGAGATGGGAAATAAGCATAAGAAAAAACCAAGACAGTTTAAAAAAAGCCAAACTAACATAATCCTGCCTTACAGCATTGCTCCTTCCAGTTTCCTTTGCTGCTTTCTTCCTGAGTACACTGGCACTTTGCTTTTTCTGATCGTGTTGTTCACATTCATCCTTGGCCTTAAATTGGAGCCTTGTTTCTCATCAATTGTCTCATTGTGAGAAGATAATAGTGTCTTTTCTTTTAAATTTGGTCTATTTTTAGGGGTTCCATAAAATCTAAAATGCCTTATCCATACCCACATGGAGCTGTGTTTTCTATGTGTATGATGCTGCTACAGATTTCAGTGAATTGCAAAACATTTTTGTAAGGATGGGCTTGGGGACAATAAAAAACTCCTTGCATTTGGTCTAACCTTTGCTACTGAGAAGTATTCTTAATTTTCACTCTAATGCAGAATACTCAGTAATATCTGTGGGGTTTGAGAGTTGATTTTAAATTAGAAAACAACAATTAAACAAGAAGCACACAAAAAAATGTTGCAGTATATTTCTAGCAATTTTAATTTTATACAATATTTCAGTCTCAAGCTTGCATTTACTTTTCACTTTAACTTCTATTTATACTTCCATTCATATACCCAGGCTTGCTTCACCTCATATGGGAGCAACACAAAGCAGAGGAAGCCCGTGAGCCAGATAAAGTGCAATTACGATGGGTTCATTTTGTCAGAGCTATGCAAAGCATCCGGCACACAGACCAGCCTTGCCTCTACCAGCTCACTGCATCCACCCTGTGTCTCTCTGCTAACCTGCACACGTGCACAGAAATATCCCCTTTGGTGCGATAAGTAAGTTTCATGCAGTGAATAAATTTCACAAAATTATTTAGAGTGAATGGAAAATTTCCCTCATTATCTTCATAGTAGAAATCTCAACTACGGGGACTCGTATTCTTCTTTCACAGTTTTTTTGCTTCCTAGCAGTCTCTTTGGAAGCATCTAAATTGCAGAGCCATGATTTGAGCAATACAAGACTGATGTTGTGACCAGGATCTACAGCACAAAGGAAAAAAAGACAGAGCACCCAGAGGGAAGGCCGCGGTCCCCTGTCCTGCAAGAACCTCTGTTCTCCCAAAAGCAGAAAAAGGTTCAGAGACCAGCCAGAGCTCAGCATGCACTCAGGAGATCTGCTTTATTTGAAATTCTCTTCCAGCCAGGTGTGCAGCAGTGCCGTAGTATGGGGACAGAACTCTCCAAAGCCATCTCTAGTTCCACATCTGAGGCCAGCAGTCCTCCTAAAATAACATCAGCCAGGAAAGAGGCTACTTTTTCATTCGGCAGTCTTCTCTCCGACCAAATTGAAACCTCATTCTGAAAGCCACCTGCTTGCAAGCACAGAATCCAAAATGCCCACCTCTCCCCACCACCCCCCAAGCACACACACACGTGCACTTTCAGTGTTTTTTATAGCTGCCTATTTCTGTAAAGTTCAGAACCTACTGACAAGGTCATTTTAATGCAGTGTGGATTGCCCTGGCCATGTATAAGCATTTTCAGTGCTGTCAGTTTAATGTGGAAGACATCATTGCAAACAGGAATGTTAGGAAAATAATTTCTTCAGGAAAATGTTAGGAACTTTTTTTTTTTTTTTTTTTTATCATAGGCCTATGTTTGTCTGAGATGTTGTTGCATCCAGACCTAATTCCAGTGACTTAAGTGTCAGAAATTTGCTATGTGGCTCCCCTGTAACTGCTATCGTGCTCTGGGCATGACTCATAATGATGGCCCAAAACGTTCACTGTATCGCTGTAGGGTTTTGGTGGTTTTGTTTGTTTGTTTTGCTTTTTCCTCTCTCAGATCAGAAGTGCACATTACACCCATCTAGCCTGAACCCCTATAAAATGCCAAGCCAACACCTAGTAATTCCCATAGTATTAGGTTTGCTGTTTTGCCTCAGACACAGAACTGTTCAAGACTCCAGTCTTATTTTAAAGCTACAACTACTCAAAGAGTGTCAGAATGTCACCTCTAAGCAGACATGCTGCCTTTGTGTCTCCTTTTCCTAACAGGTGCATAATCTGAGAAGGCACAGCCATTCAGCCTTCCTTTGGGATATATGAAGATGTCGATAGAAAATAAAGTGCTCCTTTACCCTCCTCTACAGGGCCTGCCTACACGTCTACTCAAGCAAGCTAAGACCTTTCAAATACTTGCTCTCTGAACACAGCCTGTGAACGACCTCCTCTGCCGCCCTTGCCTTAAACACCAAAACAAGATGTAGCACACTCCCAACTTGGAGCAAATTCTGCTTCTCATCTCAGGCCGTTCCCTTCTGCTTCATTTAACCCTTCGACCCTGTGCGCGGGCCTTCTGCATGACCTGCCACCTGAACGGGACTCCCTCCTCTCCGGGATCCCTGCCTGGCCTCAGCTCCAGCCCCTTCCCCACAGCCTCCCCAGCGCCATTCTTCTGCACCCCACTGAGGAGCAACAGCAACTATTTTTAGGCCGCGCCTGTACGCTAAGCACAGAGGAATGCGGCCGAGAGCGGGGCTTGCCGGGAAGAGGAGCTGGCGGGAGGGCAGGCGCCTCCCGCAGCGCAGCCCGCGGCCCGCACGCCGCCGGAGCTCACCAGAAACCTGCCTGCAGCTCCCCAGGGCCCGGCGGGGCCGCGGGCCGCCCGAACCAAGCGGGCGGGGCCGGAGCGCCCGTCCCGGCTGCGTCTCTGCCGCAGCGCCGCGATCGCTGACCGCAGCCTTCCCTCTCCCGCCGAGCCCCAGGCCCCGCCCAACGCCGGGCACCGGCGGAGCCCCCGCCCCAAGCCCAGCGCGGCCCCCGCGGGGCGCGGGCAGGGCCCCGGCTGCAGCGCGGCGCCCGCCCCCCGCTGAGGGCAGCGCAGCCGCGGCCCCCCCCGCTCCCCGCCTTATGTAACGGGCGGGCGCCGCCATTGGCCGGGCGGCGCGCCGGCAGGGCCGGGCAGCGCGGGCGCCGGGGCGGGGCCGCGCATGCGCAGTGCCGGCGCCTCCCCGTCCTCTTCCTCCTCCTCCTCTCGGGCAGGCGGCGGCGGCTGCTGCGGGGCCGCGCGGAGCCTTCTCCACCCGCTCGCCAGGGCCGGACTCGCAGGCCGGGTGAGCGGCGGCGCCGGCCCTTCGCCCGGCGGGGCGGCCGCGCCGGCTGCGGGGCGGGTGGGGGTCGCGGAGTGGGGTAGGGGGTCGCGGGCGCGGGCCTGGCCGCGGCGCGGCGGAGCAGGCCCGCCCCGGGGGGAAGGGGGCGGCCCGGCATCGAGGCGCGCTCCGCTGCCGGCCTGCCGCGGGCCGCCTCCCCGCGGCTGGGGCTCCGCAGCTGGGGCCCGCTTCCTTCCTCAGCCCCTTCCCGTGGGGCACGTGGTGGGGCTGGCCGGGCTGCGGCCGCCCCCCGCCCCGCGGGGCTCGCCCGGCACGCCACGGCCTCCCGCTGCTCCTTCGCGCCTCGGGCCGGGCCCGGGCCGGGGGCTTCCCTCGTAGCGGTGCTGAGCGAAGGCCGAGCTTGCTGCTGCTCTGGCCCAGGCCCTTCGCCGCTTAGCCCGGGGATCCAGGGTGCCTCAAGCTGCTGTTTGTGCCTGGAAGTGACAGCGGAAGCAGCTGTCGGTGTCCAGTTTTAAGACTTGAAACTCTTCGCTCGGGCTCTGGTTACTTGGAAGGAAATGACTCTGTGAGGCATCAACATACTGCAGGCTTCAGCCTCGCTGCCCTGTAATGCACGTGCTGCTGCTATTGTGATATGGCAGCAAATTCCTCTGTGGTGTTAGGCTTCCTACGTGCTCAGGCATCGTTATTTCAAAACAGCGGGCCGGTTTGCTGGACTCTCTTGGAGGGTGTGCCTGATAAGGAAAACAACACTTAATCTGTGTTGTGCAACTGAAATGCAGATTTGGCCTTGTGGATGAATTCGTCATTATTTTCAATGAACTTTGGGGTTATTTTTGTCACTTTCTTACAATACTGGTAGACCAAATAGTCTTAATTTTCCAGTACTTGAGTATTTATTCTGTGTGTTTCAACTTTATTTGTGTAAGTTGCAGTATTTGAACTCTTGGATTCTTGGTCTCTGGCATCATATGTAGATTGATATTATTAAGCAGATGTTGTTGTTCATGCTTTCTTGTTAGTGTCTTAACTAAAACCAGCAGTTGCCAAATACATACAAGCTCAGTGTGTTGCCTGTTGCAATGTTCTACTTAACAAGCTTTCATCAAGGGCCTAAAATACAAAAATAGTACGCAGACACTTTATGAAAATAATTCTTTTTTATTACATCTGAGTATTTTCTATCGGGAGCCCCCTGACTTCTGGAGAATTACTGTACTGCTAGTAAAATAGAACTGAAATAAAACCTACAGTTCCTTCTAGTTTATGCAAAGGCAATTATGCATTTGGCAATATCTTTTCTTTCTTTCCTTTCTTTTTTTTCTTTTTTAAATGGGAATTCAGTGTTCTCGTTGAGCCACACTGTATGTAAACAGTGTGAGGCCCTGACTGGGATGTTTTGGAGTGACGGTAGCATACAGTGAAACATAGACTGGTATTTTTAGTCTTGTTAACATTCAGTGCTGTATCTTATGGAAACTGTTGAGTGCCACATATATTTCTATATGCTCATTAATAGAATTTGTGTTCTCTTGCGTTCAGTTTTGTTAGCCACATGGACTTTTAAGTTCTCCGTTAGAGAAACTGATGGAGGAAGAGGAGGGAACCCTGAAGATGTAGTGTAATGCTGCTGCGATGGGTTACATGGTGGTATTACAGACCTTGAAAGAACTGGACTGTGGCCCGAGGGGTGCCTTTCAATCTGAAGGAGCTGTTCTGGGTCTCAGGACTGTCTTTTTGCTCAGTGTTAAGCACTGTGAGGCTACATGTCCAGAAATTCTGGCAGTATTAGTGAATTTCCAGATGATGTTGGTGTTTTGTAGAAACTTCATTTTCATAGTGGTTCTAAGGGCTTTTCATGCGTATTTACTGGAGGTCAGTCCTTGTTTGGGTAGGCCCTTCTCCCTCTTGCAGTGGAAGGCTATCTGTCCTTGTGGGAAGGACTGCATGACAGACCTGTTGTGTGTGTCTCATGAGTACCAAACTTATAGCAAATGCCCAGGTTGTATAGAGGGGCAGTGACCAACCAGCCAGCCTCCTGGGAATGTTAGACTTTACCAGTTGTCCTGAAAACAATGGACTTCACTAGCTGTCCTGTGCTCGTGTAGTAAGCCTTGTGCTTCTGTGAGAGCTGCACAACTGGATTGTGCGTGGGCCATGAGGGATTGTGAGAAAGATAATAGCCGAAAGTGGGCTGCTGGGTTATATAACCACACTCTGAAGCCTGCTGTGTTGGTGTGCCCAAATCCTGCCTGGCGTCTGCTCTGGGGGTGGGGTGAAGCTGAATTTGGTGTCCTAGTGGGCTGCGTGCAGGTGGAGCGTTGCTGTTGTAAAATACGCTGGTTTGCTGCTCCCTGAAATGAGATTTTTGTATCTCATTTCGTCTTGCGGTGGACCTTCTATAGCAGCAGTTGGCAGCAGTGTTTGCTTCCTTTACGTTCCTATGTTATATAGAGTAATGGCTTCTGATGGGGGCAGTCTTACTTCTTTATAAGAAGTATCTGTGCATGTAACATCAGCTGAAAATCAAAAAGAATGGCCACCTGTAAAAATAGCCGTGAATAAAGAGGGGTGACCTATTGTTCTTGACATCCCCAACTGCAAAGCAGCTCACAAGCGCGTACACCAAAAGGCAGCAATACAGCTTGGGTAATACTTTGATTTGCCGTTCTTGGAACCTGTTTCAAGTTCCAGAAATAAAGGTTGAGTCTTAAGCTTCAAAAAACCAAACCAAAAGCAAACCAACAACAACCAACCTAAATTTTACTGTACCTGGGGAAGTAGACAATAAGTTTCTATTAACGGTAAAGGAAACTTTAATTATTCTGACTATTGAAAACATTTCACGAAAGTAGACCTTGAAGCTTTGTAGAGGAAGAAACCTTAGAATTCTGGTGCGTATTTCAAGAACGAGACTAAAACTAGAGGTTCTTTACATAGTAAAGGGCTTGAACAGCATATGTCTGTTGTATGAGAGTTATGGGAGTTGTAGACCTTATGGACAGAGCGCATGACTGCATTATGCTCATGGTTATGGCTTCTGAGTCAGCTAGCAGCAGTAGCTTTTCACATTTGTAGACTAAATGTCTTCTTTTTGTTCATAGATATGGCTCGTGGACAGCAGAAGATTCAGTCGCAGCAGAAAAATGCCAAAAAGCAAGCTGAGCAAAAAAAGAAACAAGGACATGATCAGAAGGCTGCAGCCAAGGCTGCCTTGATATATACCTGCACTGTCTGTAGGGTAAGAGGAACTGAAGACAAAATATTGTAGGCAGGTCTGTCTTCCAGGCTAGAGCAGAATTTTTAGAAGATTATGTAGTGGAAACTAACATACTTCTGAAGTGTCTGTCTGGCTTGTTGCTCTAAGTATTTGCATCTGTTATGTGACTTGCTTACGGGTTACTCAGCTGAGCTGATAATTGAGATACGAGAAAATCTTGAGAGGTCGTGTACAGATCCATTCTTAGTAGTTGTCTTGCCTTTCGAATTGCAGGGGTCTGTGTGTGCTCTTAGTGTGGTGTACAAAATGTAAAAAGTGTGAGATCACTTCGTGTTTAATCTCCAAATGGAAACAACTTTTCTTTGTGATGGAATTGGCACATCTTAGAATCACTGGTTATCAGTGTTAATGGAGAGAGGAAAAGTGGTGGTGCCAAAAGCTTTAGTGTAAGTTTGATGCACAGTAACTTTTACTACCATAAATTTCTTGACACGAGAACAGAAATGTGAGCGCTAATCAGATTATACTTTCCTTCTGGCTGGTTTTACTGAATGTGCTCGGTTTGGAGCTGAAGGATAAACTTGCCGTTTTCACTTGAATGGGCAGACCCAGAATAGATTTGTCACTTTGAATGTCTTAAATAAGATTCCAAATTAAGGGCTGCTCACTTAAGTACTTGTAACCAGCTCCTCTTCTTGTGAAATCAGGCTGTAGAGCAATCACTTTGGGCAGTCGATGCCTGCAACTGTGTAGTAGCAATGGTCTGAGATAGCTTGTGCCAAGTAGAGAATCAGTCTGTGCCATGTAACTCTTTGGCCTGCTGATAAACAAAAGAAATAGCTTGCATAAAGATTTGGTTCTGAAAAGCATAAACATTTATCTTTTTGGTGCTGAAAAATAAAATGATAAGGAGGTAGGTTTTCCACCACACCAGCATGTGAGGTGTAATTCTGCAGGGAGATTTCTAGCAAGAAACTGGTGAACTTGCTGAAACAGTGTGATACTAGTGCTTAAAAGCACCTCTCTGAAAATCTGAGGTTAAATACTCCTTCTTAATCTGCAGCTGAATTAATGGTGCTTCTGTCACTAGAGCAGTGTCACTGAGGAGACAATTTGCTTCAGGAAGAAGAAAACAGAACAGAGGGGAACAGGTTTTGCAGTGGTATTTAACTCTTGTACTGTGCGTAAAGTTAAATGTCTCTCTTTAATCAGACACAAATGCCGGATCCCAAGACCTTCAAACAGCACTTTGAAAGCAAGCATCCTAAGACTCCACTTCCTCCAGAATTGGCTGATGTTCAGGCGTAAAGTTGTCTACAGGTCATTACCTTAATTTTTAAATGATTGAGAAACGTGTGTTCTGAATTAGGTTTTTTACCACCAGCAACTGGGACTTAAAACTTGCCTTATTTCCTTTAATACAAAAACTAACGATAGGTTAAAGTTATACCTCTGAACACAGAAGCAGCAAGGTAATACTTACATAGGTGAAATGGCTGTGGCCTTTCACTGTGCATGGGGGCTGTGTTAAAAGGGATTAATGTTATTTCAGATGGCCATCCTTAGAG
Organism: Leptosomus discolor; assembly: GCF_034619465.1. Taxonomy (NCBI): domain Eukaryota; kingdom Metazoa; phylum Chordata; class Aves; order Leptosomiformes; family Leptosomidae; genus Leptosomus; species Leptosomus discolor. Next base: position 59,380,787 of record NC_141395.1, on the reverse strand, counting down.
TTGTAGGAATGCTTCGTTATTTACTTCTTGCTTTGAAATGTTAGTTTTGCTTCGTACAAAATACATAAACAAATACAGTCTGTCTGTTGCTACGAAACATGTCATGAAAATAGTTTTTCAGTATATTTCCAACAATTGAGCTTTATTGTTCTTGAAGCTATGCAAACGAACGCAGATTTTTCTGCATTCAAATCTGAAACTTAGCCTCTGTCTTAACTATAGTAGAGATTTCCCAATAGTTGGTTGTTAGGCAGTAACTTAAAGTAGTTATAATAAAAGGCTGAAATGAGGTAAAAAGCAATATTTTTGTGGTATTTTGTTGACGCAAAGGTAAACAGCATTGTGTAATGGTTCAGCTTAACTGAGTTATTCTTGTTTTTTATAGGTGAAATCATGGCACCTATTGACTCTTCTACTGTCAGACCTTACATAACAAACCTGCAGCTGCTTTTCTAAAACTGTTGATCAGCAAAAATGAAGGGGCTACAGAAACATTCATATTTTTATGCTGTTCCCTCTTGGGCTTCATGCAAAGACAATTCTGTGTAAATGTACAGTTGTGCCCTATTTGGAAATCCTGAAAAATCAGTCCATACTTGTTATAAAAAATTTTTTACAATTGTAATTATATTGATGTTCATATTGTGTAAAATAACTCATTTAATAAAGTAGTACTTTGATTTTACAATATCACAGATCAAATCCTTGTAGAAGTTCTGTTTCAACTTTCTGCATTATCTGCCTTATAAAATAATAAAAAAGACAAAGTGGAATTTTCCCCATCCTGCCAAAACACGAGCAGTATCATTCCACTGAAAGTAATGTACATTACAGTAAATTAATCTTAAGTGAAAAGGGAAGTGGCTCAGATTGACTGTTCGGTGTGCTGCCTGCTTGAGCCCCGTGGTCGAGTCCTTGGCTCGAGGCTCAGCAGACTCCCTTGAAGCTGCATGAGAATCGTGAGACTCCCTTCTACGTTTTTGTCCTGTGTGCTGGAGTCTCGTACTGCAAGGCATTTCGAGAGGGATCCTGTGCTGTGAGGGTCATGTTCCTTGGAGTGCTGCACTGGAGAGGCTCTGGTTATGCTTGTTATCTTTCGTATCTGTTAGCTGGCTGAGGAGGCTGAGGGGTGGCAGGATTCAATGCTGCTGGGTATGCTGGCTTGAAAAATGCTCGCAAATATTAGTTAAAGGAACTCTGCTCTTTGTTGAAAAATTTGAAAAGATTTTTAATGATATTTTGAGCAGTCAAGCACATGCGTTCCCCCTCAAATGCGTCTGGTTATTTCAGTAGCAACTCTTCAAGAAATATGCAAAATAGCCAGCCATTAATAACCTTTCTTCACAACCAGCTTAAAATAAGCCTCTTGGAAAAGAGCCAAAGTAACTAAAATAATACGGCTACTTTAAGAAATTGGATGTGATTAAAGTTGCATTGACAAGAAAAAGCTGGATAATAACTCTCTGGCCAAGAACTTTGGGCAGCTAAACATAATTACCCTTACAGTGTTTTGGGCTCAGTTCTAATCCCAGATGTACAGCACAGAAGTAGTGGAGAAACACCTGACTTGTGCTAGAAGTTCTGCTATACAAAATCCCATCTTTGGCATTTGGAGGGGGGGCTTATTTAAGAGCTTTAGTTTTGACCTTGCAGTAAGAAGCAATACTAGAATTGCTGTGATTTACTGAGGTTACAGTGAATCTAAAAATTTGGGCAGCCCAAGTAACCCTTGCTCCGCAGCAGGGCTGTACATCTGACCTTCAAATGGCTTCCTAAAATCTAGGACCATAGTCTCAAAGACTCATTCACTTAAAAGAATGCACTTGGTATTTTATTATATAAAGTCAAAGCTTTTGTCTTTGTCCACTCATTTGCTCTTTATTGAACTACTTCTGTGAGACTAGCTTCCTGTCCTCTTTGCTGTGACAGTATCTCTGTAAATAATTGGGCATCAAGTTTCTCTGTATTATAGTCACTCCAGGATAACCTGTATACCACTTAACTTTTATAGGTGATATTGTTCTCCTCAGAGTAATCCACTACTGCACTTGTACACCTGACATCAGAATGTAACGCTTCATTTGTTTTTCTTTAATGTTATCAATACATAGATCCTGACAAACTGGTTCCCACAAGGCAAGAAAGCTGCTCTTGACCTTCGTGCTGTATGGGGGAGAGGTACTTCAATGTTCTGATGCTGTAGCTTGTCTGAAAATACGCGGAGTGCAAATGGATAAAGATGTTTCTTGCACTGATTGGTATTTGCTAATCTGGTTTTACTTTGGAAAATGTTCTGGGATGTATCCCTATAGCTTGGTCCTGAGGTGAAGTATATGTTCTATTCCTTCAATTCAGATTGTGTAGCATTAAATAAAAAGACTTTGTTTCATAAACAATCTCTTTTAATGAGCCCTGAAGAGCTGGAAAGCTGCATCACTAGTGGGATGGTTAACTTCAGTTAGAATTGCATTTCCGAAACTTTATGATGCTCACGTTGAAAATACCTGCTGAAATGATGCTTTTTTTTTTTTATGTATCAGAAGGCAAGGGTGATCCTTGGTTCAATAAGATCCCTAGCTGCAGTAGCTGCCATCTCAATTACAGAAATAAATGAAAGCTGTGACTGAAGTGTTACAAAGGCTTTATAAGTATAGGGGGAATGCTGTACTAAATGCGGGAATCGTCCTCATTTAGAATGTCTGCAATGCTCCTTGTACCTAAAAGGCCGGAGGAAGGACTAGTCCTCCATCATCTCTTCCTGATCTGAAGTATGGCGCCCTGTTACCTGGCCAAAGACACAGTTGTGCATTGTAATGTGTCTGATTAAAGAGAATTAAAAAACTGAAATGTAAAATGTCATATTTCCTGCCTGCTTTTGAAGACAAGTATTACTGCACTTATAAACTTACTTCCTGACTGTGAACAGTCCTGGAACTTGAAGCTGTCTAGCTTTACAAGAAAGAAAAATAGGCATGGGAAGTTTCCCATGTGCCCTGGAGAAAGATACATCTTTGTGCAGGGACAGCATTTAGGTAAAGGGTTCTTACATTGTCAGCATGGGCATCAGCTCTCACTGATTTTAAGAGCAAATTTAAGAAGTGATTTTGGATTTTCAGAAGCCCACATCTCTTCTGGAAATCTTTTTAAGTGACACCTGAAATTGCATTTTAAGCAGAGCTTAAAATGTTCTGAGAAAAATCCCACTTTAGATCCCAGCGTACAAGATGACGAGGCCATCTTGGGGACTACTGGGCAATCAAGAACAGTTTTGCAATTTGTGTTACTCGGACTTACTTAGGCTACTTTCTGCACCTCTACCTATCTGTAAGGGTTTCTGCTTTCTTGCTATCAAAAAGCTGTGTGAAAAATCTGAAATAGAAGTTGAAGACAGTTGCTGTGTAGCCTTAAGGAAATAGTTGGCTTTATGCAGTGCTCTTGAAGTGTCCCTGGAGACGATCCCTTTTGATTATTTGCTGTTGAGCTGAAAACACTTCAGCTCAAGTAAAGCTAATGACCACAGGCTGTTCGCAAACCACATAGCAATGAAGGAATTTGTAGCATTTCTGTAAACTGTGTTGAACTGTTTTCCCATCTGGATAAGAAGAGCTAATAGATGGAATTTATTTTGTCATCAAACACTGACAGGCTTGAGGTCTGTTTTGTTTCCCATTTTCACGGAAACAAGTTGGGAAGTACTGTCTTTACTAGAAGTGTGGTCTTCCCAAGGTCTGGCCAGTAAACTCAGGTAGTCCAACGGAATCTGCAAACAAAGTAAAGGTCAGCTTGTGTTCCTGTCTGCTCAGCCCCGTTCTGCTGTGTGTAATCTGGGGACCTTTGATTTGCCTGTTGAGAACCTTACAGGTTTCGCAGTGGACTTTGAGTTCTGCCCCAAAACTCGGCTTTGGACTGGTGTTCAGTGTGCGATTTCTGTAGCATCATCAGTGATGGTGCTCTAGGGAAAGTTCTGTCTGTGGAATTTTACTGTCCATTTTGAAAATTATTTGGAATTTTTTTAATGCATTGTCTACTGTGTTACGGTTATTATATAGATAAGGCATAATAGAGACACACTGAGGGAGTTGTGTTATCTTGGTAGTTTTCAAAAAAAGGTGGAATAGGTCAGGTGTATGTTTTACAATTCTCTTATATGGCTTTTAGCATTGGGGTTTCTGGGAAAGGAGGAATCTAGTTGTCCCAACACTTAGTGACAAGAATCTGTTCAAGCAATGTCAGCTTTTTCAGAAAATATGGCACAGCTTTCCTCTGAAAAATACTGTCCATTAAATATATAAAATTAAGGTCCATACAGCACTTTGATGGCATGGCAAACATATTTGTGTGCTCCCTGTTTGTAGCTGTTGGAAAATCACAAACAGTGTGAAAAACATTACTAAGTGCTGGAGATCTTACAGAGGAGTAAGGACTAAGAGAAGTCTCAAAAAGTCCATCTCCTTGCTCTGAGATTGGATCAAATCTGACAAGGCTGTACTAGCAACTGTTTCTCTGATGCTTAAAAGCTTCCAACGAAAGGGATCCTGTGAGCTTGTAAGCAGCATGTACCACTGTTGAATCGCACAACTGGAGAGACGTCACAGCAAGAGTTTATCCCTGTGAGTTAAGTCAATTACTTATTGCTCTGACTGGCAGTAGATGCGATGAATACTGTCCTCCTTTGAACATTGCTGGCGTGTTCTCCTAGTCTTCTCTTAAGTAAACCCAGTTATTTGAATCACTCTCGTGTGTCACATCCTAAGTCTAGCAATGGTCGGTGCTCTTCTCTGGATCCTCTCCAGTTTGAATGTACTCTTAAATCGTGTGGTCCAAAATGTGACCCAGAGTGCTGGCTGAGGCTAGTGCAGGGTAGCTGGAACAATAATTTCTGGCACTTGCATACATTAGTGCTGCTAACACACGCTGGAATTACATTTGCCTTTTTGCAACAGCATCACATTGACTCACATTGAGTTCCTGCTCTGCAAACATCCCAGATCGATTTCAGTACCACTAATCATCTCCGTTTTGTCCCTATGTATTTAGTGGCTGCATACGTGTCTTTAATGGGTCTCTGACCAAATTTATCAAGATACCAGCATTCTAAACCTGTCTCCTATGCTGTGTACAGTTCATCCAGGTGTTGTATCATGGGGAAGTCTTGCAGATGTCCTCTTTGACTCTATAGTCCAAGTTGTTCATGAACACACTGAATAGGATAGATCCCAGGCAAAGCCTTGCAGGACCCTGTTTGAGTGTCTTCCCAGGTTCCCGGTAAGCCTTTTGTACTTGCTTTTTGAGGACATTTTGTACTGCTGAGATTCTCCTTATGGTTGATATGGATTGGAGCCCTATATTTCACCTGTGACAACATCAAAGGCCTTTACAGCAACAGGGAGATTTGGGATCTTGCGCACCTGTGGCCACCAGGCCAGTTTTCATGAAGAAGGAAACGGATGGTAGTGGGGTACGGCATGCTTTGTTCCTGACAAATCCATGTTGGCTGGCTGTTGCTGGGTACTTTTTTTACTTACAAATAGGATTTTATAAAAATTATTCTAGCGTTTTTCCAGGTTTAGTTGACTGAGTCCCCTTCTTTTTCAGTTCCTTGTGCTTGTCCCCCTGCTCTCTTGGACCCTTTTCTGTGCTCTGAGTTCTCAAAGAGCAACACTCATGGCCCACGCTGAGGTGGCTGGTTGCTGGAGCACCCTAGGATAAGAGTAATCAGCTGTTGCCAACTTGAACACCATCCAAGTCCTCTGAACTCTTCAACTTACTCTTGACTTGACATGCTTTGTTCAGTTAACTTCCAACAGAAGTAAAAAGTGCTGTTTATTACTTATTTGTAAATGTGATCTTTCGTTTTCTTTCCTGCCACATCAAGTAATGTACCTATACTTTGTCTTTCCCATGATATTTACACACTATGCGTCTTGTCTTTTAGAACCTCAGCTGTTTTTCTGACTCTACTAATGAAGGTGTTACTTTGTTGACTCTGAGCCATCTAAAACCCAGCCACCTGTCTGTCCCAGGATGCACTCTTACATGTACAACACACTGCACAGCCACTAAGGCCAACTCTTTGAAAATCCTTTTTAGGTTTTTGTTGGGGTTTTTCTTGCACAGTTTGCCCACAGTGAAGCTGTCAGAAGCTATATATACTCCATCCAGATCAGTTCATGGTCCCAAACTGCTAAGTATTTGCTTACCCACACGTTGGCAGTGAGAAAGATGCTATGGACCGGGCTGGCCTGATCAGTCTCCTGAATGTGCAGTAGCTGTTATAAAAACTATATAGTGCCAGTTAGAGTGAATGCTTGAGTGACTTTTCACCAGACATCATTCTGACCATTTCTTCCTCTGGTTTTCAAGACTGTCCCTAAACTTTAATCGCTGCTGTCTGTTCTTTCCATATGGATGCTGATGCCATCCAACCCCTCACAAGAGTATATCGTGTCTGTCTTCTTTACCTTTTGTTTACTGATAGTAGCATAGTGCCCAAACCGCCTTTGTGTCTTACACGGTACTTTGCAAAATGAAAATATGCCTAGAAAATAAATGCATGTTAATTGCACAGCATACTCTCAGGTCAACAGGATGGGCCTTAATTTTTAGCTTCTTATTCCTGATGTGCCTTCAAGTTCAGTAGCCGTTACCTGCTGGTAGTTTTAACTCTCTTTTGATATACATGTTTTCTTTAGCTGTAAATGGACACTGCAATTTTTGCAATAAAATGGTTGCTTTATTTTGAATTATTTGTGGATCTTTTGAAGGGTGAAAACTGCGTATTTATTTCCAACCAAAAGAATAACTGAAGAATGATGTCTTCTGGGAAAAAAAAAAAAGTCTAAAATGTTTGTATATGTCCTGCTGGTATTCAGAACTGTAATTATGGTCATTACTCAATTTCTGTTACAGTAATGCTTAATGCAGTGGCACTTTCTGTTGTTGAAGGAGATACAATTCAGGTTTCATATCACAGCAGGCTGTGTGCAGCATGGGAACTGACCAGAATAGTGTCTGTGCAACGGAGCTCCTTTTTCTCTCTGCACAGAAACAGAGGGGAAAATAATTTACATTTGTGACTATATTTCACTTGCTGTATTTTGTACTTGGAAAGTAAATTTGCATTGTTTGTGATTTTAGAAAAAATTGCTTAGCCCTTAGATAAATTTTCTAAAAGGCACCTACTGCTGCTGTTAGCTCTTGCCAGATCAATGCTAGAAGAGAATATTTTTCTTGATGAAGTCTAAGAAATACTGTTCATTAAGGACCATGCTAAGAAAGGTTAAGAAATAGTACACAGCTGCTATTTGCTGCTGCAGTAAATCATTCAAAGAATTTGCTATTATGCATCTGAAAGCGTGAGCTGTTACACAGCTGAAAGAATGTGACACTGGATCATAACTGCCACTAGCAAATGAGGACAACTTTTCAGTTTCTGGGCTGCTTTCTAAATGGACAAAGCATGCCTGTGTTTTTCTCAAATAACAATGGAATTCTGCATCACTGAAGTCAGGAGGAACTTGGTTTTGTCATGTGCTAAATGTTCACGTGCATGTGCAGAAAGCTGCTAGCTTGAACACCTTTGGGAAAAATCTATAAATCACGCACGTTACTAAAATCAATTTAACTGACCTCTGTCAATCAGAAGACAATTTCTGCATGTCTAGGAGATGTGTAGTCTGTCCTAGAACACACATACAGTGCTGTACCAAGACAGACTTCACAATCTAGTTGATAAAGTTATAAGATGGTTTTGGACTGCAGTCACTGTCAATCCTCAAAATTCCTCCTGCTATTTTTTCATAAGCCTTTTAATTGGAAACACTGCATGGACAATATGACCCTGTGGACCTCACAGATGCTAGTGCACCATGGACAGAGATTTGGAAACCACTGCTTTAGACACTTCTGAATTGTCTCTTGCTTGCTCTGTGGCTTCAGGCATTTTGTTAGCACCGAAACATCTGTGTTGCTTCCCCATTCCCCACTTGGGGTAGGTGAATGGGAACAAGCGCAATCATGTGACAATAAAATTGTCCAGTGTAAAACTACTGACTGCTAATACTGCCTTGATTGCACTGACTATTTTTAGTCAGTGGTGGCCGGACTTCACCTTTCACTCCTGTGAAGGGATAGATGCAACCTGGCATCTGCAGAGGTGCTTTCTGGGGCTGCTACTCCTGAATGCCAGCCTGGCTTCCTCTTGAAATGAGGCTCATGGAGCCACGTGAGCAGTGTAACTAGTCCTATCTACCCTAGGCCTGAACCACTCAAACCCATGGCTGAGAACAGCCCTGTTGTTCCCATTTGTGAAAATAGGCAGCTGGGTAGAGGAAAGGCTCTCTGTTAGAGGCAATGTGTTAGAGCTGCAAAATAACCTCCTGCAATGCTGGACACCAGAGAAACGCTTGAGAAATGCCCAAACCACAAGACAAATTTCCATTGGTACTTGTATTTCTTTAGTCAGGAAGGGGAATTCATGCTGAAACACCTGATACCAAGTGCCTGCACCAAACTTGCTCAGTGTCACAGCTTTGACCGTGGCTCTGTGGGCAGCAAAGCCGTTTTTAGCTCTCGCTGCCTGCGGCGAGGTGGTCCTTCTTCTGCCTCCCTCTTCCTTTCCCTGCTCTCAACTGCAAACCCCAGCATCACCCACATCGGGGGCTTATTGGGCACTTTCATGAGCTAAGTCAACCCAGCAGCCCGACAGAAAACAATCCCTTTGACTTCTTCTGGGCAAGTGAGCAAAGCCAGCCCCTGGAAGAGTGACAAACTGGGGTGCCTGTGTGGGGGAGCTGGTGGCAGGGAGCAGGGAAGTGGCAGGGAGTCTGTATTTCTGTATGAGATCAGCAAAGACAAACAGCTTTCCCTTGATAGCTGCCCTGCGTGAGGAAAGGAGGAGAGGGAGAGGTGGGAACCCAGTTAGAAACTGTAGGAACAGCTCATTGAGCGTTTGCTTACATGACTTCAGGCTGGCTTAGAATTGATTGATTGCTAATGATAGTCAAGGTCCATTTAAAGGCAATGAACTAACAATGTCTTGAAGAGATTGGGCTTTATATGGCACCCGTGACAGACATTTTGCAAGTACCGACACATCTTCCCTCTAACTAATATGGTAATGAATATGCTATGTGCTTGGGTGATGTTTTTTTTTCCTGTTCCATCCCTCCTTGTTGTGGGTATGTCTATACCAGACCTCCACATGCTGCATTCATCCTTACCCAGATACTCATCTCTCCAAGTAGTCTTGAACAGGCTTGTATATAAATGGTGTCTCAGGAAGGGAAAAAGTGAATGGAAATTTAAACAAAGCTGATGCTAAGACTTTGTTGTCAGCAGGGAAGTTTATGAGCTGCTTTTGACCAGAATTTGGCAGGGAGAGAAAGGAAGTCCTTCCATTTTCAGGGAGCTTCATGGGAGGAAGCGAACAGGAAAGCTCATGAAGCAGTCACTGTTCAAGAGGAGACTAGAACAGAGGAAGGGGAACATTGAAAAGTATCACCAAAAAACCAAAGGTCAGCCATGAACTCAACAGCCAAAAAGAGTGCTGCTTCCCAGTATCTTTTTTGCAAATGGCTCTGACACTCGGGCAGGTATAAGCTCTACCAAGAGCTCATTGGCTTAGTTGCTAAAACTGATTATGAGAAAGTATTGAAATGTTATTCGTGCTGAAGGCTGGTTGTCCAGCTTCTTAAAACTAAAGCTGTTACTGTCCCCCTGGAGAGTGGATGGAAGAGGATTATAATGAAACAGATGGTGTAGAATTTAACTTAAAATCAAGATTCTTTACTAACAAAACTAGTCTGTCTCAAGCCATGCTTCTGGCAAATTGGTATGCAGAGACATTAAACAAATCATTCCAATGGTTACCCTTGGATGAGTTTCTTAGTTACCAGATTTCAGAGTGCTAGACACGTCACTTATTTTTGAGATAGGCATCTCTTAGTTTTCCTAGGCTATAGTAAACCACACCTGTTTTAAGAGGTAGATCCCAATCTGTGGATTCATGTGTAGAAACAGCCCTTCTTTTAATTTAGGAAGGTATATAAAAAATAGCATTATTATTTACATTCTTTTTGTCTTCCAATGGCTACCATTTTCTAGTCTTTCCATTCTTATAGTAGACTTTTCCTCATCCCCATTTCCACCCAGCTTTCTAGGAAAGCTAAGTCTTTCCTCTTCAAAAAATGACTCAGCTACCATTTTGACTCCAAATAACTCCTCATTCTGCCTCTTTAATGTGGGATAGATCTCAGCCCCTCTCTCTGACATTTCCACGTGAATGTCTAACCAAAAGCTGTAGCTCTGTACCACTGAAAGAAAACTCTTAACCTTTTGCCCACAGCTCTTCACCCCTTACTCCTTTCGCCATTGCTACCACTATCTTGTCCCTTTGAGCTGTACGTGAGCCCTTGGCTTGGTTTGAGTCGTCATCTAGATCCCTTTGTACAAGTTGAGAGTCTTGCTGACTCTTCTGCCTTCCTTAGTCAATGCTTTTTTCCAGGTCATTGACATCTCCTCTGTGCAACATCCCTTCCTCTAATGTACAGCCTTCACATATGCTGCCTGGCCCTGCTCATTGCTTAGAGACTGGCTGTCCGGAGAGCTGCCCAAAAGATCACTGTCCTCATCGGTTGCTTTCCCGTATTCACCTCCTCTTTGTACCAATCTCACTCTCTCTAGACCTCACTGCCTTCCTTCGAAACCCTGCTTGACCAGGATACATTCCAGAAGTTGGTAGCAGCTGCCAGGCTGCTCGTGCTGTCCTCCCCATCTCCATCCTCACTATTTCCTAGCACCTCCCTATCTGCCCATAGTCCATTGCTGCCTTTGCAGCATCCACCCATGGGATGTCAAACAGCACCTGGCACAACTGGCTCTGGCTCCACAGCCAGGGCTCTTTGGCACTTCCCAAATGCACACTGGTCACAGCCGCTCTGTCCTTTTTCTCAGATCACATTGACAAGTCTTTCCCCTGCGGAACAGGTGTCTTGCTTTGACAGAAGTTGTCATAGCTCCTAGATGCTGAAAAAACTCTGCCTCTGTTTTTTTCACTGGATAAACAGTTCATGGGCAGCTGAGGGGCTGTCTTGCTCGTTCTTTGCCAACTTAATTGTTTACTCCACAAGGTCTGTCTTTGCATTTCAGAGTATCTATTTGCTAATTAGGATTTACTGCCTTGGCCCTTAGCATCCAAATTCATCCAAAGGCATCTTTTCAAGACCACGTTTCCCTCTGCCATGCTGCCTCCTCCTTTTCTGCCCTCTGTCACACATGTGACCTTATTTAGTGACAGAGAACTGGCAAGTCAGAGACAAAGGGCAAGGCTTGGAGACCAAACAGGGCAGAGTGCAAGACTGCACATCCACAGTCCTCCTCACCAGATGCCCTCTGCTCTCTACTTGCCATGTGATGAACACAGTGGTGGCCAGGTGGGGTTTTTACTGCACCATGGATGTTCAGCTGGTAAAGAGTTCCTCCAGAGAGGAGGGCTTGGGAGCAGCCCTGACCCACACTCCCCGGCCTTAAAACCACCATGGTACTGAGCAGCCCTCTTTCTGAAGTGACTAGACAGCTCCTTTAAAACCTTGGGTGTATTTCGCCGCTATGTGTTTAACATAATTAGTTCCCAGGTCAAGGCTTACGTTTCCATGTTTTACCCCCGGTGAACCCTGAACTGCCAACACCGTGCAGATCAGCTTTGCTGAACTTCCAGCACCTCCTGCCCAACCTGTTTGCTTCTCCCTCTTTCTCGTGCTTCATCATCTCATTTATTTTTCATTTAGTGTCCTGTCTGGAAAGACAGGTCTTGTGTGAGAAGAAATTAATCCCTAGCCCATGTACCCTTCTCCTCAGCACAGTGTAGCCAGCAGTGTAAAATCCATGTGAGAGATCCCGCCTACACAGCTCAACAAATCAGAGGAGCAGGACTTGATGGGTCCAGCCATTACATTTTGGCCATCAGGGAAAGAAGCTGGTCTTTGTTTTGCAGCCATTACCTTTATCTTTAATGGCATAACTCAGCCACCTCTCGGGATCATTTAATGTGCCTTAGTCCTCTATAACTGTCATCCAAAGTGTTGTTTGCATGTATGTCCTGCTGTATCCTATATTTCCTAAAGCACAGTGTTACTTTTTGGGCGTGGACAGCCATGTCCTGGACTTGCTCAACTTGACTGTGTCTCTGCATAAATACAATTTATGTACGTCTTCATATGGGGCCGTGAATTGTCAAAAACATACCAAGGTGCTGATTCAACTTCAGTTGGTGTAGGGTTAGCCCAAAATTTTGAACTTCCTTTGCAGGTGGCATCTCTTCCTGCACATACGTTTTCCCTTAAAAAAAAAATTCCAAGCTGTTTATAATCACAATTTATAAAGCTGTATTTTCAGTCGTAATCTCTTGCCATTTCAGATAGAGCTACTCACTCCTTCAAGCAGCTACCAGGGTATTCCCCTTCCATGCTGATTTAAATTAGCATTAAACAATAACCCCTTCAGTAATTAAAACACCCGCAAAAAAATCAGAACAAAAAGCTTCCCATTTAACTCTGTTAAACCAATTCTTCGGAGTGACACGATTAAAATCTTTGGGCCAAATCCTCCTTGTCCTCTTCATGTAAGCGGTGCTTTTGAGAGCAAAGGGATGAGTGAGAACAGCATTTAGTCTGTACATTAATAATGTATATCCTTTGACTGACAGGGAATGGGCTGGCAGAACAAATGAAAGCACCCTGGGGTAAGAGGAAGAAAGCCTCAGCTTGCTGCTACAAGCTGCACAGGCATAAAAGTACATTTTGTTCCACTATTAAATAAGGAGATTTGGGATATAATACTGTCTCCTTCTGCAGCCCTTCCATTTTCTGCTCATGGCAAAGAGGATAAAACTGTCCACAGCTGTAATTGTTCCATCCAGCGCTCACATGCCTGGGAGAATTAATCATGATCTGCAAAATCTACTTGTCTTAGCTGCAAAGCAGCACGCTTTTGTACAGTAAACATCTACTGACCTTTGAGTCCAAGTACACCAAAGATTCTGTCCTCCCTCTGTGTCCCGACACTGCGCCCCACAAAACTGCTGGCTTCATGGCCGGGATAGCTCGTGGTGGACATCCAGAGGCTCATTATTTCACCTAGCTTTTTCCTGATTGGAAAGGCATTGCTGTCTTTCTTTTAATTAAGCCATTTTGGAATGGGTCCATGGAGACAAGAGTCGCAATCCTACGTGAGCAGCCCCAAACCCCGCGGCTGCGGCATGGGCACTGGGTGGGTGCCTCTGGTCAGTGGTGCAGGGCTGCCATTGCCCATGAGCAGACAGAGTCAGCATCCAGCCTTCATGGTTTCATCTCTGCGTTATGTCTTGGGGGGGTTTAGTGTTCGTTTGAGTTGGATTTACTGCTTTCCTTCATTTGTGGGTTGTTTATTTTTCTTGCAAGAGGAATTCTAGACAGACATTATCTAGTGAATTCAATAATATGAGGGAAACAAAGCAAATTCCAGGAACAAATTACCTCAAATTTTGCACAGTATAATAATGCTGCATTTCTACCATCCTTCCAGCAGTTCGATGGTGGTTCTTACAGTTAAAATGAATACATAATGTTTCTGTCTAGCTTCTGCCAAGCAACTCTTCCCTAGTTGTTACTGGGCAGTTTCTCTGGATGATTTTTGTAATCTTATTGTACCTGGCATTTTTCACGCCTCCAGAGCAAAGCCAGAAACTCCTGCATCAGTGCTGAAGGTAGTCAGGGAGGGTGAGTGTGCTGGTTTTGGCTGGGATAGAGTTAATTTTTTCCATAGTAGCTGGTATGGGGCTGTTTTGGGTTTCTGCTGAGAACAGTGTTGATAGCACAGGGACATTCTTGTTACTGCCAAGCAGTGCTTACACAGAGCCAAGGCTCCTTCTGCCTCTCACACCACCCCATCAGCGAGCAGGCTGGGAGTGCACAAGAAGTTGGGAGGGGACACAGCCGGGACAGCTGACCCCAACTGACCAAAGGGATATTCCATACCATATGAGGTCATGCTCAGCATATAAAGCTGGAGGAAGAAGAAGGAAGGGGGGCATGTTCGGGGTGATGGTGTTTGTCTTCCCAAGTAACCGTTATGGAGCCCTGCTTTCCTGCCGAGGAGAAGTGGTGAATGAATTCCTCATTTTGCTTTGCTTGCGCAGCTTTTGCTTTACCTATTAAACTGTCTTCACCTCAACCCATGACTTCTCTCACTTTTACCCTTACGATTCTCTCCCCTACCCCACCAGGGGGGAGTGAGCAAGTCGCTGTGTGGGGCTGAGCTGCCGGCTGGGGTTAAACCACAACAGTGAGTCAGCTTTTCACTTCCAAACGTAAAATTAAGGCTTAGTAACCAACAAAGACCAGCTAATCAGGGTAAGCGCCTTGCCATTTCCTTGGTCTTGAGCACCTAATTTCTACTGATATAATTATTACATTAAAATAAGTTAAAAGAAGGTTGTTTGGATGCTTCACAGCCTGAAGGCAGGATGATGCCCTTGCGCCTGGGCTCCCCTCCTACAGGGCAGCTGAGCAGACCTGTGCGCAGCTACATTTCTTCCCCAGCTGGCAGCCACACGTGGTCATTGCTGGGACATGTGCCCAAGGCCGGCTGGCGGGAATGCCTGCAGCCGTCAAGCCCCGTGGGTGGATTGAGGTTTCCACAACTGGGCAAACTCAGCGTTGGGACCCGAGAGGACGTTGGAGGACAGCAAAGTGTGCAGGGCAGGGGTGTGACTGCCCTAGGTGACATGGGAGTTCCTCAGGGCGAGGTGGGCACTGTGAGTATGATGAAAAAATAAAACTCTGGCTAGTTAGGGATGAATATGTAACATAATAAATTCTTTATAAGACATAAAGAACTACTAAGAAATTTTAAAAAATGTGTTTGAGAAGCCCAAGGCTGGCTGGCAGGAGTCGAGGAATGGCTGAGGTAGGGTGAAGAAAGCAGAGAGGGGACAAACCAGCAGGGAGAACTGGCATGGTAGGTGAGGAGAGGGTGTGATTGACCTAGAGGAGAGCGGAGAAATGGGGACAGGTTGAATGACAAGAGACTGGCTTGAGCAGGGGCTTGAAGGAAATGGGGTGCTGCTGGGGGACAGTGGGAGCAGGTCTTTGCACCCCTGGGGATGTCCCCTCCCAAGCAGAAGACGGAGGCCAGGAGTCCTCTGCCATGAGCGAGCCCTTGCGAACCGTGTGCCCATGGCACCGGGGGCGGTCCTGGGGCCACGGGCTGGTTGCTCTGTCCACACCTGCACACGGCCCCGACGAGCACTGGGGGGGCTTGCTGGGTTCGTTTTTTTGGTGGTGGAGGGGTTAATTCCACATATGAAACCCTGTGGGAAGGTAGCAACACCAGACACCCACAGCTGGGAAATACCACCTACGCAAACCTAAATTCAGCCTCTGGAAACCAGTTACTGTGATACAGTCTCCAATGGCAGCCCCACAGGCATCCTTCCCAGCGACGCAGGGTGCAGGCACCCTTCGCGTGCTCCAACAGCAAGAGAAGGTGCGATCCTCTGCTGCAGGGACACGGGTCCTCTAGCTCCAGGGAGGAGACAACTCCATCCTTTAATTGTTCATCTTTTCTTCATTAGAACCTGATTTAAGTTTGAGCCTGATGAGATCAGAAGAGAAGGTGAGGATGTCTAAAGGATGATGGTAGGAAGCTCCCAGGAGATCTGCAGATCCCAGGAGGGGGGAAAGTCTCATGGGTTTTCTTGCCTGATTTGGGGTAGACTATAACGTCAAGGCTCTGCAAACTTCATATATTGGGGCTGGGCCCAGAAATGCTACCAGGGCTGTCAGTCTGGAGGCATTCAGCCCTGGAAAATACTGAAGCCTTGTGTTTACCCTGAAAGCACATTGTTTGTTCAACGGCCAAGAGTGGCTGTCAGGTAGCAGGAAGGCCACGTGGAGGCTTTATTGGCCAAACCAAGATGGGAATGTGCCATGAGCAGGGCTGTGAGACAGCCACAAATCCTACACTTCCTGCTTTCTAGCTCAAAAGCTTTTGCTGGCCTCCACCGCACGGCAGGTGGTTAATGACTTGCACTCCCCTCACATGTGGTACCACCGCGACCCCGTCGATTGCTGGTCCATCAACAAGGGAAGGCACAAAGCCTCCCTGCCCTGCTTGCCAGCTCAGCAGCAAAGCTTCTGCCAGCTTTGGTGATGGTTAGTGCCTAACCCGGGCTTATGTCCATGGAGGAGTTAAACTAGCAGAGCTCCCCTGAATCAGAGACTCCATTTACTTGTACCCATGTTACTGGTACAAAAATCAAGAAGGTCATGACCAGTAAATCACAAGCTTCTCCTCCTACAGGGCTTTGGGTAGCAGACCATTGGCAATGATCCTCGGGAGCTGTGTGTAAAGCATATTTTTTCCACAAAGTGTTAGTGTTGATTTGTGATGAGCTCCTCACATATTACTCCAAGACAGAAAAAAGCCAATTTGGCCATAAGGTGTGACAAACTGCTGGAGCATTTGAAAAATCAAACCAGAAGCTTCTAGAGAGCTGCAAGATGCTCTAAAATGATACTTTAAAATTTTATATTTGGGTATTTGAACTTATGAATTGGTTTGTAACTCTTGTGCTAGCAGCCCCACTGCCTTGGGCTTACATAGTCCATCTGCTCCATCTGACAATTAGAGGCAGCAAATAAGTGAGTTTGTGTCCTGGCCTCTGGCAGAGCAACCCTGAAATGTTTATGTTGGGACCGAGGGCTGGTGCCTGCTTCCATACTTAGGGACCTAGATGGGTGCTGCCAGGTTTTCTGAGCCCAAGCGTCAGAGGTATAAATCCCGCTGACCTTCCCAGGGGCTGGGAGCAAGGTCTGGCCTGTGCAACACAGTGATTTTGGGGTGAGCAGGGGCCAGCGGGGCCTGGCCAGGCACAGCTGTGAAACCAGGTAGCCCCCGGCACCGTCACCCACCCAGCACCGGCAGCACCTCACACATGGCGGAGAGCTTGAGCTGGAGCTGGTGGATGCCACCCGGGCTCCAAAGGATGTCGTCCTCTCACCGGGCATGTGGAGCTCAGCAGGAGAGATGGATAGACCAGCTGGTCCTTCAGAACAGAAAGGAAAATTTTGGCCTTGTCTTGCAGATGGTAACAGTCAAAAAAAAAAAAAAAAAAAAAAAAAGAGGAATATGTTTTTGACCAAAAATCATGGCTTGACACCCTTTCCCTTATAACTCTGCTTTACCTAGCCAAAGGTGCAGGGGAGGTGATGCTCTCTCCAAGGGCTCCTGTGGGCTGTGCTGCTCTCCACAGTCACCTGAGACCTCCTGTGGGAGCCAGCTGCTTGCTGTGCTTTGGAGGGGGTAGAGGCTGTGCTCCCCAGACAGTGGATAGGAGCAGGACAACGCGTGCTCATGGCTCGTTCACCAGCTGGCTCAGCTGAGTTCATTTGTTTCTGGTTTAATGTTTGCTTTTAGCAATGCTGGGTGTATTAAACTCTTAGAAGATTAATCATCAGGGTGCCAAGAGCTTTATGCTCTTTACTACTAACCAAAGTCAAATAAATAGAGTTCCTTTACTGGACCTTACAACTCTAAGATTTGACCAAATTCCCTGAGTGTCACTGCGCTGCAGTCAGCAGCATTAATCTAGCTGGCCTTTTGGCATGCTTCCTCACCCTTCTTCTCCCCAGCTCCCTTCTCCGTTGAGAAAACGCTTGTGGCCCCACTCCCCCAGGCAAACGTGTCTTTTCACCCATAACCTGCTTAGGTTTTTCTCTCTCTCCTCTCTTCCTCACATGGCTCCTGGGCCAGGGATCCTCCACAAGCTGCCCCAGACCTCTCCAGCATTATGTTGCCTTTCTCCTTTTCCCTCAGTGCACCAGGTGCCCAGGAAATCCCCCTTAATTAGGGCATGCCCATATCCCTCCTCCTCTTCCTTCTGAAAACCATAGAGGACCTCACCTGTCTTGTAAAGCCCAGAGCCAAACCCACAGGGCAAACCAACCACCCAGCCGGTGAGCTCCCAACCAGAGTCTGCACTAAGGCAGGACCTTCCCTCCTGCCTCCCCTCCTTTCACGACCCTCCTTTTGCCTGAGCCCATTTCATATGGCCCTCACACAGGCTCCGCAAAAACATGTCTCTGTAAACTGGCATCCATGGGGGATGCTGGTGTTTCGGAATAAGACACAGCATTTTGGCTGGCATCCCACAGTATTGCCCATCTTTGCTCGGAGCTGGGGCTTCTGCACTGTGTGGTATGCTGGAAGGCAATGGGGGTTCAGGGCATTAGCATCAAACAGGGTTTTGATTAAAACATCCCTGTTTTACAGTGAAAACTCTTCTGGACGCTGTGATTTGCACCGTGAGGAATGTGGACTGGATGCTGCAAATGAGGCTTAAGCTACATATGTATTTCAGAATCAAGGCAATAATGCAGAGGAGGCTGAACTTACCCCTTTATCCTTTGCCTTCATGCTGCAGAGCTTTCATACAGTGGCCTGCAGCTCTGGAGCTCATGGAGCTGTTGCTACTGGAGCATTGAGGCAGCACCCCGGGATGCCAGTCTCCCTGCTGTGGTGGAGAAACCTCACCATGGGCGCTCCTCTCCATGCATAACAACCAAAAACCCACTGAAATCCACTTTCTTTCAGTATTCCTGGATCATGGTGAATCTAGTGCGGTACTGGCAGAGCAACCAGTAATACATAACGCTGCATGAATAGCTACCAAAAGACCAAGAAAAAGCCAGGAGTGGTTGGCTAGATGTGTCAGAAGTGACACAACCAGAGCCGATCCTGGCTTGCGGCAGCCTGATAAGCTGCAAGGTATTTCCAAGACTCATCCAGCTCGGTTTTCTGTGGTTTCCGTGAGTCAGTCCTGCCTGTAATTGTCCCGTCCACAGGCTGGGGCTCTGCCTGCAGCTGGGGCTCATCCTCCTGCACAGCCAGCTCCTCAGAGAGCGACTCCTCTGGCTTAACAGGGCTGGGAGGTGCTGGCAGGAGGTCCCATCCTGCTGGAAGATCCTAAGGGCAGTCCTGGGTCTGCTGTTGACCTCCCAGAGCACAAATCCAGTCTCAGGGGAGTATGCAGCACAGCTTTTCTGGATAAACATATTCCCGGGGCGGGGGGCAGCAGCAGTTTAGCGCAGACTCCCGTAATAACTACCTGCAGAAGGAAATGCAGCTTCGGGCAAAAGGGCAGCATCAGCTTGTCGCAGTCACAGGCTTTGATTAGCAGACGAGGATAACGGCACTGGGCTGCTGCGTAAGCAGATGCTGAGGCAGAGCATCTTTCACCTCTGCAGCGAGGCTATGGGCTGCGATCCAGCCGCTCCCTCGGCCAGCCAAGCCCATGGATTACTCAGAGCACAGTGGCCTCAGCCCAAAAGCAGCCCGGATCGCTGCAGAGAGGCAGCACGAGCCAGAGTTCACAGTGAACAGTGACCAGCGGCACACTCCAGCAAAGCAGTTCGTTCTGTTTGCATCCGAAGAGAAGCCGAAAACACGTCTGTACCATGTGTTTGACAGCTGGGGCGACACTTCTGAAGGCTGCCAAGCTGGTAACATGTTCACTAGATCTAGGCTCCCAACCCAAGTGCTGCTGAGATGCTCGCTGTTCTGACTTACAGAGTTTATATCACAGGGTCTCTCCTCTATCCCTGTATTTCTGCAGAGCAAATATCTGCTTCCTTCACTCTCCCATCTCTTTACCTACCATATCTAATCTGTATTTTTCTAACAAGGTTATTTTCCTGTTGTCAAATGTCTCTGGCTTAGGAAGGCCTGTATATGTAGCCTTGGTCTACCATAGCAGTTCTCCCTAACCTCAGTTATTGGAGCTGCTTGTAAGAGCATACCCAGGGTTTCAGCAATATTAGTGCTTGTACAAATTCATTTTGCCACTGAGCTTTCATAGCAGTAATTAGTTTAAAGAAGCCAAGGGTGTACAAAGTGGTCCCATGAAAGCAGAGGCAGTTTGGCTTGGGCTATTGCCATAGCCTCTTGCAAACAGCTCCCCAGAGCATCTCTGCCAGCAAGGTGCAAGGCCAGAGAACGGGGACTCCTCCAGAGCCCTTAGCTGTCAGGTTTTGCCATCCCCCTTGCTGCCCATGGCAATGTCTCAGATCAGAAGATGACTCTTCCCTACAGGACAGTTGGGCAATGTGCCGGCCACGGTACTGAGACAGCCGTGTGTCTTGGAAACCGATAAGCTGAGTTTTATAACCCGTATTCAATAAGTGCCTTTACGTAAGAAGGTGAGGTTGGTCACTCCAGGTCAGGCCACCCAGGCACAGGAGCTGCCTGCAGCTGAGCCCACGTGCCAACAAGAGCAGGGTGCACCCAGGAGGTGTTTGCCTTGGTGCTCCCCCAATTTCCAGCCACTCAGAGCTAAACCAGGTGAATAAAACAAGCCGCAGTTGGCTGACAAAGTCATTTTTTTTTCCCTTGTGCAAATTTCCCCTGAGCTGCGTGCTGTTGTTATTGTGCAAAAAGTAGAGCAAGATATTTATTAACTCTCAAAGGAAGGAAACTAGAAAAGCAAGCAGGAGCAGGGCACCCTCATTAACTCCTTTGGCTGAAAGTGGGGCACTCACCTGCGGCAGCTGCAGCCTCTGCCTGGGTTCAGGGGACATGTGTGGGGAGAGCTCACCCACCACCGTGGGTAGCGAGTGGGCGAGGGCAGCCGAGTGTCCTACTGAGAGGACAAGCCACAGCCATGCTGCAATCCCGAAACATAAGGGACCCTAAAGGACTGTGGCCTGGCTGAGGGTCCCACCAGGTGCCATAGAGAGCAAGTCCTGGGTCTTAGGTAGAGACAGGCAGGGATGGGTGTCTAAAACCCCATCATCACCCCAGCACCGGAGGACATGGTGTTTTCGTCAAGCACTTGAATAACCTCTTCTTGCAGCTGAGCAAGAATAAGGGAATTCTAATGCGTTGACAGCCTCTGTTTGGCACGGCCCCTCTGTCCAACTGCCCACCGGCGAGGTGGCACTGAGTGTCCCCATTGCTCCTCGGGCAGCCCAAGCTGAGGCGGCCGCTGCCGTGCTACCGACTGTGGAGCTTCACTTGCTGTTAACCGACAACGGGGCTGCTGGCAAAGCATGCTCTGGGGGCGTGTTACTAAAGATACACGCTTGGGCTGTAAGGCATGAGGAGTTTCTGCCATTCCCTGAGACACCTTCAACACCCTGTGGGGCTGTTCCCTTGTCCCCCTGCCATAAAGCACAAGCCAGGGCTAAAAGAAGGGCAGGGACTCTCAGCCGGCTTCGCCTGTCTTTCCTATTTCCAGCAAAGTTACGTTATGAATATCATAAGAGCCCTTTCTATCCTTGTTTCACATTGCAGTTTGACAGGATGGTATTGTTGGAGAGCTGCAGCCCACACTTGAGCTAGCTCAGCTCAGAATTTGGAAATTGATACGGGGCCAAAATTTGTACAGGTCCACGAGCAGTTGCTCTGTTGGATGCTGTGACAGAAACAAGGCTGCGCACTCAGCTTATGAGTCCTTGCTTTGTTTTGTGCTGGTCTTCCCAGCTCAAAGTTATTGGTGGCTGCATTTACTCTTTTACCTGATAATGGCAAAATGTTTAGCATATTTTATATATTCAGGTCTCAGCTTTAGCCTTCGGTAGCAAGTAGCACTTCCCAGAGAAGCAGCACCCTTTGAGAAACCCAGCGCAACACATCACTGCAGTCCAAGAGGAGATGCAGAGGAGAACTGGAACAGCAAGAAGAGCCTTAATAGGAAAAATAATAAAGCTACAGCACAGTTCTTGGTTATTACCCTACAAATATTTGGCTGGAGTACTGGAGCGATCATGTCTACCTCTGTGAAAAGAGCCACAGGCATTGTACTCATATGGAGATTGCCTATCACACAGAAAACAGGAAAGCTCCAGTGGGGTATTGCTTTAAAAACGACTTTAAAACCAGCAGAAGGTAACCAAGCATAATCTCCTTGCTTTCTGGTTTGCTGAGCCATCCCAGGGAAGAAATGGTTCAAAGACTGACAGGGGGGGCTTTAACCCCCTGCAGACCTGGGGAGCGCAGCCCAGGGATGCTCAGCACTGGCTGGTGGGGTGTGGGTCTCCAGCTGTGGGCACTGCAGCATGGGGAGACGCAGGAGCGGGTGATGTGGCCCAAGACACGCTGGGAAGAAGCATGAAACCGCCGCTCTGCTTTTACATAGGACTTTGTGGCTCTCCCTGGCTTTAGCTATACGCACACAAACATTTAAAGGCATGTGTGTTTACAGCTGCCAGCCGAGCAGGATACAGCACTGGGACCCCTCTAAATTAATTTCCTAGCTAAAGTACTGGGAAATCTTGCTCCTGACCTCGGTCCCCCAGGCTGCAAAGACCATGCTGCCGGCAGCAGAGCCAGAAGCCGGCAGCGGGCACGGGCCAGGGCTAATCGGCATCACCCTCCCTGCCAAAAAATACAGCCTAAGAGCTTGCAGGGCTGAGGCTGCGGCGGGTGCCTGCACACGCTGGGGAAGCCATACATTTGTTTACTGCAAATGTCTCCATAGAAACTCCTTCTCCAGGGCTGAAGATGTGGATCCAAGCTGCAGCAGAGCGTGCTTTCTGCCCTCAGCACACCTCCACAAGCGGCCTCGGAAGTTTTCACGGCAGAATTTTTTGGCAGGAAATAATTCAGACTAATGTATCCCCCTGTGCTCCTGAAATTGTATTGAATTTAAAATGCTAAATTAACTAAATAATTTTAAACATGCAAGCACTGTAATTATGAAGGGAGGCAAAATATAAAGCCTGCCTGTTCCAATGTTTTCAGGCTATAATTCTTGAAACCATCTAGTAAAATGGAGCGAGCTAAGAAGCAGAGAAGCTGCATCAACAAAGAGCTGCTCCAGACTCTAAAATGGCACTGCAGATGCTCAAGTGTCTGAAAGGACTGGGCTTTTCCAAAGCCAGAGGTAAGCTCAGAAACAGCTGAAGTTGTTGAATTCCCAATCAGTCCTTGGCCAAACGCAATGTCCCACACTACCAGAAAGGTCCCACTTGCTGACATGAGCATGACAAAAGTGCCTTGTCACCTCCTGGCTTGCGATTGACCCAACCAACAGGCAAGAGAATACATAAAGTGAAGGAAAACGAACAAAATATCTAGATAAGCAAAGCTGGTGACTGCACCAAGAAGTAACTTTTGGCCAAGGTGCTGCACTGGGAAAAGGAAGTTGAAATGTATGAGAGCAGGAAATTTGGTGAGCAAGGGACAACCTTGAGTGTCAGAGGCTGCAATGTCACAATGGGACAATGAGAGCAAAGAATACAAAAGTCTAGGGTGGGAGAGGGAGCCAGACGGCATCCCAGATATTTAAGAAACAGTAGGAGATGGCACAGTCCACTTCTCCTTTGGACTAGCTCCTTTAAAAGGAAATTAAAATATTTATGGCCCTGCATCATGGCTTCTTTCTCCCCTGCTGTCCCAGGGGCAGAACAAGCCCTGGGGACAAGCAGGGTCCCCAGGGCAAGGGGCAAAGCCAAGGAATCAGGTAACCCTCTTCCCTGGGTTACATGGCCGGGCGGCTGCCGCATTGCCGTGCCTCTCCACCCCCACCCTCTCCCTTTGCAGGGGCTTGCATCTGAGAAACTGCTTTCCTGTTTTAGACCATCAGATTTCACTGTGTGGAGAAGGAAAATGAGGGAGTTTGTAAGGCAATAGCCCATAATAGTGCTGCACTCTTATACCCAGGCTGCACTTGCATGATAGCTTTAAAGATGCTACCACGTGGCAGCCCTGAAGTGACCTTTTAATTCTGCCTCTCTCTGTTTAATTACTTTTTTTTTTTAATATCTCTGGATTGCATCTGCTCTGAAGTCTCAGTTGCCACCCTCTCCCCTTCCAATTCTCCCCTGCCTGCTCCCCATCCGCCCTTGATGCCATCTCTCCCAGCAGGGATTTCACCGTGCCACGTGTGCCTCCAGACCTCCCTGGGGAGCCAGAGCTGCCCAGCGGGAGAGGTCACACAAACACAAGTGCTCAGTTAAAAATAAAGCAATAAATAATAATAATAACAAGCTTTGGCCTTGCACCAGTGCCCGCTGTAGATCACGAGCTCATCTTTGCCACAGCCTGGAGTGGGAGCTGGCCCAGGACACACGTACTTCCCACCAAGCCAGCATCTCCGGCTGAGCCCGACAGCCGTCCCGCCGCAGCGTCAGCACACAAGCCTCATCCTTCCAGCTCAGCAGTTACCTCCGAGGGACAAATCCTGCCTGCAAGTCCCTGGGCTGGTTGCTGGCCAGCTGTGGACAGGAGGGAAGGGAGGACTGTGAAAGCCGGGGAGAGGCTTCTCCTGCAGCCCCGCAGAGCGGCTCCACCGCCCTTACTGCCACCCCCTCTCCACAGCAGCACCTGGGCCCCAAGTGCCCAAGGAGGCAGCAGACCAGTCCCCGCCATACTGCGTCCATGCAGGGATGCCAGGCAGAGGGAGCTGCAGCCCAGGCCCCTGCCAGCTGGGGGGACAGCTAAAGTGACACTCTGTCAGCCAACATCGAGTCACTCCTTGCTCCTCGTAGTGCTGGAATCGTCTTCAGCACAGCGGGGCCCGGTGTCCTGCCACACCTCAGGCACCAGTGACATCGGTGGATTTGTCAGGACATGTTGGGGCAATGGCAGATGCCACTGTGAGCAGCTCAGTGGGTGTAGCACAGAGACCCTCATGCTTGCCATGTCCCCATGTCCCTGGCAGCTGCCAGCCTGGGTCAGGGGAGATGGATGTGGCTGTTTTTATTTTGGTTCCTTGCAGTTCTGCTGCTTTTGGCTTTCACCCTGATCAGCATGGACCCACAGGTCAGAAATTAAGGCTAGCTGGGCTCATCTTTCTCCGCCACAGGTTGTGTACCACCAGGCTTTCCTAGTCTGGTCCCTGAGGGTGTCTAAATGTGAATCTCTGCATCCCCAGGATGTGCCACACCTAGCCCTCCCCTCTGGCTTTCCCATGGGTCTCCCTAGAGCCAACCCTGGCAGAGCTGCTGCCAGGGACAAGGGTCTCCTCTTTGCGAGCCGCATGGATGTCGACAACATTACACATACCCTGTATTGCAAATACATTTATTTGTGGGCCCAGCCTCCCTCTCATCAGGTACTAATGAGGTTTTTGTATATAGCCGCAGTGCCTTGTGTGGCAGATGGTGTTGAGTTAGATTTGGATTATTCCTGTTCTGCCGGTTTGTCTCTCAAATGTGCTAACTCATGTACGGCTTGGCTGTGCTTATTGCAGGAGCCCCGTCAAGGACCCTTTCAAAATATGCCTGCCTGAATGTTTGCTGGGAGCTGCAGCTTTGTCTAAAACGGAGAGCAATGCCTTCTGGTAGTCCTGCAAATAATTATTCAGCCCAACTGTTCCTTAACACATGGAAAATACTGTTTTTTCATTTCTGCTTAAATTAAGAAGGTTCCATTGCACCTTGTGATTCCCTTGCCTCGAAATCAGTGTCATGACTGGGCCACCAGCACCGTGCCTGGCTCCGGGACCAGGGCAATCAGCACATGTCCACTCCCTCTGCTGGCAAATGGTGCACGGGGCAGACACAAAACTGTAGGTCCTAGAGGAACACGCTGTGATCTCTTGGGTTTGAGGTCAATACACATGCTAGGGAATTCTGACTCTTCTTTCTCTTCGGTCTTTAAAAACAAAAGAAATCATCATCCTGTAGCAACCTGCTCGAAGTGTGGCTGAATGGTCCTTCAACACAACCTTGCTTTGACGCCCGATAGAAAACACCCAGAGCATGTGACGAAGCTGGCCTGTCCACAGCAGCGCTGTGGCTGCTCCTCAGTTGGCTTTGTCTCCAAAAGTCCGGCATGGGGCAAAGATGGGAAGGAGGTGCCGGGCCGCAGCCGTGCAGGAGCGCAGAGGGTAGGAAACCCCCACGGCACAGGGTTGTCGGGCAGCTCGCTTGCTGCAGGTCCAGCTGCGTTGTGCCACAGGCTGCACCACGAGGGACAGGTCCCCCCAGGCAGCTGGCAGCAGCCGGGGCAGCGTGACGGGGTGAGGGCACCTGGCGCCACCACGGCAGGGACGCCGTGTGCATGCTGCAGCTTTGCCATCGCGGCTTGGCACGAGCAGGCGAGGTCTCAGAGGGAGATGTGAGGATGCACACTAGGAGTGAATGAGAAGATCCAGTTGCCTTTTAGGCCAGTTTGACTATCAAACTGGAGTAATCAGAAACCAGTGCATCTCTTAAGACATTACAAAAATGGAGGGGCAAGGTTCCTAAGAGAAGAACTCCTGTGTGAAGATGGACCCTTTTCTAGCCCCTAGCTCTGCCCGAGAGCAAGACTGGTGTAGGGTCACCACAATTCCTGGCTCCCCATCCCTCAGGGAGCAGCTGGCCCTCGCTGGGGCTGGCAGGAGTTCGTCCTTCGGGGGCACAACCAGCACACCCTGCTGTGAGGGACGACAGCTGACAGCTCAGGTCACACCAGCAGGCGCTGTGCTGTCCCCTCGCCTTCCCAGTGCAATCATCCCCAGCGTCACCTGTTAAGTGTCTGCTTCCTCATTTTGCAGCTGATTGATTAGGCTGCTCGACAGATTCATCAGATTGTTATGGCAGAGTCCTTATTTTTCTCTGGCTGCTGATGCTACCAACTTGGAGAAGGATTTAATCAGCTTCACAGACCTCATCTGTCCCAGAGCTACTGTACATTACAATTAATTAATACTCAAATTGTGGTAACACTCACAGGCATCAATCCTGTAAACAGCATGTAAAAATATTATTTCCCCATTCCAGCAAACAATGCAGATATTTGAACTGTAAGCACTGTTTTTTCAGAGCCTGTTAACACTGTGCTGTAAACTGATGGGTACCCTTCGAGACCTGGGAACCCCTGTAGACAGGTCCTCCTCTGAAAGAGCTGTTTCTGTTGGAAGCCCCTACTTATCCTTCCCTGAGGCTATCCTTTATTTTTTATTCTGCTTCTGGCTTGAATACTGATGGTTAAATACATGAGGGATTGAGATCTTTGGCTCCTAAAGGGTGCTGTTCAAACAGCCGCAGCGGTGATGTGCAAGACACAGGTGTGGATTCTTAGGAGATCTATGTCCCTCCAAAAATGCTTTAAATAGGTTGTCTCTTGCCATCCCATTTCCCTCCGTGTGTCCCCTAGTAATGGTCTGTCTTGTACAAATACCAGGCTTGCTCTCCAGGCTCCCGAGCCTGTGTCTCTCTGCTGAGCTAGCAGAAATGATGGGCAGATCTTGTGCAGGTCCCTGGGAAACCAGAGCACCGGTTCATTACAATCCAAGCAACCAGACTCCCCGCAAATCTTCATTACTCTGAGATGCTAATGCCTGTGCTGGTGTGCTGGGTTTGAAGTGGGGACCCAAGTACCCGAGGCCTCAGGACCACTGGTGATCTCCCAAGCTCATCCCCTCTTCTTCAATCCATCCAGCTCTCATTGGAAAGCCTCATTTTGGCTCCTGCCATCACAGCTCACAGTCACTTCAGGATAAGCACCTATTCGTCACCATTCATTCCAGGTTGCTCACTCTGAGAGGGAGGACAAACTCCTTCTGCATCGAGATAGCTTGCTGCTTGGGTCACATGCCTTGCAAGGCAACGTTTCTTCTGTAAAAGGAACCAGAAATTCATCTGAGACTGCTTGGCTTTGATTGCGTAAGTCACCTCCACTTTAAAAACCAGCAAATATGCCCATTTAAAAGGAAACTTTTCCTAAAGACAGTCATAAAGCAGCCTGTAACTGAAATAAAGCAAGGTACCAATGCTCCAGGGCCCTAGAAAGTCTCCCTGGTCACTCTATTTGTATTATAATTGGTCCACTCAAGTGTTGGAAGTTTTGCAGGGTGAGTAGCAAGATAAGAGGCGGTCTTGATTTTGTGTGGAGGTGAACTTCAGACACACACCAAGCAATATCTCCATGGGAATTCTGCAGACTGCACAGCAACAGCCTCTGCCTCACCCACGAGAGCCAGCTCACTCCCTCAAATGCTTCCTGCACTGGCACAGCCACAGAAACCAGGTGGACAAATGCCGGAACAGGCCTGCAGGCTGCCCGTGCTGTACAGTACAACACGCCCAGAGAGAGTCCTAACGTGCAGAGCCATAAAGCACTATTGTGACAAGAATCTGCTGGCCCGAAACATGTGCTAGAACTTAATCAAAGCTGAACCTGATTCACAGGGCTGCATTAGCCAGCCTGTGCAGATTAAATATATCTCATCACACTGCAGGCTCCGCAGGAAAAAGTCAGGGGGCAATTTTCTTTACTCCTACACAGGCAAAGTCAGCAGGACCTGCAGTAAAAGCAGCTGATTTGCTCCAGCATAAGTAAACCCAGCCTGGTATGGTCCCATAGCTTGAGCATAAGGCAATATTTCAATGCCCAGTTTTTTTCCATTCATGCGAGAAACTAATGTGCGGAGTTGGGTAGTTGTGGTGCAGCGCTGCTTGCAGTGGCTGCTGGCACCGCTCCATCCCTGGCCATCGCAAGAGCCCGCAGGAGAGAGCTGCTTGGCTCAGCAGCACTGAGCAGGAGGCTCTGTACCCCAGCTTCCTCAGCACCTATGGACCAGTGCTCCTGCCTGCTTGTTGACCTTCTCTGCCTTGCTTTTCCAGTACCAGTCACTCCTGCTCCCCCAGTGGCATCCAATGCCCTCCCCTCATGTATTTGAGAAAATCCCATGGACCATACGCCTCTGTTTCTCCACGTGAGCCTGCATGTTGAGAAAAGCCTTTATTGTCTCACTATATGATACGGTATTTAATTGCTGCCCATCTAAACTGAATAAAGGTGTCTCGTACAACTGCCAGCTTCAACCCCAGCACAAATGGCTACAACATATTGCTGTGGTGCAAACATGGACCAAAGGCTGAAGTCCTTACCAGGTACAGCCAGGGCTTTGATCCCAGCAGGAATTTTGCCCAAGCATCTACTAAGTTTCATTGATCGTTCCCAGTAAAGCTCTGCGGGTATTTCACATTTAATTTAGGATAAACCTAAATTGAAAACACAGGTAAAACTCAAGTGTTGAAACTGGAGATAAAATGGAACTGGGAAGGGAAATGCAGAAGAGGGCAGACAGTAATAAGTGCAGGCAGCTGTTGTCATGATGAATCCCACATGCCTGTAACAAGATGGTCTTCAGGTCATTGCCTGTTCATGCTTTAATATAACAGTGAAGACAAAAGGAGGCTGAGCTTGAGGGGATCTAGAGGAGGTATGTTTTCTCCTCCTGATCTACCTGGGTACACAGAGAAAATTTCTTCTCATTCAAATTACAACTTCAACAAATAACTTCACCCCAGTATGATTATAGAAAACTGTATCTCGCCCTATGCCAAGGCCAGGCTAGCACAGCGTGTTACACAACCTCTGTCTACCGAGTGAGACACCCCAGAGATTGAACTTGTCCATGTCCTAGAAAGCCAGATTGTGGGAAGCTCACACTCAGTCTTGAAAGACACGTACAAGACCCTGGGCATGAACCTTCATGTTGAGTTTCACCATTTCCAAGGCTGTTGCTGCGAGTAGATTACTTGTGTTTGTGGCTGGCCACCATCCAGCAAGTCTGGGGCACTATGAATGGGGACACAGGGCCATTAAAGTGAGATTGCTAATTATAGCTGGTGGTTAACACCATGGCCTCTGAGTTACTTGTTTTAAACAACCCCTGAGTGCAAAAATTACAGCTCTGGCTATGAGAGGCCCATGAAACCATAAGCATCTCCTGTGGGAATCATCTATGTAATTCAGAAAAGGTGATTTTAAAGCAGCACCATTGATATAGGAGCCTTAGAGCTTTGTATCGTTCTAAGAGCAGCTTCTGAGTTACACCAGGGAGGAAGTTACACAGGGGGAGCCTTTTCCCTTGCTCTTGAGGCTCACTTAAAGAAAAAAAAAATAAAAATATGGGAAAGCACCTTGTGGATTCAAAGATAGCTTCAAAAACAGTGTGAACAAACACAGGGATACACAAGGCGAATATCAGCTTGTGTACAAGTGACCTGCCCAATTCCCCTAATGCTGATCAACACTGTCCCTGGTTAATTATTTCTCCACCCTGTTAGCATGCAAGGAGGACAAGTGTTTTGACTTTGCTGTAAGTGACATTTTGCTTCTCTCCTGCAGCTTGATAGGGCTTGGGTCAATACGGTTCAAGCGCTGCTATCCAGGTCTGACCATGGAGCTGGGGGACAGGATGCCAGCTGGCATGGTGCAGGAGCTGGTGCCCCAAAGCACAGCCTGGTGGCCACCCCAACACCTACAGCTGGGGCTGCCCTGGGATGCAACAGGAGCTGAGCTGCTGCAGTGACCTGCATTGTTAGCAGTCACACTTCAGGCTCTGGTTGGCAGCTGTGAGGAATAAAATCAGTTAGTTGTCCAGTGAAAGCTCAGTCGCTGATGATACCAGGAGCTTAGTGCTAGCAATGCTGCACACACACATATACATGCATGTTATTTTCCACCAGCCTTCTTTTTTTACAGTGTTATCATGTACAATGAGGGAGAACTGCATGGGACATGCGTGCCTGAACACCAGGCAAGCTAACCTGAGTCTCCAAGGTGTTTACCATAGCTTGACAACTCTCTTGAGGTTAATTCCCTCCCTTAATTCTGTATCATGCCAATGGGTTTTGTCTGTTTTGTTTTCTTGTTAAACCACAGATCTTGAATGCAGTAACTCTGCTTATTTTCTTCTTTTGCCTGTAACACTTCTGCAACTTAATGCTTCCAGCCTTCTTTCTCTCTCTCTGTTCCCTAGTTACTCATCTAGGCAGGTATTTTCTAACCATCCCATGCAGCCTCCTATGAGACAATGTTCTTTCCAGGTGCCAGCTGAAGAGTGCAACTGCTCAGAATAGAGCAGAAATGGTAAGGGAATATGTCAGTCTGGAATGAGTAATTTAGTTCTTCACATAGCAGGGGTTGGTTTTGTTATAAGAAAAAAAGGGGGGAAAGATCTTAAAGGCAGGATACCTTCCAAGCAAGCTATACATTCCTCCATTTAATTCACTCTTCAGGTGGAGTCACAAGTAGTTCTTAGTCTTCAATGCTCTATAGCAGTTAAACAATAAGTATCCTGAACTATTGTGTCATTCTACCTGCCCTTAACATCCCAGGAATATTATTTTAAGGAGGCAGGGTCTTCCTGGAAAGAAAAAAAAAAAAAAAAAAAAAAAAAAAGACAAAAAGAAAAGATAAAATTTGAAATGCCATTTCCACATGGTTAAGACCACATTTGAGATCATCTCCTCAAGGGGCCCCACAAACGAAGAGTATGACTTGCTGCCATTACACATCATTTTAAAAGAGGATCTCAAGTGTTTTTCTCTGGTTCCGGCACGAGCACTGACTGTCAGTGCCACCCACATTACCAGCCACAGGGAGGACTCCTGAAGACTTCATTTTAGTTTTGAAGGTTTTTTTCTGTAGGACAACATAATCCAAAGTAGCCCGACCCCAGTTATTTCATAGTGCATGCTGACATAGAACAGCCTCAAGTTCAGACTTGCTTGTCATTGCTCAAGTGGAAATAAAAATTACTACTAAGCCATGAGGTTTTCTTGCATAAATTCTGGTGGTGAACAGCCACCAGTGATGAGGTCCCAGCCAAAGAGTTGAGCTCACACTTTTGATTTGTGGCACATAAATCAAGATGACTGACATAATGAAAGCACTTGTATTATTTGCCTGTCTGTCCAGTGCTGTCTTGCTTATTTTATTTCTTTACTATGGGGAAAAATTGTAAAGGCTTCCCAAGGAGAGAAAATTACATCTTTTATTTCCTGCTGGCATTCAGAATGAAGGTTTTCTCATAGTTTTTAAATTACAGCGTCTAAACCCTGAATTAACGTTATCCAAGGATGTTCTCAGTGTGGTAAAGGAAGGCTTTGCAAAAAGGGGTAATCCTACCTCACTTAACCATCTTGGTGGAGTTCAACACGCTTGCTCTGGAGGCGCCTGACAGCTGGATCCAGTCCATCCAGTTGTGGCCTGTCTTAAATACCAGGCAAGTTCCCCACCTCGTTCACCATCCTAATAAACATCACGCTTTCTGGGAGAAATTACTTCAGCTCTCTGAAGACGCAGGGGAGCCATGAAAAACTCAAACAAGGCTCTTACTTTCTTCAGAGCTCTGAAGAGAGGGAAGGTTTCCAGCTCCCTGACTAGCAGGTCCCTTGCCGAGATGAGATTTGGCACTTTCTCCTCCTCTTTCTGAAGAGAGGCAGCCAAGGAGGAACCAGCCTGCTTCTGCTCAGGCATCAGAGATGTGTTCACACACACACACGCATACATGCATGCACACTCGCATGCTCAGGCATGGCTTCCCTTCCCCCAGCTCCTCCTGGTGCCTTCTCCACACGCGGCACACTAATAAAGTGAACAACTGCTGCTGCTGTAGTCAAAATAAGACAAGAGCATGGATGAGGACGGAGCAGCAAGAACAGAAGCAATAAAGGAACAGCAAACTGCTAAGGCTGGCCCTCAGGAATCTCAGACCCTGGAGGTAAGAGAGGAATTCTGCAGAGGAAGACCTTCTCTTGGTCGAGGAGGCTTGGGTTAGAGATCATCTAGGCAAACTGGACACCCGCAAATCCATGGGCCCCAATGGGATGCACCCATGAGTGCTGAGGGAGCTGGCAGACGTTATTGCTAAGCCACTCTCCACCACCTTTGAAAGGTCATGGCAAACAGAAGAGGTACCTGAGGACTGGAGGAAAGCCCATGTCACTACAGTCTTCAAAAAGGGTGAGAAGGAGGACCCAGTAAACTACAGGCTGGTCAGCCTCACCCCACCCCTGGAAAGGTGATGGAACAGCTCATTCTGGATGTCATCTCTAAGTAGGTGGAGGAAAAGGAGGTTATCAGGAGTAGTCAGCATGGATTCACCAAGGGGAAATCACGCTTGACCAATTGGATAGCCTTCTATGATGGCGTAACTGGCTGAGTAGATGAGGGGAGAGCAGTGGATGTTGTCTATCTCGACCTCAGCAAGGCTTTTGACACTGTCTCCCATAACATCCTCATAGGTAAGCTTAGGAAGTGTGAGACAGGTGAGTGGACAGCGAGGTGTGTTGAGAACTGTCTGAATGGCAGAGTTCAGAGGGTTGTGATCAGCAGCACAGTCTAGTTGAAGGCCTGTGGCTGGCCTGTGGTGTCTCCCAGGGGTCAGTACTGGGTCCAGTCTTATTCAATATATTCAGCCACGACTTGGATGAAGGGACAGAGTGTACCCTCAGCAAGTTTCCTGATGGGAAGAAATAGCTGATACACCAGCAGGCTGTGCTGCCATTCAGCAAGACTTGGACAGGCTGGAGAGCTGGGTGGAGAGGAACCAAACGACGTTCAACAAAGGCAAGTGTGGGAGCTCTGAGGAGAAGGACCTGGGAGTACTGGTGAACAGCAAGTTAGCCATGAGCCAGCAATGTGCCCTTGTGGCCAAGAAGGCCAATGGTATCCTCGGGTGCATTAAGAAGAGTGTAGCCAGCAGGTCAAGAGAGGTTCTCCTCCCCCTCTACTCTGCCCTGGTGAGGCCACATCTGTGTCCAGTTCTGGGTTCCCCAGTTCAAGAGAGACAGGGAACTACTGAAGAGAGTCCAGCAGAGGGCCACGAGGATGATGAGGGGACTGGAGCATCTGCCTTATGAGGAAAGGCTGAGACCTGGTTCTGTTTAGCCTGAAGAAAAGAAGACTGAGAGGGGACTTTATCAACACTTATAAATACCTAAAGGGTGGATGTCAAGAAGATGGAGCCAGACTCTTTTTAGTGGTGCCCAGCAGCAGGACAAGGGGCAACAACTGGAGCACAGGAAGTTCCACCTCAACATGAGGAAAAACTTTACCGGAACAGGCTGCTCAGGGGTGTCATGGAATCTCCTTCCCTGGAGATATTCAAAACCTGCCTGGACATGGTCCTGTACAACTTGCTGTAGGTGAACCTGCTCTGGCAGGGGAGTTGGACTAGATGATCTCCGGAAGTCCATTCCAACCCCTAACATTCTGTGATTCTGTGAAATCTATGAAATCAGGCAAGGCAAGGGGATGGAGTGGGGCTAACCTGGTCAGATTAACCATCTTGGCTCCTAGAGCAGCAGTGTGCCCATGCTGGGGGCTCAGCAGACTCACCAGAAGAAGATAAAAAAACCTCACCCTGGAATAGAACAATCCTGAGAGGAAAGTTGTGTTTGCCATGCCTAGCCACCACCACCATAAAATGTCCCATTTTTGGCCACGTTACGCCACAGCCAGCCCACCAGTGATGTTTTCTGTGCAGCTCCTTGCTGGACAGCCCTGTGGTCACCTCTGCGCCACAGCTCAGCTCTGTTGGGTGGCCGAGGCCCTGCTGGGGTCAGCGTGGTTTCCAGGTTTCTCATGGCTAGCACCCATCAATGTGTCCTATAACTGCCTTTTCCAACCCAGATGGAGAAACCAATTGGCTTGAATGGGACCACATGCCTCAGTGAGCCTCAGGCTTTCTGCATGACTACGTTTCACCTGGAAATGGGCTGTGGCAGCTCTTTTAGGTCAGAAGGAGCTCGATGCCAGAGCACAGGCAGGGCCAGTGGCTCAGCCAGGCAAAGAGTGGGGCACCAAGGGCAACACAAGGCAGAACCGTCCACAGCCCCTCATGAGGAGAACAGGGCATGGCCCTTGACTACAGCCAGGGCCTGCCGAGAGTCTGGGTCCTCAAAGTCTAAAGCTTCAGCCAACAATTCATACTCATGTTTCTCAGGAACATCAAATGCGGCAAATTCAACTTCTGGTTCTGGCTGAGCAGCCAGACGGCCATCTCTGATGCTCCTCACCAGGGAAGGATCAGCCAAGACAGCAGTGTCAGAATGACAACATGCAGCAATGACAGCTGGGACAGCCCATTGTAGATGCTTTCAGAAGAAATCCACCTCCATGTCTTTCACGTGTAGGTCTAGTCAAGGAAACACAACAGACAGTTGGAAGGGACCTCAGGAGGTCTTTTGTCCAGCCACCTGCTCAGGCAGAACAGGACAGTTTCTTCCTCAGCTCTCAGTGTTTTCTTTAAAAATTAGCCAGCTTCTGGGCACCTCTTTCCCTTGTGGCAGCTTCTAAGGCAACTCCTCCTAGAAATTCCCCAAAGAAGCCCAAATCTGCTCTCTTGAAGCAGAGAGTCCTGATTCTGCAGCTTGCCTGACCAGTCTTCCTCCAGAGCCTGAACCCAGTCACCTCAGGATAAGGAGGTAGCCCCATGGTCTCAGCTGTCAGCTCACACACCATTGATGAGATTTCTTTCCTATTACCATTACTCATGGTGTTTAGACACAGACCTGCATTCACATTCGGCATTTCAGTGCTTAGAAAAGAGTTGCCTTTCTGGGCATTTCTCAATACACACTCACAAGTGCTTGTGTAATGCTTTATGTCATCAGTGTACCAAACAAAGCCTAAGCAATCAGAGGTGTAACTAGCAACTACTACAAATTATTAAAGGTCCTGGAGTGGCTGGACAAGAAAACAAACCATCATTACAAAGGGTTTGAATAAAGGTGCTTCAACACGCCTCACCAGGGCACCTGGTGGAGTCAGAGCCTGGGGACAACAGCAGGTTTGCTGTCCCCAAAGTTTGAAAGGGAAGTAAAGCCCCAGCATATTTTTCTCACTTGACTTCTCTGCCCCAGGAGGAAGAAGCATTTACACTACACTGTGCCAGTTTTGCCCCTTTCCTTTTGCTACCTGGTTGTCACATCCAGTCCTTGAGGACCTCACTCTGGCGGTTTCTGCTATCAAAGGGCTCCTGCTGGCAGAGGCCGCTGAGGGTTACTTTGACTCAGAAGCCAGGGCCTGTGTGGTCTCCTCTGCCTGCTTTATGAGTGAGCCCCACTCGCCCTCCTCAGCCTTCTCCTTGCAAAGCAAAACAGAGTGGTGACTGTATACAACTTGCAGTATCCTCCCATAGGGCTGCATCATCTTCGCTGTCTTCCCTGCCAGGGATTGCTATTGCTGTAAGTGCTTCCACCTGCGTTTATGCCAGAGTCCATCCGGGCCATAATGAACCTATTTTCTATTGTGTAACTAGCTACACCCATGAACAAGAAATAAGATGGGTTTTACCCAGACTTCCTCCCTAAGAGCTTAGCCTTAAACTGCTCTCCCAAATCTCCACAAAGAGCGCTTTTGGTGGTG
Source organism: Leptosomus discolor (assembly GCF_034619465.1). Lineage (NCBI taxonomy): Eukaryota > Metazoa > Chordata > Aves > Leptosomiformes > Leptosomidae > Leptosomus > Leptosomus discolor. The sequence continues at coordinate 59,344,655 of NC_141395.1, read as the reverse complement.
CCATGCTCCAAGAAGCAGTTCCTGTCCCTGCCTTACAAGGTGCTGCTGTTGGAGACCCAACCTGCACTGAGAAACCCAACTCTGCAAGCCTTTGCAATCAACCGACCTAAATATCTACTGGCATTTGCCAAGGCAGGTGGCTAAACTTGAGGGGCTGCAGCTGACAATTGTTCACCCCAGAGACTAATAGCTGGGGACAGCATGTGTGGAAGCCCATGAGATTTCCCCACGGACATCCACTGCCGAATAAATGGAAAGAAAGGAGAAATGATGCAAGGTGTCAGAAAGGCAGGCAGCCTCTTGCCTCCCAGGGAAAAGGTATCTGCTGGGAGGACAGCATTGCCCAGGGCAAGGGAAGGCAGCTTCTTGAGAGAAACCTTCCAAATGGCGGCAAGGAGGCTGGGCCCACAAACCTGCCTCAAGGCAGGGAGGTACGTGCCTGTGCACCAGCCACAGCCGTGTCCACTTTTCTTCTCATGCTTGTTAGACCAGTGGGTGCTTGATTATGCCACATAAAATAGGAGTTTGGGATCACTGACTCCCTCTCTGCTGGAAGAGCCAATAGCCCGATAGGCAAGGGGTCCTTGCAGGAACTGGGAATTCAATCTCCTCTGATAGAGGCTTGCACTTTATTGGAAAAGGAGTGAGGAGGCACCCATTCTATTCTGAAAGGCATTGTACCTTCTCTTGTCTGGGTTTTAGAAGAAAGGTTTCAGCACCTAACTTCAAGGGGAAGAGGGAGGTAAAGGCAGCAAATCCTGAGTGCAGGTTCACCTCTCCCTTTGTGAGCATATTAAATCCTGATGATGGGCAGGATCCAGGTGATAGAGCTGTCTCACACATTTCCTGCTGGACAAATTTGAGGGGTCCCTGCTCAGCACACTTGTTCTGGGGATCTGGCTTGGGAAACCCTTCTTACCTGCATGCCTCTGGGGGGCCTATAGGGCATATGTTAGAGAATCCTATACAAGAAGAGTGCCCAGCCTTGTCTGCAGCTCATGTTGGAGCTTCATGGCCTGGCACCAAGTCTCTCCGTAGCTTCCCAGCTGGAGGCACGGATGGAGTGAAGGGACTGTTGGTGCTGCACCTTCACCCAGGTGAGCACAGCCTTCCTCCAGCAAGGCAAAGTAAATGCAGCTCCACTCGGCTTGCTGGGGCCTGCACCCTATCCCCCACACAACCCCGCACAAGTCTCACAGCCCCTACACAACCCCACACAACGTGCTCAGAGGGTCGGTGCTCCACTCTGGGCCCCGCAGAGGCCGTTGCCCCCGTGTAGAAGCTGCCATGCAGGTTGTGCGAGCAGGAAAACCAGGGAACTGTAAAGAAGTGCTGTGTGTTCAGGATGTGGGATTTGAGTTCATCCACCCATCTCCAGAACAGGAGCAGGTGTTCATGGTATTATGGGTCTCGCTCACGTTTCCTCCACTTTTTCGACAGTGAGATATGAGCATCAGTGCTTGTCAACAATACTTGATTGCTATGCAGCACATTCAGTGTATAGCTCTGGGGATTCTGTGTTTTCCGTATAGGACACCAAGTTCAGACCAGCTCAGATAATTTGTCAGCAAAGATGCCACATCCCTTTTTATAGTGTTTATTCAGCTGAGTCTGCACCAACACCTCAAGCCCTTGAGTTCAGGTTCTGCATTGCTGCCAGAACTGCAGGGAGCCCATTTTCTTCTCCTTCAGCTCCTTCAGCCTCCTCCCTAGCTGACCACCTGGGTACCGAAATTTCACCATTTTTTCTTATGTTAATCCTGATGTCTGTACTGAATTTCAGCAGTCCTGTAGTTCCACCAGCTCAATTCACTTTCAGTCCCAAGCTGAGCCCTAGTACTGCTGCGTTGCAAGAAGGGACTTGTGTCCCTTGGCTCTCAGCTAGGTTTCTGGAGATCTAGTTTTCATTCCTGTCTTTGTTGCACACCATTAAGCAAATGATCAGCAGTCACATTTTTCAAGCACCCAGCATTCACTGGCAGAGCTTGGTCTTCAAGGCATGCAGGTCTTGCTAATGCACCATGATGGAGGGGCAGATTTTAGTAAGAGATTGAGATTTTTTTTTATTTTTTTTTTTTCCAGACAGAGAACTGACATCTTGCAGCAGCCTGGCTCTCTGCTCTGCCCTAGCTTGGCTTTCCTTATGCCTCAGTTCTCCATCAGTGAAGCTCCACTGAAAATTCTTCACTGGGGTATTTGTAAGAGAAAAACATGGGCTTTTGAAGCAGCGAGCCTTGTGAGCTAATGCTAGGGAATGTCCTGGGCACTGGAACCAGATGGTCACTGCTGTTAAATTGCTTGAATGCTCCCTGGCAGGCAAAAAACTTTCCAGGCGTAGTTTAATGACAGGCCAGGGACCTATCCTGACAAGGTGTTCTGTTTTGGAAGCTGAGAGAGTTCAATGGGTGGGAGATGCATTGGCCTCAGTGCCTGACGTTGGTTCGAAGTGTCTCTGATGTACCCATAAAAATGTCACCCCAGAGTCTACAGTACAGGAGAACCAGAGAAAATAAAATGCATAATATAAGCAGCACTGCTATTTGAGAGGTTGATGTTTTAATTTATTTCACCAATGGGTGAAGAAGTTGTATGGTTAATTCCATACACAAATATGCACGCATCACACTCGGAATATGAAATGATACTGAGTCAAAAATATGGGTTTAGACTTTTTTGGTTTGAATACTACTTTCAGGCTTTCCTGAATGTAATTGTTATTTGTAAGTGTTCTCAAACACTTCAGAGAAAAAAACACTTTTATGCTGTGGGTTGTCCGCAAATGTTCATTTTGACAAGTTTCTGTCTGTTACTGGTGTTGGACTAGTCACACAGTGTATCTTCTGTTCCCTAACTGGATGACAAGCTTGTAAAACAGAAGAATAGCAAGTGACAGATACTAGCATGATTTCTGGTTATTTTTTATAGTTACTGATTTCATGGACACTGGAAGCTGTATGAATGTCTTGAACAGGATATTAGGAATGAGGAGGTTATTGGAAAATATGCCAGCAGTGGCTAACCTTGACAGAAAACAAAAGGCTTAATGATGAATCAGGTAGCTTCCCTTCATTCAATTAGCATTTGGTTGCTGAGACGTACAAGGACAGGTTTATAGGAAATAATGGATAGGACACAGTACGGTTTGATATGTGAAAGACTTGTCTAAAAACTCCCGGCACATCAAAGAAAATGTTTCACAGATGTTTCACTCATATTTAAACATAGGGGAGAAAAAAGGGAAATATCCTTAAAGCTCAAAACAACAACCTGGCAGCCCAGAGGCTAATAACCTTCTTGGCCTCTCAAGGTGTTCTCCATATCAGTCTCTTTCCACTCTAATGAACTCAACATAATTTCAAGCTAGAACAACAATCATACAGAAGTATATTTTTCTCAGGAACTTCTACCTAACATGTACAGAGCAAGCACCTGGTGTCTCAATTAATTCTTGCACAGAACTGCAATAATTAACCATCTGATTCCTGGATTACAGCTCAGTGCAAATTACCAGTCTAACAAACAAACATATGCCATCCAACAACCAAACAAGCTATTTAAATTAACTATGAGTACAAACAGCTCAGAATTTTAACTGCTTTTTAAAAATCTATTTGTGAATAAAAATTATGCTTAAAATATTAATGTTTAGCTAAAAGGATTATAATTTGTTCCAAAGACAAATGACAATATGGGGTATGTGGCTTTGGTAGCACTTTTTAGCCAGAGAAGGAGCCAAGAAATTTGGCAGGGTATTTAAAAGATGATAGGATATTCCTCTGCAGCATCCTTTGCAGATATTCCCCAGACTCAGTTCTTATCTGTTCAAGACTTCATGTTCCAACCTGTCAGAATTATGGAAAGGGATTTTGAAGGTGAAACCTGACCTTCAAGTCAACATATGAGTGTGTCCAAGTTGAGATGGATGCTAAAGGAAAATGTTCATTTCAGTTGCCTTTTCCTTAAAGCTCCTTAAGAAGAAAATAGGCCTTCTTAAGAGGTTTTGGACTGTGGCATCAGCACAAAGTGATGTGAACCTCTGGTTGGTATCAGTTGGTCCAAAAGGTGTAATGTTGTGCACAAGCCCTTATAACCTATATGGCAGTAATGGATATGGCCTGAACAACGGGATCAGAATAAGAAAACTATTACCACAGTTGAAAGGCAATATCCATATTATCCACACAGAATAAGAAACATTCTTCCTATCATCCATGCAACCAGGTTTCCTGGAACTCAGACTTTATGCCTTTTGGTGGTTTATGGGAGATGAAGGTCAGGTAAGAACATCCACAGATGTCAAAAAGGTATTCAAATAAGTAAATTTGTGACCATAGTGGTGAAGAGCTTTGAAGAACCTAAAACAATCTAGCTGACGGGCAACACAGGGCACAGGAAATGCCATGCAGATAAATGTAAGAAAGTACCTGCTAAAAGGAAAAAAAAATCAGTGCCTGCTATACATTGCAGAGTCCTAAATGAACCCACTGATGCTGTGAACACAGGTGGGCATGATGCTAGCTTTAGGCGGGGGCCATGCAAGTAGCACATAAATGAAAAGCAAAAGCCTGCATACAAACAGAACCTGGTTCACATACCACAGCTCCCCTGCCAGCCCCACTGAGTATGGTGGGAACCAAGACAAAGAAAGCACCATGGGCCCAGCAACAAGGCCACCCTTACTTTACTGGGCAGACATCAGCAATTCAGAATGGATTTATGAGGCCCCAGTGAAAAGCAGGTCTCTCCTGTGTATTCTTTCAGTTCAGCAAACACTTCCACAGGCAGCTCTCAAAGATGAACAACACAGACTTAGTGAAGCGAAGGGATTCAAAGTTGTATATAAATTATGAACAGAAGTCAAACAAAAAACAAGGTTCCCCAAAGATCTATTTCAGCCTTAGTATTATCATTAAATTCAAATCTCATTAATCACTATGCCAACCACGCAGGTTTAAAGGCAGAATGACCCATTTCTAATGAAGGGTAGTAACTGAGGGACTGCAAGTGTCATGCCCTCTCTGCAAAGGAAAGACAGAAAGGCCTGAAAAGTACAAAATTTACCTAAGTTAAGGTGGTTCTGGACCTCATTCCGGCAACCAGTGCTACCTTTATCACCCCACATACTCGACCGGGAAGGACAGAGATGTTAATCCTCCCTTGCCACCACCACAGACAAGGTGGAGTCAAAGACCCAGCAGCTGAGGCAGAATTTGCCTAACAGCAATCACTCAGAAGCTGGGTGGCTGCTGTGTGTCGGTTGTCTCCCTCTCTTCTGCAATCAATGGAGAGAGATAGGCACTCTCATGGATGACTCACGAGCTCCTAAATGAGGTGTCTGGAGTAGGTGGGATGACTCATCCTTGGGGTGGTCCTCTCCATGGATGTTCACAGGATCCTAGATCATAGCATAAATTATATGCCTGCCTTTCAGATGGGAGGCAAAATGAATTCCTGTCTTGTATGACAAGACACTACTTTTTCTGTTTTCTGGCGCATACTTATGACCTAGGACTTTCGGAGAAATGCACAACCTTGTCTGGGACCGGATGCATTTGGTTAACACCTTATGTATGCAGGAGACTAAAACTATAAAATGTTTTTTACAACTTTAGACAATTCATGCTTCAATTATCTCAGGCCCTTTCTTTCATGTGGTGGCAGTATGATGAAGGCTAGTGTGAGTGTAAGGTTCAAATTCTGGCAGGTATAGGCAGCACTACACTGGTTGCCATGTTCTAACTAGCAATGCAGAACATTTTATCACTAAGGTGGTAAAACATTTGGGACACTAAACACAAAACATTTTGACATCCTGTTCTGTGTTTGCCTTCTTCCTATGAATCCATAGCATCATTAGCAGACATGGTGAGGAATGGATTGTCAGAAAGTCTGTAGTCTTATTTAAGAGCTCATTATGTAAAGATCAAAAATGAATAAATTAGAATAGCTTAATAAGTAGCCACAGTGTAAGGATTTTGCTTTCCTTATATTATTAGAACAAAGCAAAAAGGTCTTACCTTAGGTCAGATGCCGAGAGAAAACTAGTAATTATCTGGAACCTGCACCAACTCCCCAGTATGCCTGGGTGCCTATCAGGCAGATGCCTCCTCTCTGCTTGGAGACTGACTGAACTGACTGCACAGGACCAAAAAGCAGGGCTCAGAAACAGTATTAGGATTTCCTTTTGGGGAAACCCAGAGACCTGACAGTGGACCACCTGGGATGCCACCTCTACTCTCTGATCTTTGTTAACATAACTCTGGATCAAAAGTGTAAAGTCCTCCTGAAGGCAAAATAAGTTTGACTTCATCATTTACGGAGTCAGGCCACAAGGACAGGATCCAAAAGCTTTGCTTTGCATCCAGATGCGCTTTTTGTTGATAACTTCCCTAAGGGGATAAACATCTTCCTGTCTGTCAGACTGTGGTTATGTTAAATGCTTTAAAACAATGTCTCATAATGAACACCGCTGAGAGCACCAGCTCTGTACAGCAGATGGCTGCAGAACATGACTGCCCTGAGAAATCCAGGGGACGGTGCTGAGCTGTGCTTTTGTGTTATCTGCCTTCAGCTGACACTGGAAAAAACAGTACTTCACTTTGACACCGAGGGTGCTAAGCCTCCACCAGCATAACATCCCAGCAGAGGTCCCGCCTTCTTGAGAGGTAAAGTTTGAAAGTGTGATTTCACTTCTTATACATACAGTAGCTGGTTTACACCTGTAAGAGTACCTTTTGCACCTCTCATGACTAGCTGTTTTTCTCTGGGCACAATTCAAAATGACACCTTTCTGGGCATCTTGGAAATCTAAAGGAGTGGATAAAATTGCCTGTCTTTCCGTAGAGGAACACAAAATGAGCACTGTATTTCAAAACTGGTTAATAATGTTCATGGAGGGCTTGATTCAACCAAAGTTAGTCATGCTGAGTAGTTTCTTATTCCACAAGTAGCCTATTCATCTCAATTAGATTAGTCACAGCACAAGGAGAGCAGAATTGGACTCTGAATAATTTCAATTAATTTTCTGCTGTAAAAAAGCACTATTAATTAATATTTCCCGTTTCCTTGGCATTTGGCAAATACGTTTTAACTATGCATAAATATTACTCATTTTATAAATTTTCTTCCCATAAAATGTATCTTGATGGTTTGTCAAGTTCCACTTAGCTTTTTAATACAGTTTTTGTCTAAGCCTAATTCACTGCATAATCTAAACAACAGTGTCAGCCCAGAGCAGGCATAGCTGAAATTTAGAGTACTTGCAATTAGGGCCACATTTCTTATGTACAGAATTAGGAGAATTGTATGGCTGATTTAATGAAATTACTAATGTTTCATATTATCTTTTCTATGTAGGAAAGTGCTTAGTCCTTTATATTATCTTACTTACATAGGGAAGTGCTAAGTTATGCATTTACTCCTCATGGTTGAACACAGTGCAATTTGGCAATTGATAAATCAAAACTCTCCTCCACTCTTTCATGCCACCTTGCTTCTGTTTCTTTGCAGGATAAGGTGTCCTCTTCTGATAACTACGGTGTTGGCAAAAACATTGCAGAGTATCAGTGTGCATTTATCTCCAAATGCGGGTGAAGGGGATCTTGTGGGGAGCCTAAAGCATACATGTAGCCTCAGGATCAGAGGTGATGACTTTGCTCCAAAGCGTAACTGAAGGAACGAGCTGTGCTTCTAGAAAGAGGTCCTACAGCTAGATGAAGTCCATCCATCAGAGGATAGTGCTCACCCTGCACCCAGGCAGGAGGACAGAGGGCATTGGCTTCCAAAAGCAGGGGTGGGACGTTGCTCCTGAGTTTAGCCCTGCTGATTGCACGGGCCCAGTTTCTGTATCAGTGCCTATCATAAGCAAGGGTATAACCAGCTTAATGAAAGCTTCAGCATAAGCATACAGAGGGAAATGGAGGGACACTCATCTGCCACCAACAGCACCAGAGGGAGATTGAAGAGGCCAGGGCAGCCACGTGAACTTTGGGTTTGAGGTTCACCAGCTCCAGACTGACAGAGATATTCCTGAACCATTTCTACAGACTCTTCTGCGACTCAGTACCGCAAGGAAGGGGAGGGGGCACTGTTTGTTTGCGTGATCTGCCACCGGGTAAATGCCAGTACTTACTGGCACTTAGACAGGTTTCCGTCAGAAGTATCTTTAACTGACGAAAATGTCTGACTAGCTCTGCCCAGGGGAGGCTTCTGCTAGAGCCTCTGGAAACATCTGAACAACATGTTCCATCTGCTGGCCCTTGTATCCACAGTGGTTTTAGGTGGCATTTGATGAGGTCCAAGTCTGTGTTCACGTCTAAGAGCTTGGCCTTGATGTGCTACCAGTGAGCTATAAAGGCTAGAGGAAAATCTGAAAAAGGGAGCATCTGTATCTAATTTCACTGGATGCTTAGACATTTCTCTTTTCTACTTCTCCTGTGAAACTGATACCTGCCAGAAGTTCCACTCTGTCCTCTTACATAACTATGCCAATTCTCTCCCCTGTATCAGTGCTCCTGACAGACACACAGCCGGCCCCTCCCATACAAGCAGCTAATCTCTGTGAGGCTAACCAGAAAATTAAGGAACCAGATCAAGAGCCACAAAGCAGACAGATGCTTCACTTCCATTAATTTCTACAGGTATTAGACTGTGTTACAGATCAGGACCTTAGCCATTCTGAACACAGAATGTAAGCAAAAAGAAAAAGTCATGTTGTGAATGCAAAAGAGGTACATTTGTTTCATGATGCTGCACTGGGTTATACACACAACATTACAGAAGAGTAGCTTTGGGGAAAACAATGTTTGTCAGCATCCTTGAATACTGAAAATTTAAAATCCATGAGCAGAGAAACTAAAGATGTGATCAGACCTCTTCAACCAGTCACCCAGAATGCAGTATTAATTTGCTGCTCTACCAAACCCTGAAATGCCACCCCTGATAGACAGTTAAGGGACTGATTTGTTAAGTTTGGTGTTATTTGCCTCTGGGATTTATAGGGATAACAGCAAGACCAGATAGAATTAACATTTTATCCTGTAATATCTAATTTCTCTGAGAGCACCTGAATACACTTTGCAAACAGCAATGATCTTGCACTGATGCATAGTATGCCAAGCACACTATTACCTCAGAAGAGTGGACGAAGGACCACTGTTGCTCTCCTCCTTAGCAAATATACAAGGACAACTTCCTATGACTGCTTTGCTTCACGAATGTTTCTTTTAGAGCATTCATTGTAAAATAATTAAAAATAAATGGTGCGCAGAGGTACTATTTTTCCTTACCATAGAAAAGATCTTCCCATAGGACCAGTAATGGCATACTACAGCAGCAGTACTGGTTTCCATAAGCTCAGAAGCTGCATTTTCTAGTTGCTGACACTGAACAGCTGGTCTGATTTGTTTCACATAACAAAGACGGTATAAATTAAGTTGCCACGTGAATCAAGAATGAATCCCACACACAGAGATAGGCAATACCTTTTATTTAGCTTTGTGCACTAGAAGTATTCACAATACTGAAACCTACCATCCTGCAGTGAGGGAAAGATACATGTTGTGCCATTTCTCTGAACACCAAAGACATTCGTTTAGGCTTTGATTTTAAGAATAGGTGAATCCATATAAAATATATTTTTTTATTTTCACAGCTTTAAAAAAAAATTCTGCAGTATGGCTGTGTTTTTCTTCAACAATATAGGTCTTTTATCCTATTTGGCATGCACACAAATGCAGTTATATACAGGGGTTAATGAATATACAGTTTGCTGATGGTACGCCAGGGAGCTGCGTTTTGTTGTAGTGGTGGAACTTCAACTTTTCTGTCAACCTGGGGGTACAAGACTGAGGATTTCTATATTCTCACTTCACTCATGTAAGTACTGCCTCTAAAATAGTTTCTGGCAGTGGTCAGCTGGCATTTCTGGATGACCTAGTTCCCTTCTGAGGGATGATTCCTGAAACCACTTAATTCAAAGGCAGTGACCCTTCTTCAAAAACACTTTAAGAAAAAGAATACCAAATTCAGTGTTGTGTTTATCTGGCCAGCTCTTCTGTGCTTGCTCAGAAATACCATACTTTCAAGAGAAAGTTCATTTTTGGCACATCCAATCAAGTAAGGGTTAGTGCCTCTCATGTGGGAAAAAATGTCAAACAGGCAGCTTCAAAGAGTCATCTCACCACCTAGTTCTTTGACCGTTCTTGCTTTAGAAATACTGGCCTTTGCTTGCCCTTCCAACTGCCAGCAAGGGGAGGCAACCGGGAACCTTGCAGAAGGAGCAAATTCAGCCTGGTTGGGCCACCTTCTCCTTTCTCTTCTTTGAGAAAAAACCTCTCCGAACCCATCGGAAGGACAGGCCCTCTTCCTCAGACATTTGAGTGTATCTCTACACCACTTACTCTTCTGGAATAGTACCATCACATTTCCCTTCTTGGAAGAGTTTTGCCAGTGTGCAAAGTCCTTACCAATGTGCAGCCCCCAGTGAGGGATGTGCTAATGGCTGTGCTCTTTGAGGAACAACACGACTGCAGCCTTGCCCACAGCCATAACCTGCTGCACGAGTGTCCCCAGGACCCTGTAGGATCACAGGGAGATTTCATGGAGTGAAAATGCTCTCTAAATCCTGCTTATCTAGCAAAAAGATTTGCAAAGGAGCCCTCTGCCCCCTCATCTTGCACAGACGGTCTGACTCACTGGACTAGGATTCCCATCTGGATGTCTCTTTGAAAGATGGGTGCAAGCCAAGGAGTTTGTCTATTCTTAGTCTTATCTATTATAAAGATAGTTCTTCCCATAAAAATCGACTTTCGTTCAGCCATCTCAGAGAACACCTGTCTCTAAGCAAATACAACAGCCATAGCAGTGCGAATCCTGTTCCCTGCTCATTTTAATGAAGTGTTAATATCAGAGCCTGCTAGAGATTATATAAGTGCTAACATTGCTATGCAAAACCGTGAAAGAAACAAAAAAAAATGGAAGTCAAATAATTTGAACCCTGTCACCATGCAGTGCCAGCTACAGGAATGTGAACTCCACTTTGAGGCAGAAAAATCTTCTTACACCTCCTGTGCTCCAGAAGTGACACCATTTGCTTGCCAGCTTCTCCAACCAGCATCTTCCCACTTTCTCCCATGCTGCCTGAGGACATGGTGTGTCCTAGCTGATGTGATGCATAAAACTACGCTGCTCTCCCGTTCTCTGCATCCCTGCTCCCCTCCCGCTTGCACTCCCGATTCCTGCAGGAGGCTAGCACCTGGCAGCAAAGCAGCAGCAGTGAGGAAAGCCAGAGGGGGCAGTGTATATTAAAAAACAACCGCACAGCCTCTTAAACCGTCTGGAACAAAATTGTGCAATAACTGGCTTGTGCACCCATGTGATCTTATCATTGTGAGCCAGGGTTTTCAGAGGGAACTGAAAGGAGCGAAACACCCACTAGATTCTGCTTCAGATCATCTGAAAAGCTCAGCTGTTTCCTTCATCCTCCTCTCTTCGCATTTCACATTTGCTCATCGTGGTATTTCTCCCTGGGAGCTCCTGGGAGGCCAGGCTCGTTGCCAGATCTGTTTGTACACAGTCCCAGGGTAGGTTTGGGTTGCTGGCCAGTTTCCCTCGTGTCCTGGCTTTCCCTGCAGCTTGGAGCTGAGGCTGCTCCAATCGTCTTCCAGTAAAAGGCTGGTACGGCCAGGCAGGGTCAACCAAGTGTGGGGTGGGACTGACCGCGGCTGTAAAAGGCTCTGCAGGCTGCCATCCTAACAAGGCTAGAGATGCAGGGAGGACCTTGTGAGGTGGTATCTTGGGATAGACAAGATGTGGAGACTGAAAGGCCTGAAGAGAGTGAGGAAAGAGAAATCTTCCTCACTAAACTGTTAAGATACCAAAAATAAGTCTGTAAAAATCAGAAGAAATCATAGCAAAGCATACTAGTGTGTTGGGTGGTTCCTGGACTGGATTTATGAAGAACATTCACGGTCATTAAATTTCTGGTCTCTTAGCTGCCCATGACAAATACCTGTGCCTTTTCCTTTCCCACAGATGTACCTTGCAACTTGCCCCACCTTCAGATGGGATCTCTCGTTGCAGCACTCTGTGTATCAGCCAGGATTATACTATGGGGTTGACTGTGTTTGCTGCCCACGTGTGCTTGCTGTGGAAGCTGTGATCAGTCAGGGATGCAGGCAGACATGAGTGACACAGAAAGCAGGAAGCTGGGGTGCTGGGACAGCAGCTCCAAAGCAAAGCGCTGGAATCCTCTGATAGTGGAGAGAAATCAACATGTCCAGAACCTCATTCCTCTCATCCTCATGCAGATATCTCAAGGAGATCAGATGAAACACCTTTTAAGTGCCTGTTTCTCTCTGACTGCAAAGAGAGACCTGTTGCCTAACTGGGACAAGAGACATGGAAAGCACTGAAGTCAGGTGATATCAATCCCATCTCATCTTTCGAAATCAGGGCAATTTCACACAAGGGCTTGGTATACGGCACTTATATGTGCAGACAGCTATATCTGGAGATGCTTGTGTGTGTAACACTGTACCAATGTGCATGAGAAAGCATCATCCTCAAGATGATGTGAACAGTACCCTTAATCCTACAGTCAGATACCTGTAACACCATATGGCCTTTCAGTACTTAAAACTGGATAAAATAGTAGAGTGACCTTAAAGAGTCATCAGGATAATGTCCAGAACTTGTCTGGGACCAGAATAGCCCCAGAGCTGCTGAGCCCCACATTGGCAGAGTGTGTGACACTGGGCCTCAACCTGAAGTCATACGTGTCACAATTTTTTTTCTTTTTAGTACAAACTGCCCTTGATTAGTCATCGACCTGGTTTAAGAGTTGCACCGCTACCACTCAAGCTGTGAGTGGAGTACGTATTTAAATATAATAGGCTCTGCGATCATTTTAAAACTGGCCTAGATCTAAGCCCACGGGGGGCTATAACTAATTTGATAGAAACTGTAGCTTCTAAATAGAACCACCTGAGACCTCTCGAGAGTTCGGCTACAGGGTTCACTGTTCCAGCACAAAGTCTCGGCTGAGCTCCCCTGACTGCTTCCCAGCCCTTCTCAGCAAACTGAGACCCATCTGGGCAGGGCAGCAGGACCAAGTTTCCTGATGGGTATCCTTCCCTGTGGGAATTATGAAGCGGATCATGGGAGGAGGGAATTATGATTTCAACTCCCAAAACCATTGAAATGCTGCATTTTTGCACAGTTTCGAGTCAAAACCATATGCAGCTCCACGGTTTTGGCTGTGTTTTGCCTTGGTTTTTTTCCAGCTAACTGCAATAGTCACTGATCCAAAAGGTAGGAGTAAGTAAAGTCACCGTATGTTTTAAACCTTCCATACTGGAAGGTTTCATGCAGTATGCAAGTCTCATTTTTAATGTCAGAAGCTCTTCCCACCTGAGCTTTCCACTTCTTCAGCATTGACTAAGTACCTCTGCAAACTCAAGACTAAGCATCTGCCTTTTATCAGCAAGCACAACACTATCAAGCAACTGGGTGTGTGTATCTGCAGTGAATTTGTTTTCATTAGCAGGAACTACATTTTTGCATTAGCTGCTACTCTTGTAGCCTCCAGACCAGAACATCACAGGTGCTGGCTCTATATAAATAGTGAACAAAACTTTGGCTGATGGTGGGTGGCACTTAGGTGCTCCTGAACTAAAAGTGTCAGCCTTCAGATGGTACCATAGCTGAGATTCCCTTGCCCATCACTGATGTCTGTTGAAGTGGAAATCAGCCGTTGCCCCAGGCTCTTTTTTTCAAATTTAATTTCTTGCAAATTTCATTTCTTTCAAATTCCATCTCTTCTCTCTCCTAAAAAGGTTTTAATGGAGGCTTTGAGTGCGAGTGTTATAGCTGCTGTATTCGCCTCCAGAATCCCTTTCCCAGCTCTGTAATGTAGCATAAATTCCATGAAACCATGATAAAAGGGACAGTAAAGCAAGTGTTAGTGGTACTGAGTTCTAGGATCATCTTTATTCATTGCAGATGATACTACAACACGCATTCTGAATCCAGTGCTACACAACTGAGCAAACATCCAGTGTAGGTAAGGCTCACCTGTAAAAAACGTAATAAATATCAAGTGCAACTGATTTTGCTAACTAACTTTCTTGCATCAAATGAAAGCACGCATCCCTAAAATGTTTATTATTCTATGCCTCCTCCATACAAGCACAATCAGTATTCCAAAGTCTGCGATATTCATAATGAACTCCACATTCCCCTAAATCCCAGTCATTAGAACTGCATCGTGAGTATTCTTGCCTGGGGCACAGGAATAATGTTCAAATCTTGAACGTGCAAATGGAGTCTTTCCTGCAGGATTTGAGGGAGGGAGGGATGTGGCTCACTTTGCATGCAGACAGGGTTAATTTTCCTTCTTCCTGCATTCTTTCGCACAGCCATCCCTAGGGGAAGTGTCATATTACCTCACCTCTCATTCCTAGGTTTCTAAATTGGACCTGGATTTGAATTTCGCTGGCATTAGAGAGGCGTCTCATTCAGTGTTCTGGTTTGGATCTATCTTACAATGGTAGGTGGGACCTTCACATAAAGGGAGTTTGATTTGCTTACTCCTGTTCCAGCCCATCTTGTTTCTCACAAATCCTGGTGTCTAGTCTCTGCTCTTTTGTGCAGCTGTGGAAGATACTGGGACAATCACTGCTTTAAAAAGGAAATAAAGCATTGCCTTCCCATGGGAGAATTCCTGAAGACAGAAAGACAGGGTAGTTAGCACTGCAGCCTTGTCCTGGCTTGTCTACACATGAAAGTTATTCTAGAATAAGCTAGGGGTTGAATGCAAAGCAGGATAGGCATTCCACAACTGCTGCATGCATTGCTGAGATCTCAGCAGAAGCAATGGGTCAAGGTAGCTGCATGTTGATTCATTTGGACTTCCCTGTGTCTTTAGCTGTGTCCAACAGAAAGAAACAGGCAAGGATTTTGAGGACTCTGTATGCAGTGTAATACATACAAAAGCAGAAGTAAACTATTGCAGAATAGCCAGAATTAAATAAAGAATTCTTATTTTCCTAACTTCATAAAACTGAACCAATAAGACATCTCCAGGATTTCTTTTCTTCACCTTTCATGTCCTTGGCTCAGAGCAGGATGAGAGAGCAAGGCGAAGATGCATGAAAAAGTGCCTTCAAACCATTTTGTTCCTCCTGGGTCTCACACCAAAGATAGCTTAGTCCTGCCTGTGTCCCCTTCAGCTGTACCATGCCTGGCTCCAGCACAGTGGCTGGGAAGCTCACAGGTATCTTCACCATCTGAAAGGCACACTGTGGTGCAGGATTCCAAAGGAGCCAGCTCCCAGTCTGGAAACATCTTCTCCATTTTCCACACCAGCACAGATGCAATCTAAAGACAAATGCCGCCTGGGATTGGTTTCGCCACATTTCACCCAAGTTTTCTACATTACCCCAGAGCACCAGGGATCCAAAGAAGTGTTATTCTCTGTGGCCTTTAATTGAGACTTCATGTCTACCATTTCCTCGAACAGCCTGGCAGTATACCTTTGGCCTCCATCTCCATGTCTCCCTGCTATCCGCTGTAGGACAAAGCAGGGCAGTTGAACCAATATAAAGCCTACCCTGCAGGCACTGGCTGCCCACCTTTTTCCAGTGTCATGTATATCTTCTGCAATGGTGGGCATCAGATCTTTTCTGAAACTACATTCTGGTGACTGTCTGGACACTCACTAGATACTCACTAATGCACCTCATCTGACAATGGTAGCACTGAAGCATAATGATCATGCTCTGTATTAAATTCTTGTTGGCTTACTCAGGATAAAATTCTCCTTGATGCTTATGCCATGGTTCTGCTGCGTGTTCATGGAGCGTCCCACGGAAGTGACACCTGCTGGCATTTGGCGTTAAACCAGTGCCATAGGTGCTGGATGGGCCTTAGGGGCAGGAGCATGTGAGGGGCAGAGGTGATGGGAATAGCGGGTGGGTTTGTTATGGCATCTGCATGTTCCCACCGTGTAGACATACAGCCAGCCTCCCCACAGTGATGTGGTGGACATTGTACAGGTGGGTGGCGGGGGTGACTTGGATTTGCTGTTTGGATGATGTGGTTTTCCCCAGCTACCTCTGCCCACAGTTTGCTGCAAAACTCCATATACTTCCATAGGGAGAGGGCAACAGCAGTCATACATCATGAGGCAGAGGTAAGGAGGGGGAAGAAGCACCCCTCTAGCATTTTAACTGATTTTCTCTGTGTGCATGATAGCAATTCGAAAGTAGTCACTTTATTTCTTGCTCCCATACATATGAGGAGTTGCAAAGAAGAGGTCCTCACACGTGTGCCGAGGCCATTTAAACAAGCAAGGCACATGCTTTCCTCTGCTCCCCAGAGGCCTCTGGCCCCCGCAGCCCATCATTCCTCATCGCCAGGTCCTTCCTTTCTCCACCAAAAATAAACGCCTGGGGCTTCTCACCCCACTCAGCCCTGCCTTGCTCAGTCGATCCACTCTGCTCGGTGCCACCTCCTCCCCCTCCAGGAGCTTCTTCCCTTGCCAAATGGAGCCTCTTTGGTCACTGGCCCAGCCTGCCATGTCCTGGTGCCCACCAGGCACTGCCCAAAGATGGCGGTGGGACCCTGCCCTCCCCACTGCCCCAGGGTGGTAACGGCAACCGGACCTGCCTGTGCCCTGCCAGCACTCGCTCTCAGGGCCAGCCCTGACCACACACTGTGCTTCAAGGCTCAGATCACCAATTAACCTAATTAACCATCACCCAACTGAGGTGCTAATTAGGGCTGCCCAATCCCTGCCCTGACAGAATGCTCTCCATGCCGGGGGGAGTCCCAGTGAGGGCAGCGGTGATGCTGGGCCAGTGCAGGTGAAAATCTTCCATTTTGTTCAACTTCACAAATAACCAATGTTTTGTATTCACCTGATGCGATAAAGATCTGTAAGGTCTGGGTCTGATCTGGATCAAGAGCTTGTCAACCCTCTGGCTGAAGTGGAAAACCCGTGAAGAAACAAAATGTGGGAACTGGGCATGACGGTGAACGGTGTTGTGTTTTACCTGGGCATACAGGCTGATTTTTACCAAATTAAATGTAGGCAAAACTTGAAAAGGGTTTTAGATGTGAAAAAATAAGGGCTTCATTTTGAATATGTTGGAATAAAATATTTTCAGAATGGAGACTTCTGAAACAAACATAGTTCAGCGCATTCACCATAGACTTAAATAGATTTTTAACATCCTCCCTGCCATGTCGTAGACTCCAAACTCCTCAGCTGGCTGAAGCAGAGACACTTTATGCCCTCCAAATTTAGGAAATATTTCCCTTGGATCTAAAAGGATGCACTGCTTTGTCTTCCCTAGAATGTGATCAAAGACTAATGAACAAAAATTACTTTAACAGTGGTTTGAAGTCTTTCTTTTTTTTTTCATGAGAAGTTATAGGCTATGTCTTTATTGTGAAAAAAATGTATTTTAGTGTAGCTATAAAGTCCAAGTTGAAACAGGCTTTCCCACTGTTCTGCCACAAACTGACTGATGGAGCAGGGGTTGGGTTCAATTTTTACAGGGTCTTTGCAAAAAAAAAAGCACTTAAGCATTATTTTGAGCTTCCATGGAGAAATCTGGGAAACTGCAATATATTACCTGGGCCTCATTGTGTGAAACATCTCCAACTGTGAGCAATAAAGTAAAAAATGTATTTGAACAGACATAACATCTTTGGAGGGGGATGAAAGAAAAGCACAATAAATCACATCAATTTGGTAAATCTGAACAACACTCCCCAACACCTTTCACTCAGTATGTTGGCAGGACTCCTGACATTTTCTCCTCTAGCTGGGAGTGCTCTCTGCAATGAGCAGCTTCCACCCTCTCCTCTCCCTGCTCGCTGTAGTACTTTTTCACCAGCTCAGGGGAATGCAGTCAGGGAACATGCTGATGTCTTGCTACTGTTTTCTGCAGCAAGGATTTAATTCTTTAGTCAAACACATCGATTCTATAGAGGTAAAGCTTCAAAAACAGACATACGCACAGCGCTCCAGCGAAGAGTTACCATCTGCCTTCCCCTCTCCTCCTCCTCCTCAAAGGAAGGAAGAAAGAAATTTAGCAGGGGCTTAGCTCTTCATTACCTGCTTGCACTGACATTCATGAGATTCCCTGCAGGATTTTTCTTGCTACCCAGGCAGGATGAACACCCACAAAATTGGCAAGGAGATGACTTTTAGCTCATTTTCAAAAGCTGGCTCTATTTCAAGTAGACAGTGTCTCTCTAGTATCAAACCAGGAAGAATTTGGTTTTGCTTTCCTCTGAAAAATAGAAAAGGCAAGTAGCCATCCTACCGGTTGCCTTGAATACTAACAGAGAAATATGATGTTTCAAGGATTAAAAGGAATACAATTTCACCTGTCAAAGCCTGATGACAAAGTTCCATGTTTGCCTGATAATACCTTTTAGCTGAGCATCCTAAAAACCTAAAGCAGAGTTTGCTTTCTGCATAGTCTGCTCTCCTGCCACTGCTCTAGAGATGCAGACACTATTGCCTACAGCAGGGAACACTCAAATGTCAAAATCAGAGCTTGGCCATTGTGGCAGGAGACAGCTGTTACTGCTACACCAGTCATTAGTGTGCAACATTACACATTCAAATGATATTTATATGCTGGGAAAAGTTGAGTCTTGGTACAGAAGCAAAAAAGTAATTTTGTTGGGATAGTTTTTTTTTAGATTGAGAAAAGTTAAACCAGCTCCCTCAGCAAAAACAAACAAAAAACCCCAACCAAACTTTTTTAGCCAATGTATCTTGAGTAAGGAAATTTACGGTCTTGGCAGAACTATACAAGGCTTGACAAGGCTTGAGATAGACTTGACAGATGACTGAGAGTTTAACGGAAACACAGAGAAGCAGCGGGTAAGAAAGGACTGTTGTAGAAGTGTGGCTGCAGAGTCACTCAGCATAGGAAGGCACATGTATTCTCAGACAGTATTAATCTTAATAAACTCTAATTTAAGTCAATGTATTGTCTGGGCACTACCAAGAAGCGTTATCCCTAACAGGTTATCCAAGATAGTTCCCTGTCTTGGCATGGTTACTTCTGAGCTTTGAGTTACAACTCAGCTGATTCGAGTTTCTCAGGGCAGTGAGGTTCTGCAATTGCACGTAGGAAGTGGCAGGTTTGCGAGACAGCAAACAAGCTCTGCTTGAGCCACATGGAAAAAGACAAACTTCTTGTACAGTTCAGATGCTGCAGATCGGGAATGTGTTCCTTTTGTACAGCCCCTATTGCGAGCTCAGCAACCAAAGCACTCTGAGGAACTACCACCCAACAGAATTACATGACTGAGGCTTTTATCACTTACTGGAAGTCTTCCACAGCCTGAAGAAACAGTTGCAGTTTATTGCATCAATAAGAGTGCAATTTACATTAGGAAGTAAGAGTACAGTGTTCATTCCAGGAAATTATTGCCATAGCTTGATGCCACTTATTACCTTGAAGGTGAAGAGCAATATCACTACCTTGCAGTCATTAGCAATAATTATGAACAGCTCATCAGCCTGAATACCTCCTGTGGCAGACAGGGAAACTTTGCCACAATCTCTACCATCTACAAGTATATAAAGCAAGTAAACTCCTGAATATTGGCAACAGTGGGATGGATGACACTTTCACGTTGCAACAAATACATGCTTTCTCATGCAGCCCAGGAGTCAGTTACCTTCCACCACTTTGACTAGATCAAGATTTCTCATAGGCTAAGCATGAGATTTTTACTTACCATAGGAATTTATGTGTTTTCCTTTCACCTACGCTTTTCAAAAATATTATAAGAAATAGTGTTGTATTCTGTTTCCTGGCTTATCTTATGTTCCTCCAATGCTATGTCGGGTATGGAGTCTTGCTCCATGTTAACATTAGTTGGATCAACTTGTCTTGAACATGCTTAGGTCTAGATGGTCCTGACACTGCATCTGGCTAATCTTCACTTCAGATTCAAGATGGATTCAAGATAAATCTGTTGTTCAGATTTACCACCACTCCTGGCCCGGACACTGTCTGGCAGCAAGAAGAGATTCCTTTTATTTCATTCATCTATAACGAAGAGTCTGACCCAAATTTCAAATCCACGTACTCCAGTCATTGTATATATTTGCATTTTGATCCTGCATTACGGAAGTTTTGCTAACAACTACACATCCCAATCCCCTGCTGTCTGGAGAAACATTTTGTACCAGCAATGGAGACCTGTTGCTGATACAGTTAGACCATCTCTCTGAAAAATTCAAGCTATCTAGCCAAAGGCAAAAAGAGCCTTTTGGCCTGTATGTGTTGTGTCTGCTTTGGCTGTGGGTTCCAGGACAGGTGCTAGCAAATCTCTGTCAGGGAGAATATTTTTTTTCCTACTGTTGAGCCACTGGAGCTGTGCCAGGAAAACTTGGTATCCAGGACCTGCCTAGCATGACTCCAGTCCACTTCCACCTCTTCTGAGCAGGCTTTATGATGAATGATGTGCGGTATCTCACTTCAGGCAACTCACCAAGTCTCTCTCCTCAGATCACTGTAGCTGCTAGGAAAACCAGTATCCCTCAAATCAGACACCTACTTTAAAGAACAGTGTGCCTCACAGTTACAGACATGATAAATGCTATGAGTAATGACAGATCCATGTGTTAACAGTACTCTCTATCAGCCACCTACTGGCTCATTTCTTCTTTTGATAAAGGCTTTTCTCCTCTGGTTATGTATGAAATGCATACTTCTCATGTGAAGGTGGATCTCTCTACAGAAGCAGTGGGAGCAGAAGGCAGAAGTTCTTGAGTCCTGACTGTGGCTGTGAAACAGACTGGTGCTGATCAAACAACTGGTGCTCTTTGCCTCAGTTTCCCCACTTGTAATATGAATAATGTCTGTGTTGTCATCACGCTGAAAGGCATAGTTAATATTTACACGGTGGCGCTTTGGAGATGCCAAGCATCAGATAATGCCAGCAGATACCCGTAGTGTCAGTAACTCAATTGTATCTACACAGTGAACAAAAGCAGGCACAGATGCTAGCATAATGTTATGTATTTTGGTACAAAATTAAATAAGAATCTTGCCTTCTGTCCTTAGATTTCTTGTCAAACATTCATTGCTTCACATGCTGAAGCATTTAGTAATACAAAGCATATTTCTATCCTACCTTATTTTACATAAAAATGTGAAGAACCATGATTGAATTTTAATACAAAAAAAGGGCTTAAGTTACATTCTCCTGGGATCATCTGTAGCAAAGCGTAATAAGGTTCTCAATATCTGACCTAATTATATCTGTCCTTCTAAGTTTTGTTTCCCATAAGACCTAAATGTCTATGGTTAAAAATAACATTTGAAACTCCTCCAAGTTCCAACAGAATTTTTTCAGCCTCTCTCAAATTTAATATCTATTTTTAATTTGTTTTAATTTTTCACCCAACTTAAAAGTTATGGTTTTGAGGCTGGCATTCTGCTCTATTATCCAGCTCTTAAAAATATTTGGATTAGATAAACTCAAGAGCTGGGGGGAAAAATATATTACATGTATTTATTTCATGTTGGAAAAATACCACAGCTATTGAAACAAGTGACAGTGAGGCATGGGGAAGGAAGGATGCCTTTGTGGTTGAGAAGGAATCGGCTCTATTAGAGATGTATCTTCTGGGTTATGTCGAGGTCTCTTGACAGACAACACCGGGCAATTCTGCCATGGCTGTTCGTATTGTTTGTCCCTACCTGAGCACCCAGCTCTGCCAGCAGTCACTGCCCCAGGGCAATGGTGATGGAAGGTGATACAGGCTCCAGCCCCTGCGACTCAGCAGTCCTGTTTAGAGCTCCCCATATCTGTACAAAAGCTGATAAATTGTGCTGCAAAAGCAGGCAAAGATAGCACTCCTTTATGCTTCTCTCTTCCTGCTGGCCCTGTTATTAGAGAGCTGGCACAGACCTGAGGCTGGGATGCTCAGGATCCACCTCACACAGCAGTCAGGGATCCCAGTGGCCGTTTAAAACCTTTGTGCTTCAGTTTCCCACCCATAACCCATGGATAACAATGCTGACCTTCCTGACCAGACACTGTGAGGCCAAAGTCCTAACGTTTGCTGAGGGCTAGGAAATCAGGCATAAGGTGTTTAATACAAGGGATTATTATAGCCAGTCACACTCCATTCCCAGGGAGGTTGATAATAAATACTGTTTATGCAGCGCCCACTGTTGTGAAGAAGCCAAGAAGAAAGGGAGTCTGCAAACAGAAATCCAAGCAGGATTTTTGGATGGGAAATTCAGCTCAGCCCTTCTCTGTTGAGAAGCTGCTTTGGCCTTGTGGAAGGAAGAATCTGGAGATCAGATTGACTATTTGAGTAGCAAGCCTCGTGCAACTGCAGTTTTGCATCCATCACTGTGGATGGGCCATAAAGCCTCATCCTGGAGCTTTATAAATGGTGCTGCCTGGTCACAACTGCAGGGCTGCCGTGAGCTCCGTTTTCACAGTTCAGTTCACAGGAGGGGGGGCAAGCTGAACAACAAATGCAGTTTATAATTGCCCAGCCGTTCTGCTTCAAGGGTCTGGGAGACTTAAATGTCAAAGTATACAAATGGGAATTGTTGGGAGAAATAGAGCAATGCAAGGCTCAAAGTGATTTCAAAGGCATCCGAGTCCAGCGCTTTCTTTAGTTCATAGTACAGGTTCAAGGCTGGAGCAGATTGCCTAAATTCCTTCAGAAAGAGGCAGCGAACGACTGGGAGGATGAGGCGGCAGCTCCTCAGCAGGTCCTGTGGTGAAGAGATCTGGTTTTGTTAGGCAGGCAGCAGCACAGTTTGGTGGTTATGATATTCCCGAAGGATGTGTGCATTCAGATCCCTGCAGGCTGAGACGGGCTGAGCTCTCCGGTTTCACTGACCTTCCCTTAACTGTGAGGTTATTCTGCTGGTGCAAAACTGATTGCAAGCTCTGAATCCTAATTTAGCTAAAGCATCTGACTTCTCCCTAAGAACTCACATGAGGGACACGTTCATACCTTTCCTGTGGACTGCCTCAGGACCACAGGCTGCTGTGAGTCTCCAGCTTCAAATGTAGCCCTCTGCTATGAGGAATTCAAGGCAGAGCCAGCCAAAGGCTCCTCAGAAGAGCCAGTGGCACTGAACATTGCCATCCTGAGGACAAGGGGCCAGGGCTGGGTTGCTCCTGCCACAGGAAAGGGGAAGGAAGGGCAGCACTGTGACAGAAAACCAGGCTGTTACCACTGCCTCTACTGCAGAGATAGGAAGGGTGAAGACAGAAGTGCTGTTGCAGGATGGGGCCCTCCCTTTACCCCTAACAGCAACTACTGCCCTGGCTATCTGTGCTCCTCTGCCAGCTGTTGCAGCTGTGAGCCTGGTTTCCCAGGGCTGATGCATTGTGTTGCTGTGACAGCCTGCTGTCCCATCCGCCTGTGCCCAGCCCTCGCCCTGCACGGGGTGCGTGTGGCAGCGTGCATTCCCCCGGCAAGCTGTGGGTCTGCATCTGCAGCACATCTGCACTCGGTGGCAAAACACCGTCCGGTCTCTGCAGAAGGCTTGGCTAATATCTAATATCTAGTTGGACTAGATGATCATTGTATGTCCCTTCCAACTGAACTACTTCTATTCTATTCTATTCTATTCTATTCTATTCTATTCTATTCTATTCTATTCTATTCTATTCTATCACAGAAGCATCTTACTCTTCCCAGTGGTGGGATCCCATACAGTGAGCATTTTGTGAGATGTCTGGACTTAAGACCTCTCCTCCAGAAAGAGAAACCATAATGGGGTGGCTGGGGTTGGCAGCAAGCAGAGCATCCCATCTTCATCCCTGAAACAACAGAAACACCAGGCAAAGGAGGAAAGACAAGACAGGAGAGCTGGGCTTTACGTATATGGGATTCAAATTACTTCAGTTGGGGACTGAAACATAGCAGTGGTACCCTGGCTCACCTGTAATGCAAGGGGGGATTTTACATGTGAATTAAATGTGGCGTGCTTCTGTTCTCCATTTTCTAGTTATTCTCTCCCAGATAAGGTGTTGAACTGAGATTTTTTTTCCATTTACCCATCTTTTTTTGAAGAGGAAGGTAGAAATTAAGGATCCTAGACACTTCTGAAAGTTTAAATAGCCCAAATTTTGGTAAATGGTTCTTTTTTCACTAAGATGTTTTCTAATAAAAAGGTGGTTTGCAAGCACTGAGTACATAACATTCTTTGATGCTCTACCACAACCACTTTGGGAAGCAGTATATGGGAAAACTGGTATCACAGAAAACCCGGTGTAGAACTATCTTGAAATAAAATGTCTACAATTTTACCAACATTAGGCATCATCTTTTAGGAAGAAACTGAAGAGAGGACATTTTTCCCCCCAGAAAACATTGAGGTTTCCAAAAGCAAGATATTCATAGGTGATGAGACTGATTTCCAGCAATAGGTGCACACAAACATGCACTTGCTCCTAGACTGTGAGCAGGCATGTCAGAGACTTATTTCTAAATTGGGCACTTGCACCTGTATGTGCAATATTCCAAACATAGTAGGTGCTTCTGACTGTTTTCCTATGACTGATTTTGAAAAATCTGTTCCTTGCTAGATTGAACTCATTACTTCCCAAATATCTTCTTATATATAAGTTTGCATGTGACATTCATCCTGGAGTTCTCTGCAGGATCAGTTCTGATGTTATGTTTTCAGATGTTATTTGTTTTCATTGTTCCATAACATTGTTCTAATCTCCCTTGCATTTCTATCTGATCTTCCAGTAAACCTTTATAATCCTAATATGCTGTTTTCATAGTTTCTCCAACAATCTCTTTGAAGAGACTGGACAAGCTAGATCATCTCTCAAGTGATGTAAAACATTTCCCTAATGTGGACATTATGTGCGCCAAGAAATTCCTGAATTAGTTTGAGTATTTCCATACTGCATTCATGTATGTCAGCAGCAGTCACGGGGGCTGTCTGTCCTCACTGGAGACCACACATTCCCAGAGAGGCTATTTTGCACCTCTAGGTCACCACATCTGCCTCTGCCAGTTCCAATAAGGGGCTCCTCATCCCTCACCAGGAAATATCCTCCCCCAGCCATCACCTGCCCAAAGCCCATCATGACAGATTCTTTTTGGCATCCTAAGAGACAATTCAGGTAGTCAATGTTGGTTTATTTTTATGGCTAAATACTGCCCATATGCCTTTTTTTAAAGAATGACCTTTTCTTGTTGTTCTTTTTTTGATGTCTAGAGCAAGCTCTGATCACCCAAGCAAGGCCAAAGCAAAGATACTTTAAGCAGAGAGAGAGAAAAACAGGATCCTGTCCCACGACAATTTGGGATTTCCAGCAGAGCTGCTCTTCATTTGTTGCAACAGCCTTTACACAATCGCTGCTCCTTTGCTCCCCCCCGCCCAGGGAGATTTCAACCAGCTGAGCTCAGCACCCTGCCTCCCTTAAACATGCAGGCTGTGCACAGACTGACGGGCTGGTGCGACGCGGAGCCAAGGTGCAAAGGCAGGCCCAGGGGCCTTGCAGCTCAGTTGCGCAGCTTGCTGGGAGGTCAGAGCCTGCCCACTGTACCCCTTTGCAGGCTGATGACCCCCGAGTAGAAGAACAGGGGTCCTCTTGTTTCCAACTGCTACAGGCTTGCTAAAGGGAATGATAGAATGCTCTTCTATCTCTATTTGTGACAGTGTTCAAATGCTGAAGTTAAATCCAGGCTTATCCTCTCTTTTCTTTACATAAAAGCTCCCACTCAAAGCAGGCATGTTCTCAAATCTATTATCCTCTATATTGTTCATAGTGGTTCTAATTTTTCCCACATTGCTCAAAGCTCTATCCTCAGGTGACTGTTCTCTGAGCTTTCGCAGCTCAGCTTTACCTTTCAAATAAGATTTATTCATTAAAAAACAATTCCACTGCTTTTTGCAGCTATCATTTTGTCACATATGGATTTATTCAATAAATGCTTTTAATAGCAACATTTCTAGGCTTTGTTTGTCCAGAGCTGCCAGGCTTTTACAAGCCAGGGTTGGCACTGACGCTGAATTGCCTCTGTACCTGGGGGAGAGTTCCCTGCTGGTCATGACAGAGGTCCTGCACACACAACTAAATGAAAGGAAATTAAAGATATGAGTATCTACATAATTCACAGCCAGTAAATGGTGGAGAGTATCAGGCTTCCAGCAATTTCTGGACCTCAGCAAATCTTCTAATAAAAGCAGGGATATGTGATTTTAATCTGCAGTTCCAAGATCTACCCAAACACCTAGAAGCCCAGCTTCAGCACAAGTACCGGGGCAGGGAACTATACAAAGGCCATCAGCAAGAGCAAATTCAGCCAGCCTAAGGGCACTGGGAAGTAACAGCTGACAGGACAGAAGAGAGACGTCAAGTTCAGTATGGCAAAAATCTTTCGTTCCTGGGTCAGCCCGAAATTAAGCAGCGCTGCTGTTGTCTATCTGCTGCCTGCTGTGGAGCAATGGGTGTCTAGCATTTGTGTTTGGGTGTTCATGGCGTCCACCCATGCAGGACTCCATATGTGTCTCCTGAAGAACTGTAAAAGGTGGTGGTGTTGAAAAAGGGAGTGAGTCTTTTCTTTTGTTCTGTTTCCCCAGTCCCTTGCTTTTTCTGAGGTCTTCAGATGTCTATTGCTAAATCCTTGGCCCAAATTCTCCCCCTTGAGAGTGTCGCCATATTAAGTTTGTCTAAAGCAAAATCAAATTAGGAAAGAGAATACATTGCCTAATATTCTTTTTTTGGTTTTCCAAAAATTATGGACTCCTTTTTGTGCCTCTTTTGCTTTCTTTCAATCAAATATTTAATACATTCAGACATTAGGAGGATTTATTTTTGCTCATCTTCCTCCATTCTTTCCATAGTTACCCACAGTCCCACAAGGATTTATTAATTAAATTCTCTCGGTACAGTGTTATCGCTCTCTGACTATTCTCTATTTTCTGTACTGCAGCTTGTGTACATTGTCGGGAGGAATCAGAGAGAGCAAAGAACCAAATAAAAAGATCCCTCCAGGAATGCAGTGTTCGATTATACAAAGAAAACCCGCAGTTTAGATTGCTCATCCTTATTTCCCAGAGGAGGCCTCAAATGTCTTTGTTCTTTCTCTTTTTAAAAAGAATTTCCTTTTCTGGTAAAATCATTTTACCTGTGAACTGCAGGCCAGGCTTTTGGTCACATTTACCTGCTTTACCATTATCAGCTGTTACATATTATTCTTCCCCATGCTCTGCCTCCAACAACAGCTTCAGGGTGTTTTGCAGCACTCCCTCTCCATGGCTTTGTGCCTGGGCTCCAGGACCTTCCACTAGCTCTGGGTTTCCTGGGGGGAGCCTGGCTTCATGCGAACAACACAGCAGATTCTTCTCACAAATGACAAAGTGTCATAAATGCATTACTGTTGGTAACAGTGATGATGAGATCCCTGGAGAGGCCAGGAAAGGAATGAACGTGGGGCCCAAAGCCCCCTCTCATCTCCTGAAGTGCTGTACCTGTTTTATGGACAAAGAACAACTTCTGCTCCCAGAGTTGTCAGTCAAAGCCAGCTTCCTCGGTGCTGAAGTTACTATAAATAACAGAATAACACTTAAAAACATCAATGGGAAGTACAGTAGTATATATAATTCACCAAGCATTTAAAGCTGTGAACTCCCTGCCTCCTTGAAGTCCACAAATTTGTATGACTCATAGCCATCACACCTATGTTATATGTGCATGCATATACATGTTTTGATGTCTTCAGTATTTTGCTCTTGTCTAAAAATAAAGCCGTAAAATGGAAGGGGAAAATCCATTTACTCCCTTACACTTTATGCTGGGGACCTGATATTACCTTCAGTTTGCCGTCTTCCCAGCTGGCTAGATATTGTATCGTTTCTGTTGGACCTCCTCCAAGATTAATGGCATCATCTGTACAGTGTTAACAGTCTAATCTCGCTAAATCTCTTTGTTTTGAAATTTGATTGTGCCTGATCTTCATTATTTTAATGGTTTAATGTATGATAATTAAGGCTCAATTAGATCTAACAGATTCCAATTCAGCCCAACATATTCACATCGGTCTGCGAGCTGCAGGAAGCACAAGACAAACCAGGCTGATTCCATCCTGGCTTTTCAGTCCAGAGACCAGGTACTGGTTTTGCCACTGACTTATGTCTGACTGCAGGCAAATCATCTATATTTCTGTTTCTCCAAGGGATTCCAACTTTCTGTGTTTATAGCCTAACTGGGTCTCAGCACAGGTTGACATCTTTACACGCAAGTATCACGGAAATATCAGTAACAACCCAAAGCCCATCCCATATGCAGCTGCCTGCTAACTGGGACTGACTCCTGTTTGTACGGAGCACAGGAAGAAAGACCGCAAATATAGAGGCTTGTAAATATGCATGTTGTTTCAGCGTAAAACATGAAAAACTCCCTTCCTCCCCACTGACCTCATATCAAGTTCTGGCAAGATTTTGGTACTTCCCAGAGGACAGACTCCCTGCCTACGTAGAGGGATACCTTCTACTTGCTGTGCACGACACAGCCCCATTGGAGCTACGCCAGTCATCTCCTGAAGACGCTGTTGCTGCGGCATGAACAGACCTGGCCTCCAGGTCCCCTGCACCATCTCTCCAATGGTGCATCTTCATTCTGCCTGCATCTAGGCTGCAGGAAAGGATCCCTCTTTCCTAGGGGTTAAGAGCCAGTTGCTTCTTCTGAAGGTGAAGCTGGGAGAAGAGCAAGCAGGTATCACGTTTTCCTATTCAACACTGAACAAAGTTTCCTACCTTCTCTTCCCCATCACCTTAACCCAGAACTTCAGTGGCAACAGTGTTCACCCAGGACACAGAGGACCCAGATTCAATTTTCTCATCCACCTGAGAGAAGACAAACCCATTTCTTCAGGGTGCAGTCTTGCTATCAGGCTCCACAAGGGGACCTTTAGCTCCTGCTAAAAATTTGCAATATTTGTCCAGAAATTAATGACAAAACATTGATCCTGAGAGCAATCTCAGCCTGCTGCTCTGCTGGCCAGAGCTCGTGGCCAAGGGCGAGGAGATTTGGTTCTGCTCCATGCCCTAAGGACTACTTCTCTGTCTTATCTGGTGATTATTACTGTGTAAAATAAATAAACTCAGATTGCCTTTTCAAGGAGTATCATGATTCCCTAGCACCTTCCTTGCAGCAGTACGCAGTATGGTGAAAGACCGAAACCACCCTATAGATAACAAATCAGACCTTGACTTACTTCATCATAAAAAAAAAAAAATGGGAAGAAACAAACATATGCAGAAACCTGCCATTTTCTTCTCCACACGGAAACCACATGTTAATGCCCTCCGACCTGATAAAAGGCATTCCCTTTGGCATTGCAGGCAGCCAACTGCATGGGGTCGCTAACTTGATAGTAACAAACACATGCTCAAAGGAAAGACGCAACAGGTGTGACACGAAAAGACTGTGTGCACTTGGTCCAGCAAAGATGCCTCTCACTAGGTTATCGAACAAGCCCCCACTGGTACTGCACCTCTTACAAACACTGGTTTTGCAGTGTCAATGGTTTTGTGTGCTCAGCAGACAGCCTTCTCTGAAAGTGTCTCATTCAGATTAATTAAGACCCTCCTCAAAAAAACCCAAGAAAAACAGTATCTTCCTTAGGAAGCCCAGTATAAAGGAATCAGAGAAAAGGATCTCTAGCAAACAGGGAGATAGTATTTAGATTTTAAAACCCTAGGAGCAAAAAAAATATGTGCCTTCTTTATTTTTAAAGCCCTTTGAACATTTTTCAGATCTGTAAAAATATTCAGTTAGAACAACTGTAATCAAAATAATATACTGTGTATTTTTGTAATCTAGTTTGGGGATTCTTTTCCACTCCCAAAGCATAACACGTGATCATTTTTAGATAGAGAAATATTTTTATGTTTGCAATGTATTTTTTCTTTGAAGAAAACGCACTTTTAAATTATGTGCAGGATGGATTCATAAATTTGAAGAAGTTTGCAGGCTGTTAGAGCTGAAAAAATAATTTGAGAGTTTGCAGCATTTGGGCCAGGTATTCTCACATCCAGCCCTTTCCACTGAGACAGCCCTGATGGCTGGGTACAATTCTCTGATGACTTGCTCTTTGTTACGCTGTCAGAGGAGCTGCCGAGCATTTCTGACTCAGGTGGGCAGAACACTTCACACCCCAGTAGCCATGACCACAGACTGGGAGGAACCCAGCAGGAGCTATTGTTGCCAAGGGAGAATTTGTCAGAGCAAGAAGCTTGCTGGGGAGTGCTGGGGAAGGGAGGAGCAGGCCAAAATCACCAGCAAGGCTGGTCTGTGGGAGGAAGATCATGGCAGGAGGGGAGCGTGGAATTTTTGGTTGGTGGCAGAGCACCAAGGCGTAGAAAAAGTGCTGCATATATCCAAATGAATGTATTGAAGAGCCCTCTGAGCATCCTTTGGGCTGCTATGCCTTATTTACTTGGAGAGGTGATGTGCTGGAGATATAAATTGTTCTGTGAATGTCAGAGTGGTGCCAGGGACTGCGTGAGCTGGGGGCAGGACATGCCTAGCAAACTCCCAAACATTCCTGGGAGTGGCATGCTGCACAAGTGCCAGAAGAGGCTTCATTTACAGCCGAGATACAGGTATGTCAGCCTAGCTCGTAACCCAAGAACCTGCAGAAAAATTCTTCCCCAAGTTTCCATCCAGCTGTTTGAGGGGTAAGTTTGGTATTGCAGGTCAAGTGCCTGTGCACCAGGAGCTTAAATTTTTCATCAGAGAGAGAACTTCTAACCATGTTTGCCTCATCACCAGCTATCTGTAGGAGATGGAGAAAATAAAGTGTTTGGAGAGCTTCTTGGTCAATGCGGCATAGCTGTAGCATATACTGCACTGACTCGTGGATTTAACCATGCTCTGTGGAGTTCAGAACATTTAGAGAACTTCCTGCCTGAACATTAACCATAGCTCTAGCTGGACACTTCCAAACCTCCACCTTGTCTTATAATCTGCTTATGAACTCCATCCCACCCCATGGGCTTTCCAATAGTTGCAGGATGCCGTACAGATCTTTCCATCCTTTAAGACCATCTATGGATTTCATCTGTAGTAGTGAGTTTTACCGCTTCCTTTTCTTCAGCCAAATTCTGAAACTAGGTCCCCTTTAAATTTCTTTTATTACCATCCTTCCGTTTTGTTTTCACAGCAGCTGGAACATTTTCTACAGAAAGTTTTTTGGGTTTAGTTTTTTCCCCAAATCTTGTCCCTCCACCTATTCCCCTTAGTAGAGCACCCAATCTCTGCTTTTGAGTTCTGAACTTTCCTTGTTCAAACCATCTTCTCTGAAAATTGGCACTGATATGCATCTTAATCCATGGCCTAGCAAGTCTTCCTGTGTGCTGTTGGCTCCATACAACTTTTTGCGTTTGCACGCATGAGCTGTAACCAGCTCTGTTGACAGTTTTTCTGTTAAAGAAGAAGAAGAAAAATGACATTGTAAAATCTGGAGCTGATCAACAAATATGTTGGTGAAGCTCAGAGGAACTCACAGCACCCTGAAGTTAGTCTACTGCTATTAATGCTGCTCGCGTGCTGCTTTTCGTATCATAGAGATCATTTGGTTACAGCCTAGTTGCACTCTTAATTAGCCTACCCAGAAGACTGCCAAGTTTGAAAAAACTCACATGTAACTGAGAAGTGACACATTAACTATTTGAGAGACAACAACATCCATAAACTTGGTCGTCTCCTTCAGCAGTTTAACTTTCTTCTCATCAAAACCACATTTTCAAGTTAAGTAGCAAGAAAAAGAGAATCCAGAAGTTGCAGGAAAAAAGAGTACCTGCCCCATGAGAACTTAGGCCTGGAATTTTTGCTTCAAAAATCCTTCCTCAAGGCTTAGGTTTCAAAGTCTGCCCTAGATAAATGACAAAAAGTATTGCCTGGGTAACTCTGGCCCTGGCTTGCAAGTGACAGGGTGGGATCTCAGCCCCTTCTTTGGCCTCAGGTTTTCCATATGGCCACAGGCAAATCATGTGGACGTTCGCCTGAGAGCTTTGTTCCTATACAGAGCCTTATTCTGCAGGACTGGGTGTAGATGTCAATTTGCTGCTGACCTTTAAACGACTGTAAAACTGTAACTTGGCCACACTGCAAGCACTCCCACTAATTTTATACTTCCTGGGCCTTATCTATTATGCAAAACCAGACAGGTTTCATAAGCTGGGAAGTTGTGCAGAAGAGCAGCTTTTATCACAGCCCAGTACTATGTATAGTGTCTATTCTTTGTTTTGATGTCAGCTCTGTTGGGTCCTGTTTAGATAATTGACCAGAGAACTACAAAAACTTTCCATGCTAGATAAGGTATCCACCTTGAGGAAGACCTGACAGTAAAGACAAAAGGAGACAAGGCATTTTTCTTTGTTTCTCCAGCTAAGCTAATTTGTAAAACATACAACTCTCACACATTTTTTTAGAGCAATACAGACCCCATGGGACATATCTGATAGCACTATTCTAAAACATTGCAATGTTGGGTTGGACATACTATTTGAAATGTGTATATAGATTCAAATAATAATAATTCGCTTAATTTTAGCTAGCTTCTTTTAAACTAGATTCACTACTCCCAGCAGCAACAGTTGGGTATTTAAAATGTCAGGTAGCTGGCAGGGGGGCACAATTAGAATCCACAAACATTTGAGGAGTATAAATATTAAAGCAGGAGATTCTCCAGTCAGGATGGAAACAGGTCAGTACTAATTAGTTTTGCTAACATTAGTTACCAACTAGTTTAGTTAGCTATTGACATAAGCACATCCTAACAGCTTGGTTTAAATTTGGATGAAGAAACAGCCATTAACTAGCTCCCACCAGCGTATATCTGATTAAATCAGACAGAATTCTTAGGCCGGTTAAGTTACAGGAATCTATGCTGAGCCGGGAGACCAAGGGGAATACAAAGATAGAAACAGACTCTGGAAATTCTGGGAGGAAAAAAGGTGTCCAGGGTGGGAGGAAGATGAGGCAGGGCAAGAGAATTGAGTTGCTCTGCAAGAAATAAAACAACCAAGCTGGGGTTTGACTGATTATTTTCACAGACTTGTGTTCTTTGTCTCCTAAAATCTCCTCTGCCATAACAATCTCAGGTTCTTTTCCAAAATCCGCTCTCCATATAGGGCACATGCTATGCTCGATCAAAATCTTTGAGCATACTTTGGCAGGCTGGCGGCTCTCAACTGCTATATAAAGGCTTGCTTCCACCTGCCTTTTCCACAGCGCAGGCATTTAATTATGCGCTTTGTCCTCTGTACAGCTGCAGTTTTTCACAGACCTTATTTATCTTGAGATTTCAGCTCATCTTTCAGATTTGGTTGAAACTGGGTCCCAAAGTTTTTAAGGGGAATTGCTGAATGTACAGAGAGAGATAAACAACACAATCTCATAAACCTCCTTTCAAAGGCAACCAGGCTAAAAAATGCCAATTTTTAATTTCTGATCCTGCTCATGCCAAATGTTGTCTAACATTTCAGCAGCAATCTGTGGCCCTGAGAGCCTCTTTCAATATCCTATCAAGAATATAAAATAAATGGTGATAAATGTAGTCAGTATAAAATAAAATGAGTTGAAATTGGTTGCTGGGATGCAAAACTGAAGTTGACAGGCAGTTGTGAGGAAACTTGCAAGAAAATGCTTATTTTATATATTTCTTTGGGGCTTAGCAGCCTGGAGCTGTCAAGATGGTTTTGCACATGCTCGGCAGCAAAAACAAGGGAACTGAGCAATTTTACCAGTGAAAAATCTAAGTTCCTACTGCATTAAGCAAACCTTCAAGATTAGAAATACTATTAATGCCTATAACTTGAATAAAGTTACTTAAGTATGTATTTAGGGGCCTAAGTTGCCCTTGTAAAACTACATCTTGAATTTCTTTAGTAGCCTGTTGTGATAATTTTACCAAGGGCTTGTGAAAATCTAAATAAAATACATTAGTAAGTTCTCCTTCATCTATTCCTCTATTGAACCATTCAGCTACTAGTAAGAAATTAATGAGATTTTTGTACTCCAGAAATTGTTGTTTCTTAGACCACCTCATAAAATGACCTTTGAAGTGCTGTATTATTCCATTTTTGACTTCAAATGATCACCTAATACACAATTCACTGTATTAATAATTCTTTGGCTTACGTTATAAAAATACAGGTGCAATACATTACCCATTGATCCTTTTAATGGCAAACGTTTATAGGGAGAGTTTGCACATACTCTATAGCAGCTACGCTATTTCGTTTTTGAGGTCCTTCAGAAATCCTCAGGGCATACCTGATGAGACTGGTCACTTGCACCTTAGCATTTTTTCTGATGCCTTCAACTCTAACAGCTATGGTATATTTCTAAAGAATGTAAAGAAAATAAATAATTCATCATTTAAAAAATAGGAGACAAACTCAGAATAAATGCATACAAGACAAGAAGCTCTGAAATTAAGTGGCAGAACTGATTTGAAGCAAGACATTATGGAGCCTTTTCCCCGACAATCAACATTAAAATAACATTAGCTAGTAAGCGCAAATAAATAAAAAATAAGTCCAAAAATAAATCAAAGTAAGTATAATAGAATGATGTTAGTCTCAAGTTTGTTTCAAGACATCCTGTCTCTTCTGGTAACACTTTTTTAAGTATTATCTTGCTCACTCAAGAGCAGTTACACATTATAGAAATGAATACAAGGTAAAAAGAGTTCCAAGTTCCCAAATCCCAATGGCTATTGTTTGCAAAAAGAAAAGAACTGTTTTCATCTACAAACCAACAGAATTACTCTGGATTCAGTAATTCAGGGTGTAAGTCAGTCCTGTGTGGAGGATCAGGATAAGACCAATGCACAGTTAATTTATCATATTAAATTCACTCGAACTCATACTTCCAGGCCCGGAGGACCCACGTTCAGTCAGTGCTCCCAGCGGGGCGAGTGGCCGACCACCTTCACGCATCCCAGGACAAAGCACACCCGTTTCGGCACCATCCATCTTGCTTCCTGTAGGGAGAAATGGAGAAGAAAACACACGTGATACGTCCTTTCAGTATATCTTTGGAAGACACACAAATACTTCAGCATTGGCCAATCAGTTAGGAATGAGAATATAATAAAATCATAATATATAAACTATGTGTATTCCACTCGCAGGCCTCTGTCTAGCCAAATGTTTTCAAACACTCACATTAAATCTCCTTTTTGTTACTGATGTTGGGGAGATTTCATTTGATTTCTTCACTGTTCTGATGACTACAGCAGCATCCCTAAAACACTCCTTAGCTGCATCTCAAAATAGTCTGATTAATCAACCTTATTCAAGAGTGATGAACTTTGTTCTTCCGTGCAGCTTTTGACTTTGCATCTAATATTGTAAAATCAGCTCATGTACAGAAAAAACCTGAATTTTCCGTGGGAAAGTAGATACACCCAAAGCAATGCCAAAGTGCCTGTTTTAAAAATGAGCTCTCAGCAATCCAAGAATTTGCACACTTTTACATTCAGTATGTCACTAAAGCACTTAAGCACTACAATGAAAGAAACCAAATGAGATCCGTATATGGACACAACAGCCTCGCCACCGAGACCTCTCAAACCGTCCTTCCAGCTAATTGGTTACTGAAAGTTATTGAAGCCCTCCAAGTGCAGCCAGGTCCTGATGTTCTCCCCCATCTCATACACTAAATGTCAGATATAAAAGTTCTTTAGATTAAGTTCAGCTCTTAGGGATGGCTATGCAAACTTACAGTCTTTCGTACCTTTCAGGAGCTTTTTCTAAACAAGGAAGAACAGCATCTAGCTTCCTTTCTCAGAAAGGTCAGTAGGAAGTAAAGAGCAGTGCTGATTTATCTTCATCACTTGGTGACAAGTTCTGTGAAGGAGGTTGCCATTTTATATTAATTTTTTTCAGAATCAGGGAATGCGGTAACTTACAATTCATCACTTCTATGTCATTTATTTGGTGGGTATCCTGACATCCTTCTTGCATACTTGTCACTTTGCTGACAAGATGTTTGCAAACATTTTTAAATTATTTTTGTGAAAATGACCTTTGCATTTTACTGACAGTCGAATCTGAGGAATCATCCTTGGGGACACATCCAACCATGCACTAACTCTCTAATATATATACTTAAAGCAGTCCATATACAAAGTCATTTGAGTATTTTAATCCAAGGTACAGGATTACTTATGTAGGCCTCACTGGTACTTGGTACTTCAATTCTTCAGCTAAGTGTGTCATTTTTTATAAAAGACGACTACGGACAGATAGGTGAGGAAGTCAGAGAAGGTTCTGAGGACATCTTCGACGAGGCAGAGAGAAAGGCCATGTGAGATACAGCAGCTCTAACTACTTTCCACTCAGTGATGGAAAACAGCAGCCTTATCCACAATTCATATGTTTTATCACTGGCACCTGACAGAGTCTGAATCTGACTCATTTTAGATCACTGGGGGGGTGGGGGTGGGGGGGTGTGCAGGCAGAAAAAAAAGAAAAGTCTAAAATGCATCCATCCTTCACTAAAGTCTTTCAGTTGGGTCAACCTACAAGAGTGTCCTGCAGCTGAAGGGTGTCAGTTGATCCAAAAGCATAGACTACAAAGGAGAGGAATGAAAGATCTCACTCCCTGGTGCAAAGCTTGAAGTTTGGCTTGTAAATCACAGGCTGTGGCCAAGGAAAGAAACAAAGATAGCTAGGACACATTCCTAAAAATGTTAATAAATGTTTTATTCCAGAAAGGCAGTAATACTCCGACGATCTTGCTTTTGCTAAGTGGGGGGCAAGAAGCTCAAAGCCTTACAGAACCACACAAAGGCTGCATAAGAGTAGTCCTATACACAGTGTAATCATGTAGCCTGAGAATCAGCACAGAAAGGTAGGTAACAAAGTCACAACAGCCAGGATTTTGAGCAAGCAGCTTTCTGAAAAGTAGCTCCTGACAACAGGAGAGCGCACGACAGAGCTGCCAACTCTTCTTTTTTTCCCCCACAGGCCGTAGATTTGCAGAATCATCTCCTGGTCTCCAGAGAAATGCCCTTTGCTAGGCTGCCTTTCCTCATTTTCCTGTTCCCAGGAAAAAAACCAACAGTCAATCAGAACATCTCCATTTTCTAGAAGCAGCCTGGTTTGTACCAAGAGTAACCACCGCTGTGCCTTCCAGGCCTAACAGCATTCATGGACTTTTAAGAGCTGTTCCTACAGACTTCCTGGACTGCCTTCCCTGGCCTGTGGGAGGGTAGCTCCCCAAAAACCCTGCTGTCCTCTTCTAGTGTGTGGATAACCCTGCCTTGCTACCCATCCTCTTTT
This sequence comes from Leptosomus discolor, assembly GCF_034619465.1. Taxonomy (NCBI): domain Eukaryota; kingdom Metazoa; phylum Chordata; class Aves; order Leptosomiformes; family Leptosomidae; genus Leptosomus; species Leptosomus discolor. The sequence continues at coordinate 59,307,315 of NC_141395.1, read as the reverse complement.
AATTAAATATTGTTAAGCACAGGGAAGAATAACTAAGCACTTACGGGAGAAAGGATGGGGGTGGGGAGAAGAAAGAACTAAACGCCTTGTTAGAGGGAGAATAACAGATATTCGGGGTCATTTTCTCCTCCCTCCCCATCCCTGCATTTCTTCCTCTCATATAAGAAAGTAAAGTAAGAATGACTGTAAATAAACATACATAAATATACTTTTATATGCAAATGTGTCTAACTCAATAAATGAGTTTTTGCTTCTAGCTGCCGACAAGCATGCCTGACAGTCTGAGATAGTGAAAGTGCAAGTCATCGAACAAAAAGCTGTGTGGAGAGCAGCAGAGAAAATGCATTTGAAGAAAAGGGAAACTGCTTAAAGCCTGTCTTTTCAAGAGACCAAGTTCCCTGGTCACAACTGTAATAAGCAAGACAAAATAAAACATTCCACACTGGGGGAAAAGTGCAGGAAATGTAAGAATAGAAGACAGCAGGAGAGTATCTGTTCAAGAGACTGCGTATGCAAAGGTGAGTAATGTCTAATTCCCTGGATCTGTTTCAAATGGCAGCGTTCATGAAATCCAGAGGAGTGGAAATGGTGTTTGGCAAAAATAGCCCACTGAAAGGGCAACCAGTGCAGCGTCTATTGACATATGGGGCTGCCAGCAAACAAAAACTATGGTTAGTGGCAATTAGGGTTGTTGCAGGAGATGTTCCACTCACTCTAAAACCAGAAACAATGGAAAGGACTGAATGGAAAGGCTGATGTTTTCCTTCCACAAAACTGTTAACACTGCCTACAGTATTGCAGCCTACTTCACAAGGGCTTCCCCTATATTTCCAGGAGATACCCAAAAGCAATACATACCTGTGCTTCATCTAATGCATGCTCCAGTCTGGACTTTCATGCACCTTTAAGGATTATTATTTTTCCTGTATATTTTTTCATCAAAAATATTCAACTATATCTGAAAACGCATAGGCTACATTTGGGTGGTTGCCATTTCAATGAGACTTTTCTACAAAATAATGGTTTAAAGCTTATGTTAAAAATGAACTCTGTAACATAACTTGAAGCAAGTTGCAGCAAATGCTGTGCCATCATACCATCTGTGTTCAAGTACAGCTCTCAAGCTCTCCTCCTATTGCTTCCTAAAGTGGAAAATAATGGTAAAAAATAAAAACAGATAAGATGAAGAAACATTGGGTATTGGAATACATTATGAACCTGAGCCTTATGATGCTTGTTTCAAAAACAAACTCCTCTGTACCTGGATGCGCCAACAAAGCACCACTGTGGAAGTAAAAAGGAAGGGTTTATTCTTCTTCACATTTAAATTAAGCAACAGTGATGTTCTCACCTGACACAGCTAGGAAATTCTGGTGAGCTTTGCTCTACTCAATATTGCCCACTTTGCTTTTTTTTAGCTCTCTTCTCAAGCGTTCCAGCAATATTCCACAGGAACGTGAGTGAAATTCAATAAACCTTGGAGTAAATGGAAGGCACTAGAACTGATGAGAAATAATAATTAAAAAAACCCACCCTGCTGTTAAATCAATGTCTAGGATAACAGAAGTTGATGGACAAAACCTACACAGAGAAAAATGTACGTTATGACAAACCCCAGCATACATCTTAGGCCATAAGAAAGGGTAGTAAGAGATCCATAAACAAACCCTATGGGTAAAATGCCACCACAGGAAGCCTAACAGTTCTTTTTATAATGCAATTTTAAGGGTAAATGAAAAAAAGCCCTATTCTTAAAAAGTCATCTTTGTCATGCAGATCTTAAAATAGCACCTTTCTGATACTCAGTCAAAACACAGGATCATTGCTTTGAAGACTGAGAAATAAAACCCCTGTTCTGGTCACTTTATTGCACTCTCAGATCTACAGACACTTCATCACTGCAGAGCGGAAGGAAGACAAGGAACATGCCAAGAAGCTACCCCAGAAGAGCCTGGAAAAGACAGAGAGAGGCACGCCGGCAGGACCAGGAGGCACGAGGCAGAAGGCAGCACATCTGCCAGAGAACCTGTTGACGCTGTTTTCCCTGGTACCGTACCAGTGCGGTCCCGGCCAGTCACTTGTCAAGAACACAAATACATTCATAACTTCCTCTTGCTTTCCGAGAAGCAAGCACCTCACTCTTCCTATGCTGTTCCCACATACTGCCTTACCAACAGATTTTTATGGTTATGATTTTTCTGTCTACATAAGTACATGTCCGTCCTGCGCTGTGGCTATTTCTGCATGAGTTGTTTTGAACGATTAGTCAAGCAAGCATTTGTGATCCGAGCAGGAGTCACTCAGAAAGCTGCCGCCGCTCCATTTCCAGTTACGGCTCCACAGCTGGGATACAGTTACCGGCCACGCGACCAGAGCCTGAGGTTTTACAGGAGACCTTACACTGACAAGGAACAGAGCGGAGGGCTCACCGGGGTGTCCTGCTGGCACAAGGGCCTGGAGCAAGCCCCTGGGAGGGAATCTGTCTCCTGCTGGAGATGCTCCGGTTCGGTGGCATTGCCAGACACAACGTGAGTCTGGAACAGAAAATCTCCCTACCCCCTCTATCCTATCTGACCCCTTTCAAAAAACATATCGAGGTGCTTTCTCCACCTTATTATTCTCCATCTTATTTGTGTTCTGTGGGACAGAGCTGATCTCAGAGCCTAGGAGAAAGCATACAAGAGGTCAGGGCACCACATACTTGAGGGATTCAAGCTGGGGCACACGGTTCAAAAAGGGGACAAGCGAACGCAGGCTTCGAACACCTCCAGGAAACACTCAAAAAAGGCATTTCCAACTGCAGCAATGTTTATTATTTTAATACTCTTCCTACTTCTGTCAGCACGTTCTCATCAGCCTCGGCGTGGCGCTGGCCGAAACACCCGCTTGCCTTTCCAAGGGAGAGGCTTGCAAATGGGTTGCTGTGCGCCTGCAGAGCCCGACTGCGCGCCCACCCCGCCAGTCCCAGGCAGGCCCTCCCAGGGCCCCGCTGCCACCCCGGGCCCCTGCCCCGGCTCCCTCGACCATCCACTTCTGGGCCTTTCCAGCCCGCAACCTCCTGGCTCCCGGTGCGACGCCTCGCTCGGCACGCGCAGGCCATCACACCAACCCGCGGGCACCACGACGGTCCCTGTCCCCTCGGTACCCGGGATCTCACCCACCAACCCACCCTCCACCACAGGTGCCCTCGCGTTGCGGCCCCGCAAGGGGAGCGGTGCCGGACGGTCAGCCGGGCCCTGCGGGGCTCGGCAGGAGGGTAACGGGAAAAACTTGGCCCTCGTGGAAAACACAAAGGCAGGAGAGGCTGCTCGGGGTGGGTGGCAAATGGGGGAGGCGGGGGGACACCCACCCACAACCCACGTTAGGTGGTGCCGCCCCCGCCCCCCCCCCCCCCCCCGTTTCCATACGGCGCCCTGTGCCGCAGGCCGGCGGACAGCTCCGCCACCGCCGATCGCCTCAGCCGACGAGCGGCGAAAGCAGCGGAGGGTGAGGCGGGTCCGCGCCGGGCGGCGGCCGGAGCGGGCCGACCCAGGCGAGGCGGCTGGCGGGGCGTTAGAGACCGGCGCTGAGCGGGCGGGGCGGAGCGCCGCCTCCCGTCGCCCCGGCCCGGCCCGGCCCTGCGGCAGCCCCGCAGCGCGGACGGCCATGCCGCGCGGCTCCGCGGGGCGGCGGGGGGCAGGAGGCGCGCGCCCGCGGGCGGGGCCGCCGGTTCTAGGCGTGTCCCGGCGGCTCGCGCGCCGCCGGCGCCCGCGGCGGTTAGCGAGGCCTCCACCCTGCGGCGCGCAGGGGGAGGTGCGGGCTCGTGCTCGCGCCTTCGCCGTTGCCATGGCCCCGCTTGACGTCACGGGCGGTGCGCTGCCCGTGCGTTGCGGCGCGGTGATTGGCGGAGACGCCGTGTGTGGCGCTGGGAGAGAGGCTGCAGCGCAGCGAGCCGCGAGACAGGCACAGTCCGCGCCGGCCGCCCGCCCCGAGACACCCGCCGCCGCGCTCCCGCCGCGCACAGGTAACGGGGCCCGCCGCGCCGCCCCGCCTCCGGCCGCCGCCCCGGGACCCCGCTCCCCGTCCCCGGGGGGGCGGGGGCGGCGAGCGAGGCGGCCGGCGGGCAGCGTCTAGCCCTCCTTACCCCCCCCCCCCTCCTCCGGCCTCGCCGGCAGGGCGGCTCCGCGGGGAGGGAGCGGGGCGGCGGGAGCAGCCTGCCCGGCGGGGGCCGCTGCGGGGGCCGCGCAGGTGAGGCCGCGGCTGCCCCTCCCCGCCGGCGAGGGGGGAGGGGGCGAGGTGCCGGGGGCGGCGGGGCGGGGGAGGGGGCGGCAGGTGAGGGCTCCGCCCGTGGCGCGGCGGGCGGGGGCGACCCCGCGCCCGTGGGCGCCTGGGGAACGGGGCGGGGGGGCCGGGGCGCGCCGCCTCCGCCGGGCGGGGGCGGGGGGCCGGGGCGCGGGCGGCTGCCGCTGGGTGTGGTCTCCCGCCGGGAGCGCTGCCCGGGCGCGGAAGAGCCGCAGCGGCCGCCCCTTGGTCGGGCTCGCTTCCCTCTCCTCCGCCCAGTTCCCCAACCCCCCGCCTCCACCCAGCCTTCCCCGCCCCCCCCTCCCCGGCCGAGGGGTCCGGGCGGTAGCGGCGGCTCCCACGGGACAGGAGGGGGCTCCTCCCTCGTCGCCCCCTTTCCACCCCCCCCCCCCCCCCCTTCCCATCCCCCGGGGCTGTGCCCGCGGGCTTCCCCTCGTCCGACCGCTGTCGGGCGGGGACGCGGCATCCTCCTCTGCCGCCGCCCCCGGCGCTGGGCGGAGGTGAGCGGGATTAACGCGCGCTGAAGTGGGCTGGGCTCCGCCGCCGATCCGCCATGACAAAGGCGGCCCGCGAGGCACTCGGTGTCCCCGCGCCGGGCGGATGCGGCGGCCGCAGCGCGGGGAGGGGCGGCCCGGAGCGCGCCCCCTCGCCCCGGGGGGCCACGCCGCCCGCTCCTCCCCCGGGCCGCTCCATTTTCTGCTGTCACCTCCCGTGTGGGGGAGCCGCGGGCAGCGCCCGGCCCTCGGCAGCCGGGAGCGGCAGGCGGCCTGCCCGCCCGGGAAGGATGCTGCCGGAGCAGCCCGCGGGCGGCCGGGTGATCCGGTAGAGCGGCGCTGGAGCCGGTGTTTTAAGCACGTTCGCCCCCCTCACGGCGGGTGGTAAATAACCGTGGTCAAAACCTTGCTTTAAAATGGCTCCTTAACCCCGCTGGTGGCGGTGCGGCTAAGTTTTCCACTGAGTTTGTGCCCCGGTATTGAGGGTAGGAGCTACTAAAACTTTCTCTTTCAGGTGACTGGAATGTTAAAACGTGCTTAATTTATTAATAAATGGAAGACAGTGCCACTCTTGTTTGTGGTAACTTCATATAAAATGACAAAAAGGTTAATGGTTAAAGATTCAGGTGCTGGGTTGTTGCGTATGGAACGTACAGAAATACATAAAGCATACAGGATCGGAATTGGTTCTTGCTTTAATGATCTGTTCAATCTTCAAAGGATGATGTATCCCAAAGCACATTGACAGGACCTCAAAATGCTCGAGTCAAGATTCAGAAAAGGATGGGGCATGAGGGAGGAGTAATCTTCCTTGATGTGCCAGAAAAAAACCCCAACCTGATAATCTCTGTTCAGCCAAACTTGATTTTTTAAAAAGTGCTGATAAGGTGTGGGTTATGAAGGTCTCGGCCAGGTCGTGCTATCCCAAGTACTGATGTTGAAGTAGTATTTTTAAATAGTAAAATTTCCTTTTGTCTCTGAAAGCATAGCCTCTCAGGCTGAGCAGCAGTACCTGGCTCAGAACATCTACCGTATCCCATTTTGGGAAAGGACGTTAGCGTTGTTGAAGGGTGTACACCTGGAAACTTAGATATTTAGTGCATTCTGACTTTGTAACATCCAGTGTGGGCTTTGATTTGCAGATCCCTGTGCCATGTCTTTCTGCATGTAACTGTAAGATTCTGTTAAAGCACAGAGAGTTGGCCTGGTACTGTTTGTCTAGCCTTTATTTGGTCTTCTCCTGTGAAAGACTTACTATTGGATATTTTCTTTGTCAATTTTATGTTGATAATTGGATGCAGTTGATGCTGCAACTTGAAGGTAGTCTTACGAGAGAGCAATGGCAAAGAACTAGAATTGTTTATGTGCGTAAGATAGGAATGATTTGCTTTCCATTCATCTTTGGTTGCTTTTGTTTGCATTTATTAAAATAATAACACCTTTTTAAAGGTTAACAATTTTTCAGGAGGAAGCAGTGACTTTAACTCTTCAATCCACCTATCCATGTGTTTGAGCACTGAGTGCTTGTGTGCCTTGTGTTCTGGTTTTCAGTTGTACCTCCTGCAGTTCCAAACTACTTAGAGAATGGTTGCTCTGCATATGAAGTTAAAATACCTTTGTCCTTGATTGATGTCTGAATAATGCCTCACTATTTCTCCTCTTCAGAAATATCAGCATGGATAAAAATGAGCTGGTGCAGAAGGCCAAACTGGCTGAGCAGGCTGAAAGATATGATGACATGGCAAGTTGCATGAAGTCTGTGACTGAGCAAGGAGCTGAGTTGTCCAACGAAGAGAGGAATCTTCTCTCTGTTGCCTATAAAAATGTTGTAGGAGCCCGTAGGTCATCTTGGAGAGTCGTCTCAAGTATTGAACAAAAGACGGAAGGCGCTGAGAAAAAACAGCAGATGGCTCGAGAATACAGAGAGAAAATTGAGACTGAGCTAAGAGACATCTGCAATGATGTGCTGGTGAGAAATAATGAAACTGTTGATCCATTTTTACTTAGAGTTGCAGGGTAAATGGTGCTCGGCCCTCTGGGACTGCTTCTAGTCCGTCAGTAAAGCTGTGGTCTCCTATGCTATTTCCAAAGGACAAGGTTTAAAAAATGTCTGACTATTTTTTTCCCTCTAATATATTGATTATTTATATACAAATCATCATAGTTATGAATGGTAATGAATTTGCAAACATCTTGAAGCAGTATTGTATATAAAGTAATAGTTATGAAAAATGACCGAACTAGATACAGGTTTAGTTGGGGGGTTTCTCCTCTGCCCTTCCCCCTCAATGCAGTATTTGTATTCTAGATCACTTTGATTTCTGCAGCTTTAATATGCTGCTCTAGTTGTAAGAGGTAGTTCTTACTCTACGGAAATTGTGCCCCTCCCTGGGTAAGATGATGTAATGTTAGTTATGACTCAGCCATGCAGAAAATTGTCTGCAGGAAGAAGCAGTAGAAATGCTGTGATACCCTCTTAAACTTAAAATTTTTAGTAGCAAACTAAAAGGCTATTCAAGTTAGGCTTTTTCCGTGCCTTGTAGTTATGTTAAAATGTGCATGTACTGGGCAAACAACCCTCTGTTTTCGTTAGGAGACTGGTTCGTGAAATCCAAACCCCTTCCAAATGCTTGTTGCAGATCGTCAGGTTTTTTCCAACTGCATGTGCCTGTGGTGCTTCAGCAAGCACACAGTTACAGCGGATGTCCGGTCCTGCAGCCACTAGTGTGATAGGTGTTACTGTCAGCCACGGAGTTGTCCGCTGGACGGTGGATCCTGCTGGTGTGTCATCCCATATGTGATGAGGGATCACGTACCTGGAGGTGAATGACGTGTGATAGCAGGAAAGTGTTAAATAGCTAAGTGTGTGCTTGAAGATCTGATGTCAAATGAAAATTAAGATCAATGAGCAGCATAAATTTTGCTTACTGTGTGAGATAAATGACACGAGTGGCGATTGCTTCTAGAAGACTGATTCTCCAAGGGTGTGTAAAAGTCGGCATGGATAACTGAGTCTTGGCTTCCAGTTTAGGCTGGCTTCCGTGGTTATTGTAGCACACCCAGTCTCGTATGTTTTGTTATCTTGTGGAAGAATAACTCTTAAGCTTCCACTATGAAAATGGAAATGCCAAACTTGCCCATAGGGAAGAACTGATTTACTAGTTCTTGTGTTGTTAAATTGTGGCTCATGTATTTAAGCCAGGGCAATAAGGATCCAAATCTGGAGTTCTAATTCTTGTTATTTCTTTTTTAAATTAATTTATTTTATAAGTGGGAAGGTCCTTGGGGGTGGATGCTTTCAGTTCAGAGCAATCTGAAATTCTTTCATAAACTGTGTTTGGGTTTAAGAAATCATTTTACTTAAGTCATTGGGCTTAGAAGAACTTAGTGTTTGCAATTAAATTTTTCTTCTGGTAATGGAAACCAGATTGAGGTGAAACTAGTTTTTGTTGTGCATATGAAATAAAAACCTAAAACAAAAACCCAGTTTTCAAGTTTGCTACAGCATCTGAAGTATGTGGGAGCGGGGAAACGGGTGGGGAGTCTTTTTAAATCTTCCGAATCTCAAAATGGACTTGAATTTCTCTTTGTGTTTAATGAGATGCCTATATTATTCAAACAAATGACTATTCTTTGACATTTTACTACTTTTAGGAAGGTAATGTCTTACTAATCTTTAGTGTTGCAAGTCCAGTTTTTCTTAATAGATCAAGGAAGAATTACTGTCCAGAAGAAACAATGCCTTAGGCAGTGATTAGTAATAACAAAAATACTTTTTTAGACTTAGGCTTAAAAAGAAAAAAAAAAAAAAATTATTGTTCAAAGGATAGGATTTTAAATTGCTTTCAAATGGCATGCACTACCTTTGACATTGTTAATTGCGTTGAAGAAACAGATTTACATTTAAAAACATGTTGTTTTCTTTGTTGGAATATCCTGTTCACAATTCATTCTTACTCACCTAGAAACATGATTGACTGTATTGCTTTAATTGACATCCACTTTGCTTTAACAGAAAAAGGAATTGTGGTAACATGTTTAGTTGTTTTTTATGAACAGGAGTCTGCACAATGCTACATGCAAATGTAGGTCTAGGGTTGTTTTTTCAGAAGATCCTCTATAATTTTTGTACTGCATAGTCTCTCTAACTGTTCACAGAAGTGAAAAACAAGGCTTACCAGGTCTTGGTTGGTGTGAAATATGCCATTAATAAGACCTGAAGTGTTAACAAACTTTCAAAGCTTTCAATCACGAGCCTTATCAATTACAGTACAAAAGCAGCTTGGAAACTTTTATATCTTTTATTAAGATTGTGAAGCAGTTTGAGCTGTTGTTGTGTCTTCAATTGCCTGCTAGGCTCTTAAGTAATATTTAATACCCTGAGGTGTTACATCACAGCTGAGTGTGGAAGTGACTGGTATCCTAACTTCAGTGTTGAAGGGAGAAAACCAATTAAGAGAATGTGTTTGTGACTAGCAGAATGTAGCCAAAGCTGGCTCTTTTGCAGCTTCTCACTGTCTTCCCTCATGTATTGGAATCAAATTACTAGTGGATTGGAAGAAATAGCTCCTCTAATCCAGTAGATGCAGAGTGTACTAAACTATGCCTGGGGCTGTGCCCAGCTCTTCCACTAACTTACAGAATGAATAAGAGCAATTAATGCTGGACTTTTTTCTTCCTTCGTAACTGTTAGACTCAGTGATAAAAATTTTAGCGGTTACATAGGTCGGGTCTGACCATTTATTTTTCTCCTTTACACTGACTTTGCAGCAGGAATAGCCAGCACCTACATCCTTGCCACTTTTAAATCTTCCTTCACTTGAACCTGCCATGGAGTACAGCTCTACCTGAACTTGTCCTCTTGTTTGCTGCAGCCTCAGAGTTTGCTGCAGCCTCAGCTGCTGTACAAAGAGGAGACACCTAAAATCTCTTGGTCCAGCACCAATTCTGTCAGATATACACTGCAGTATATTCAGGTGTAGTATAACCAACTCTAATTTGGAGTTGGTCTGGTAGTGCTGATAGCCTGCAAATAATTGTGACACATTGTGCATAGTACAAGTTCCTTGCACTGTAAGACTAGAGACTGAATTTCCAAAATTCTTCAAGAATAATATTGAGTGTCTGTGGGGAAGGACGTACATTGCCATACTCAAGCATCTTAAATGTACTTGAGTATTACAGAAAATTTCCAGCCTCAGAAATTTCATACTGATACAGGAAATTAAGCTTTTTGTTAAGTACTTTTCCTCATGTTAGCTAAGTGTGTGCTTCACATCCTGTTTCACTTTCTATAGTAGAAGGGAGGATCTATCTAAAATACCGGTATAATGATCTTTTATTTGTCATTTCCATAATAAAAATTGTTATTAATCTGATGGGTCTGGATTTTCTTCAGAATGCTTTTTGCAGTTAATGGGAAACAGAGCTGTAAGCGAAGTGGTTCTCAGCTAATGAGGATTGTGAAGTACAGAGAAGAATGGATGGAGAGGTCTTTGCATAGCTAGCATCTGATACTGCTTGCATGTTAGAAGTTCTCAGGAGCTCTAAACTACTAGTAGCTTTCAGGCAGTCTCTGACAGGAGCTAAACGTAAACTAATCATTTAAAACATGACTGGCTATCTTCACTTCAGTAAGAATGTAATTCTAAACAGTTACACTCTTCCCTAGGCTGGCACGTAAGCAGTAGTCTCCTGGATGTCCTCCAAAGCATACAGTGTGTGACAATGCACATGTTTTTCCCCCATGCCCAGTCTTGAGGGGGATGTCTCTTCTTCCCCCAAGTTCCCCACAGTCATACCTTAAGTAAATCTCTTTGGTTGCAGTGCCCAAACACTCTGTTTTACTGTTTCTTTTTCCCTTTCAGTTTTTGCCCTTAAGGTCTAGAGAGCTTCCTGAAACCTTGGCTGCCCTTCAGTGTTCTAGAGTTACTGGTGTGCATAGGTACTACACGGCACTTTTTCCCCACTCCGTCCCTGCCAGAAAAGCTGTAGGTTAATGGTGCTCTTTGAGACCCTCTCAGTATATGGTTTGCTTTCCTCACTGTGTTATTTCTTCCTAACATCACACTCAGAAGCGTAAAATGGTGCTCGTTGGGTGCTCATACTATTTAGCTTTCTCTGCACTTGTTACCCATGCTTCACTTATTAGAAGTGTTAATCGTAGTGAGAAGAGAAGGTGCAGTTAAATCTCAACTAAGTGGCTTTAGGTTTGCAGTTCTTTCATAGGTATATTGTGTTGTGGGGTTGCGGGGGAAGTAGGAGAACGATTAGTAACCTGTCATGGGGCTGCAGGTCACTGGGGGCAAGGGAGTGTAACTCCATTCAGAATGCATTGAAATGGCTTTTTAAAGAACATGCCACAGAATTAATGCCTATTGCAATCATATTCAAATTGCTGTGGGACTATTTTCTGGTTGCCTGCAAACATCTAATAGGTTACTATGTTAACATCTATAAAACCTGTTTCTGCACTAATTCTCAATGACAGGATTAGGAAATTTAGTCCACTCTAGGAAGCCATATGCTTTTTGACATGCACATGTGCGAGTTGTTGGGGTTTGGGGTTTTTTTTTTAAAAGTCAGTCATTGTATGATCAATGTGTCCTCCTAATGGTCAAAGAGCACAACAAACCTATAAAGTGCTGCTAACAAGCAGATAAGTAGGTTGCTTATGAGCTCAAGTGACTGATTATACTATACAACCTTCTATGCTATGAAGATGTCTGATACTAACAAAAAATTCAGTATTCTGACTGAAAATCTCTACCTTTAGTTCTGTGACTCCTGCAGGCTTCCTTAATTTTTTATTTTTGACTGCACTTTGTTTCTGTCTGAGATCTATGTCTTTTATTTGATGTTTTCAGAAAAGAAGGGGAGGTATTTGTAGAAGCTGTTTGCAGAATGTCGCTCACAGAAGGGGGTGGTTAATTTCTTGAAATCTAGGAGTTAGGTGCCCAAAATCTTTGTTCTGAAAAACTTAGCCCTTATTATTTTAAGCTGTTTTCACTGAATGATTCAGCTTGGAAGGGAGTTAATTTAGTTCAACTCTGCTCAGAACAGATCCAGTTAGATCGTATTGTTCAAGGCCTTGTCAGTCAAATTTTGAATATCTTCAAGGATGGAGATTCCACAAGATCTTTGGGCAGCCTGTCATAATACTTGGTCATACCTATGCTTAAAAGAGGAAGAAAAAAATCCTGGTTTGTAATCAGAACTTCTTATGTTCTAACTTGTCTGCTGCCTCTCTTCATTTCACTGTAGACCTCCAGGAAGAGTCTGGCTCTGTCTTGTCTAGGCAGCTGTATGCAGCAGTAAGATCTACTGGTCTTCCCAGGTTGAAGAAGCCCAGCTCTTAGCCTTGCCTTGTGCATTGTGTGCTCCAGCCCCGTAGTCATGCTGGTGGCCTCCACCGGGCTCGCTTCAGTATATCCACGTCTGTCTTGTACTGTGGAGCCCAAACCTGGACATACACCTCAACATGTCACCTCAAGGTGTTAAAGCTGGTATTAAAAGATGGTAATTGGTGATGTGCTAGTGGCGTGTGTGAAAATACACAAGTATGTCTGGTTCACAGATGCTTCCTTAAATGAACTTTTGTATATCACAGAGCAAAATGTAGCCAGGGTTTACAAACTTCCCATGATGGTTATAAATTAAGCTTTTCATTAACTCTCCAAGCCTAGCTTTTTCAGTTAGCATGTGGCTGGTATAATTGCTCACATATATTGAAGGTAGGAGGCTGAGGCAATCTGCATCAACCTCGTGATTTCACTTTGTTAATCCTTTAATCGCTTCCCTGGTTGTAGCTACACACCTTCAGGGGTTTGGGTTTTTGGCTGTTGGGTTTTTAGTTTTGTGGGTTTTTTCTTTTTTTTTTTTTTCTTTCCTGCAGTGAAAGGAGTACCTAAACTAGAGCAAATTTTTTTTTTTTTTTTTAAGCAAATAGTTGTGGGGGTTTTTCTAAGAAAATTAAACTGTTGAATCTTGGAGAACTAAAACATCATTCATGGATCGATTCAAGTATGAGATGACTTGTGTTCGTTTTTATTTATTCTACGTTGTTCATGTAATTGTTTGTAAATGCATGAAGCTTCAGCTCATGTTTGAAAGGATTTTAGATTCTAGCATGTATGAGTAATGCACTGGTGGTTGAGCTGCATGAGCAGAGATGGGCTAGTACTTAGTAATCTTAGCAAGAAGTGCATCCATAATGTTGATACCTGTGTTTAATGCACCCATTTATTATAAAATCAGCTAAGGTGCTCTGCATAAATGCAAAAAATATTTAAACATGCAGTTACCTCTGATACTTGAATTAGCTATGCACACATATGTGTGTGTACACATCTATACACGTATCTATATCCTCTTGCGTTTGTTGGGAGTAGAACAAATCTTTACTATAACCAATAGTCTGTATTAATTTCACTTGGCATTAATGTTTAATGATTGGCTTTGATTTTAAAAAAAATAGTGCTTATACTGTTCAAAAGCATCCAAGTAACAACTGGCTTTATTTGACAGCAGCCTTCGCTGTTCAAGTACTTCATGCACGTACTGCTGATATGCAGTTTTAAGCAGCAAAATAAGTTGATCAGTTTAGTCACCTATGACACTCTTCTCCTTTTGTGCTGTTGAAGCAAGAACTTCATTGCATGTGCCTATAATCTTGTGGAGCTGCTAAGTGTGTTTGTTTCACTATGTGGTTACTTAGAAGGCAAGAGTAGAAATCCTGCATTGCTAAGGTACCAGCTTTTACTTAGCCTGTGAAAGCTGTAAGTGGTAGAAATATAAAATGTAGAATATGAGCAGAGTTAGTGCATTATCTCTGTGTATCTGGATAAACAGATGGCACACTATCTCTGGTTTTATCTGGAAGCTTCTGTCTTGCTACCGTGCACTTGATAGAAGTACATGTTTCTGAAACAGGTTCTCAAACACTTTACTTGTTCCTTGCTGTAGGCAGACACAGCGGCTCCTGGCTCCGAACATGAAGTTGGTTGTCCATTCAGGCAGTAGTTGACTACCATTTTGAAATAGTTTGAGAAAGCTTGTGCTATTAAAGGTGATTGAAGAGCATTAAGATTGTGAATATTTCTTAAACTTGTTTTTTGCTGAACGTCAGCTCTTGTGTAGTTGTTTATTTTTCTTGAAATCTGACAGAAGATTGGCAATGCTAATTAATGCCAATTAATAGTAGAAGTAATAGTAATTCATGCTGCTGCTGAGATGGACAGTTAATTCTTTTTTTTTTTTTAATCAGATTTAATGTAGAACAAATGAGGTAGAAAGCAGTTATGCGTTGTTTGGTGGGTTTTTTTCTGAATGTTGATACCCTTTGTGATTAGGCAGGTAACAAAATACTTAACAGCAGGAATCTGATCTCTGATCAGATTCTCCTAGAGCAGTGTAGGCTTACATCGCCAAAATGGCATTTTTGTTGATAAAATGCTTCACCATTCAGTTTTGTTGCAAGTCCCCAGTATTCAAGAAATAAATTAATGAGGTGATGGGAAAAAAAAACCCACAAAAAAAAAAGGTAAAAATTGCATATTGGCTTTCATTCTCAGCGGAGAGTGTTTTATATGTTAATGTCTATAGCAATACCTCAACAAATTAAATACTTTAATCCTAATTATTTTTCTATTAAATATCTTATTGGCTGCTGCTTTTCATATGGGTTTTCTCAGAGTTGGTTACTAAGCTGGAGAGGTATTTTTGCCTATGCTTCAGAATTTGGTTCCTTCGTTGTCATGTGTTTGTTAAGCATACTTTGGTAAAAACCTGTAATGATTGGCATGAAGGACTTTAAAAGTCTTTTGAATAATCTCAAAGAGTATATCCTGATATGAAGCACGTTTGCTTCCCTTGCCATAGATACTAATGGGAAAGCAAAGTGGTAGAAGGAACAAGCTAGCAAAGGGCATGCTAGTTAAATTGGGGAGGGTAGATCTGCAAGGAGAGCTATGTGTGTGGCTGTGGAAGTGTGAACTGAGATGCTGTTCCTCATTGCCTCAGTTCCCATCCTTTTCTTTCTTTTGCAGACTGGTGGTGGGTCCATCCGTACGTGCCATGTCTTCTCTCTAAGCACCCTGTAGGCATTTTAGTACATACACCTGCTTCTTACTGACTTAGTTCTGTCTCCCAGCATACATGTCAGCATGAAGATGGTTTTTCAGGGTGTCCTCCTTCTTCCATGTTTCCCTCTACCTGCCCATATTCAATACTGCTTCTGTTTTCTTTTCTAAGGAAACACATTTGGACTGTTTTAGTAGTATTTTTTTGCATAATTAAAATTTCTTGCCATTCTTTCTGCTATACAGGATTCCCTTTCCTCCATTAGTCCTTTAGTTCTTTTTTCAGTTACCATCTTACTACTCAGGCCTCATTTCCTCCATTTTTTCCACTTTCTAGATCTTCACCAGACTGCCTACAGCAAAACTGTTGATCAAGTGTACTTTTTTCCTGCTCTTATCAATCCTGGGTGTCCCTGTGCATGTCACCTTTCCCACTGTTGCATAAACTCCAAAATCAAATTCGTCTCTGCCCCCTGAAGCTCCTTTGCCCAAATTCTGAATTCCTCCCCTGCTGAAGCTCATTGTCTCACCTCATCTCTTCCAGCCAGCCTTCTCTCTCTGCTGCTGTCTTTTGCGTGGGCAGCCAGTTTGATGGGAAGAGACAATAACTGGTGCTGAGAGCAGGCAGAAGTCTTGTTTTCCTTCTTCAGCAGATGTTTTGCCAGAGAGAGCTCCAGTGCCACAGCAGCCGCTAGTATTTGACGGATTTCTTGTATTCCTGTTCTAGTGAGCAAATGAGTAGATAGAAATCCATAGCTAACTTTAAACAAGAGGCTTTGCTTTTGGCTGGAGTAGAATGCTGACAGCAGAACAGTACTTTTGGTTTTTCCCCAAGAGGGTTGGAGGTCACCCATGAGGCAGCAGTTGCAGAGCCATGATCCCAGCTCTGGGTAGAATCTGTAATCAGAAGCAGCATAATGAGACTCTCAAAAAAAGTCTGTGTTTGGGAGGGATTGTCTAAAAATATTCCCCTTAAAAATACAAATATTTGTCATTTTCCTCTTCAGATAGACGTATGTAAATAAAATTTCTACTGACCACAAATGGTTTGGTTGAACCCTTTGTAGTGTGTGTGCCAATCTGTGCAGCACAGCTAATTTCATGTGGTGTTTTATAGCCTGAGTAACTTTCCTAACTGTGGTGCTGAGGCAGAAAACACATGCATGGAAAATCGCTCGCTGGCTTTTTATGGGAATGATAGGTGTGTTGAACTTGTCTGACACAGGTGGCCTACTTTAATAATTTGTCATCAAAATAGAAGTCTGTAAAAGAATAGCTCAACAAAGGTGCGCTACAGGTGCTGTGCTGGTTGGTTAGTGGGTTCCTCTTGAAACCCAGTGCATGGAGCTCTTCCCACGAAGTGTGTTCTGGAAACACTGATCTGAATCAATATTTTTGAATGCCTACCTAAGTACACCTGATACTTTGTATATGTAATTCTTTAAAATACACACATTCAGCTGCACAGATAGTCAGAAAATAGCAAGTCACCCAAGTCACCATTGCAACGATGGTCTGGATAGCTTCGTGTCTCATGCCGCAAAGTACGGGTCATTGTCTTCGGAGCATTGGAACACAAGGGGAGCTTGATACTCTCTGGGGTGCAGTTGGTCAATGTGTCTTGATGCACCTGGAAAGCTGAATCTTGCCTTTCAATAGACTGTAATTTTATTGCTTGTTCTAACACAGTCTTCAGCTGGATGTACCTTTTCTTCATATCCATCACATCTTTCTTACTTTTGTTTCCCTCCTCCCCTGCTCACCTACCTCCTTTGTAGAGAGCAAAGGAACCAGCTGCCTGAATGGTGTGAATGTGCAGCAGGGGCTTTTGGTTCCTGTTTGGAAATAGTGCTGAAACTCTTCACATAATCTGAAGTTATCTGGTATTCTTCTAGAAGAAGTGCAGACTTGAATACCAGCACTTTTATAAGCTAAACTTTTTTTTTTAAAATTAAACTGGAAAGCAGGTTTCAGACAAAAGTAATTATCATGTGCAGGTAGCCAAGTATCTCCAGCTTCTTCTCCATAGTGTATTGTGGGTGTTACGGTCACGTTGCTGTAAGGGGAGTTCGGGCAAGTGTGTGGAATGAGAAGCCTGTTGAAGATTACTGTGTTCAGAGAAACCACATCAAGCTCAGGAAGTCCTGGGCATTAATAGAAGCTGACGGAAGCAGGATTTTTTTTCTTGCTTTCACTATGTATTTTTCTAATGGCATCCTCTTTTGGGCAGTGTTGCAGGTAGGTAGTAGACAAAAGGATCCTGTCAGCTAGTACAATCCCTCCTGTGTTCTTGTAATGTCTTGGAGAAAGATAGTGGCATACTGCTTACATCATTAAAATGTTAGGCCGTTCTTCGGTCTCTTCTTCATCCCTATGCCATGTACCACAGATGGATGACAAGTGAATTAAAGTTCAGCTAATACTCCTGCGTAATTCATCTTCAAAATTAGAAATAATGTCATAACTGTGTTAGGTGGCTTTCGATACTGCATGAAAACAAAAGGTCTGCCCTGTTAGCTCTGAGCAGAACTGATAGTGTTTAAATTAGCTAATGTTTATCAGTGTATTCTTCTGGATGTTTATCATTCTGCAGCTTGATTCTTTTGTGTGGAAGCAGTATCTTTTTGCTTCTCCAATAGTTTTTACTTGACAGTGGACCTTAATAATTAGTTTCTTGGTATTTAAAAACAAAGTTTCTTGTTCTCAGTATTTTATATATTACCTGCTCATTTACAACTCTCTTTTTCTAAAATTTGGTGAATTTATTCTTATGATCTGTTTGTCAGGAGGGAATTGTCTTAAATAGAAGATGGAGCTGTTGATGCAATCCTCAAGTGCATGCATAATTATCTAAAGTTCCCAGGTAATAACATGCACTGAGACTAAGCCTTTATTAAAGGGAAATATGCATAGAACTGTAAGCAGCAAGGCAAAACTGAGGCATTTATTTTAATGCTCTTTGTGATGAATTTGGGAATAGCCCTCAGGCCCACACAAGTCATTTGCCAAAGATGTAAGCGCATGCTTTCAGAAGAAGGGTAGTTCTAGGCTTCAAGTGTCAGGAAAGGACTATTCAAGTCTTTATGGGTTAGCTTCCTGTGTTCAACTGAAGTTCTCACCGCAACTTGACAAACTGAACCATGTCTACTTGCACTAAGAAGCAGGCAGACTTTTTGTGGAGGGTTGGATGTTTCTTGTTACACGGAATTACTACTTGTTTTGCTTCCTTCACACTCCCGAGTCTGATAGCTCTTCCCTTTCAGACTTTTATCATGTAAAACCACAGGAACAAGTCCATAGGGTCTTTCATCAAAATAGGCTCAAAACACAATGTCTTGATGTTGCCTGCTCTGGCAAAAGAAGGTGCGTAAGAATGAAGAAAGTGAATCTCTTACCAGTTTAATGTTTAAAATGGGCCAGGATTGAAGTTTGCCAGTAGACTAAGAAAGTTGTGTGCATGCAGCCTCTGTTATGTCTTTGGAGGCAAAGACTTTTCTCTAGTGCTTACTTGGTGGCGGTGGGGGAACGTACCAAATTGATGAGATTTCTTATCTATGGTACGTGTGAGCATAGCTGCTGTCTCCTGAGTTCAAATGTGCTGCCTGTCCCAGCCTGGAGTACCAGAAATGAGGCAGTCGTAATCACAGTTGCAGATGTGAAGTATTGAAGCCTGATCTTTTAACGGCCAGCATATTAGTAAGAGTTGATATTCAAATTTAGTACATGCATGTTTTTTCTATAAACAAGGTAATAATATTCCATTAAGTCTTTCTGGAAAGACTGTGTATGACACTGCTATGAAAAGTATTAGAAGCCCTTGTACAAACTGTTACAGGCTTCAGCTGAGAAGTGCTCTAAGATGCTGCTGCATCTGCCTAACAGACTACAATGCTATGGTTTGTTTCACAGCAGTTACTCTTGCTGTAAAATTAAAAGCTCTGACAATTGCAGTTGAGTAGTTGTGGGGTTTGGGGGGCAGGGAGTGTTGTTTGGGTTCTGTTTAAAAAGCTGTTTATACCAGATTCTGACTGAGGCACTGTATTCACTGCCCATGGAGCTGTAGGTAGTGCGTGTTAGTATATATCAAAAATGGATGGGAATTTGGCGCAATAGCAGGAATGCCATGAAGGAGCACGAGGGCTTAGCTGCACACCGTGTAGCAGTGATACACCCGTGCTGCATGGACTTCAGTTGTCAGGGTGCTGCCCGCATCGCAGTGATGCGGGTCACCTACACACTTGGTCACTGCAGCTCAGCTTATTGGCACAGTCGTGCGCTGGCTGTTCACCCGTGTGGTGGTCAGGTCTACGCTGACAAACATTGTCGTATCAACTGGTAAGGGAGAGAGAAGGTAGGTATGTTGGCAGTAGTATTGAAACAGTTCTTGTTCCTGTTTCTTCTGCTTTGGACAAACAGAACTAATCAATATGATTTAAAGATCAAGATATTCATCCTTGTGGAAAAAAATTCTGTCCTCCAGAGAAGCCTTGCTATTAAAGCATTAAAAAAAAAAAAAAGTATTCCCCATGAGCAGATATATTACCAGATAACAGTGTTAGATTGGTTATGCCTTTCATTATCACTAACATTTTATGTTGTCTTCTGGAACTGAACTCTGAAAGGTCAGTAGTTTTATTGGTCTCATCTGTATAGCTTTCTGCAGCCCTACCACCTCCATGCAGACTTTCACAGCCACTCTCTAGGATAAATCAATGTACTCTGAATCTTCAGGCTAACTTTAAAGGAGTGTTTTGTGTTTGCTTATGCCAGCAAAAGGAAATATATCCTGAAATAAGAAGACTGGTACAATCAGGAGAAACTGAATATATAGTACTAGATAAATAATAGGGAAGAGATTTCCATTCAGTAATTTCACATGCTAGCTTTTAAATGTTAATCTGCTTTCAGGTTTTGTTATTGCATAAATGAAATTCTCACAAAGATATGTGACCTACCAGTCCTACGTGTTGTTTGGATAGAATAGAGTCTTTCATCCAGATATGAGCAAGCTACCAGTGCAGTCTCAGAGTCAGAGCCTCTTTGCATGGGCTATAGTCTATGAATAGCTGTTCAAAGGGATTTTTTTAGTTTGTCAGTCTTCTAAATTCGACATGGGTTTGAAAGTTCTTTTCAGTAGAAGGCTTACACACTGTCCAAGCTGCTGTTGCCCTGCTACTATCTATCTGATCAGGAAGACTTTCTCAATTGGTACTCTTTCCTCTTTGTCTGCTGGTGCACCCATTCAGTTAGGTGTTCGCAAACAACTTTACTCCATTTGTGACCTAAGTGAAGTTTTAAGTCTGGAAGTTTACTTGCTGCGGGAGTGAGCAGAGCTGTACTTTTTAATCGAAGCACCTTCTATATGGATGGTGAATGACTTCTCTTTCTAGAATCACTGAAAATATTTTAGTCTGACCAGTTAATGAAGGGTACAGAAGGAGGGCAACTCCCCATGGTGCCACAAAGGTAGGTGCAGACTGGCACACCTGACTTAATTGCAGTCCTGCAGAGAAAAACTAATAAGGAGCCTTATTCTCTGTAGCTGGTAACCTTCAGATGTCATTGGAGTCACAGGTTCTTGGCACTCATGAAAAACGTCATAGCTGTGAATCTTGAAGTTCTCTAACGGTGAGAACCAAGTGCCTAAGTAGTCACAGAGCGCTGGAGCACGTGACCCACATACCTTATGGCCTTGTGCTTCGTTCAGCCGCACTGGGGCGGACTGGCTCTGAACCCTTCTCCTCGCATAGTGCTATGCCCTCCAGAAGGGTGCCTTTGGCATGAGGCAGCTCGGCAGCCCTTTTGACTGGCTCCATAAAAATATTGCTGCCACCAACTTGCTTGTGTTGTGTTCCCTGTGTTGCCAAAGGATTGTCTCTGCTGTCATTCAGATGGGAAGCAAGGACACAGTATTTTTTGATGTCTGCCTGCGTGATTATAAAATGAAGCTGTATACCAACCCCCACAATACTGGAAATAGCTAATATTGAAGATGATTGAATAAATACCTTCCATTATCTTGAAAACAATAAAGTCCACTACAGGCTTTTATCTCATTGAAGCATAGGCATAGCTGAACCTTGTCTGACTTGGGTTTCCGTCGGCCAAACTTTTTCATTACGCTGTCTGCTGAGATGGAAATGAGAGAGAGCTGCCATAATAGGGCCCTTCCTTTTGAGGGGTTTCACACAAGTTCGAGTCTACCAGGCTGAATGTTAATGATTTATATAAATGAATTGGCAGGACTTTGGTTTAAAACAAACAAACAAAACCAAACAAACTTTACTCTTCTTGCTCTTTCTGTGAATTAGTTTTCTGTAACTTTATGTCAATTGGCCTTTTAAGCAGAGCGGGTATCATGGCCTTTGTCACAGTACAGTGGTTACAGCCTACCATATTCAGCGTATGCCTATCCCAGGAGTACACTGTGTAAGATGTTTGCTTAACCTGCGATCTAGAGGAAAATACTGTAAAGCAGCTGTCATTCTGTGGGTGGGAACTGAGTTAGATTGTCCATTTCTGTGGTGTCATTCTGTGGAAATATGAGCTAAAAACTGAGGCAAAAATGAAATGTCAGTCGTCTTAACTTGCAAGGGAAAAAAGACACCCAAAAATTCTTATTAAAACCTCTTTTAAAAAATAGTTTGCTACATAGTCTTAGCAAAGTACGTGTAATGGCTTCTGGTTTAATTTTGAGTATTCAAGAGCACTTCTGTGCTTTTTCTGGCTTTTAAATAACTGGCTTTTCTTTCAAAGTCTGACTTTAAACACTCAGTATCAAGAAGTTTGACAAGCTTGTACCTTAATTTGACTGAATGTGTTGGAGCTAGGGATTTTTTTTTTTTCCCTTTTTTCTTTTCATTAGATGACTGCCTCAGCTGGGAACTTGCTATGTTAATTTAATAAGTGGTTAGAATAATCTAGAAACACCTGGTCTTAACTGGCAGCCCACACAGGGGATTTGGTGGAGTGACTCCAGAGAGCTACCTTTGCTTTGGAAGCTATAGGAA
Source organism: Leptosomus discolor (assembly GCF_034619465.1). NCBI lineage: Eukaryota > Metazoa > Chordata > Aves > Leptosomiformes > Leptosomidae > Leptosomus > Leptosomus discolor. Next base: position 59,285,451 of record NC_141395.1, on the reverse strand, counting down.
ACACCTCTTAGGGGGCAGCACATGAAGTCAAACAGAGGATCCTTGTCAGTGCTATGGAGTTGACTGTCAGATTGTCAGCTGCCTGGAAATGCAAGAATCCAGGTTCACCTTGCAGTTTTGAGCTGGTGATGCCAGTACACCGTTCCGGTTTATGGGAACTAGGTTAATGAGGCTTATTTATTGCTTGTGTATGTAAGATATTTGGGTCTCCGATTTGGCAGCTGATACTTCAAACAAATCCTTTTATTATCTTCTGTGGATGCAAACTCTCTTCCATTGTATACCCTCTGCCTTTGGATTGCCTTATTTTTGTCAGGGACTGTCTAACGGCTTATAGAAACCCTTTCTTTGGTCATACAAGACTCATCTGCTAAATTAACACAACTGCTTTCTCCCCATAGAGTCATAGCATGCAGCATTCCTTTTTGTACCTACAGTTGTAATCCAGAACACATTCTCTTTAGCCAAATATGCTATGTAGGATGTGAAGAAAATAGGCAAGAAGTAAAGCTGTCTTGACTTTGAAATAGATTGTAATATAATTGAATTGTTGGTTCAGCGTGCTGTGGAAGTATGTATGTTCAAAACACAATGTTCTTTGTTTCTCTTTTAGTCTCTGTTGGAAAAGTTCTTGATCCCTAATGCTTCACAAGCAGAAAGTAAAGTTTTCTATTTGAAAATGAAAGGAGACTACTACCGCTACTTGGCTGAGGTTGCTGCTGGAGATGACAAGAAAGGTATCGTATGTCAGCTTGTGGCTAAATACTGTCAAATTGGATTGCTTTTGGCGGGGTGGTGATGCAACTCTAATTTTAGAATAATTCTGGATGTACATTTCTTTAGGCTTCCTGTTTTCTGAAGAAAAATCATAGATCATTTGCTTTCAGATGAGTTATGAAAGTTTCCATGTACTTCTGCCGTTTGAAGCAGGGAACAGATGTTCAGTCATGAAATCTTGAAATCAGCTCCAGTTTATGTATGCATGCCTCTGGTTTATCACTGAAGTACAGGTTTATGCATCTTCTGCCTGGCTGAGTATTGGAGTTTTTTACCTGTTTGTAGGGGGGCAGTGTCTTGTAGCTTTTTGAAGTCTTATTTGTGCTATTTCTCCTGCGTTTCTACAGAATACAAAAGGTCTGCATAGGTTCAGTGAGGAAAGAGACTAGAAACCATCTGGAGAAGAAAAGGATTAACAAAACTAATCTTACATTTAGGAAAACTTCTTCCATAACCATGGTAGTTTAATGTCCAAATGTTTTTGGGGTTTTTTTTCTTCAAGTTTCTTGTGTCTTCATGTAAGCAACTTGTCTTAATTGCAGATAAGTTGCGCTCGGTCTGCAGCAATACGGGGTGCTCAGGAGCGTGCAGACAACTGAATGCGCGGACTTGGGACTCGGTATCGTAGGGCTTGATTGGACTTCTGGCGCTTACGGTGTGCGAACTGACCCAGTCTTGGTGACTGCAGAATTGCATGTGTAACCAGTACTTTAGATCCGTTACTGTACAGAGGGTAATTGTACTTTCCTTGTAGTCATCTCCGTTCACATGCATAGAAGGTACAGTATTTTGAATCCCAAAGTTTCTGTTGAGGATTAAGTTGCAGGCTCTAAAATTAGACTCTGAAAAATCTTTGTTTGAAGTGGTTTTGAAGTTCATTTTTATTTAACCCAATCTCCTGTCTGAGCAGTTTTTAGTGGGTTTCCAGGTGGGAAAAATGCTTTGAAAGCCCATCTAGCTCATAGTTGCTGTGATCTCTAAACTGAAAATTTCCCCGCCTCCTGCCAAGTGTTTCATTTCACAGGCTTTTCCTGTGTGCTGCTGCCTGTGACCTTGAAGAAGAGCAGTTGATAATTATTGTTTAGGAAATAATGACTGTTTAGTTGGACAGTACTCTTTCAGCCTTTTGCAGTAAATACAGCAACAGTATAAAGCTCTCAACTCTAGGAATTGGATTTTTATCTTCGTAAACTGGATTGTTTATTTTGTTGACTAGGGTTTTCTTATGGCAGTCTAGTGGACAGGAATAATAAGCAGGTACCTCACCCTACTATTTTAGCCTTGAACTTTGGAACTGTACAACACTTTCTAAAGAATTCAAGGTTAAAAATCCTCAAACTTTTTTTATACTGGGTGACTCCTTTGAAAATTAACAGAATGCATCAAATTTTGCGGTAAGTTCCCCAGATCACTAGTAAAAAGGTACTCTGTTTTCTCAAATAAGGAGAAAAAATGTGCTGCTTTTTTCAAAAAATTATTTGTGTTAAAGAAAAATTATTAAAAAAATAAAATGCTCAGCTTAATTCTTTGAAATTACTTGCTTTTCATGCTGCTTGTTTTGCCTTTCATAAACAGCACCATGTTCTGAGGCTTTTCCATTATGAGAAGAGTAAAACACTTCCCACTATTTCTAAATTTAACTTACAGTAAGCCTGGTTCTTCTCAACTGTAATGTAACAACTTCTGGTCACTTTCAAGATATTATGGCAGTTGTCTGATTTTTCTGAAGCACTCCCTTATTAGTGATGGGTGTAGAAAGGACAAAATGTTGAATAGTAGTGCAGTGAGTGTCCTCCCTCTTCCGTGTTGAAGAGGACAACGTGTTGCTTTAATTTTTGTGAATATGTAAAGGTGAACAACTAGAGATTGCATAGACATCCTAAATACTGGTGTTCAGTTATTCTCGGACTTTGAGTACTTCTGACTTAAATACTGATGTATTTTTGAGTCCTTAGCCTAAAATTCCTTTCTTTATTTTTGAATACATGTGACTGGCGCTCTTGCAGAGATCATGCTGGATGCATTTCTAGTTTGATCCAGAAATGTTAGGATTTGAGTCCTTTTGCATCTGAATTGAGTGACTTCCTGCCCACCTTTTTCTCAGATGCTGTTAACGGTCTTGGAGAGCGCAGGAACAACGGTCCCTTTGTGCGCAGTGTCTAGGGAGTCTTAGCTCCTGCAGTCATCAAGGGCATAGTCCAGCTTGTGGGCTGTGTTGGGCTGCGATCTCTGACTTGCGCAGGCATAGTCTGCTCGCAAGTTCAAGTGTGTTCAGTGAGAATGGAAACGGTTGAGCTCTTCAATCTTAGTGTAGACAGTATCATGTTTTTCTCTCCCGTGTTTGTAACTTGTACAATTGAACCAATTAAGAGAATGCCAAAAGGTTAATCTCTGAGGAGCCCAATTGTTAATTTTTCTCCTTCACTTCAAAGTTTATAGGTACTAAACTTTTAAGTTAGGTAAAAAAGCTTTCCATATCTGCATTAGAAATGGAACTATGTTGGAAGCTTGTAAAAATATATATTCGGTTTGGGTTGAGGTATGCCACACTATCTTTGCCAAGCAATTTGAATGGAAATTCCTAGATGGCTGTTACTGAAAGGGTTCAGCATGATAGGCAAAGATCACCAGTGTTTTCTGTGACTAAAATGTGGATCTGTAATGCTTTGCAGTGTTTAAAGACATTTGAAATTGCGGTGCTATATCAAACCTCTGTGTAGTTAAAACTTCAGTTTTGTGCCTTTTCATGTAGGTGGTGGGTTTTATATTCCTGAAGTGCTACAAAACTGCTGCAAACATTTGTGAATACAAGTAGTCAGAGGGTAGCAGAGAGAGACTCAAACCTGTGATTTGGTCAATGACAACTTCCTCCTTTTTTAAAAAAAAAAAGTAATTAAAAAAAGTAATTTAGTAAAATCTTCATAAAACACCACTTGTTAGGTAAAGTGCTCATTCACAGGCATTCACTCTTAACGTTCTTGGTTCATGCAAGCACATACACGATCCTGATTGTGTGTCTGAATACAGTATGTGAATTACTTACTTGTTGTGGTTTTTGTGTGTGTGTTTGGTTTTTTTCCCCAAAGGGATAGTGGAGCAATCACAACAAGCATATCAAGAAGCTTTTGAAATCAGTAAAAAGGAGATGCAGCCAACACATCCTATCAGATTAGGTCTGGCTCTGAACTTCTCCGTGTTTTATTATGAGATTCTCAATTCCCCGGAGAAAGCCTGTTCCCTTGCAAAAACGGTAAGTCTAAGGGGGAGGGAAATTCCATTTAAATTATTTGCATAACCTTTTGTCGCATGGCCAATGGAGTTGTTTGTTTTTATAACACTAGGCTTTTGATGAAGCAATTGCTGAACTTGATACATTAAGTGAAGAATCATACAAAGACAGCACGCTAATAATGCAGTTACTGAGAGACAACTTGACAGTGAGTATCCTTAAAGTTTGCATACTGTTGGTAATGGGATTGGTCTTTGTGGCACTCAGAGTTGTTCTGTTCATTCTTAGCTGTGTCTGTCACTTACTTAGCGATGAGTTTACAGTACCTCATGTTTCTGAGCTACATCTTTTTTTTCCCCGCCTAGTCCTTGTTTGTCTGTGTGCTGATTAGCATGGTCTTCTGACAGATGACAAATATACCAAATTCTTCAGGTTTTTTATTCAAGGAATTTAGCATGTTTAAGTGAGATAGCTTTGCTAGTCACAGTCCAAACTATTACCTTTTGCTAAACAGCATTTGAGAATACGGTCTCATTTGCCTCTTCAAAAGTTACATCAAATTCCAAATAGCTTATTCTGTGTGATTGTGTGTGTAAGGAATAGGTCGTACATGAAAACTGCAAACAAAGCTAGCAAGTCCATTTAAGGATGTGTTTAAGGGTTTTTTGTTTGGTTTCAATTTTGGTAAAGCTGAAATCTAGCCAGGCTGTTTCCATGGCAGTCATAAAACAACAATCTTAATTCTTTCTTTTCCTTGGACTCATAGCTGTCTGGTGTAAGTTACGGCTCAAGATCGTGTTGCTCTGTCAGTAATCAAATCTTCTTGGGGGGAGTATAAACCTACTTTGAGCTTTAAGACTGGCAAAGATAAACATCTAAAGCAAATGAGACAGTAAATGTAAGCAAATGTGCAATAGTGTAATTAATGGCATAGTTCACTCCCTGTCTTTGTGGAGGAAAGAGCTGCAGGCAAGAACTGAAACAATAAGAAGCACCTTGTGTCACCAGATGTAGCCCCTTATTCACCTCTGTGCATCTGATATCAGAGGCCTTCACAAAACATCTGGGCTTCCTTTAACATAACTGAAAGTAAAGTTGTACAGTTGCATAAAATGGGAGTTGTTTTGTTTTCTGCTTTTGTTTTGAACACTTTATTTCCCTGTTCCTTGGAACCTTTTCCACTAGAATGGCAACTTAGCACTACTGAATAAACTACTTGTGATTGTTCCAGCTGTTGCTTACAAAACAAATGGAAGAGATTTCTCAACCTCTGTAGTGGTGACAGACACCAGGGTTGGCATCGCTCTCAATGTCTGTGTGTGCTGTCTCCTTGAGTGAGCTTGCTCAAGAGCTGTCCTCTGAATGAGTGGTATTGAGATAGAGAATAGAAGCTGACTTTAATTGCTAGCTTCCTGGTAAAAATAATGTAACGCTTGTTATAGCAGTTGGAAAGCAAATTGTTTCATACAAGGGCAAAAGTTGGACTGAGCTACCATAGTGTGTGAATTGTGGTAGTAGGCCTGGTGATTGTTGTGAGCTTTCCATTATATGGGAGAAAGCTGTAGACAGCTGCAGGATTCCATGTTCTTGAATGAATGATATGTCTTGCCGTAAATGCTTAGCGTGACCGGTACAAGTGCATTGATTCCATGTTTTTCCCCAACTTTTTGAGGTAGAAAATAACTTGATGTATGTGTGAGTGACAAAGACTGCAATGAATTTTGTAAATGTAAAAAAGGTCTGGTTTGCTCATTATGCAGATCTGTTACAGTCTGTGAGGTGGGCTTTTGACAGTGATTCAGCCTGTCGATCAGTTATGTGCAGGGGTGGTTTTACATCGAGTCTTGCGTGGCTGAAGAAGAGTCTGTTCATTCTCAGCAGGGACTGAAGGCAGAGAGGTGTTCAGAGGGTTCTCTAACATAGAAAGTCATCTGCTTTACTGGGTTTGCTAGATAGTTCCTTCTTTGTTGCGAAATTTGTTTTGTTTTCTTTAGTGAAAAAAAAAAAAAAGCATCCCTTCCCCCTAGGGGCTTTTTTCCCAGCAAATTTGTTAAACTGTGCCCTCAACTAATAATCCTCCTTTCATAGCGGTCAGGCCCTTTTAATTTAATGAATAAAGGTACGTATATGTACATACCTGTAGATACTCTACAGGTGAGGATTTAGGATAGAAGCCTCTGATGAAATTCTGATAAAACTGTTCCTTATCAGAATAGCACTGAAATTGAGACTAATGTAGTATTATGATAATGCAGTGTAGAATGTAGTAGGGTGGCTAGAGAGAGGCTAGCATGCTGTTGTCTCTGGTAAAATAACATTGCTTAATGCCTTCAGTAAGGAACATCTAGTGCAGGTAACGTGTTATGTTCAGGGTAAGAACAAGGCTGCTGGTCTTGCTCTTACTGTCTTGTACTACTGGAAAGGATAAAATGTTTCTGGTTTGGGGGTTTTTTGTGGGCTTTTTTTTTTTTTTTTAAAGCACCTTATGAGACCTTAGTGGTATAACACTGTAGGTAGAGAATTAGTTGTTCTTAGGTTTTACCACCTTATGCTATAGAGCGTGAAGGATTCGGTTAATGCTGCTGTAACTCCGTAAAGTGAGAGAGTACAAATCATACTGGGCTGGTAATAGTTTGGAAGCAGCCAGCGTGGTAAAATACTTGCTTCACAAAATAATTTCTTTGTCCTGGGTGTTGTTCTGGAACTGATGCTTAGTTTCCGTAGTTGGTACTTAATCTTCTCAGTATGATTTTATGGAGCTGAAAATAAGATTTTGTGCATACTGCATGTTTAGCCTGGTTTTCTTCTTTCCTTGTCCTACCCTCCAAGTTTGGAAGCTCTGTGCTCCAAAAGTTGCTGAAGGGGGACACGACTGACTGAATAGATACAGATATCAAGGGATAGAAATTTTTGTGGAATGTTTTTAGTTTTGGGGTTTTTTTAAAAACAAACAAACAAACAAAAAAAACAACAAACAAACAAACAAAAAGAACCACAAACCCCAAAAAACTTCAGATGCCTGTTCAGAAGAAAAGGTAGCATTTGCTGTAATGTTGGATGTGGAGAGAGACCTTTACTGAAGCTCTTCCTTCAGAAAGATGCATAAAGCTCACTTGAGGAAAAGGTACTACAGGAAACCAAGTAGTGTTAGTTCCTGATTCTCATGTATCTGTTCTGTAGGTCTGATTCTTGCCTGCTTGTAATTGTATTTTAGTGAGCCTTGTGGATATGAGACTTCATGAACAGTCAAACCCGAACTTCCTTGCTAAATGCAGTGTAGAGTTGGGTCACCTAGGACTAGACTGGCATTTGGTGATTGCCAAGAAATATATTCATGGTGACATGCGGGTTGTGGTTTATTTGGGTGGTTTTTTTTTTTTTCCCATGGTGCTTAGTAGGACCTCTTACAAAAATCTTGTTTAAGAAGTAGGCTTGCTTTCTAATAATTTCTTATCAATTATTAGTCATAAATGTTAATATCATACCTGCTTTACTTTGTGTTCTTTCCCAAACAGTTGTGGACATCGGATACCCAAGGAGATGAAGCTGAAGCAGGAGAAGGAGGGGAGAATTAACCAGCCTTCCAACTTCCGTCTGCCTCATTCTGAAACTTACACAGTAGACCATTTGTCATCCATGCTGTCCCACAAATAGTTTTTGTTTACGATTTGACAGGTTTATGTTACTTCTATTTGGATTTCTATATTTCCCACGTGGTTTTGTTTAATATTAGGGGAATAGAGCCAGTTAACATTTGGGGAATTTATCTGTTTTCATCTGAGGTGGCCAATATAGGGTTGTGAAATTTTTATACAAGTTTTACATGTTTGGCATAGTACTTTTGGTACATTGTGGCTTCCCACAAGGCCAGTGTTAAAACAGCTTTCTATGTCAAGCAAAGACGACTGCTTGCATATTGGTCTGTCATGATGGAAAAAAGGGAGAGTCAGTTGCAGCCACAGGTGTAGTTCTCATGAGTGTTCAAGCTGGAGCACACATGGCTGTGAATAAACTGATGTCCCATGGATATTGCATGTCAAGTCAACATGTGAAATCTATGGAATATGCCGATCAAGTGTACATCTTTGATTGCAGCTGAAGTGTTCCTTAAGACAGTTTGATAACCCAGTCAACTTTCTCTAGAGAAGGACAGAGAAACGGTTCACATTCCATTATTTGTAAAGTTACCTGCTGTTGCTTTCATTATTTTTGCTACACATTTTATTTGTATTTAAATGGTTTAAGCAACCTAAGAACAAATGTACAAGTAAAGATGCAGTAAAAAATTAATTGCTTGATATCCATAATGACACTGTATATCGAGCACAGCAGTAAAACAAAAACCCATGTATTTAACTTTTTTAGGTCTTTTGCTTTTGTGATTTTTTTTTTTTGATACTTGCCTAACATGCATGTGCTGTAAAAATAGTTAACAGGGAAATAACTTGAGATGATGGCTAGCTTTGTTTAATGTCTTACGAAATTTTCATGAACAATCCAAGCATAACTGTTCAGAACATGTGTATTAAGTTGATGTAAGTGGAATAAAAGTTTTATGAATGGACTTTTCAACTACCTTTGGTGTAGATTTCATGTCATCTGTCTTCCCACACCTGCTAGGGTAATGGCAGTATTACAAATTCCATATGGAAGTATTTTCATTATGGAAAATCTTAATACACATTTAGGCACTTAGTTAATTTCAGGGAAGTCAAGATTGAATACTTCATATCTGATTTTAAGACTGCTATAATTGATTAGTTTACAAATTTTAGATGCCTACAGCTTTCTCGCTGTCAGGCCGGAACTCTGGAGATACCTTAACAAACATATTGGTCCCCAAACTTACGGCAAAAGGCATACGAGCCTCTTTTAAGAGCTGACCTTTGGAACAGGTCTAGCTGTACGGAAGCCCATAGCTTGCTGCTGTTGGCTCTTTAAAGAACTGAGCAGGACACTACAGCTCAGTTTGTGGAAAGGCTCCCCAGAGTAACGATGCTCTTCCTTTCCTCTTCCCCAGTGAGGTCTGCACTGATGGTGTTCACAGAGTAACTATGGTGTTTGTAGATACTTGGTTTGAAACTGCAGTGGTTACAAGGAAATTGAGTCTAATTTTCAAACAATATCACATCTCTCAAGAACTGATACTTTTGGTAAATAATTGAACTGTATTACAATATTTGAGTAGCCAACGAGGGAAGCTTCAGTGGCCTTTTTCTTGAGATTGACTGCACCTGTAAGCACAGCATAAGCATTTTCTAGTTTTAGGTAGCTTTTATTTGGATGACAAGTTATCTTGGTGTCACCAGGTTGATCTGATACCTGGAATAAGATGATGAACCAAATCACTGAATGTGAACTCCATTGCCTGACCCTTTTGCACATGCAGTGGCCCTAAGCAAGTTACAGGTCTAACTTTAGTAGTTCAGTACAGGCTTTTTATTGTATTTAAAGAAAAAAAAAAAGTTAAAATACATATGATCACTGCATTTGGAATGTGATGCTCCATTTCTAGAAGCAGCTGAGCCCTCTGTCCCAGAATTCAAGAATCAAGATTGGTAGAAAAGGTGGGCAGGATAATCTTAAACCTTAAAAGAGTAGTTAGGGACACCAGTTACCATTGTAGAGTTGAAAGTTAATAATCTGTTACAATAGGTAATAACAATTAGAATCTGATTAAGAGCAGGAAGAAGGGAAGAATATGGAGGGCAAAGGTTAATGAGGCTTTCTAAGGGAGAACTTAGTATATCCCTCAATTACTACTGAAAAGAGTAACAATGACTTCTTTAATACATGAAAGCACTTGTCAAAAGGAAAAAGCAGTAATCAAGAACATTTACAAAACAAAGGGCTACATTCCAGTCTGGAAGCTACACAAGTTGTCAGAGCATGACGAAAAAATTCCTTTGGGGATATTGGATCCGCTTTATAAAGGAAAGACCATATCTGACTCTGCAGTAAATGAGAGTTCTGTCTCTTAGAAAGGCTTTAGTGAAGATGTTGCTCTCTTCCCTTGCTGAAAAGATGTCACTTTCAACTTGCATGATAAACTGCTTTACTCAATATTCAAATTTAAGCTATATGAAATAACATGACCTGCAAGTGACTATTTTTTTTTTAACCTTCATCCAACTGTTTAAGAAAGTTATGAGTTAATAGGGTTCTGGAAAGTTACTCCGTGTCCCTGGAGAAATCAAGGTATCACTGAAAATTAAAAAGCACATAATCAAGTGAGGAGTGGCGGAATATAGCAGAAGGAATGCTTTCCTCTTGTGCCTTTAAACACAAAATACGAAGGTATCTTTACATGGGAAGCCATTGTGGTTTTTTGTTGTCGTGGTTTTCAGTTTTGTTTTGTGGTTGTTTTTTTTTTTTTTTAAAGAAAGGCTTCTGTTATTTCAATACCTAAGCTGATCCTTTAAATATCACAGGTGCCTTCATTTCCTCTGCTTCTCCACTAGAGTGATCTGCAGTATGCGATCATGAAAAAAAAATTCCTGTATTGAATGATCGGTCTCCCCTTCTTAGAAGCATATTTTTGTGTATTTTTAGCCTTCCTTCTGACGTTGAAGACCTCCTAAAATGTGGCAGCATTGCATCCCACACAGCGCATACCCCGTTCTGCAGCACAGCCTCCCGCTTGGTGAGCGGACAAGGCTCGTGGGGGCCTTGAATGCTTGGAGCTGTTGGTGCAGCAGCAGCAGCACCACCACCACACCCATCGGCAACCCAGCACGGTGTTCCTGTGGGAACTGCCTAGCACTCGCCAACTCTGGGCTGGACAGCCCACGTGGAACAGGCAAAACAAGGAGAGCGGCTGGGTTGGGGGTGTTTAAAGGGACCCGCCTGTTGCAGTGGGGGCAGCCTAGCACCCACCTGCAGCCTCGTGCTCTGGTGGAGAAAACTTCCCGAACGGCAACGTGGGCTGCCGAAGCGTTACAGCTGCAAGTTCAAGGCGCTGCAGAAGCAGTCTCTGACAGCCCAGTTAGCGCCCACCTTTTACTCACCTTTTGCTTCGGGTCCTCTAGGAAGGCAGGTAGCTAAATCCGCTGCACCTTCTGTTGGTAAGCTGTCTGTGCAGCTGGCAGTGCGTGACCGGGTGTGCTTCCTTACTTCCAGTCACTTACATCTCGGCAAGATCCTGGCAGGCTGATATTTCCAGATTCTGAACAGAGGAGGGAAGGAAGAACAGCCCTATGGATAAGAAAATTCACTGGAAGTCAAGATTTAGCCTCTATTCCCAATTCTCTCTTGAGATTTTTTTTGTGGTAAGTAGTTTTCTTTTCTTCCAAGGTGCAGTTATAAGTTGCTGGAAAATAAGGAATCCCAGCCTTTCTAAAAATGAAAGTACCCTTTCAAAGAGGGGAAATTGCTTGCTACTGCTGTGGTGTTAAGGTGGCTCAAAACTCACTGTTGAAAGTGAGAACTATTCTAAACAGTCACTGTAGCCTTTGAGCTGTACTCAAAGGCCTTGCATTAGTCTCGTGAATATAACTGAAAATAATTTTTTGCCTACTCCACCCTTAGAAAAATTAGTATTACCTGTTAGCTGTAGCATTAGGAGCTGCTCGTTGTCATGAATAAGACCCAAGCATGCTTTTCCACTCTTGAGGTTACGAATTATGCAGTAAAGGTTTCTTGATTCGTTTATTCTTCCATTTTAGTGCTAACAAAATCCTTTGCCTTAAGGATTCTTCTCCTTTTTTATTTTTCTATCCTCTTGTAGCCTAGTCTGAAATAACAATAAAAAAAAATTAAAACCTGCCAAGTGCTAATTGCCATAACAGCTACCTGCTTTTTAAAAAATGCAGAAACATTCATGACGAGAGACAACTCCAGCAAATGAAGCTCAATTCAAGTTCTTGACATTGTGCCTTGCTGTCCCCAAGCTCTGCTTTTGACAGATGCATGACAGAAAAGTGCTCCAAAGGCTTCCTGTCCCATGTCTTTCTGCTTCCAGCTGAAAGCAGAAAAGCTGAGGCTGCTCTCCTGGTTTGGTCTCGGGGTGAGAGATCCACCTCGGGCTGGTGTGATTTCAGTGGAGTCAGCACTTTGCATTATCATGAGTTGAGTTGTGGATCAAATTATCTTCTACCCTCTCCTCTGCAAGTCTGACATGGAGCTTCAGTAGATGCAAAGCACAGCAGTGTTTAAATGGGTGCTTGAAGCAGAACGAACTGTGTTAGAGGTGTAGATTTGCTTTGGAGATGAGAGGGGACATTAGGGGTATTAGTCATCCGTTAGCACTGGCTGGTGTGACGGCGTGAGGCTGTAGTGTCACATCCCTTATCTCCACCGTTTAGATGAGGGATGCATCTGCTGGCTTTCCAGCGGGCTAATAGTTACTAGCGGCAAAATACGTACAGGGTAGATCCAAGTCAATCGTGCTACGTACCAAATTGCTTTTTCAGAACTAGAGAGAACACAGCAATTTCAGATTGTGTTCCTAGGCAAAATACAGCAACAATTGTGGCTTGGAAGCAGGAATTTCTAAGGGCTTCGGAGGTTCACTGTGCAAGCCATGCAGTTTTGCTTGGCCTCTCAGGAACCCGCATTTTTGGAACACCCAAGGTTCCTGCAGTGAGCAGGGCAGTCTTAGATGTGTTTGGAGAACTTTCTGGTAGAGCAGTTCTGCAGAAAAAAATTATTTTCTTTTTTTTTAAGAAAACTTTTTCTAACACAGCTGCATAGGTGGATGCTTAGTCCTACTGGCAAAACCTCCACACGTTACCAGATGGCAGTGGCGGAAAGTAACCTTGAACGAAGCTAAAACATACAGGCTCCCAAACTCAACTATGGGATGCAGCTCTGGAATGCTGTAATTCATTGCAGACCCATCACTTTATGTGACTCCTGACCAGAAGGAAAAGGGCAAAAAGAAAAGGTTTCAAGGACAGAACTTCAAACATGTCATGCCCTGGATTACATGTCTGTCGCTTGTCTTTAAAAGGGCTTGGAAAATAGTTGAAGAAAATAAGTATTTTTAACCATAGGCTACTGTTCTTTTGGTTTTTTCCTTTCTTAGGGTGGCTGTTATTTATGTTTTTTTCCTTACTAGAGATGTGCTTCCCTGAAGCAACTTAGCAAATGAATTCCGTTGACCAGCCATTTCTTGCCTGACAAGAAACATTGGGTTTGCTGGTAGGAATTACTCCCTTACTGTTTCTGTTTGCTCCATGTTCTCTCTTCCTGCTTTTAATCCCATTCCATTGTATAAACTGTGCTGCAGCACTTTAAAGCTGGAGCGTTTCATCAGGAATCTACATATTTGTGGTGAGTAAAATGGTATCTGCGTACTGGAAGCATTCATTTGCGATGCCACTATTGTGGATTAGAGTGCCAGCTACACAAATCTAAATACCATGCACCTGAGCTGCCCCACAGCAGACCATCCCGCATGGACCCCAGGTAAGTTGTAGGGCAGACATAACAGCTTGTCAACACGTGTGAATTTGCAAAGCCAAGTCCCAAGCTGATGAATTTTTTAAGTTCCTTAAAGAGGAAAGAATTGTTTAAGTAAAGCTCCTTGTCATGGTAAAACATCCTTATTCATAGATTAATGTCCAATTCCCATCAGGTTATTTCTTCACATCTAAATTTGATAATTTTTTTTCTTTCAAAAGTAATACTTAGAAATGGTCTTATCTGGATCAACACTTTCTGCCGCTGTATAGCCACACACCAAATAGAGAGGAAGACTGATGCCCAACCTTATGGCACAAAGCCTAGTACTTGTCCATTGCACTGAGCATTTTTTAAGAGGCTCATTGTAGTTCAACCTTCTGGGACAGGGTAATTAAGCTGTTGTGCTGTTAATGCTAAGCCATTTAGCATCAGCATATCTAATTCCAACTCCTACTGCCAAAAGGAACTAGAGAACCCTTCTAGGTCAGTGAGATTGTCTCTGGATTGCCAGCAAGTGGCATTTCATGAATGAGAATTTTTCTGACCAAAGATAAGGATGTGCTGTTGCCTCAGTTGGTCACTTGTCCTGGGACCACCAGAGGTGTGACGGGCTGTAGGCTTTGTAGAGAAAACACTAAACTTCAGCAAAACTTCCGTGTGCACGTTTTGAGACCTGACAGCGTTTCTGCACTCGGTTTCACAGTTCTGTTCAAAGTAGAGAAAGGTCGACTCCTTAATGCTTATAGCTGAGATGTCACCCAAGCTAGATGATGTAATGCACTTCAGCGTGAATCCAGACCGTTCACCTCCTGCATTCCCATCCTGCCACATGTCCATGAGCAATGGCCATGAAGGGGTGTCAGGCTTTTACACAAGAGCGAAAAATTACTCAGTTTCTGAAGAAAAGTGCTTACCATTTAATAGCAGGAAAACAGAACTGCAAGTCTACTACCTAAAGCAGCAAGCATCAGCAATGAGTGATTTCCTCCAAGACGAAGCAGGTTGAGGGTCAGTCTGCAGTTCTAGCACAGCCTGAACTTTAGTCCTGACCTGCCAAGGCATAAGGATGGGTTTTACCTCCTGCTGCCTGTCAGTAGTATTAAAGTCTAACTTTTGCATAGCGAATTTCATGTACTATCCATCTTTTCCCAGACTGTTTTGTCAGGCTTGAAATTCATTGTGTGCTAAACTCCCAACAAAACAGAAGGTTGCACAGCTAGGTCTATAGAAATAGCTTACTTTTAAATGTTAGGGAAGATAAGTCTGTGGTATTATGTATTCTGGAAGATACATAATTCTTTTACAAGAATGCAAACCTATTTTGGTTAGGTGAGCAAAGAAAATGCTAATAACAAGACTACAATAAAAGGAAGTAAGAAGACATGCTAAGAGAGATAGGGAAGTGAGGCAGCAAGAATCTAAGCTCAAAGCGCATAGGAGATTACACGACCCAACTTCCGAGCCAGCCCTCTGAGCGTTTCACTGAGGACAATTAGAGTAGCATGTTCAGCAGGACCCTGCCATTTCACAGGACTGAGGGGTGTTTCACAAACTATTCGCATGTGGACTTGATAAATGAGAATTTTTAGATGGAATGTGACCTTGAAAAATGGTCCAGACTTTTGCAAAATGGGATCAGGTTCATTAAACGTGACCTTCAGAGAGAAGAGTTAGGCTTGCATCTTTTTGTCTTTTTTTCCCTGCCTTTTTTGTAAATTAAGGATTTATACGTTAAGCATATGCCAGGCCTGTGTTACTTATAAAACTGCGTTGAGATTTTGATTAAAATTTGGTTGTACTGCTATCCCTGGAAGAAATTCAGGTCACAATTATGGTCGTAGGGGAACCTGTAAAATGACATCATCATCAGAGTGAAGATAGCAAATGCTGCACGGATAAGGGTTTTAAACGAAGTACCTAATTGATTTTGATTTTTCTTAACTAAAAAACCTGCCAGTGCCTGATGAGCACTGGGACATGTCATCACATACTCCACAGTCTCCCCTTTTCCATTACTGCAGGAGCTCAAAATTATTATCCTGAGGGGCTGGTCAGCAGTTTTTGCTTCAGTGACTGTTACAGTGATACAATACGCACCAGAAATAATTCTCCCCTGCTCTTGAATCTGCCGTACACACAAAGCCCAAGGTTTTGAATGCGCTTGCAAAGTAAAATCAAAATCAGACTTGACATTCCCAACTGCAGCATGTACAAGCCAAGGACAGTCTCCAGCCATCATGTGGGAGCTACCTGCCTGCCTGCCACCCACCCAGCTGCAGAGCAGAGGCCATTCGCTGCCTTCCACAGCTCCTGCTGTCAGGAGGAACTGCCAGGACAGACAAACTGTCTAAGGAGGCCCTGGGTGTTAAGCAGACTGGGAGAGAGGTGTGGAATCAGGCAAGAGAAAGTGAAAGGACTGATGGATTTTGAAGGAGGGAAGGAAATAGCTCTGATGGTTGGGATGCAGTGGAGAGTCTTTCTGTGGTGGGATAGGCATAGTAATAATGGGGAAAAACATCTCCAAATAAGTCCCTTGTTAAATATTTTGGTAGTACCTCATGTTCCAAATCCATGGAAATGTAAAGGATCGATCCAAGATGCCTTCCTTTCAAAATGGGCTTAATTAAGGATACCACCTGAAAGCGAAGTGAAAGGCTAAGATTGATGCCTAGATGAGCATTTGGTGGTGGCAAAAAATGTACATGTGGAGGGGGAGGGTGGCTTTCAGTGATCACAGTCATGAAGTTTGTGATGAGTTTGCAGCCTCACCAGATAGCCATGGTGATTCATGAGTCACCTTCTCCTTTATCCTCCTAATACCTTGGGACTGATAACAAAGGGAAGTGAAAAAGAAGTTGCTGTACTGGTTTCAGCCAAGAAGTTTTCTTAAGAAGAAACTTCACTCAGACTAAAAAAAAATCTGGATTTTCTGTCTCTGAATTTCAAGATTTTTCTTTTTTTCCTTTTCCCTATCAAATGGATGAAACAAGGTAGCCAATTACTGAATTGTCTCTTCACTGTCTTCTGGTAATACTGTATATGTGGTATTCTGTTTCAAAATTAAAAGGAATCTTCTTCCCCAAAGAAGTTCAAGAGCTCGGTGTCTCTGTCCTATGCTGCACCTGATTTACAACTATGCTGCTTTCTTGTCTCTATGAGCATCTTGACTGGGCAGTAGGCGTGTTTAACAACTGTTGCTGAACATAGGAATGCTCCAAGGGCTGAATCCCCATCTGTGACTTGCTTCTCTTAAAGACTGAACAAACTAATTTCAGAGACAAAGCCATGAAGGTCTCCTCCCCACAGGCTGATGCAATAGACGCCTGAGTCACTTTTGCAGATTAGTCAGTTAACACTTTATGGTCATTGAAGCTTTGAATATGAAAATCATGTCCAAGGCTGACAATATGAATGACGAGTCAACCTGTGAAATGGGAAGCCAGTTCTGAGTCGTCAGGAGATCCTATGTTTATGGTCATCACTGTCATCACTGATGCAATATTCCAAAATGGTTCCCTGGAAATTCAGTTGGTTTGAACCTGGGAAGATGATGTGACTGACCTCCTTCACTTGACTTCACAGGCATTGCAAGTGATAAACCTCCTAGAAGCTGGATGGATTCCCTGCAGGCGTCCAGTGCAGACTGGTGATGACAAAGTTTATCCATCAAAGGCCAACCAAACAGGCCAGCTCTTTCTCTGCTGCAATCACACCGTCTGTCATTGGTGCTCTCTAGGTTTTGTGGTATGATAACAGGAAATTAATAGGAAATTACATTTTCTTGGAAAGATAATGAGGAAGCCTAAACTCTTCTCTGTCCCTAAAAGCTGTCACTGAAGATCACAGCTGAGACATTGGCAGAGAAATTCAAGGTGGCTGCCTGCCTTGCTCCTCCTCCCTGGCTAAAGAATGGACTTCAGTCTGCAGGGCTGCCAGGTTTGACTGAAATTCATATAAGAGATATTTAATTGAAATGTTTGATTAAAACATTCATTATTCAAACAAGAAACGTCAAGAAAATCACAGATATTTTTGAGGAAATGTAAGCTGAATTTGGAACAGGCTTCATGCCACATACTGAGCAACAGCTACAGCACACTCTCCCTAACAAGGTTCCCGGAACAAATTAAAGAGTCAATTAAGTATCTTTCATGAAGAAATAAGATGTCCAAGAGGGATGAGCCAAATGACCTTTTCTTGATTCAAGAAATGTCTGTTACACTCTGATAATACATTTTTTCTTTTAGTTATTAGCCCCACAGAATGGTCTGTAATATTATTTTTTGTGATATTAGATCCTCTTTAATTATGTCTTTTCTTTCACGTGGCTTATGTTAAGGTTTCCAGTTGTGTCACAGACTTAAAGTCCTTATGCTGAGACCATGTGCAGCTGAAGATAGAACTCAAAAAAAAAAAAAGATCAAGAAGCTATCAGATATTCTAATGCAATTTCAGTGGCATATTACAGCAAGAAGTAAAATCTACCTTTCAAAAAATGAAAATGTTGCTTATGTGGTTGATGGAAACACAAGTATTTTTGTAGTTACTTAAGAGCTATTGCTGAAAGTATCTGACACCCAGCTTTAGCTGCTTCTCTGACGGAGAGCCTGAGGATGCTGTGTAGAAGTCTGGCTATCCTGTAGCTGAGGAAGGAGCACTGAGAGAAGGGTCTGTTGCTTCTCAGAATTGCCGGAAGATGCAGAATTATCTGAGAGAAGAGGGAAATCTCTTAGGAGATATTTGTGCTGTTGATAATGGCAGTAAATGCTGTGCTGACCTCTACAGAGGCATACAAACACATGCTCTGGGGGACTTACGCTCTCAGCTGTTGTTCAGAGCATCTGCAGAATTCCTCCAGAGGCTGGATGGGATGCTGGAGTTCATGTCTCTGTCCATGGCTGCCTGGCAGCTCCATCTGCTGTGTAACCTCAGTGGAGAATTGTCCAGAGACATAAGTACTAAAGCCTTGGCGCCTGCAAGTAAGTGCTGTTGGCAATCCACACTGAAACTCCATTTTCTGTAGTGTGTAATGAACTTGAGCTGTCTTAGTAGAGCAGCAACATGTGTGTTTTCTGTCCAGAGATAGCTGTAATCTTTCTTTTTGCCTAGCTCGTAGTACAGCATCATTATCTGTCTCATGACAACAAGCATCTGGTGTGCCGGGTCACATAGTAGGAGAAAGATGTCCGGCTCCCCAAATTCAACACTGCATTCAACCTAATGGAGCATTTTTGAGCACGAAGACCCCTGGACAGTATTCCTCAGCAGCAAGCCTTAAAAGAAGCCAAGGTGCCGAATTGTAAAGCATCTAACCTTTGGACTTGGTACTGTAGATGAGGAGGCAGAGTGGGAGTGCCCCCTCCACCTGCTCTCCATCTGCCTTCGGGAGCAGGCTTCAACGTGCAGGGTGGTAGTAATCCCTGTAGCCCCCTCTAAAGCCAGCAGAAAAGAAAGGGACCCTTTACGTGGGTGACTAACCCTGTCTGTAACAGACACAGGGTAAACTGGATCTCCGGGAGATGCCCCTCTCTCCTTTGATGGGCAAGTGAGCCCCCATCTTTGATGGCTGAAGTTAGAGGAGCTGCCCCTCTATGTCCTGACTTGTGCTCGCTCTGTTTTGTGTGCGCAGCCTTGTCCACTGTCCTTTCCCACCACATCAGTGCCAGGCTGCATGTGTATAAAAGTCCATGTCCCCGGAGGAGGCAGCTCTGGCAGCACTCCTGAGCTGACATGCACAAGCAGCTCTCAGAAAGGGCACCCTCTGCACGGCTGGAGATGACAATTTGAGGAGCAGGAAGGTTCCTAACCCTGTTGTTTTTATAACCAGTTCCCTTGCTACCAAGCAGTAAGGAAAGCAGCAGGCAGCTCCTGCAAAACCCTTCAGGTTTCTGTCGCTTCTGTGCTGATGTGGCTGGGGCAGGAGGGTGGCGGAGCCGGGCAGCCGCCCCTCGGCCGGGCTGGTGCCTCTCCATGGGCCCCGCTTGCAGTGATCCCCGTGCCTGCAGGTACCTCAGGCCCTCAAGAAACTATTTCTTGCCAAAATCATAATCTCTGAATAAACAGAAGTTGTGCAGATAATAAACCCTTGATGTTTCAACCTGTCATACACATGAAGCAGAACACTAAAGAAAAATTACATGCAAAGCTGCCAAGAGAAAGCATTTAGGAAGAGAAAGCATTCAGAAAACCTGCAAATGGGACCTGGGCATGTTTTTCTTGTCATTAATTCAAAGCTGCCTGAAGCATGTTGATGCTCTCTGCGTGGAGTGGTGCACATCAGGACACCGACCTCGTCTTCACTGCAAAGCAAAGATTTACAGTTCTGCTGTGTTTCTTTCCCAGGAGGACTAGGCTGTCCTACACGTCTCTTCGTGTGGTTCCACAATCAGAAAACTGATGCAGCTGAAAACTTACCTTTGTGTTCTACTGGATGAGGTCCCTGATCACAAGGGCACAAAGACACCAGTGTCAGCTGCAGGACCACCCTTTCTGATCACAACCCTTCAGGAAACTGCAGCCTACACAGAGCGCTTGAGCCTACAAACTGGCAAGAGCCACGTGCAGTGCTCGGCTTTTCCATTCCATGGAGCAAAGGTGTGTTTTTTGTGAGCATCCGTCACCTGAACCAGGTTGATTCACCCATGAGCCACTCCTCCATGAAACAGAGGTCGTGCAGTGCTGAATCCTGCCCTGCACACTCCCTACTCCTGTGCAAGATACAAATAGTTATTGAGCCTAAAAATGTTTACAATTTTTCTATACTTAAATAGAAACTAAGTTAGGCAGTAAAAAAAGCACATTGCTTCATCTTTTTTTCCTCTAAGGAGAGAGGAAGGTGAACTTTATAGACAATCCATGTAAAGTGTTTTCATCAATGAGTTTCATCTCATCCTTTTCTTGCATTGTTACTTGATGGTAAACAATGTGCTGATGAGATCTCCTAACATCTGCTGCAAGATGATGGTTTTAGTAGCATGCTGAGGTAACCAGGATGAGACGGAGATAGAAGCCAAGCAAGGTGTGTAGGGAGATACCAATACATTGTACCAGACCAAGTTTAGATCGTAAATGTTGGGCACAGCATTTGTCAGTGCATTTTCACTTAAGAATCTTTCCATCACACATGGCCAGGATCCAGGGTGGATAAACTGAATTTTACAGTTTCTAGCATTTGCTGTCTCTTACCAGCTCAGTTGGAGGAGCGGGGATGGGAAAGGGAGAGCAGGGACTTAATTTGGTTTCCATTGCCCCATGATGTTTTTTCTTAAAACAGCTCACCCACCACAACACATTTTGGTGCCCAGACTCCAGTGCCTCCTCCAGAAACAACATGGGATTGTTCCCACTTCCTAATAGCTCCTCAAAGCTCATGGCATTGCCAGCAGCTGCCTGCAAGTGGGGGTATTGCTGCTTGTCAAGATGAGCCATGGTAACTGGAGAGAAGAAAGGAGTCTCTGGGGGTTCTTACATGTGCAGTAACATAAAAAAAGCCTAATTTGGTTTGCATTTGAATAAGTCCTTTGGTGAAGAACTTTGATTTCCCGAATCAAGAAGAATCACAGAATGGTTTGGGTTGGAAGGGACCTTAAAGACCATCTAGTTCCAACTCCCCTGCCATGGGCAGGAACACCTTCCACCAGACCAGGTTGCTCAAAGCCCCATCCAACCTGGCCTTGAACACTGCCAGGGAGGGGGCAGCCACAGCTTCTCTGGGCAACCTGTGCCAGTGTCTCACCACCCTCACAGTAAAGAACTTCTTCCTAATAGCTAATCTAAATCGCCCCTCCTTCAGTTTGAAACTGTTACCCCTCATCCTATCACCACAGCCCCTGATCAAGAGTCCCTCCCCACCTTTCCTGCAGGCCCCCTTTAAGCACTGGAAGGCCGCTATAAGGTCTACCTGGAGCCTTCTCCTCTCCAGGCTGAACATCCCCAACTCTCTCAGCCTGTCCTCATAAGGGGGTTGCTCCAGCCCCAGGTCATCTCCATGGCTCTCCTCTGGACCTGCTCCAACAAGTCCATGTCTTTCTTGTGCTGGGGGCCCCAGAGCTGGATGCAGCACTGCAGGGGGGGTCTCACCAGAGCAGAGTAGAGGGGCAGAATCCCCTCCCTCGACCTGCTGGCCACGCTTCTCTTGATGCAGCCCGGGATGCCATTGGGCTGTGAGCGCACCTTGCTGGCTCATCTTCAGTCTTTCACCCACCAGCACCCCCAAGTCCTTCTCCCCAGGGCTGCTCTCGATCCACTCATCGCCCAGCCTGTGTCTGTGCATGGGATTGCCCCAACCCACGACCTTGCACTTGGCCTCATTGAACTTCATGAGGTTCACACAGGCCCACTTCTCCAGCCTGTCAAGTTCCCTCTGGATGGCCTCCCTTCCCTCCAGCGTGTCGTCAGCAAACTTGCTGAGGGTGCACACAATTCTACTGCCTGTATCGCTGACAAAGTTGTTAAAACAGCACCAGTCCCAGTACTGACCCCTGAGGAACACCACTCGTCACTGGACTCCACTTGGACATCAAGCTGATGACTATGACTCTCTGAGCGCAACCATCCAGCCAATTCCTTGTCCGCTGAGTGGTCCATCCATCAAATCCATGTCTCTTCACAGTGAGAGTGTTGAATGCTTTGCACAAGTCCAGGTAGATGATGTCAGTTCCTCTTCCCGTGAACACTGTAACCCCATCATAGAAGGCCACCAGAAAGCAGAAGACTGGCAACAACTGCTGAACCAATGTAAGTACAGCAAAATTTACTGGCCCCACTCACCCGAGATCAAAAGGCAGTCTGAGAAATTGCCTTTGAAAACGTGGTGCTGGAGGGAAAGGTACAATCTAGACATTGTTTTTCATTCTTTATAAACATGACTATATAGCATCTTCAAGTTGATGTCCTGATTGCAGCTGCTTGGAAGATGCTAAGCTGCTGTGGCTTTGGGCAAGAACAGCTTTAAGGAGCACTGTCACAGGCGGTACCTTTGGGAGGCACGAGGAGGGGCCATGTCTCCTGGCTAGCTGTTTGCACGGCAGAGGTGAGTAGCCTGACTCCCGCAGCCCCTCCTTTCCTCTCCCCAGCTGTCAGCCACTGGACCCTCTCTGAGACACCAGTGGGGAGGATGCTCTGCATGCAGAGGCTGCGGCAGAGGCATGGGGAGGCTTCTGGGGTGTGCTGGTGCTGCGGGGTGCTCCTTCACCGGCAAGAGCAGCAGTTGTCTTCCTGCACCAAGGTTTGTCAAACTGAACACATTCATATTGAAAATTAAATCCAAAGTGCCTTTTGGGTGTTAGCGATGACTTACTCTGCTGAGAAAGAGATCATGAGATCACCTGAAGTTGTCTTTTGTGTGGGCTTAAAACTACACCATTTGGGATGTGATGAGTACTGCTCACAAAGATTCAGACAACCACCCAGGGGTTAATACGATTAAGATCATTTATTCATTTTGTAATTCTAAGAAAGCTTTCAGGTTCATCAAGCGAGTAGCTTCTGTTCCTTTTATCCTGAAACGGGTACACCTACTAGAGCTCACTGCATGTCACTTTGACAAAACACATTTTCTGAGTCTTATCTACAGGAAAAAACTCCAGGTTATTATAAACATTTCTATTCACATCAAAAGCATTTTTATTTTGCAAGCATTTCTTTGTTATTTCCTACTTAGACTTCGCTATTAAATCACAGCTGCTGAGACGGGATCTGGCACCGCTGCTCAGGCTTCCCACCTACCACTGCTGAACCAGCAGCATTTCCATTCCTGCACGGGAGCATCGGGTCTGCTGACAGCGGCCCATGGACACGCACATGCCCAGAATAAGCCCAGGACAGTCCAAGCTCGGAGCTTCAGCCCCAGGATAGTCTGGCATTGCTCTGCCCAGGTTTGCCCATGCTTGTGTGGAGAGACCGTCTCTCTTGCTCCACCACAAGTGCTGATGACCAGAGGTGAGAGACGGCCACCAACGTCTCGGCAGGGAGCCAGGAGGAAATTGAGAGCAGGCGGCACCCAGCTCCTGCTGAAACGCAAGCTGGCCTGGGTCTGCTGGGCATCGACCATGGGCGCACCCAGCAGAAGCTGCAGAGGAGGTGCTGCTGGCACTGGTGGGCGATGCCAGCATGAACAGGCCCTGGGTGAGAAGACATCTTGGTGCTGAGCACTGTGCTGCTGGGACAAGGCCCGATCTGATGTGCATAGAAACAGGGGAGGCCAGAAGCTCCTTTTCAAGGAGGGAGCTTGCTCAGGCCCTGGGAAGGACGAGCTAGCACAGCTGCTGGGGCCTCCCTGCAGCAAAACGGGACACAGCCATGGCACGCAGGTACAGCTGCCGCTGCAAGCCAGCAGAGCGGCATCTGGCCTGGCAACGTGATTCCCACAGTTAACCGTGGGGTAGGTTTTTTGGCAGCTTTTTCTTATTCTGCCAATAGTGTACTTGTTCACAGTTGCATCTCTGTGAAGACACTGCGGTCACAGGAGATGTTGTATAAATCAGTTACTAATTTCTTCAGGACTGAAATACCAGACAGCCTCCGGAATGGCTCAGCTACCAAAGCAAACCTGGCGGGGTGAGAGGGAGGACAAGACCCTCCTGCAAGCGCGGCGGAGCGTGGGGTGTAGGCAGCAGGCAGTGACGGAGGCTAAGCCGAGAACCAGGTTTCCACCTGTCCAGGGCTTGTCAGCAGAAGGAAAAACTAACCCGTCCAGCATGTTTCAAACACAGCTGTGAGCCCGCAGGGCATCAGGCAGCCAGGTCAATGCCAAGCTGCTCCCCGCACCAACACACCCCTCTGCTCCCTCATGCCCAGTGAAGAACCCTTTGGCTCTCGCTGCAGTGACCACACAAACTCTTTGGTCCTTCAGATCTGAGCAAGGCAGGCAGGGCCGTGACCTGCCCGGGCTGGGGCCGGACGGCTGAGATGCACAGAGCTGCTCACAGCATCCTTCTGCACTCCTCCACTCTTTCTTTCTTAAATAATTTGGTTTCAAAGCACATTGGTTTCTTGGCTGACGCTGCTAAACAGTTTGCATATTGCTGCATGACCCTGCCCCCAGTGAGCGTGGGGCATCAGCGTGGTCGACGCTGGGAGCTGCCAGACCCGGCCCGTGCCTGTGTGGTGAAAGCAGCCAGGCTGGGTGCACCAGGGACACAGGATGGCGAGGCCTTGGCAGCCCACAGAAGCTGAGCCAAAGGCTCCTGGTCAGCCTCACTGCCAGGGGTCATCTGCTCGTGCCTGGAGCCTCTCACTATCCTTGTCCCTGCGGGGGTCTGTGCGTGGCCTGGGTAAGAGAACGGGTCGGTTTTGCCAAGGGCTCCCTCCAGCCCAAGTAGCCCCATCACAGCCTGCCAAGGGCTCTCCTGCGTGTCTGCAGCATCAGAGACTGGCTAAAAACTGCATAATCATACAAGGTAATTGCAGGGTTACTTTTGCCCTCTAAAATAAAGTGCTACCTCATAATTAAAAATAAAGAGAATGGCAATCCTAATTATTAGGCATTCATTAGGCTGACAGAGGCACACACAGCACTGCAAGGACTGTTCTCGTGACCTGCTCTCAGTCCTCACCCACACCTCCCCATGATGCTCCCAGGGAAGCCCAAGGCAAACTCTCACACTGAAAACAGAGGGTGAGATGTAAACTTCACCAAACACCCTGCAGGTCTGAGGAATAAGAGAAACTTGCCCTCGAGCATCCCTCAAACTTTGGTGCCTGCTGCAATCTGACTTGCAGGCTGCTGGTGACGCTCAATCCTCAGCCACCTTAACAGCTCATGCATTGCAATTTTAAGATACGAATCATAAATTACACCGTGTTGCATCTGTTCACATCCTTATGGAAGATAATCATAGCCTTGTATCTCTTCATGTTTAAAATACTGCAGCAAATATACTGTGTTGTTCTTCCCATCTCTCCCCGAGCAGCCTTGCCCTGGTGTGCTGAGGAAGGGCCGTGTAGGGCCCTGCAAAAGTGCTGGGTACAGGTGGCTTCTGCGGTAGGTCAGGCTTAAAAGTCTCTCTGAGTTCAAGCGTACCCTTAAGTCTTGCTCCCGTGAACAATGAAGTGACAAAATACTATATGAACAACTCCAGCCCTGAAACAACAAAAAAGGGTGAAAATTGGGCTCTCAAAGCCTCTCAGTTTGGGCAGGCAGAAGATTTGCCTATATTCCTTCATGAGCCTCTTTAGAGTGCGTACAAGTTGAATTCACCCATGCAGCTGGTGCTTCCCACCAGCAAGACCAGCGATTTCAACCAGATAAAACACACCAGAACTCCCTGCTGCACAAAACCACATCCCCAGCCCTTAGTCTGTCACAAAGTGGATCCGATGCCTCTCAACAGATGGGGCTGGACCTGCAGAGGCAACTCTGATTTCTGGGAGCCGGGCTGAGCACTTGCAGTCAGAGGAGCCCCCGTGGTTTTGCGCTGCAGCCAGGCACCTCCGGGGTCTGTTTGCAATGCTGCATTGAAAACCACTAAGCAAAGCTGGGGCTGCTGCAGCACGACCCTTGCCACTGTGCAGGTCAGATTGCTGAAAACCAGAAAACTTAAAGTGATAAAGTGCAAATGTCTGAGAATCGGGGTGCACTGAGATAAGGTACATCTCAAAGGCAGCCCTGCGAGGCAGTTCTCCATGGGTTGATTGTGCCTCACCTACCATGTCCCACTGCCTGACCCTGTCCCCCCAGTCCTGCTGCCTACCCCTTCCTCCCCCAGGGCACTCCCTGCCCAGCCCTGATGCTTTCATACTTATTCCCTGCTTAGAAGCAGCCGGGAACGGCTTTACCCTATGTGTCTGAGGCTGTGGTTGAGGAGCACCGTGACCCGAAGCACTCTGCTTCAGGACTCAAGGAGCAGAGTTATATTACCAGCTTTCCAGGGTTTTAACCTGGTTTTAACCAGGGTTATGAGCCAGCTTTCCTCTTCTTCCTGGTTAATGAGTGCTACCTGATTGATCGGGGCTCACCCCCACTCAGAAGAGAGGCAGCACCGCCCTGTCTCAATAGAGCGCATGTAACGTGTTTGCTTTCAGAAATCTGTTAGCATCCTTTCAAAAACAGGCAGTTCTCCCCAGCAGAACATGACATTAGCATCTAAGTGAGACAGAAGGCAGCTGGATGCCTACCCATTGCTCTGACACCTCTGCCCAGAGCAGGACCAACAGTGACAGTGCCCAAGTGCCGCTCGGGTATGATGGTCACGTGCTGTCAAGAGCCTTGAAAGCCTCTTCCCCAACCTCACGCTGCACCAAGGCCTCTCGGTGCATTTAGCATGTACCACCCAGGACAGCTTTTTCCATTGTCCTTCCCCCAGAGAGCACAAGGGATTGGGAGAACAAAAATAGTATGGGGACCAGGTGTTTCTACCAGGGGCTGGAGGGGCACTGGAGAGGACGGCAGGCACCCGGCTGCCCCAGGGAGCAGGGCGGGGAGGGGGCCAGAGGCACCCACCCACTGCTGGGGAAGGAAGCGGTGGTTTTCGTCAGCGGCAGGAGGGGAAATCCAGCAAGACGGCTGCTTCGTCAGTGCCTGAGCCTCCCAGGAGGCCATGTCATCTTGCTGAAAAAGGAGCTTGTGCTGGGAAAGTTAAAAATTGACTCAGGGTTATTGAGGCATCGGCCAACAGCTGGTAGTGGGATTACAGGCATGACCACAGTGGACCCCCAGCACTTGTAGTATGATGCCTGGGAACAGGCTGCCTTTGCTTCTGCGCACCTCACCCCCTCTCACCCCTGGCAGTGCAGCACAGGGGACGTGCAGTTGACAGCCCTTGAAAGGCAGCTCCAGCCAGCCAGGAACCCTGCCACCACGCTCCCCTTGCCTGCCAGGACAGCAGCAACACCAGCCTCTCCTCTGCCTGCACCCAGCACAGCTCGGGCTCAGGGCCACAGCCACCCTGTGTGCCACTGGCAGCCGGCAGAGAGAGGGGCCGTGCCTTGGGGACATGCCTGGGGGATGAACCACTGGGCTGGTGGGAGCAGGCTAAGGCTTTTTAATTCAGTTATTCCCATCCAACTGGGAGCACTCTTGGACGTCCCTCCATGGCACTGCATGGTTTAGAGGTGAGGCTGTCCTCAGGCGCCCTCCTTTTGCACATTTTAACACAGAAAAAAGAGTATCCCCCTACCCTGTGCCACAAGAAAGGGGATGGCAGGACTCTAAGAGATCTCAGCCCCCCCCTGAGCAGAGGGGCAGCAACACCAGGAAGATAAAGTGAGTAAAAGCTGCAGTGGCATCCTCACTTGATCCATGGGGGTTGCAGGACACAATTTTGGGGTCAGCAAAAGGGGACCAGCAGTTCTGGACAACCTTCCCAGTTCTCCTGTTACCTTCTTTTTAAAATCTCTAAAGGGTGCGAAGCAGCAGGGAGGAAGGCAGAGAAGCGGTAAAGTCTGTGATTTGAGATCTGTGTGCCATCGATTCGTTGCTTGCAGAATGGGGATGGCAATTAACTGTCTAAAAAGTGGAGCATGAACCAGCTTTTTCAGATAAAATAAGCCATTCTGGATTGCTCTGGTCACCTACATCGTACAAGACATCATGGGACAAAAAGGTTGGGAAAGACAACTTTCTTAAACTCCCTTTTAAGTCGCATCCCCCAAATGTGACTTTCCACCCCATGTTGTTTTGGGGGGATGAGCTACCCAGGTCTGCAGGGAGCATTCTGCAGCTTCCAGGAGAAAGGACCTCTCAGGATGTAAGCTTGTAACTGGCAGCTTGAATTCAAATGTCAAATAAACATGGCTTAGACTCAGGCTAAAGTAGTAGTAGTAGTACAGGTGAAATAAGGAAGGACTCCAGATCCACACAGCTTGAACTCTGGGTGGAAGCTGAGCCCATCCTCACACATTCAGTCCTCACATATAGTGAAGTGGAGACTAGCAGCAAATTTTGGACATGAAACAGATGTTGCCAGAAACATTTTTGAGATCCTGGCTTCTGGTTCAAGCCCACCTGTAATCTACAGTTCTGCTTTTCAAAAGGGAAGGCTGTGGGCAGAGCGCCAGACTGGAACAGCTTCAGGCTCAGCAACAGACCTTGCATGAACTTAGGCATGTTTCCAGTGACCTCATTTTCCATAAGGGCTGCCCCCTCTCCTTGTCGTCAGTGGATGGTCCTCTTCTGAATATCCATTGGCTCCCTGTTTGCATCTCTATTCCTAAGATTTTGAATCTGAAGGATCTGTTAGGATATACCACAAACATCTGCAAGAGCATATTGCTGTGGCAAAGCCCATGAAACTGCAAGGAGTGTTCATTAGCTAGAAAGCTCTTGCACCAACCTTCTATAAATGGAGCATAGGGCTATAATGCTGCATTCAGCTCTCCAGGCAAGCTCCTAAAGACATGATCTCGTTCCCTTCTGGTTTGTTACCAGAGTTTTACAGAAATGTTCCAATCCTTGTTGCTGCCAGAGAAACTAATGGCTAGACAGGTCTACCTGTCAGGCTCTGCCATACAGTGCACTGAGTGCTCCAGCCTCAGTCCAGTCAAGTGACAACGTGCCTTGTATCAAGCACGTGAAGATTCCCAGGGAAGTCAGCGTAAAGGGACAGCCCCCGCCCTCCACCCCCGGATCAGGCCACCAGCAACCCATGAAGGAGGAGCCATCAAGTGGCAAATACTGCCATTGCTGGATATGGTTCTCCGGAGTGATGAGGTGGTGAGTCATGGTCAGTTCCCAGTCCGTACACCTCTGGTCTCTAACACTAGTTTTCACAGCAAACATTTTAAGTTATTCCAGTATGTGCCTCACCCTTCTTATGTATAGGAATTAGTGAGGCATTTCATGAAAAAAAAAAAAAAAAAAAAAAGGGCTTCCTATTAAAGCAACGAAACAATGACAAAGCAAGAGATATCAGTGGTAAGAAAATACAGCTTGCCTAGCAAAACTGCTATCCTATTAGCTCATCAACATGGCACAGACAGGAGAAATTATAAATAGCAGCAGTGGTAATGCCTGGGAGTTGCATCTTGGCACCTCTGCCTCTGGCCACCTCTTTCTGGCTCCCGTTCACAATGACATATGAGGGCAGGGACAGCAGCTAAGATGGAAATTCCCTGTCAGCTCTCTGTCCCCATGCTCCCGCAGGGCAGGCCCCAAGGCAAGCGCTCGCAGAGGACGCAGCAGGCAGGCGTACCACTGACATTCATCCTAGTTGAAACAGCAGCGAAGTACAAGGCTCTTTTGTTAGGAAATGCAGATTTTTCTTGGTGCAACTAGCTGAAAGGCACAAGTGGAAGAGCCTGGAGATGGAAAAAGTAATTGTTTCTAACTCGTTGTCCTTATACTTAGGATGATGGTGTATAATGCAGCCTTGGCTATGATAATCCCTGTTCACAGCAGGGCAAAAGGCTTTGTGCCATTATGTGTGTACAATATTGGACCAAAGAAAGGCAGGAGTAGAGCCAGGAGAGCCTCTATGGGCTGGCTCTCACACCAAAGCTGGGAATGGAGGGTATCATCTATTCACTTCTACTGGGAGGGCTTCATTAAGAGCGTAACTATGTTTATGGAGGATAGTGAAGGAAACAGGCTGTGCACCGTCCTGTTGCTTGTGTATTTTTTAAAGATGTTGGAGACACAGATGTGTATGAGCACTTCATTGCATGACCCTCACAATACAGGATAGACACAGACCTCCAGACCCAGCCCAGTATTCCCAAGTGGTTGCAGTGGGCTCCCACCTTCTTTTGGGTTTCAGACTAGCATGCATCACTGGCAGCACAAGCAGCAGATCAGTCCCAACCGACAGGCCAGCTGATGGACAGTAACTTGGGAGCTTTGGTAACCTGAAACACACTACCTTGTTCAGGGTCAGGCCAAGCTCAGCAGATGGGATGGAACTTAGGTATAAGGAAGAATTTTTTTACAATGAGAGTGGTGAAACACTGGAACAGGTTGCCCCATCCCTGGAACCATTCAAGGTCACCTCAGGACTGAGCAACCTAATCTAGTTGAAGATGTCCTTGCTCATTGCAGGGGGGATTGGACTAGATGTCCTTTAAAGGTCCCTTCCAACCCAAACTATTCTGATTCTGTTCTATGACTCTAACTTGCCAACTTAACTTGATGGCTTCCAATTCTGTGTCCCTAGCCTAAGATCAGTATTTAGCCAAGACACTCACTCCTGGCTCCACAACCAAGCCAAACTCCATCCTCACCACCTATGTGAAGGTCTGCACAGGGCATGAGGACCTTATCTTGTCGATTGAGTGAAAAGTGCTGAGCACATCTCCTCCAGCCCTCTACAGTCATGGGCATACAAAGCAGTTGCACAGCCCAGCAGGACTCCAACAGCATAATACCACTTGCAGCAGAGTCTGGCCATCACAGTGCTGGCTGGTCGCCTGCCACTCCAGAAAAGAAAGAGTAACTGGGCCAAAAATATAGGACACAGCTTATTCCCAATGGATGCCCTCGATGACACATCAGTTGTGATACCTACCGATGTTCAGTATGGAAATCATCCTTGGGTGCAGATGCATGGCACGCTCCAGTTTATGACCAGCACAAGGAGGCAGTATGTG
Organism: Leptosomus discolor; assembly: GCF_034619465.1. Classification (NCBI taxonomy): domain Eukaryota; kingdom Metazoa; phylum Chordata; class Aves; order Leptosomiformes; family Leptosomidae; genus Leptosomus; species Leptosomus discolor. The sequence goes on along the minus strand of NC_141395.1, from coordinate 59,254,520 downwards.
CTCCAGCCCTTTGATGGGACATTCTGCACCAAATATAAGACCAAGCTCTGACCTCACTGCTCCCATTTTGTCTTCAAGGATAATTTCCTCAGTCACTGAGAAAGAAATCATGCAAAATCTCCACAATGACAATAGGAAACAAAAAACAGGCTGTGGCTCAAAACCACTGGCCTGGTAGCTGCTTGCAGGTGGAGGGCTGGGGCACAGGAAGCCATGCTGGGCTCTGAGAGCTGGTGGTTTATGTTCTGCAACCACCTCCTGGCCACAAACCTCTGTGCCAGCAGAGCATGGGGCAGCAACCGAGGGGCTCCAAACAGCCAAGCGAACAGCCTGGGATCTGGCAGGAAGCTAAGTGAGAGACAACCCAACAATGAAATTAAAAAAAAAAAAAAAACAAACAAAACCACAAAACAAACAAAAAACAAAACCAAAACAAACCCCCCAAAAAGGTAACTGGGAGAACAGGAAACTCTTGGGTGTGGTTTTTCTTCTGATCATCTTGCAAAGGGGAAAAGGAGGATGATGAGAAGAGATTTACAGATGCCTGTGGCATGAGCAGTGCAAGGGGAGGAAAGGGAGGCTGCAGAGAGCCACCCCACCAGGAGCAGCACTGGCAGTGCGCTGGGCGAGGTCTTTCACCCACCCAGGCAGCTGGGTTCAGCTCTCCCCATGGCCCCTTGGCTGGCATCAAGTACTTTCTGCAGGTTGCTTAGAGGTGCTCAGAGATGGCCCAAGACTGTGCCCTGCCTGCACTATGTGCTGGCAGCCTGTTGCCTTAGCCAAGACTCAGCATCTCCAGGAAATCTCCTTCCACCATGCTTTCTTCCCCCATAGCACAGCTAGGGGATAGCACTGTGGAAGGAGTGCAGGGTGCCTGGCTGCTCTGACTTGCTTTGTTTAGGGTAACAGCAAACTTTCCTTCAGGGAAGGGAGTTGCACAGCCGGTTGTATATTCCTGCCTTTTGTGGTTTCTCACCATACAACACTGTTTTCTGATAAACCAAGAGACATGTCAGGGCCCCTGTTTGCTCCCCAGCAGCCACAATTAGTGGGTAAATCCTGGCCATAAAAATGCTGGTTTTCATGGGGGCCTTGCAGTAAGAACAAAGGTGGAAAGGGAATAGGCAGGAAAATCAAAGTGCTAAGATGGGCGACAGGTACAGGTAATCGGAGATCGGGTACAACGTGGAGGTAAATCCCCTTCCAAGATATCAAAATGCAGAAGAGAAAGCCTTTCATCGGGGTGCTCCAACCCCAAATAGCCACCATTTGGCTACAGTGGCAGAAGGCTTCATCTGTCACAAAGAAGTGAAGGTGGGGCAAACACATAGAATTATACAGAAAATCAGGAAAGCCAAAGCTAATTAGCAGCAGAGCTTCCTGTGGAGTAGTCTGTGTTGGGACACTTGTGCCTTACTGGGGTTGGTCCTTCTGGAGCAGAATACAGGACTGTTTTCACTCTCAAAATCGACAGGATTACTCAGAAAGTGAGAATGAAGACCCCTGGGAAGCCAGCCCTGTTTTTCAGCTCCACATTCCCATAGCCCAAGGGTAGTTGTGGATAATTCTCCTAAGGAGCTGTTCTCCTTAGTTTCTGTGGCGATTTTTGCAATGACTTCCATTTAGGGAGGTTTTGGATTATCATCTGGCAACATCCTGGCTGTGCCCCTGAGGAGAAATTGAGCTGTTTAAGCGTGTGCTGCCCAGCCAGGTCTTATGAAGACGGGGAGGGGGATTGCTCTTAGGCAAAACAGCTTGATTTTGAAGATCAGCAACCTGGCTGCAGTGGCACTGTTGCAGGAGGTGGAGGTTGTTGTTATCCTCCTTTTCACTCCAGGGAGGCTGTGCTGCTGCCACACAAAGCTGGCTCCAGCACTAGGGAGCACAGGGACTGCTGAACAAAACCTGGCGTGAGCCCCACGGGGCAGTGCTGTCAGAAAAGACACGGAGGAGTTAGAGCTTGCCCACTCCTCCCTGTTCAGCTACGCTAGCATCAGCACCCTCAGGCTTTGTACTTTGCTAACATGATATGGAAGATCACTGTGCTGATTTTTTACTGCAGATCCCTTTGGAGTCTGCCAGCATGCTGTACTCATACCTGCTTATTCATGCCCACGCAGCATGCACCATAGGCAAAGAGCATGAAAACATCAGTGGCAGAGCTGGAAGGTGCAGCTGGATGAAACAGGCTGTTCTTATGCAGAAAAATACCTGGCATGAAAAAAAAAAAAAAAAAAAAGTAGTAGAAACCAGTCTATACCCATGTGTAACCCAGATCCTTGTGACTATCAAAGCTCTGTTGTCTCCCTTTGCGTTTCTACCTACCATCCAAACCAAAGTGCATGGTCCCGAAGACTTTCACATTCAAGTCTTTCGAAGTACCTGAGCATCCCTGCTGTCGGCACTGGCGCATCTGATCTGTGGAAAACCTTCACCCCTTGCAAGAAGCACAGCCCAGGCTGAGAGCAGGGGAAGATGGCAGCAGCAGATTCCCACCAGGTGGAGATCTGCACTGGGGCGGCCGTCCCTGCGCCAGCTGGACATCCCCTTTGGTGCTGCACGCCCAGCTCTGTGTCACATTTGGCAAAGGTCCCACGCACCTCTGTGCCGCACAATGCGTCTAAGTGGCTCAGTCTCTGGCACCCTGCAACAGCCAGAGATATTTACCACTTTTCTGAGCTCTGGATTCATTTTTCGTCTGCATTTCATAAAGGCAAGAGACTTGCATAATCCTGAGGCCTGTCTGCCTGGTTTTTGCCAGCATCCCCAAGTAAACTCAATCAAATTCAGTCGAGATGCCTCAGATATGCTGGAGTTCCTATAAATTTACTGACAGTCAGTGGCTGGGCAGAGAAGAGAGAGACACCCATACCAATGACCCTGTCCATGGAAAGCTCACCCAGTAGGAGCTTGGTTTGATGGCAGACAACATGCCATTCGGCACATGCATGAGCTACCCCCCAACAGGTGGGCATAGCTGGGGTGGCCATGCCACCGCCTGTCCCTGGCCCAGCAGTGGCATCCCTGGCAGTGAGATTTAGCAGGCCCGGCAGCTCAAGGGATGTTGGGAGCCTGGTTTTATCCATTACACCTCCGAACAGCTCATTTCCTGATGCTTTCCTGATGCAAAAAGTGACAGTTTACAGCACATGAAAAAGTTCCTTTTCCTACGTCCATATGATATTTCTTTGGATTGTTTTTGCAATGACATTTTTAGTAGCTGTTTCTATTTCGTTTTCCTCTCTTTGGGTTTAACTGCACTCACACTACTGCAGTTAAGAATCACTGGCCATTTAATGGTTCATCTTTCATTTTAAGCAGTCACATTTAGAGTATCACTTGTCCATAGGACTTTGCCACATCTTTGATGGCTGACAGCTAATGTCCTGTGCCTGTTTAGAGAGCTCTGCCACTTGTACAGATCAAGTAAGTACAGCTCTGGGGGGAAAGGCTGCACATGAGTGTAGCAGGCACCAGGATGTAAGAGTTTGCCCCAGAGCAGCTCAGGATGATCCCCAGACTATGCAGGCCAAGCAAAGAGAGTCTCATAGCTGTTTTTAAAGTCCTTACTTTGAGCTAAGCCTGTAGCACTGGGCTAGATGTAACCCCCTCCATGCTCCCTTTCTTCCAGTACCCTTTGGGATGCATCATACACAGCCCCGATGTCGTGCTTTGCCCTCCACTTCTCCTCCCAGCCCTCAGCTCAGTGTGGAGCAGAGCTCGTGCTGCACCACATTACACCCATAGGCACCCAGTCCTTGGGGCTGCAGGTGGTCAAACCGAACTGGTTTGACTCCCGTACCAGGGGGAGCACAATCCCTCTCAGCTGGGAAGAGAAGCTGTTGAGGGGCCAAGGACCACCCCCAGCAGGGCCCCTTGGCCCTGTGGTTATCTCAGTGGGTAGGAGAGCTCCTGCTCCATTTCTAGCCCAGCTCCCCTCTTCCTCCGCTCACTGACTGTGTTTCTTTGCAGACTCGTACAAAGCCCCAGGGGAAAGAAGCTAAGCTGGCAGGAGGGACAGGTGTCGCTCTGGGAGTCTAAATCAAAGCCCTTACAAGACAAAAAACTGAAGTGTGTTTTATCTAACGCTGATAATGTGGCAGCAGTGGGAGGTGAATTTGGGCCTTCAGAGAGACCGAGGTGATTAGCCAGAGACCCACCATCTATTTTTCACACCAGGTGGGGCCTGCTCTTCAGTGAGGAGAAAGGGGACAGAAGCCAGACACGTTAGACATTAAGTCCTGCTCTAGGCACCTCTTACAACTCTCGGTGACATCCCCCTTGCCCTAGAGGAGAGTCTGCTCGCCCTCCTCTGGGCAGTCACTGAAATCCTTTTCCCATCAGATCACTCCCCAGCCCCCAGACCTGAAGTCCCTCTTGACCCATCATCTGTCTCTTCAGTCCTTTCACCAACACTCAGCCCTTTCATCTCTCTCCTGCCCTTCTGTATCGCATTGCAAGATTTTGGTAGCTGGAGGGCTACAGGGGTGGCTTCTGTGAGAAGCTGCTAGAAGCTTCCCCTACATCCAATAGAGCCAATGCCAGCCGGCTCTAAGACGGACCCTCCGCTGGCCAAGGCCGAGCCCGTCAGTGACAGTGGTAGTGCCTCTGTGACAATGTGTTTAAGAAGAGGAAAAACCCGCACAACACCAGCAGCAGTTAGAAGAGAGAGGAGTGAGAATATGTGAAACAGCCCTGCAGACACCAAAGTCACTGAGGAAGGAGGGGCAGGAGGTGCTCCAGGCACCGGAGCAGAGATTCCCCTGCAGCCCGTGGTGAAGACCATGGTGAGGCAGGCTGTCCCCCTGCAGCCCATGAATGTTAACGGTGGAGCAGATATCCACCTGCAGCCCGTGGTGGAGCCCATGCCAGAGCAGGTGGATGCGCTCAAAGGAGGCTGGGACCCCACAGGAAGCCCACGCTGGAGCAGGCTCCCCGTGACCCCATGAGAAGCCCATGCTGGAGTAGGTTTGCTGGCAAGAATTGTGACCCCATGGTGGACCCAAACTTCAGCAGTTTGTGAAGAACTGCAGCCCATGGGAAGGACCCACATTGGAGAAGTTTGTGGAGGACTCTCTCACATGGGGGGACCCCACACTGGCCCAGGGGAAGAGTGTGAGGAGTTCTCCCCCTGAGGAGGAAGGAGCAGCAGAAAAAACGTGCAATGAACTGACCGCAACCCCCATTCCCTGTTCCCTTGGGGTGGAGGAGGTAGAGAAATTGGGAGTAAAGTCCAGGAAGAAGACGGGGGGGAGTGCAGAAGGTGTTTTAAGATCTAGTTTTTATTTTTCTCGTTACCCTACCCTGGTTTGATTGGTAATAAATCAAACTAGTTTTCCTGAGTTGAGTCTGTTTTGACCGTGATGGTAATTGCTGAGTGATCTCCTTGTCTTTATCTCAACCCACGAGCCTTTTGTTATATTTTCTCTCCCCTGTCCAGCTGACGAGGGGAGTGATAACCCTTTTTGGGGTAAAGCAGGATGACCAAACACTTAGTGCAAAGGACATAGTTTCACAGGAAGCCATAAGCCAATTAATACTTTATCAGCACTGGAACAGTCTCCCTTTGTCCCTGAGCCACACAACCTGCTGCTTATCTTGTGTCAGCTCTGACTGGGAGCAGATTTAAGTCACTAAAACATTCCAAAAACTCCAAAACACAAAAACTCCACAGACAGACAGCCCTTAAGAGGGAAGTGGTCAGGACTGCACAGGCTGGAGAAGGGGAGAAAGACGTGAGGACAAAGGAAGAAGGGAGCAGGGAAGGTGAATGGACCTTCTCCTCTCAGTGGCAACACGTCACTGGGTATGTTCAGCCACCAGTGGAACCACAAATGGTCAGTCAGTGCCCTCTAAAGGATGGCCAGGCAAGGCCACACTCCTGTCTTCAAAAACACCAGGTTTGGCCATGTTGGGACTGGAACCCAAAATGCACTGAAAGCCACAGACACCACAAAATGCACCTGAATGAACAGTTATTACAATACATAAAAATGGCAGTACCCTACTTCCCACCTCTTGCAGGTAAGGGCATTATTGTAAGGCAGTTATCAATTGCCAGTATGATCCCTTTGAACTGTGAGAAAAACTCAAGTGTCAGGTCAGCTTTGGCCAGAAAGCCCATGTCATACTACAGGCAAGCTGTATGGCTCCTTTCACAAGTGAGTGCCACAGTTTGATGATGTAATAAATTCAGTTGTAATGTCCTAAAATTGAGTTAAAAGCAGCGTGTGACATGAAGCACTCACTGACATAAACTCCTCATAGCGGATCACATTTGTCCAAACAATTGTGATGGTTTTACTTTACACTAGCAGGGCTTTACGCCAGTTCTGTTCTCATGTGTCCAGGCCAGGGTTTCATGGCACCTCATACAGCAACCTTGGAGGTTTCATCATCTGTTCCTTTTTGCTCTCCACCTCACCCTTTATCCTCAGTGTCAACAGCTTCCGTCAAATGCAGATCCTTTCAATCCTATTTGCACCCTCTCTCTGCTATATGCAGGTCTCTTCCTGCCTCAGACCTCAGGTCGTGTCCAACTCCTCCAGAAGATGTTTGCCCAGATCCTCCTGCAACCGATGCAATGGTTTCAAGTCACCCTGGGAAGGCGAGCACAGCACAGAAATTGTGCTGGCTGTAGTAGAGGGGAGCCTGGCAAGGGGATCTGCAAGGCCCAGAAGTGGGTGCAGCATTGTGGAGCTGATCGGCATGGACCAAGGGGAGGAGTGAGAGTTCAATTGAGCCAGCGCAGACTCAGTGGGAGCTCATTCAAGTATGACCCTCATTTGGAGGGTCCCATAAGGGCTTACCGTCACCAGCCAACTCCTCATGCTACACATGAGCTGCATCTCCATGCCCTGCGCACGCCTTCCTCAACAGGCGTCCTTCCCACGCCACGCTGCCGCCGCAGACCCACCCGCAGTGCAGCAGCACCTGGCTGCAGGAGGCACTGCGTGGCCATGCACAGAGACTGGTCCAGCCCTGCCACCCAAGCAGCCACCCTGCCTCTCCCTGGCTCAGTTTCATGCAGGTCTGTGAATAATATTCTACTTCGGTTTCATCTTGCCTTTTGTTTTTCCTCTTTGTACTTCATTTCCAAACAGTCTTTGCACTTTCGCTTTGGCTCACCATGTGAACTCAGACAATTAGTTAGGGGCTGCCAGGGCCTGCAGGGCTGCACTAGAGGAGCTGCAGGCTGACATTTCAGAGCCAGCAGCGCTTCCGCACGGGGTTAGGAGATGCCAGGCTACCGATTCAAAGGTGACAGGACTACAATAAAACAGTTAAAGGGCCTGCACTGAGACCTGTGAGAACAGTTTAGGGGAAAGCATCATCCATGGAGTAAGAAACATAGAAATACGTCCTGCACATGGGCAATCTCAAGTCATAGTGAACAGCTAAAGGACTTCTGTAGAGAAATTGGCCAATCCTTTGCGATTTGGTCCTTCTGGTTCTCATGGCAAATGAATGAACTGCAGCTGGTCCAGCAAAGGTCCATGTTTTCTCTCAGGCAACACACTCCATGCTACTACCATCAGCCTTTCGCAGGAAACAAATGCACAAAATCCACACGGCACAAAAGGGCTGGCACCCCATCATGCATGCAGTGTGCACCAGGCAGAGTAAGAGCAGCTTGCTCTGGAATAGGGAGCGGCAGATTGGCACATGCTGGCACAAAACCACTATCATGTATACATGCACACGACTTCGGCAACGCCCACCTGAGATTACCTGTTCATGACACAGCTCACTCCAGTCTGACCCAGTTACTGAGCCAGCATCACAGGAGTAGTATGAACACTTTCCAATGTATACCCCGCAAGAGAGACTTGGCTTTGTTGGGAGAAAAAAGGTTGGGGAAAAAAAAAAAAAAAAAGTTCTGTGCTTCCACTGTGGGTAGAATGAGGAGGAACTACAAAAACATGAACTTGGGTCAGGCATGAGGAAAATAATTTCCAGGTTAAGGAGAGTAAGGCCCTGGAATAGACTGCCTTAGAGATTACTGCATTGCCATCCTTGGAGGATTTCTATGAAAAAGCTTGAAAAATCTTGGTCTGGAAGATACAGCGTTCTCACCTGCGGAGAGAATGGACTAGGACACCTACCATGCTTCCTTCCTGTCTCTTTTTTCCACCCACAATTCTACATCTTTAACAGTCTACAATCTGTCATAATCTAGGTGTTTGCATAGAAATATGGCAACAAGTCTGTTTCCCCACGTACACAACACTTACCAGTCACTGTGTGGCACTTCGAGGACACTCATGAACACCAGGAGATACTCAAATGTTCTTGCTTGAAGTACTTTGGCTCTCAAGGAGGAAATACTGCAGCTACTGATGAAGGGAGCAAGCCTGAGTTAAGCAGTTCTGATTCTAGCTAGTAAAAGGGCAGAGGGAGAGAGAAACACTAACCTGTTTTTCACAATACGTTAATTGGGTGGTTTCTAAGTGAGGCGGGTGGACTGTATCTGGCAGAGGACAGAGAAACAGAGCAGAGGACGTGGCTGAGAGGAGGTGGCTGTACCAGGGACAGGGACGGAGCGGCATGAAGCTCACTCTCAGGGAAGGAAGAAGGGGTGAGAGAAGAGAACCAGGAGGAGATGCGGAGCAGCTGAGCCTGTCCCACTGCGCTGCCCCTCTCCTCCAGACAGAGCCTTCCCAGAGCAGCTCCGTGCCCGGCCCCGGCCCCAGCCCCTGCCCTAGGATCTCTCCCTCTGCCCATCCATCTTTCCAACCCTGAGAGCATCTCCCAAGGCTGAACACTCAACCAGTTCTTCAAGCGAGGAAGGGGAGACGGCAGCGCACACTCTTGAGGAGGAATGTGGGGAAAATGCTGCAACATTCCTGACCAAATTCAGCTCAGCACCTTCCCATTCCCTCAGCTGCACCTGGCATTGGAGAAAACAAACCCACCGTGCAAACGTGCTGCTTTGTTTGCTTCAGGCACATTATGAAGTGATTAACTATTACCTTTCCTATGTCGTGACTGCCTGAGAATGACACTTCTTTATCTGTTCATTGCCAAAATGGCTTTTCCTTCACAAGTTCACTAAAGGAAACAGACACACAGTTCTTTGTACAAGTGAAGAATACTCGTCAAATAGCCCCAAAAATAAGAGAGGAAAATTGCTTTTGCCCATGTTCAATAAGATTCAAAATATAGAGCTCTGAGGTCTTGATGTAGGGGTTTTTTTCCTTTTTTATTTTTTATTAAACAAATTACTCAGAATTGGGGATTGGCTCTGCTCAAAAGATATCTAGTGCTGAAAAGCCTATCTGGACTAAGTAGGCTACCAAGAGCAAACAGCGTTATCAGCGAGGCACTCAGCTTAAAGAAACCGGCACTCCCCTTCAAAAGGAACATGTTCTTCCTTATCTCTTTACACAGACCATCAGGGTTTTACCTTCCACAACGCACTTTTAGCACATGGCACTGCTCTGTAGCTCAACAGAAAAGGAAAATGCTGAGATCTGAAAAAGATCACGCAGTTTCTGAACTCAGAAACACAGCATGTGTATTCTGGACAGTAAAACATTCCTTTTTTTAAATCAACTATCAGTTGGGTCAAAAAAAAAAAAAAAAAAAAATCGGTGTTCAGTATTAGCACTTTTCAGATGCAATTTAAAAATGCTTCCCGGGGCTAACTACAAAGTTGGGTTTGCATCACTTTCAACAGTTTAGTGCAGTCCATCGTGTACCAAAAAGTCGCAATTCCTAGGCAACAGTGAAGAAATTTATTGAAGTCTGAACACATTTTAGTAACTTCCCTAGTCCCATGACAGTCTAGAATAAAAAATAATTGCATTCACAAATCATAATAACATTGGCACAAAAGAAAAACGTTGTATCTGCTTAGAGCTTTAAGTTACAAAAGATCTTTATTTAGCTTTGGTAGAACTTAGGTTTAGAATAGTCTAAAATATTAATCAATTTCTGTTAGTGGAAAATGCTGTGTAAACTTTGCTCTTTTTCCTATTTAGTAGTTCTTCCAGCATTTAGTTGAAAGGAGGCAATGTGTGCATCAGGTAAGTCGTCTTATCTGGATTGTGAAATACTTCAAAGATTTATAATTAAAGAATTATTACCGCTCATTCAATTCCTGTTTGGCTTAGATTCCTTGAAGCTGACAAAGGAAACACCTTCCAGCTAAATCTCAAGCCTGGGTTTCAAAAACAGCAGTTTCTGTTGAGAGGATCAACTTTTAGGCCCAGCCACACAGGCGTGCCACCTGCAATGACAGGGCATACCCTGGGTCTGGGCAACGAGCCCAGCTGACGAGGCAAGCATGCTACAGCAACTGGACTGCGGCCACTGCAGAACTTGAGAGCAGCAGAGCTAAAATGGATCTTGAGGAGACCCAGAGGAGAATACCAGGTGATACTCAAAAAGGGCTCTCCTGCCAGGGTCCCTTCCGGACCCCAAGCCTCTGTCGGGGCTCTGGACCGCAGTTCTGGATGGGCAATCGGCAGAACCCAGCACACGAGCAGCTACGGCCTTCCGGAGGGTTAACCAGCAGAATGTGCCAGCACCAGAATCTAGAGCTTAATGCAAATCTTGTGCCCCAGCCACTAAACCATCCTTCCTTGCCGCTCTGAAACACTTAGGCCACATCTCAAAAAGTAAGCTTAACATGTTCGTTACAGGAGGAGGTCAAGGTAATGGTTTGGGGCACCATCAGCTATCTACACTTACCTCCTACTGCGGAGGGTTTTTCTCTTATGAAGGGCATCTAAATTTCCTGTTTAGCACTTTGTGATAGTAGGGGAGGGGGGGGGGGGGAGAGGAGCACAACAAAATTTTTACTAACCATTACATCCTTGCTTCAGGTTGAAGCAAAAGGAGTGCAATCTATGAGGACAAGACCCAAGAAGCGTATTATTTTGCCAAAAGAAATACTAGACGTGTTTAATCAGAAGGCTCCAGTGCTTTTGAACAATAGTTTGAACTTTTGTGGATATCCATCTAAGGTTAATAGTGCATATTTACTGCCCTAATAGCATTTAGTGTTAGAAAACTCTGCAGTCAATCGTTGTTAAGAGGCCAGTAGCAAGATGACCAAAAAGTCCCTCTGAACAAAACGTGCACTTTTTTTCTGTTTGTTTTTTTTTTTAAATTGGGCAAGAGAGAAGAAATGCCCTACCATGCCCTGGGCTCCTTCTTGTCATCATCCAGGAGTGCTGAGGACAGAAACGGCGTGACCTTGCTCACATCAAAGAGCAAGAACACGCCTAGGCAAGAAGAACCATGTAAGAATATGTCCAGGTGCGAGAGAAGTGTGAAAGAACCAGCAGCATGAAAAAGGAGAGTCTGGGGAGAGGAGATGTGCTGAAGAACAGACCCGAGTAAGGAAGGGAGAGTGCAGAAATAGTACAGAACACATACTATTTTTTTTCCTATAAAAAAATCACAGTTTAAATTTTAACAAACAAATCAAACCTCACTGTAAGATACTGTGGGCTCTGGCCGTTGACGTTACTCCCCTGACAGAAGGAAGTATTGCTGCAGCAGGGCCAGCAGAAGGGGACAGGTCCGGCTGGCAGCCGCCTCAAACGCAGAGCCAGTGCCTTGGCTCAAAGCAGCAGTGCGGGGCGGGGGTTGAACGGAGATGTCACACTTTGCCATGGAACAGATGGGGAGATGCCAGCTCTGCCGTGGGTTTGGTGACCTCCAACAAGAGGCAGTAAAACCGCAGCAGCTGCCGAATGCAAGTGGAATCCTTCACATGTGACAGCAAAATTCCACAAGCACTCCCTCCTACGGCTCTATTTAAACCGGAGATGGCAAATGCTAGCGATTGAAAAATAAAACAAGATATGAAATATAAAACAAGATACAAAAATGCAGACAATCCTTCCTCCTTTTGTGGAAATTGTTTAAAAAAAAAAAAAAGAAACCACACATAGATGGCAGAAAAATGGCATTAAACAAAAGAGCTGTTATCTCTAAGACTCCTGCAAATCTGAGATCTGGCTTCTCGCCTTACATTTGTACTAATTTATTTAGCAGGAATGAAGCACATTTGGTTTGATTCTATTCTTTTGTAACACTCTGAAACACATTTAATTAGTTGGTAATAAAAAAACCCATAGGATTCTAAAAGATCGGTAAAATACTTTCCTTTTTTGTGAAAGACTTCATTTTTTTTAGGACTGGAGAAGCTATCTAAAAATAAATCAGACGTATGCTTGTCACAGGTTTTCTAGAATCCCCAGGACTGCTTCTTCCCTCTGAAAAATTCTTTACATGGCCCAAGTCACGATACTCAGCTGACGGGCTTCCGACGGGGCATGACTGCCTCATACCCCCGTACCACCTGCCCCCAAACTGCTCAGAATAACGGCAGATGCCTCACACACACGGTACAACTACAAAAAGATGGTCGGCTGATTCCTGACACTAATCAACCTAGAACCAAAACTTTAATGTTTCCATAAAAAAAAATACAGTCACAAAACACATCAAACTTCAGGAACAACCAGAGCAGAACCCAAATGCTCCGTTTCCACTAACACCAGCTTTGCCAGCCTACTGACGATCCTCCTCCTGGAAACGCGGCTTCCAGCCGCCCCGCCCCCGTCTTTCACTGCTTCTGGAGCAACGCCGCAGCACCGCACCCTCGGGGGCAATTAAAGGCATCGCTGGGCGCGCCGTGAGCCGGCCCAGCCACGCTCGCCGAGCTGCTGAGTACCGGTGTCAGCGCACCGGGCCCGCGAGGCTGCCGCCGAGCCTTGACAAGGCACATAAACCAACTTCGCGGCGGGCCCGAGCCGCCGCACCGGCAGGAGAAACCCCTCGCTGACTTCCAACAGGCGAAGCCCGCAGCAGAGGCGCGGCCCCGGGAGCACCGACAAGCCGCCGCAGGGCCGGAGGGCGCCCGTGTTCCGACACCCGCGCAGACGGGGCGAAGCGGGGGGGCGAAGCGGGGAGGGGGGAGGCGGGGAAGGCGGGACGGGCCCCCAGCCCAGTCAGGCCCAACCGTGCTGAGGCGCCGCCCCCGCAACGCGAGGCCCCGACGTGCCACCGCCCGGGGGCGGTACTGTCAGCCCCTCACGCGCCTTCCCCCCGCCCCCCCGTGGCGGAAGCAGCATTCCCGCGCATGCGCTACCGGGCCCGCCTCTTTCCGGCCGGCACGCGACCTTCCTTGCCCGCGCGCGCCACCGGCGGCGGCGGCGCCGCTGCCTGCGCCCGCCCGCTCTCCTCACGGACGGCCCGAGGCGCGCGCGCGGGGCGCGGTGCCGCGCACGCGCACGGCCGCTAACCCCTCCCGCCCTTCCCCGCTGGGCGCTAATCCGCTCAGTGCGCACGCGCCCTTTGACCCGGCCAGCTCCCCACCGCACCCCCCGCCCGCCGCGCACATGTGCTCTCACGTAGGCGCATGCGCCCTGGCGCCGAGCCCCACCGCCCCCGGTGACGTCGCGGGGCGCAGGCGCGCTCCCTCCCGGCTGTTTCCCCCGGCGGCCGCGGCGCATGCGCCGGAACTGCTGTCCCCCCGGCCGGGCGCCGGCGCTGCGCGTCTCTCCGCCTTCCCCCGCGGCGGCGCCTGCGCGGTGCGCGCTGTCGGTGCGTGGCGTGCGGCGCGGTGGGGGCGGGTGGGGGCGGGGCGGGTATATATAGTGCGCGGCCGGGGCGGCGGCCTCCCCCTTGTCCCCCGGCCGCCGTCGGAGCTGTGTGCGCAGTGCGTGTGCTCCGGACATCCGGACACGCCGGCCCGGCCCCGCCGCACCATTTATTACTAAAAATATTAAAAAAGCCAAAAAAAATCCAAAAATCCTAAAAAACCTTAAAAAAAAATAATCCTTCCCTCTTCCACCTCCCGTCAACCTTCTGCAACCGGCCGGTTTGATATAAAATAACCCGGTGAAGCGAAGCCCCCGGACCCGGCGCAGCCGAGAGGAGACACAGAGCGAGCCGACCCCGCCGAGGCCAGCAGCAGCCGCCGCCACCACCTTCGCCAGGCCCGGCACGGAGTGAGCCAGACCCCCCCCCGCCCCTTCCACCCGCCGCCGCCGCCGCGCATCCGCCTCCCGCAGCCGTTGAGTTTCGAATCCGTCTCCGGCGTGCCCCCTCCCCCGCGCCGCCACCGCCGGCCCCTGCCCTCACGGACCGCCGGGCCGCCGCGGCCTCCTCGCCTCGTCAGCGCCCCCCCCTTGCCCTCCCGCGCCGGGAGACGGCGGCAGGATGAACCCCAGCGCCCCCAGCTACCCCATGGCCTCCCTCTACGTGGGGGACCTGCACCCCGACGTGACGGAGGCCATGCTCTACGAGAAGTTCAGCCCTGCCGGGCCCATCCTTTCCATCCGCGTCTGCAGGGACATGATCACCCGCCGGTCGCTCGGCTACGCCTATGTCAACTTCCAGCAGCCCGCCGACGGTGAGTGTTCGGGGGTCGGGCCGCGGGGGGGCGGCGGGCGAAGCGGCGTGAGGGGAGAGCTGGGGTGGCCGCCGGCGGAGGAGCCATGTTTCTCCCCCGCCCCCACCGCGGCTCGGCGCGGCCGGCACCCCCCCACCCCCCCTCCGCCCGCCTCGCCGCCGCCCCGCATCCATTTTGCCCGCCCGGGCGGCCCCACGGCCGTGTTGGTGCCGCCAGGACGGGGCGAACCCGGCGCCGGGCGGGGGGAAGTTGGCGGCGGGGCCGGCGCTGGCTGACACGCGGCCCGGGGCCGCCCGCGCCTCGTGGCGGGGAAGGGGGGGGCGGGGAGGCGCTTCCGCGCCCCGCCGCCCGCAACCGAAAGGCGACGCGGGGCCCCGGCGACGGGCGGGGAAGAGCCCGGGCGCCGCCGGTGAAAGCCCGGGGCCTGGCGGAGCTGCCCCGGCCGGGTGGCTGCCGGCGGCCGCGGAGCGGGTGTGGGTGTGCGGGCGGCTGTTGCACGGGCTGGCACGTCCGTCCGCGGCCGCATCGGGAATCCCAGATGAAGGGCAGCTTGGAGAAAACATCGTGGTCATTAGCACCTGGTAATAACTCCGCCGGAGCTGGGTGTGTATGCGTGATTACGAGTCCGAAAGAAGGAAGTAGGACGTACCGGGATGGCTTGGTCGTGTCACAGGCGTCCAGGGAAAACACAGGCCAAAGCGTGATGCGTTCGAACGGCATTGGCAGGTCTGTCACGTGTGGGGAGGGGGGGGAAGGTACCTGGGCCTCCCTTGCTTGCTCTTCACGTAGTAAGCTGCGTTCTGATCCGTTTCCCTACTCAGTGAACTCTCGGACATTGTTTCCCAAGGTGTGCGTTTACTAAACTTGCTTTGCAGGGCGTGTTGCTGGTTCTCTAAAGTTGTATCAGCAAAGAAACTTCCCGTGTGGTTCTAGTCGTGTTTGTGCTGAGTTTGGCTAACTGGCTTGTTCATTTGGAGGGTGTTTCGATAAAAGAACCAAAGGTGACTAGTTCTAAGTTATGGGGAGTCCAATTAAAAGCAAAAAATAATTTGGCCAGCTAGCACATAGTTCGTTTTGAGTAAACAGTTTTCTATTATAATGGTTTTATTTTCAAGCATATGAAAGTGAGAGATTTGAATTACAAACTTCTCAAGTACTTAGATTAACTGGCTTTCAAATTTGGCTTTAGTATGTAGCCATTATCAGATCAGACTTTGCTGTACTGATGATATCTGTGTGTAAGTAGTAAAAGTTACTGTCTCATCTTTTTAATAGGCAGATGTTTCACCTGTTATCAGCTCTCTCACTTCAGAAAGCTTTTAATTTAGTCAGCCATTGCTTGGGATGAGACAATTTGAATGCTTATTTTAACGTACTTTGCTTTCATTTGATAAAAACCTATGGTAGAGTATACTCTCAAAAAAAGAAAAATAAGAGGTTAGCACAGTTCAGTACTGTGGTATGATAATGTCAAGGCAGAAGTTGAAGGTAATTCAAATGCTGCTTCTCCTTCCTAATGACAGAATTCTGTAAGAGCTGACCTTGTCATTGTCATTAGTTGAGCAACCTGTTCAACCCTACGTTTTGTGACTTAGTTTGCAATTTGTCAAACGTGGGGACAAATACAGCTTTTTCACCTGAGCAGTGCTTGCATGCGGAGTTTGCGAATGTACCTCTTACGAAAATGCTGTTGCTGCAGATGTTACAAGTATATTTCAGACTTTGGGAAGCACACACACTTTATTCTACACATAGTCCAGTTCAGCTAAGTGTTTCTCACCTGTATCAAACTTGGATCTGGCACATATCTGGAAGCACTTGTGTAAAATATACTTAAATGATATTGTGTGATTATAGTTTGGGAACATTTTTAGAATTTGGTGTTCTTGGCAAATACCTAGACAGCTTTTGCTGATTTTTTTTTTTTTGCATAGATCATTCGATCCATTTACTGAAACCTTTGAAATAGGAGCTCTAAGGATGAATGGTTATTCTTACAGTAATACTGGTTTCATTTTGATTCCAAACTAACTGTCTTCTCCTGGTTTAGCCTAATTCTTAGCTAAATCTCAGGATATGCTTATTGAACAGCTAGAAACAACTAGCTCGGGTTTTGAAACATGTCTTTGAAGGTGTGTTTGACATTACCAGCTGTCTGTAAACTAGGGATCTCAAACCTCTTCCAAGAACTAATTAGGCCTGATGACACATTTGTGAGGTACGCACGCATTTCATAGTTGTGACTTTTCAGAATTTGAGTCATAGTCCAGAGTAAAGCCCAGACAATCTTGTTTAACCACTAAACTAGAAATATTCTTGAGTAATCTGAAACTGCGCTTTTCCCTTCAGATTTTTTGAATGGTTACATTTACAAAGGTTTATTATTTCATAGCTATTGCTATGTACATTTAGCACAGTTTAGCATGAAGTGTATAGTCTGTGTGGTTTTGAAATTGTTACTAAAGTGGACTGTCCAGTTGCTCATGACTAAAATGGGAACTGGTGACTCATTCAATAAAAGCTCCAGCAGAATCAGCAAAAGTCCAGCACGGGTAGGTGTGTCCCCTTGTAACAAGTTAACTGCTGAATGGAATAACCTCATGGAAACTAGCAGGCAGCCTTTTGTGGCTGAAATGTAATGAAAGTAGCCAATTTTGCTAATTTGTCAGTTTTAATAAGAGAAGCTTGTACCTGGCTGCGGATGTATTCTAGTAAGTTTTTTAAATCTGTCGTGGAATGAGTGTGGTGTTGGTTAGGCAGAAATCTTTATAAATTTCTTGTACTTCTGCTCCGGAGAAGAGATGAGGAGCTGTTGAGAGTTTCCATGCTGTCCTTGTCTTTGTGGAGAAATTGTGTTGGTCTAAGATATGTGCTCACTGTTAGTTGAAAGTGGTAGTGTTTGTGGAGGCTACTATGGACCCAGTCTGGGTCAGGTGTTTGGGAAACGTGTCCAGGAACACACATTTTTGAGGAGTATCAGGATTATTCTAGAAGCAATTAGCATGAATTAGAAAAGCCTCTTTTCTAGTAAAGGAAGCCCTGTTACTACTTCTGGAAATAATGAACTGTTTGTTGCTGGCACTTTCGCTGATGCTGGCAGTAATAATTCTCATGACTTCCAGGGCAGTACCAAAGTGTTCGATATTTCTACTGTGGCCAGTCTGATACCAACAGCTCTTATTTTTTTAGCCATCCTTTTTTTTTTTTTTTTCTTTTGTAGCGTAAAGCTTTCCAGTGCTTTTTTGTTTCTCATTTTCAGTGGCTAGGCTGTTTTATCTCTCCTGCTTAATTTATATTAACCTTTGTGAAAGTAACTTACTTAAAAGACTGGCAATGCTCGTATTTCTTTGTGGCTTCAGCTTAAATCAGTTGATGACTTAATACTGTCATGTGAATATGCTAATAGTATCAATAGATGATTTTTTTTTTACAAGAAAATGTTATATGTCTGTCTCATTAACTTCTACAGATGTCTTTTGGAGAATATAATCTTCAAATTCACTTGTAATCTGACAGTGTGGCAAGAAAGGACATAAAATGTGTACCAGCTGAACCAGAGGATAATTGCAAATTTTGTTTGGCCATGATATTCAACAACATAGCTAAAGATAAAAGCAGCACTTAGAGAACAAAAGCATAAAAATAAGGGTTTTCACAATGTGATTGGCCCTTAGTCCTTCTCCTAAGAAAGGCAATTAACTGGCATGGTTACTGTTTTTAAACTAATACTAAACCGATTTCACTCTTCTTAACATCACATTGCTCTGCTATATGCCAATTGCAGTAAAGTGAGTTTAGTGCAAATGGGTGTGACTTCAGGTATTTATTGGGACTTTTTTCAGTGTTTTTCCAGATGTACAGGTACAGTGTCAAAAGGGAGCTAATGTAGGAGGTCATAAAATATGTCTGCCAAGCTTGAAAACTGTTGCTCTTTCTTGCTAAGATACTTCGTTGACTTAAAACATCACAGACATGTCATGTTGCTTTGAAGGGACATATGAAAACTGAAGACGACCTGATACTTCCCTGTATAAATACACTGAGATCTTAAATTCAGGCTTTGAAATTTAACTGTGGAGTTTTACTGGAAAAACTGCTACATTGGAGGAACAAAACTTGGTTTATGTTGCATCATTTTGCTCTTTTAGTGCCTGCACCTTCATTGAGCTTGTATGGATTTCATCATAAGCTTTTAATGTATGTAATTTCAGATTTTCAAAATTAAGTGCTAATTTTAAATCTCTTTGAACTGTCCCTTGGCTGGAAGTCCATCACCAATCTTTTTCGTCACAGGTAGAACAGCTGCCTGAACCAGGCTTGAACTCCACCTGGCAAAGAAATGTTGTCAGTTGAGGGGTAGTGGTGAGTTAGGAGTTCTTATGTTAATGTTTGCAAAAGGCCTTGTGTAGGCACAAGCTGTACCACTAAAAGCATTTTTATTGATACAATATACACCTACATGATGTGGGAGAGGCCACCTGATTTTCACCAGTGTTAAACTTTTCGTTCTGTGGAACGGGTTGTAATTGCCATCACTCGATATGACTGCTGTCACCCGACTGTCTTTTCATAGCAGGGTCCAATCCTTTAGGCTGCTGGGATTTCTGCAGCTTGTCCAGCTGACTTGTCCTCCTTTATGTCTCCTAAGTGTCCTCCTTTATGTCTCCTAAGCGCAGCTTTTGCCAGTTTTTACTTCCATAAAACAGAGTGGGGTTTATTTACATTGGAGGCTTGAGTTTGCATCTTGTTGGTGGTGCTGGACTTAAAATAGTAAAAATTTTATGAAGAATTGTACTTCAAATGCTATTTGTGTGCTTATTAAGATAACTGCAGCGTTTCCTAATAATTCCGTGTTTTTCTAGCTGAACGAGCTTTGGATACCATGAACTTTGACGTCATTAAAGGCAAACCAGTGCGCATTATGTGGTCTCAGCGCGATCCATCTCTACGCAAAAGTGGTGTAGGAAACATCTTCATCAAAAACTTGGACAAATCAATTGATAACAAAGCTTTGTATGACACGTTTTCTGCTTTTGGAAATATCCTGTCTTGTAAGGTTAGTGGTGCATTTAATGGTTTGACACAAACCCCCTCCATTTATGCTAGAAACATTCCGTGGGTATTACAACAGGGTTTTTCTTTAATAGGTGGTATGTGATGAAAATGGATCCAAGGGTTATGGATTTGTACATTTTGAGACACAAGAAGCTGCAGAAAGAGCTATTGAAAAAATGAATGGTATGCTGCTTAATGACCGCAAAGTGTAAGTACATGAATACATAGTTGGGGATCAACAGACTGAAATTCGTTTTACAGCAGACAAATATTTAAAACTTACCTAGAAGAGACAAGTTGTTCTGAAAATTTCTAATTTCGAAGAGGATTTAGAATTTTAGTTCTAGCAATACTATGAGTTGTGTCACCTGCCTATTCTGAAGGCAGAATAAATTCAGAAAAGGCTAATAATGGACTCTAGGGGGAAAAAAATTGTTGTATTAGTTGTCTTACAAGCCATTGCTGTAATGAGGACTTGGGAACTTCTCTGGCTTTCTGATCTTACTGGTCTGAGATAAAACACAATCCATCAGGTATTCTGAATAATACTTCCTTTATGAGAGTTGTGAGATAGGTGTGCGATCCATTTTTTGGATGAAACTTAAGCTCCAGAGTTACTCAGTCCTGAATAGCAGTTGGATTACACTGATGTTTTTATATGAATGTCTGTTAATAGGCATATCTAGGTAACAGGGGTAGAAAATAAAACTTTCAGAAACACAGTGTTTTAAATATGATGACTGTTCTATTCTATAGGGAAAAATAGTTGTTTGGCTACTTGGTTAGTGATATCTAGGCTTGGGGGGTTGAGGTGAGTGTGCTTCACAGCTATGGCTAAGAGATCATTATGGTATTTGGTATAGTTGCAAAAGAATAGTTCTAAATACTTGAGAGGGTTTGGAAAAAGGATAAGAGAAATCAGCATCAGCTTACCATCCTGGGTTATTTTTACATGTAGAGATGGATGGATCAAGCCACAGACAGGAAGAATGTATTTTGAAACTTCAGTTTTCGTGCTTGTTCTGTGCTTGACTGGAATACTGTGGGTGTTTTTACTCAGCTTCCATCTTTATACAACCTTTTCAAATTAGTCAAAAAAGGTCAACATGTAGGCATAAAAGCACACGATTTATGTAAATATTTGTTTGGTAAAATACATCATGATGGTTAATTTTGCTTTGAATTTGTATTCAGGCTAGGCTTTTAAAAGTGAATTGAAGTTCTTCACTCACTATCAAAATGTGCTGAACACATTGCACTATCATTCTTACCATCCTTGGCTGCTATAAATCGGGTGAAGAAGTTGTCAAAGTTGTAAGAAAATGTTGAGTTACTTATGCTGCTTTATTGGATTTGTCAGATTTGGAACTATAAAGTTGTACAATAGCATAAAATTGGAGAGCAGAAGTCTACTACAATCAGAAATCCGCGTTAGCCATGTAACGCCTGTACTAGAGCAGTTCCTTGGGTTGCGGTGTTGTGTTCAGCTTCTGTCTTTTCTCTGACTGTATGCACTGAACTTTGGTGTTCCCAACCAATTTGCAATGGTATTTGACTAAAGAGCAAGATGAACTATTTATTTCTCTATCCCTATTAAAAAAAAAAAAAAAAATCCCTTGCTTAAAAATGGGATTGGAGAATGGTAACTGCTTTAAGGCTGCCAAGTTTTTAGTATGGCAGAGGGATTATGCTGATCTCTAGAATTTCTGTTTGGCCACTTTACCTGGTACTCTTTGTCATTGTCCAGCTCCTGTTGTCAAAGGCTGTTTTAGAAGAGTGAACAGTCTCACTGATGGCTTGGAAGCATTGTTACGCTAGTAACTGTGATAAGCACGCTGATGTAGCAAGGGATAGTGAAATTGTTTTTCTGATGGAGCTTTATCGGGAATATTTATCTAAAGAATTTCATGCCTGTAATGAGCAATGAGACTGGTTAAGAATAAAATGTGATGCCAGGGGATTCAAGTACATTTTTGAACCTTGACAGACTTGCTTAAATCTACACTATTCTGTTTTCCTGCAACTAGATTTGTTGGAAGGTTTAAATCCCGCAAGGAACGTGAGGCAGAGCTTGGAGCCAGAGCAAAGGAATTCACCAATGTTTACATCAAGAATTTTGGAGAAGACATGGATGATGAGAGACTTAAGGAACTCTTTGGCAAGTTTGGTAATGTCTTAAACTTTAAGTTTATATAAACACGAGTGAACTTCAGTTTACTTCTTGTATCTTATCTGTACGGTGCCTTATAATACAAGGGATCAGCTGGCTGTCTGATGTTGGTTTAAAAAAGTAAAAAAAAAAAAAAGGTACTGACAAGTTAGTGCTTAATTCCCCTTTCAGATTCAAAGTGCAGTGATACCCACTGCAGAATTGTAAATACTCAGAATAGCATATATAATCCTGCCATCAGAATTGTTTCCAATAATCTCAAAATGCTGTGCCTAAATAGTCTTTTGAACGGGTTTTGCAAATTTTTTTCAGTTGCAAATAGAAGTGGTTTCTGTTTTATTACAGATTAATGTTATTAATTCCTTGCAGGATATATGACAAATGAGTTTGCTATTGCTTTCATTGACCTGCAGACTTACCTTTACTCAGAGCATCTCTGCTTTTGTTATTCAGTTGCATTGTGGTAACTGACCTCATAGAAAATTACAAGGGACTTTTCCACTGGCAAGCTGTTTGGTTCTGTCCTGATCCTCAGTTGTACATGCAGCAAAATTATGACAGTAATTTTCTAGTATATGATCTAGTAAGGTATGTGATGTGTCACCATCAAAATAGGCAATGGCAAACTCCTTAATTCACTTGCAGATTCTTATACTGGTTTATAGGGCGCATTATTTTATTTTCAGCCTCAGCTTTTTTTTTTGTATTTTCTTCCATGCTTTTGTTGTTCTCCAGTGGTTGTCGCATAAAGCAGGACAAAGTCTTGTATGTGAGCTATTCTGTAGCAGCCCTAAGCAGCATTTGCAGGAAATCCCTTTCCACTGTTGAAGTATCTGTGTTTGAAACAGTAGTGAGTTGAGCTGCTAATATCTGTCTTAGCTGAGTCTGTGAACTGCAATTTTTCCCAGGTTTGGAATTGCCCAGCCAGGTAAATGGTGAAGCACATACCTAATAGAAGGGCTTTCTCTTTGGCTTTCAGTTCCTGTTTCAAAAGAAAGAGGCACTAATGCTTTTTAAATGTTGTAATTTTTAATGAGAAAAACAATTTCATTCACTTTGAAATTCCTACCCCACTTTGATTGAAAATACAGTAGGAGAGAAATTCAGCACGGCAGATTTCAGCTGTAATGGCTGAAGTTCAGCATCAGGGCAAATTGGCAATTTTATATTAATGGGTGGTGTTTGCTAGATAATATTACTGGTGCGGGAGTCCTTTGTAATAGAAGTGAAACAAACTAAATATTAAGTCTTCTAAACAGTGTGTTCAAAATGTGAAGAGAATACACTCTGTGTACGAAGCATAAGTATTTCATTCTCTTTTTAGGTCCTGCCCTAAGTGTGAAAGTTATGACCGATGAGAGTGGAAAATCCAAAGGCTTTGGCTTTGTTAGTTTTGAAAGACATGAAGACGCCCAAAAAGTAAGCTTTTGAACTTTGTTTTAGGAATTCTATATCAGAGACCCTAATAATGTGTTTCATGGAGTGATCTGAAATCTTGTGAATTCCTTAAGGGTTTTTAATTCATCAAGGACACTGCAGAAACAGATGTCTACTTCCTAAATGACTTAGCATAGTTTCTGTCATTTAGAATGCTTTCTTGTGAGCAAATATCAGTTGATTTGAGGAGCTTGTTAAGTCAAGATACTCTGAGACAGCTGGAACTAGTGTAGTAATGGGGAATATTGAATCATTTAATAACCTGTTGGAGTTGTACTTAAAGGTCTCCATGAGTTTTGGACTCCCTCATGCTGTCCATCATACAGAGTAAATTATTACATCTTTGCAAAACCTGGATGAATCATTGGATCCATTTTGGTTGCACAAAACATTTGTGCAAGGCAGAAAGGATTGTGTTTTCAAACCTCACACTGCAAAGTCAGCAGGAAAGCTATTAGTTTTACAGAGCATGTTTGGCACAGCTGTAAGAAAATAGTCATAGAGCCCTGTGATGTTGCTTTGACTCTGAAGAGTAACTTTGGAAGAAGGGTCCTTTTAATTTGTGTATGTGTCTATAACATGCCAGTATGCTGTATAACTTAATTCTTTGTCAGCTGGTTGCTTTGATGTGTCAGTTGACTGTGGCGGTAGGGACATAGCATCAGGAGAAAAACTCAGCACAGAACAAATCAGGGCAACAAATGAAGTTTGCTTTTCAAAAGGCATTTTGGTGATTTGTCAGTACTGCAAGTGTACAAGCAAGAGATTAGAACAAATCCTGTCTGTCTTACATCTACATTGTTCAGTCTTGCATACATTCATTGTTGAATTGTTTCTCTTACAGTAGTCAGAATCACATGTTTGGTCTTTTAAATAACGTAAAATTCTAGTATCTCAGTAAATATGTGCTTAATGGTTTTGATCATGAAGGTATACAATAAACTGTTGACTTGTGGTTTTAAATTAATTCAGTAGGTCTGTGCCAGAGTTTTCAGATCTTAATAGTTTTAACTCAAAACAGCATAAAGGAAAAAAGTTCCTATTTTCATGCTCTTTAAAGTATTTCCTTAATGAAAGATTAAAAATTTTTTATAAAAGCCAAATACGCCAGCTGTAGCTTAACGTACAGTATGAGAAAATCTGGTACATGATACGGTTTCAGATGATACTTTTGAAAGCAGAAGTCAGGTGTGTGAATTAGAGCTTTTCAACTTGATTTGCTTTCTTTCTCTGCCTTTCGCAAGACAAGGCTGTAGAAATAGTTCTTCATTATGTGATGATTTTTTTTTCCTAACATCATATAAGAAAAGCTTTTTGCATCCCTCATGACTTTTCTTTAACTGGACAACAGCACACTCAGAAAGCAATTTCCGCTTTACTTCAAGCAAGGAAGTTCTTGGGGTATATTATTTCAGCTAGTGATATTTTAGCTGGATTAGCTGTTTTTCTGGAATCCTTGCGTAACATTTTGTGTGAATTACATTTTTTTTTGTATGCCTGAGAAACACTGGAATACAGAGCACTGCTAACCTCTTTTTTATTAATGAAGGCTGTAGATGAGATGAATGGGAAGGAGCTCAATGGGAAACAAATCTACGTTGGCCGGGCTCAGAAAAAGGTGGAAAGGCAGACGGAGCTGAAGCGCAAGTTTGAACAAATGAAGCAGGACAGGATCACCAGATACCAGGTTCAGTTTCAGTTCAAGAGGACTAACTTTATTCTATGGTATTTTTAGATTTACACAGACCATTTACTTTCAAAAATAACTTGCCTTTTCTTTAAGGGTGTAAACCTTTACGTGAAAAATCTTGATGATGGGATTGATGATGAGCGTCTTCGAAAAGAATTCTCCCCGTTTGGTACAATCACTAGTGCAAAGGTAAAGTAAAGTTTATAGATTGTGCTTGTCCTTTCTCTGAAAGTGGACAGTGATCCTTCACCAAGGAAGAGTGATTTATTTAACTAATAGGTGTGACCAGATCACTTATCCCTGCTACCATACGATGTATATGTGGATGTTCCCTTTCTTGATTATTGTACATCTCAGGTTAAATGCATGTGATCACCCTTTCTTGAAGTAAACTTGACTGCTGATAGTAATGTGACAAAAATAACAACTTTTCAGTACAATAATGTGCTCATTATTACTTCACTGAGATTTTTAATCTGTATTCAGTAAACATCTATTAACTAAGCAATTGTATTCCTTTCTATAAATCAATTCAGTAAAACAAACCTGTGGTCTTACTTCTGGTAAGCTGAAAAAAGGAACTCCTGCAAATTGAGTAGATACAATATTCAATATTCTCTTTTTTTTTTTAACTGACAGGTCATGATGGAAGGTGGCCGCAGCAAAGGATTTGGATTTGTATGCTTTTCATCACCAGAAGAAGCCACCAAAGCTGTCACAGAAATGAATGGTAGAATTGTGGCTACTAAACCGTTATATGTAGCTCTAGCCCAGCGTAAGGAAGAGCGCCAAGCTCATCTCACCAACCAGTATATGCAGAGAATGGCAAGTGTAAGAGCAGTACCTAATCCTGTAATCAACCCTTACCAACCAGCACCTCCGTCAGGTTACTTCATGGCAGCTATCCCACAGGTACGTATAGAGATGAGTGATGTGTAGAGATGTTTGGTACTGTGTCTCAAATCTGTTCAGATTTGACAGTAAATACAACTATTAGCGTGTGTCCATAATTTCAGCATTCAAATTTCATAGCAGAAAGGTGATGGGCTGTTGAGCATGCACGTGGTTACACGATGTTTTTGTGCTTGACAGACTCAGAACCGTGCCGCATACTATCCTACTAATCAACTCGCTCAACTTGCTAGACCTAGTCCTCGCTGGACTGCTCAGGGTGCCAGACCTCATCGTAAGTCATTTCTCTGCCTCTCTCCAGTGATTGCAGTAAACAGCACCGTAGCGTTTACCTTTGTACTTTCAAATACATTTTCACAGCGTTACGGTATCGGTCCTGTCTTTGTTGTGTTAGTGGTACTACTTCTGAACTATTTTCACATTCAGTGTTTCAGCATGTAACTTAATATATTTTCTCTAAAACATAGCATTCCAAAACATGCCTGGTGCTATCCGCCCAGCAGCACCCAGACCACCATTTAGTACCATGAGACCAGCTTCTTCACAAGTTCCACGAGTCATGTCAACACAACGTGTTGGTGAGTTCCATTTATGCAAACTTTAAGTATTAGACTACTTTTTTATTATCGGCATGATCTCTCAAAAGCATTTGTAAGTTCAATATCACAGCAAAGATTCCTGCTGTGGTCCTGTTTCTTTAGCATGAAGCATTTCTTCTTTTAGTGTGCATTTTAATAATCCTGTATGACAGCTTCTGCCATTTCTAAACATTGTTGTGGCAATCGTAATAATAGGTTGCACCTAAAAATACTGAGAAAGCAGAATTTTAGCTCTTAATGTTTTGTGAGAGCACCGTGAGCCCATGTCACGTATGCAGAATCTGCACATCGCTAAACGAACCAGAATTGATTGTAGTGGAGTCTTAATTCCTCAGAATGTAGGAGGCAGTAGTGGTTTTTAGCTGTCTACTTCATGAAAGTGTCTTTTTTAGGATGGCTATTGATGTCATGTGCTCAGGAAATCAAGTGTCCTTTGAGGTTAGAATGAAATTAACAACCAAAGTGAATGTTTTTTGCACAGATGTTTTTGTCAATAGCATGTAAGAAAAGCAATTCATTAGTGAAGTGACTGGAAGGTAACATCCGGTAAATTTCCAGCTTTGAACCTTCAGATATGACCAGTGATGTGACAGTTGACAATACTACTGAGTTTAATCTATAATACAATACCTAAATTGGGTATTACCTTTGGGCTGGTTTGTGGGTTTTTTTGGTAACTTGTACAGTGTAGGCTAAATAAGAAAATTAATTACTCACATACAGAATTACGGGGTTTTTTTCAGCTAATACATCAACACAGACAATGGGTCCCCGTCCTGCAGCGGCCGCCACTGCAGCTACTCCTGCTGTACGCACAGTACCACAGTACAAATATGCTGCAGGTGTTCGTAATCCTCAGCAGCATCTTAACACACAGCCACAGGTTGCTATGCAGCAGGTACGTAACTTTAGGAACTGGTCCATGCTGTTGCTGGTGTTTTTTGCAGAGGAAGGTGGGGAGGGGTGCTTGTGATTGAGTTGTCTTTGTTATTCTAGAGTTCAGGCTCTGCGTTGTGGCAGCAGTTACAGCCTTGGGGTTTTAAGTATATGGTGCTCATCTCCAGCATCGCTCAGCTCTAACCAGCCCTGTTTGATTAAAGTGACTTAGTTGTAATTTCTTCCATGTTTCTGACAGTGCAGGCATGGTTTATGATGAGTTGTGGGACATTGGATATTCAAAGTTGCACCTAATTATGAACTAGAATTTAATTTTGAAATGGTGTTAAATTAATTTGCAGCCTGCTGTCCATGTGCAAGGTCAGGAACCATTGACTGCTTCGATGTTGGCTTCTGCCCCTCCACAAGAACAAAAGCAGATGTTAGGTATGTATGTGATACCTTTCTCCATACCTTATAGCAGAAGGACAGTCAAAGTACACTTTTATCAGTCTTAAAATGCGGAAAAAATTGTTTTAGCCGTAGCACAAGATGTTTGTTTCCCTTTTCCCTTAAATCTAGGCTGTGTTTGTCAGATGAGAGTTGTCACTCTGATTAACTTTTTTTTTTCTAGGTGAACGTCTATTTCCTCTCATTCAAAGCATGCACCCTACTCTGGCGGGTAAGATCACTGGTATGTTGTTGGAGATTGACAACTCTGAACTCCTCCACATGCTCGAGTCTCCTGAGTCTCTTCGTTCGAAGGTAGGTGGACTTTTGCCTTAACACTAGTTCTGTCAGCAGTTAAGTCTACACAGTGGAGTAGCAGCAGTGCAACAGTGGCCGAGAGGGAGAAGTTAGAATATCCTCTCTCAGAGGGTGGTAGTGACTTGCATTAGCATGAACTGGAACTGTAATGTTAGCCTTTTCTTGTTAGCAATGCAGGTGGTGGTTGTAGGTATAATTTAAACTGTTTCATTAACTTAAATATACAAAAATTACTGAGCTTTCCTTTATTAACTTTTCTTTTTTACTTGACAGGTTGATGAAGCTGTAGCCGTACTACAAGCCCACCAAGCTAAAGAGGCTGCTCAAAAGGCAGTTAATAATCCCACTGGGGTTCCAAGTGTTTAATAAGTAAGTTCTCTGAGCACTGTAGTTTTATAGGTTGACTGGGGCAGTAGTCCTTAGTCCATGGCCTTAGAAGGAGCATGCTTCTATGCTCTGGATCCTTTGCAGCCACAGAAAGCAGCAGCTATGGTCACAGTTGTAAACAAACTTTGTGCTCAAGCCCATTGTCCAGTTCTGTAGCTCTTGGTTAGCAAATGCTACTGACGTTTTGTCGTGCCTATTTAGCTGGAATTAAAGCATTGGTTTCTAACTGTATTTAGCTGAAATTAGTTCTAGGCATGTATGCAGAAACGAGCAGTTCTGCCAAATGCTATTATTTGTACTGCTGTTCAAGAAGAACTATGGAATTGAAGTAAGCTTAAAATGATACTCCCAACACTATTTTCCTTAAAATGAAATAGCTGATTTAAACTAAAATTTCTACGTACTTGCCAAAACTACATACTTTCTTGACTTCACTTTTTGGTGAATTTAACTTTAATGTCAATTAAAATACTGATTTTCTTCATTGCCTTCTGTGGGATTAGTATCTTAATTTTGCATGCCGGGAAGAGGCAAAAGGTGATATCTTTACAATTTTGAAAGGGGAAAATGTTGTGGAGGTGAGGATGTTACAGGAGTGTGTTCTCTGTTCAGTCCAGTTAGGTTTTGCCTGTCTGTGAACTTACTTTCCAGGCCTATAGGTATCAGTTGAAAACGCCTGCTGTAACATTTGATCACTTAGAATTTTCTTTTTTTTTCTTGGTCTTTTAATTTCTACAGCTTCCCTTTTGGAGGCAGAATGAGTCGCCTTTTTTTCCACACTACTTTATTTTCCATATTTTTTTTTGCTAGTGACAGTTTCACACTGGAGATAAACACATGCTGAATAAGTTCTCTGTCCTAAACTAAGATGCCCAGACTTTGAAACTGTTACTTTGTATGATCCATGATGTTTTAGTAGGTGGAAATTGAAAGTACTGCTAGTGTAGTTACTTGGTGAACCTTGGTATGCTGGCCTTAAGAGTAGAGGTGACCTACAGTCAGGTTACAGCAACGAATTGTTGTGTGTAGCTGTTGTCCAAGGCTGTGCTGTGCAGAGGCTGTTTAGTTTGAGACTCAGTTTTGTCTTACCTAGTATCACAGGCTGGGGATACTTTACTTCCACGTCTCTAAAAAGTGGGGGCTACCTCTGATACACTGCTTGTAAAGAACTTTGGTAAGGTGGATACTGTGAAAGCCCAGAGTGCTGTCAGGCTTACAGTTGCAGAACGTATGTCAGGAAACGTAAGGGGCTGCTTTAATCTTAAAACCTAACAGCATTGTTTTTGTTTGCAGAAAGATCCGGGACTACAATCTAGAACTTCGCTTCACCGAAGAAAAAAAAAATCTAAACATGGAAAAACTATTAAATATTGAGAAAAACATTGCAAAATATAAAATAAATAAAAAAAGGAAAGGAAACTTTGAAGCTTATGTACAGAGCAACGCCGGGGCTAGCAAAACAAATGCTAGTCCTAGATTACTTATTGATTTAAAATTTAAAAAAAATAGTAAAATAAAAAATACAAATTAATGTTTTATAAACCCGGGGGAAAAGAATTTTCAGCACAGTACAAAAATTTAAAGCATTCCTTTCTTTAATTTTGTAATTCTTTACTGTGGAAAAGCTCAGAATATCACCACTGTTTTAGTTGACAGTGAGAATTGATAACTGAGCAAAGAAACGTAATTTGGATTATAAAATTCTTGGTTTAATAAAAATTCCTTAAACACTGATTTACTTGTGATGGTTTCTTTTGTATGGTGTACTTCTCATAAGGTTGTCATGCAGAAGGCCAAGTTAGAATCCCACTCTATAGTATGTTTTAGCAGTTTCTAGAGAAGATTAGCCTACATTTAGCCACCTGTTACTGATAATACAAACTTAGGCATTGAAACAAAATAGAAGAGCAGCTGGATCCATATCTGGGTTTTAAATCCTTACTGGCATGATGTCGGAGCTCTTGTCATTGTCTGATTAGAAACAGACCTTTAAATACCCTGCTTTGAGATGATGGGTAAGAAATGTCGTCATAAAAGGAAGGCCTGTGTTGGAGTTGTGTAACACACCAACTTGTGATCCGGTTTGACCGCCTGCACGTGGTGCTCGTTCTCACAGGACTGGTGGAAGGAACAGTCTCTACATGGGTCTCCAGCTGCATGGCTGATGAACCCCGAGGTGGAGGCAGTTGTGTGGATGCAGGTGAGCGAGCGAGGACAGTCTGCAGTAGGCAGTGTTACCGAATTCCATTATTGCGACTATATGAACACAAGGCATTCCTAGAACAAAAAAGGTGAGGCTTCAGGTGGTAACGTGTTAAAAATTGAATGTGTAGTAACCAAAAGATCGTGCTTTTTACATAGTAAAAATCCTCCTGTGGACAGGATTCATCCTCTGAGTGGGCTGTTTCTAATGCTGCCTTCCTTAGTAAGGAATGGATACTGCTAGCTTTTTATTTTTCCTCTGTTAGTAAGAGACCAAACAGTTTTAATTTTAGCTTTGCTACATTTTGGGTTTGTTAATGTGCTGAACAAATCCTTCTTGTCAAAGGCAACTTTGATAATCTCGGCTATTTCTTTGGTAACTAAGTTAGTGAACTAATACTGAAAAAGAATACCGTTAGGTTGTTTTAAGTCACTGGATTTGAAAACTGAGAAAGTGATCTTAAATTGAATGCTGCTCCTTATTAATATTCACTATGAAGATCTTTTGGTAACTTCCAGATGTTATGTGTCCCAGAGCTCTGCACACAGTGAGCTTATGCAAAACTCGGTGGGTTTTCTTACCAAATTTGTGAGCGGTGAAATAATTTGAGAAGTTTTACTGGCTCTAGGAATCTGCTTGTTCCTGCAAAAGGTGACCTTCCTGGTTCATCCTTGTATTTGACTGTCACTTAAAAAATAGAATTAAAGGGGAGGGAATGCCTCTTGAAAAGAAATTGCTGCTTGATCTAAATCTGATCTGGTGTACAATACCATAGAAATAATCCTGTCTTCACTCGGGGCTGATGGGACCTTCAGGTCAGCCTGTGTGTTAGTCAGTAAAAAGAGCACCTAAACAAATGACCAATGGCCAGAAAAGTGAGAAGAGCCAACGCGAACATGTGAGCTGTTTAATTTGCTACAGGACCTTACTGAGGTTGAGAGTTTTGCAGGATCAAAACTGTTAAATGCATAATCAAGAGAAACAGCAACGGGAGCTTTTGCTGTAAACCAGACTTTCACTGTGTGAGTTAGCAGACACATTGAAGTTGTCCATCTACAGATGGGTTGTCCTGCAGTTGCTGCGTTGCTTTTTTTTGTCCTTCTTTAAGGGAGTACTTTCTGCAGACTTGGAGAATGAGAGGCATTTTCTACCCAGTTTAGCCCATAATTGGCTCTGTAAGCTGCGTAATCAAAATTGATGATGCAGGGGGAGAAAGAAAGCGGTAAAGGTGGGATGTCCTCCTTTTACAGAGACGGGAGAAAAACCTGGCAGGCTGGGGAGGGGGAAAGGAATGAAGATCTGTTAGTCATTGCAATCCGTTGGGCTCCAGTTGCTGTATTTAAAAGATACAGTTCCTGTGGAATCACTGCAAGAGGTTAGTGTGCTTTTTCTGGAAAGCTGTCTGAAATCTGTGCTGGGGCGGGGGGGGAGAAATGCCAGTGTTCTTCGGACCCATCGTTGCCGTCAGAGCCCTGCAGTATGCTTTCCAAAGTCCCCCCAAAGACAATTCAAGAGTGCCCTTATTGTTCGCCTGTGCAAAGATCTTCAGATTTTCTCTGCTCAGTGAATTTGAGAAATAAGCCTAGCATAAAGAGGTGAAGTTGGTCTGGGGTAAATGAATCCTATTTAAAATCCCTCACTTCACTATAAAGGCATTAGGTTAAGCTTGTACAATTATGCTCAGTCCTGTCCTGATGGAGGCAAACTGGGTTAGTCTTTGATTTGCAATCTTGAAGTGTATGACTATAAGTATTTTTGAAATTGGGTGGTAAATCCTATAAAGGAGGCGGTTCAAACAAGGTACGTACATGATAAGAGGTTGAATGTACAACCTTAACTTTATGTAATGTCAACTATAAAAACATTAAAGCTTTGGAGACAGTTTTAAAGACTTAAAAATACTTAGCACATAATAAAAATGTTGAAAAGTTGGATGATATTAAAGGTTTAATGGAAAGTCTAAGGGATGATCTATTTGCAGGAGTTTCAGGGCCCTAGTAGGAAAGTAAGAGCCCACATCACCTTGTTCCTCTAGATTAACAGGTGATGTGTCTTCAGTGAGTCTGCTGGAGTTATACCACTCATCTTTTGTAAGAATGTGCAAGTTATTTAACCTCTTGCATATGGGGAAACAGAAAAAGGAGGAAGAGGGTTTTTCCAGCTTTGTACAAGGCTTTTGTGGGTGTGTCAAGCACTAGCCATCTGTACCAGCCTGAAATACCAGGTAACTTTTGTGATGGAAGGAAACTGAGGCAATTCTGCTGAGGTGATCATGACGGCTTAAAAAAACAAAACGCTGGGTTGGTTGGGTTTATTTCTTCCCACTGTATACCACAGATGCCTATTTAATCAATGTAGTTTGTTTGGTTGGTTTTTTTTTTTAATCTTAGAGATAGTGAACAATGTGTGTTAGTGCCTCTATCAATGTATCTTTAGAATACTGCTGTAAAACAATGCACCGCACAGAAAAATCAATTTATTCAATAGCAGTGGAGCACTGCTCGGGTGGGTTGATAGGCAGCCTAAGTGGCTGTCACTGCCTTCTGCCACACGTTCCCTTCAGCATGTATCAGAGGCTTACGCTGATCCTCTACTGCCCTGCAGCCACCCAGCTAAGCTGATTTTGCTGTGTACCCTGGTATTTTGTTCCTTCAGTCCTTCCCTGTCTTCCATTCTAACCACAGCAAGCGCTTCAGAGCAGCCAAAAGCCTGCTCCTGAAACGAATGGCGATCGGAATGTAGGAATGGCACTATATTCACCATCTGCTGTCTCAGGCAGAATGTGGCTTTATGGGCAACTAAATCCAAGGTCTGAGCAGAGGTAATCTGGATTGCATGCGTTCTCTTTGCTGCTCTGAAGTTTAGGAAATTTGGATTTCACTGGGTCCTGGGGAAGGAGGGGACAAGGTGGTGGAAATCAAGATGTTCCTGTGTCAGGCAATGTCATTACAGGTGCCAGTTTACACTGATTAGGTGTCTACCCTTGAATAAATAAATAAATGGTATCTTCAGGCCTTCCACCTAAACACGCTTCCTTCTCAGGAGCATTGTTAGTGATTGCTGGGGACAACTGGGTGTTGAAAGACAGCCACTTACCATTTTGTATTAGGATTCTTGGCAAAAAGGTTTTCTGAATTCTGCATTTAATTGACGTATTTCTGCTTGGAATAACTGAAAAAAACCCACAAAACTCTCCCAATAACCAACCAGAATTTGTATTTATTCTCAACAGGTCCAGGAGTTGTGGTCCAAACTGACAGTCTTGTCCTTGGGACCACAGTTCACTAGGTTTTCGTAGTTAGGTGCTTCTGGCCATCCTACTTGGGATCAAGTGGGAAGCTTCATCTCTGTGATTGATCCTTCCATTGGAGTTGTTCCCCAAACATGACCAACACTTTCACTCCCTGCTGGAGTAGTTTAAACTACTAGTGAACTCTGTAATGTCTCATGTATGTGAGTTGTCCCTGAGAGGTGATTTGGGGTTAGAAATGCCTCCTGGGTAAATCCAGCACAGGCTTGGATTTACTGGAATTGGAAGCTACTCGCAAAAATGTCTTGGTTTTTCTCTCAGATTAATTTTTATGATGTTAGTGGGCACTTTGAATTAAACTGCCTGGTTCCCTTTGGTTTCTTCCCATTTCTCTTTGATCAGCTAGTCATAGAATCACAGAATCATTTCCTTACAAATAGAAACACCACATCCTCTGTCCTATTGCATCGATTAGCTGCCTCATCAACATCATGGCAGGTGATGCCAAGAGCCCTGCACCACCTTTGCAACGACAAGCCATGGGAAGGCTACAAGGTCTGGCTGGGAAAGGCTGCAGGTCTCTGATGGAGTTTCAAAGGCCACATGCTGACTTGAAGAGGATCTGCAGCTCAGCTGCTAGCCAAGGAGGTGAGTCTAGGACCTCCCTATTCTCACGTGAAGACTTGAAACCTGAGAAATCCTTGTACATCCTGCTCTCCCTGACTGACGATTTGCATCTGAGATCCTGTCTCTTTTGAGCAGCAAGTCAGCATCTCGCTCACTGCCCCCTCTTCACAGGTTTTCCCTCAATTGACAAGCCAGGAGGAGCACACAAAAAAACCACCAAACCAAGATAAGCCTCCTCAGCAAGGCAGGCAGAGATCTCAGCATGCCAGCAGCCTAACTGCTGTTCCTTAGGCAGCTGTGAGTCTGTGTGGTATGACTGCCTCTGCGAAGGAAAGCTTGAGCCCCGCTTACCTTCTATAGGATGTGGTCAATAATGGTGGATGGTAGCTGTATCCAAAGGACAACACAGCTGGCAGGGTTACAAATCCCTGGGAAGCAGCATTTGAAGTGAACACAAATTTGAAACAGATGTTTTCAGCTACACTAAGACCACAAAGTGCACATGTAGTTGGAGCTCCTTTTGAAGGACTTGGGTAACAAGAACAAAGGAAAGAGTATTTTCAAAAATAATCATTTGAAACTCAGATTTCTCACTTGTATTGGGATTGAATGTGATCATTAAGAAAAAAAGGAAATGACAAAGCTGGGCCAACATATCGGGCCTGTTGCATGTTAAGTACCAAACGCAAAATAGTCTCCTACTTCACACATAACCTGCTAAAGAAACATCCCTAATCAGGTCATGTTCCAGCTGGCTACAGCTGTCCAGAGGTACGTACTTTTTTATAGCTCTGAGCACACTTTAAAATGTTCCATCTGATACCTGAGCATTCAGAAAACAAAAATGATGCCCTGGGCAGGCAGGCTGACTGGTTGTGTCACATTGTGGTAACTGGGACCTTGGGTTACACGTGGTCTATGTTAAACTTGCAGTCAGCAGATGACATAAACCAGAGATTACATTTCAAAAAGTGGGCCCCAAACATATTGTACTGTCACATCTGTAAGTAGAAGCTTGCTTAATCCTATCTTTTGCCACTGTTACACAGATTTGCCACCAAAGGTAGTTTGGTTTCCCCTCCTGTAGTTTTCCAGAGGGGAACCAGGTTCAGGGAGGTGAGAAGAGACCACCAACCTAGAGTGAAAGCAGGAGTGTAGAATTCCTGCCCATGGCCTGGAGTGTAGATCTTTCCTCTGTATGCCTATATCTCACATTTTTCCATCAAACTCATTCTGCAGCCACTTTTCCTCCCAGGTTACAAGTGGAGATGGGGATTTGCTAAATGGCTTGGGATGCAAATGAGGATGCAGATAGGGGCCTTGCTCAGGAGGGGAAGGAAAGCTCTTCCAGAGCTCCTCAGGGTGTGGGTGCCTCATCTCCCAGCTACAACAGGGCAGCCATAACACCAGGAGCTACAAAGTTGGCTCTGCAAGAGGGCTGTTGCGTGGGTGCTCCAGAAGTTGTCAGACTGGTTATATTTGGCTGCACAGATGAAGAAGAAAACCAAATCAAGTTATCAAACTTGTTACACAATGCTATTTTACTTACTCTTCTCCATTTTCTCCAGAATCCCCACAGTTAATCCTGTTTCTTGAAAAATACGTACAAACCTTGTTCCACTGGTATGGGGTTTTCCCCGGGTCAGTTAGTGAATCACGACCTTCCTGAGTTTTCTTCCTCTGACAAAGGGCCTTTTGGTGAGGCCAGAGTGCTGTGCTTAGGTCAGGCCCTGGTTTGCAGGGGAGGCGTTTCAGCTGCGTTATTTCCGTGTTGATAAACCCATTTCAAGTCTCCAGCAGCGCTGATTGTGCAAGACTGTGAGGACTTCCACGGTGACTCACACGAGGTGCCTTTCCTTCAGGGCTACCAGAAATACACCAAAGGAAGGTATGAAATACAGCAAGCGTCACTCTTCTTTATTGTCTGGTAATTAGCGATAAATAAAAGACCAGAGGTGGACCTACCATCTTAACTATATTTGACCTCTAGTGAGGCACTGTGTGAAAAAAAGGACTTTCTTTTCTTACAAACATGCTGCGTACCCGCTTCACCGGATGGTCCCGAGTTCTCGTGCCTTGAAAAGTACTGACTTACCACCGCTTCCTAGTGAGGTATCACCTCGTAGGCCCCTTCCCAGCGCCAGTCGCACCTACAGGGACTGCTGCGACAGCGGCCCTCGGCCGCCTCCTTCCCTGCTCGGCATCGGCTCGTCGGCGCCCCGGGTCACCCCTGCTGCCCTTCCCAGCCACGCCGCCCCCCCTGCGGGCACCGCTCGGTGCTTGCTGACCGGTAATTCCGCCTCCACGCTGCCCCGCGCCCCGGGTCACCCCTGCTGCCCTTCCCAGCCACGCCGCCCCCCCTGCGGGCACCGCTCGGTGCTTGCTGACCGGTAATTCCGCCTCTACGCTGCCCCGCGCCGTAACGAGCCCCCCGGGGCGAGGCCACCCCCCCCCGCAGGCCCCTTTTTCTGGAGCGGTTTCAGGGAAAAGCCGCCGCCGAGGCGGCGCCCGAGGCACCGTCCCGCCCCAGTGCCCGCGGCAGCGCCCCCTGGCGCCGCGCCCGCTCCTACCTGCGCCGCCCGGCGCCTCCCTCCCTCAGCCCCGCCGCTGCCGCGAGGGCCCGGCCCGGCCCGGTCCCGCCGTGAAGCTGCACTTCAGCATCACTGCCGCCGAGGAGCTGCGGGAGAGGCGCGGGGGCCGCTACGTGGTGGGCGTGGGGCAGGGAGCGGGCGGCGGGGGCTGGCGGGACCGGGCGCGGGTCTGACGGCGGTGTGCTTGCAGCTGTACTCGGTGTGCCTGGAGGGCTTCCTGCTCGGCAAGGCGCGGTACAGCCAGCTCCGCCGCTGGGACGCGCAGGTGAGGGCCGGCCGGGGGGGCGCCCCGAGAAGCCTCGCTGGGGGCAGTCTGCCGGGGTGCGAGCGGCCGTCGGGCCCCCTCAGCCAGGCCGGGCCCCTGTGAGGGTTGCGGAGCAGGAGGGGCTCTCCTGGCCCTCACAGGCCCCGTGTGGGATGGGGCCAGCGGGGTGTTTCTGCCCGAATCCGCGTTGTTAAACTTTCCTTCGTGCTAACGCCCCAGGGAGGATGCGCCTGGTCCCAGCCCGTGCCCTCCCTCGCACCCTGCCTTGTCCCCCTGATGCTCAGCTGCCGGAGGGGCAGAGCTGCTGCTCGTGGGGCACCCGTCTCTGCAGGGTGAAATCCAGCAGCAACTGAAAGGCAAATAAAAATAAAGAAGCCAAGGGTTGTGGCAGAAGGGTATGGTAAGCTGGCTGAATGGGTAACTGGCCAAGCAGCAACGGCCGTGGGCTCCAGATGCCTCTTTTCCTTGGCCTCTGGGAGAGAGGCACAACTGATTTGTTGTGGTCTTCAATCCTATGAACCACTCTAGAAAGTGTACAGAGGTCAGTCCAGGCAAATTGCACAGTTGCAGGGGTTTTTGGACAAGCCAGGGGTTAACAGAGTGTTGGATCCTTTGGCTGGAATTACCTAAGTGCATGCCTCAGAGTGGCCCTTTCCACACAGGCAATTACTAGGCAATTACAAAACAGCTGGAGCACAGGCCTGGAGTATTCCAAGCAATAGTTGGGCATCAGGGAATAATACGTGGCCCCAGCTAACTGAAGTGGATTATTTCAGGGTGAATCTGCCTGTTTATCTGCTTGTGTTTTGTTTCTTGTCCAAGTTGCCTCTGTCCCTTTTCCCTCTATCCTTCCTTTGGTTTTCTTAGGAAGATAAAAGTGAGTGTGTGATGTTGAGCTCTTCCATGGAAGCAGAGTGACCACCAGCCTTCTCTTTGCTAGCCCAGTCTCTTTGGCCCTTGCCAGTCCTTGGTTCCAAGTGCTCTTCCTGCTCTTCCATCGGTCTGGGTGCACAGTGTCATCCCTGCTGAGCAGCCTTATTTTACCTTGACAGACCTATTTTAGGACCTTGTTTGACGAACGCTTCTCATGATAGTGGGTTGGGTAGATGCTCCTTCTTTCGGCAGCCTCCTTGTTGTGCTCTCAGTTGCAGTGATGAGAGTGCTCTGGACCAGTTTTTCAGCCAGGTAGCCCTGGATGGGGCTCAGTCCATCTCTCCCAACTCTGTGTGACTGCACAAGCAGCTGGAGTAGCACAGCTAAAAGGCAGTTGAGTCAGCAATAGGGCTGCCGTGGGAAGCAATGTTTGAGGTGTGCTCTTGTGCCCCAGCTCTGCAATTCTTTTCCCTGTGGGAGTTCTCACAGTAATACTTTGCTTTGGTTAATGGAGCATTTTGGATAACATATCTGAACAAATAAACCAGCTTATGTATTTGCTTGCTTTTTCTTTCGGGCTTACTGCTTCTTGCTCAAGAGGTTTTAACTTCATTAATGCTCTCTGCAAAATCTTTCCCTTCTCTGTAACTGACAGTTTGCCTCTTGCTGGGCTTTACAACTCGTTAGATGATTTTTAGTTTTAATTCCTTCATTCCTGCTGTTGGCAGCTGCCATACTTGGTCTTGAAGCTTACAACTACACTGCTGTCCCTTAATTGTCTTACCTATACATATGTGAGGTTGCTTGTCTGTAATTATTATATCCTGTTCTGCTTATTTTGCTTAAAATACTCTTGTTAAGCAAGAAAAATGCACACATACAAGAAGTTTTAGACTCCAGGATACAGTAATTTCACCCTCTTGACCAGATCACATGTGGTGTCCACAAAGCCTCACAGATGCAACAATTCTGTGATGGATTCAGGACACGAATTAGAAATAAGCTTTCCCTATGGACAGATTTCTGCATGATTATACTTCACAGCATTTCTTGAACACTATTTTGGAGGATCTGTCTCTAGCCTCTGTTGGATGTGATGCTGAACTAGTTGTGCCTCTGATCGCCTGGGTGGTGATTTCCAAAGCACTGCTATTCCACCTCTACAAGCGCCTCTCCTAACTTATGATACAAAATCAGGACACATAATTTTTGTTATTTTTGTGCATTTTCCTGCTCCCCTTCACTTTATATTCTGAGAGTGCTTCTGTTGTTTGAGACTCCCAAACTCTCTTCCTTGCTGTCTTCCAGAGCAGTTGTTCCCTACAGAAGGACTGTCTGAAGGGAGCAACTGTTCAGAGGCAGTGTAGTGTGAGGGAGCATGTGAGGTTTCAGATACACTGTTGAATGGGGAGGTGCAGGTATGCTAACTCTGAGCAACATTTCCTTACCTCTAGGTGCCTAACCTCCAAATGGGATTCACAGCCTTAAGCTGAGCACCCAAGGCAAATGGTATAGAGGGAGGTGTGAATAACCACGAACGATTCCTGAAAGAGATCTTGCTTGGAAGGAGTTGCTTAGGCAGGGCTGGCAGAAGTGCTGAGGAGAGCCAGTGCAGCTTTAGCCCTTCTTCTCTTGTGGAGATAAGCGCTTGGCTGTTGATTACCAGAAGGTGCTTGTCTTGGTCTGAGGATTTACTCCCTTGACCTTCTTCTGGAAGATGGGGCTTTGTGTTGGCTGTAAGAGGGTCCAGAGGTGGCTCTGCCTTCTCCCCTTAGTCCCTTCTTTTAGGAGCTAGAGCATTCAATGGTGGGAAATCCAGTTTTTGTTCCCTCCTCTGTCTTGAGTATTTAGGTATTCAGTATCAGCAGTAGGAAGGACAGCTGAAGGACCAGTCTCCCTTTGCTCAGGATGAACGCCATACACATTGGGTAGCATTCCTTATTGTTTGCACTGGCTGAACTAAGACCTGTGTAGCCATTCTCTGCAAATAACTGTAAACAGGCTCAGTAGGAGTGTCGATGGCAGATGGATGTGCATTTTAGGGATCTAAGCTTTGGCCCTAGATTTATACAAGGACAGATAGGCAGTGCTCTGTACTGTAGCTGCGTTCTCCTCTGGCTTTAGTTCTGTGGGGACTGCACATTGACTAGAGCACCCCTAATAGAGCTGTGGGTCTTTATTCTGCTTATTGAGAGGTAAGGCTCTCTTTTTCAAGAATATACGAGTGACAGGAACTTCTAGAGTGGGGCTAGAGGTTACCTGGACAGTGGCTTGTATACTAAAAATATTACTGGATTTCCTTGGAACTGAACAGTCGCTGAAGGCACAGGCTTTCCTTGGTTTCCACCTTTGTGATGTTTGCATTTGGCTTTTCAGTTTGGCAGCTGCTTAGAGTGTCCCTCTCTAAACAAATATCATAATAATGAGTCTATGTTCTGTTGTAGGAGTGAAATGAACAGATTATTTATTGCAATTGTTGGAGCACTGGTTTACGTCAAGGCAGGGAATAAATAGGAAGCGCCCTCTGTAGGGTTGATAGTGAAATGCAACACTGATGGATTCTGGTCATGCTGCCAGTATCTACTAAGTCAGTTAGCATCTGTGATTGGTATGAATGACTGTTCAGAAAATAGTTCTGAAAAATCTGTTAATCACGATAAAACAATAGGTGAAAAAAGAATTAAATATAAAAAATGGTTTGGAGGTGGTGGTGGTGTTGGTTGGTTGGTTTGTTTCTTGTTTAACTTCATTTAGCCGGTCATGTACCAGAAGAGTCTCATGCCTTTGATTGCTTGGACAGTTTCTGCACACATATGTTTTAGTTTTTACATGAAACATGGATAAGCATTTTTAGTCTTAGAATGGTGGGTCCTCCTTTTTTTAATATTTAATGAGGTAACTGAGAAAGATATGCCCAGAGGCTTGTTCATTCTGTGTATAATCCATACATAATAGCTTTATAGTTATAACGCTGCTCTCTTTTTTTCAGGATAGCACTTTTGTTTCTGGTGCTCTGTCTGACTTTGGCATCTGCACACCTATGATGGAGCATGGCCCTGGGTGAAATAGCTCCTCTAGACAGCATAGGCAGGACCTGACACCAAAAAGCAAACCTATGGGATTAGACTAAGTAGGAGATGATTAATTCTGGTCGACTACACTTTAAAATTGATGATGTCTCCTGCTGAGGAGGAAAATATTTATTGCAGAAAGATGAAAAAGAAACAGCACCAACTATGGCATGTGTCTTTACTCCCCTTTTTGGAGAGATTAGCTCTTAGAGCTTAAAACTGTCATATTTAGGGAAGATGCTTCTTTTAGGTGGAAATCTTGGAGCAAGAATTAGTACGTGTTCCACTGGGCTGGAACATCCTGTCTGGGCTTCTAGCACAGTCAGATTTAAGCTTGTTTTTGTGATCCAGTCTCCTGTGAGCTTTCCTGCCACTTGCTCTTGAAGCTGCTGCTGGGGTGGGGAGCTGGAAGTGGAGCTGTGCCGAGCCTCGGTGCTGGGTTGTGAGCTGTGAGGCAGGACTGGCCCAGGCGGCTGCTGCGTGTAGTTGACGGGAGCTGTACGTAGTGTCTGCAAAGAAGCTGCTTGGTCAGGCACGCAGAGAGGCCAAAGGATGGGAGTCCTCCCCTTGGACAGCTTGTGGAGCAGGATGGCCTGGAAGTACCTGTCTGGTCAAGTAGGTCCAGTGAAGAAAAAATGGCAGTGCACCGGGCAGCCTGGCTTGGGGCTGAGACGTGTCTTCTATGGAGTGGCTTTAGGTTGCAGAAATAAAACCCAGAGCCTGGAAAAAAATGGCCGGAAGCAGGTTTTGGGTAGGGGACCCATCTCTGACGGTGGTGTTGGCCTGGCAGGGCAGCAGGCAGTTGGCACATGGCACCGCCAGGTAGAGTGTTGTTGTTGACTCGTATTTAAAATGCAGCCTAGGCTGCTGGGTTTGTGAAGACAAGTGTTGGCTAGTTTCACTCTGCTAGAATGAAATTTCATGCTGGTGACTGACAGTCTGGAGGACCTTCAGCACTGTGAACAAATACACACTTAAAGTTTATGGGCATTTTTCTTTAATTCTTTGAGATTCAAAAAAGTCTAATTGGTTGGGAGAAGCTTCTCTTCTCTGGAGCTCAAGTCCTGAGGACACAATTGCATTTCAAGAAACTTACCAAGCAGCTGGCACTGAGATGAAATAATTATTTTTTTAAGTAGTCCAGAGTCTCGGCTTGTGCAAACTGGTGATAGCAGACAGTACCGTTTTGTGTAGGTGAAGCCTGGCCTGAACACAGAGGGAAGAGAGAAGACCTCCTTGTTGTCAGTGTGGCTCTGGCTTTCTGACTGCTGGCAAACTTTTGTGCTATATCTCCTCAGTTTGCCTGCCTGTAGAGCAGAGATAATATTTTTCAGTCCCTGAGGGGAGATCACATACGTGAAGGGCTTTGAAGATAAAAAGCACTCTATACTAGCTATCGCTGTTAGCTTTACATAAAACCAAAGCAGGTAGTGTTATCAAACTCTTATGCTGTGTATCTCCAAGCGATGCACATGTATCTAATAATCAAGAACTCAGAAATAGCAGTGTGTTGCCAATGTAGGGAAAGTGGAGCTGTGAGAATATGCCTTACTCCTTTTTTAGCCAAC
The DNA here is from genome assembly GCF_034619465.1 of Leptosomus discolor. Taxonomy (NCBI): domain Eukaryota; kingdom Metazoa; phylum Chordata; class Aves; order Leptosomiformes; family Leptosomidae; genus Leptosomus; species Leptosomus discolor. The sequence continues at coordinate 59,211,804 of NC_141395.1, read as the reverse complement.
AGGCAGGAAAAGGTATGGCTAATTCTTGCAGTAGTAAATTTTTTTTTTTTTCCTTCAGGCTTCAGCTGCTGGAGTCATGGAATGACTTGGGCAGCTGGGGCCAGAGTGAAAACGTCATCTTTCACAGGATTTAGTGGCACTAATGGCTGAGTTGAAAACTGGTGCTTAAAGTTTAATTAGTAGTAATGTCTCAGCATACTATAAGAGTCTCATTTTACTGATCAGATGCCATATTGTTTTGATTTAGGTGAAGCAATGTTCCCAGGCAAACTTGCTGTATTTTGCTGTGTTTAGTAACATGCATACTGGGAAGGTAAACATAGCTCATCCTTCTCTTGAGATAATTTGCCTGTAACAGAATTTTTACACTTTCAAGTGACCAACTACTGCCCAAACCTATATTGGAACTCTCTTATGTTATTGTAAGATAATGTAATTGTGGTTCTCTAGTCCTTTCAAATTTGTTTATAAATGAGGTAGGGTTTGTACAGAGACATTATGCTCTTATTAGCCAGCTGATATAGCTGGAGGGGGAAATCAAACTTTTGACTGGTTTGTTTTCCTGAAAGATTCTCTAGTTTTTGTTGTTTGGTGTTTTTTTTTTTTTTCCTTTTGACAATATTAGATGACCTGATAAAAGTTACTACCTCTCATGGACAAAATCACAAAAGCCTCTGAGGTAGCACAAGTCAAGGGCAGAAGTCACCAGCTCCTACAAAGTAGTTCTGTGGGTATAAAGCAAAGAAATCCTCTGTAGATATATTGGGAAGAGAAGACATCTGTAACCATGTCTTGTTTGTCCATGAGGTGTATAAGACCTATCTGATCATGCTACTTTTCTGGCTCAGAAGTGGTAAGACTGTAAAAATGAGAAACCCATCAAAAGAGGTTGCTCACTTTGGCTGTTTTCTGGTGGCTGCCCAGGCAAAGGCTTTGACCTTGCTGTGGGCCCTGAGAGCCATCAGGGAGGTGCTGGATGAGTACCCTGTGCCATTTGTAGGTGGTCATGTCTTGCTGTCACTGAAAGCTGCTTGGAAACTTCTCCACTGATGCAGAGCTTTCCTTTGGCTGTTCGGCAGCTGAGGCAGCTTTTTGGGAGTGCCGTGCCTGCTTTCCCGCCAAAGTTTTACCTGGCCATGACCAAGTCGATGGCAGATGAGAGGCGGTCTCAGCTGGAGCAGTACTTTCAGAATGGTAAGCTTGGCTACAACAGCCTGAGCAGCTTTCATATGTAGGGCTTAAACCTTTGAGGATGTGTCTACAATTGTGACTGCAGGGTGCTTTACCTTCTATACTGAGCTGAGTGAGGGTGTATCTAAAAGGCTGGGGCTAAGCATTGCAGCCCTGTCCTGTCTGTTGGTTTGCTGGCTCTAGAACAGTCGCATTTCTCTTATTTCTGAAGCGGTTGCCTTTCTGCAGCTTTCCCAAAACATGAGGGTGCAGTTTCACACTAAACTTAAGCCAACTTGTCCGTCTGGTGGCAGCCTGTAGCCTGGCTGTTCTCTGCTCTTCTGGATCAGTGAGCTGAGCCACCCGTCCCTGCTGCTTCACAACTGCCAGGGCTGACACGGGCAGCATGTGAGAACTCAGGGCTGGTGGGTAAAAGAGGGAGGGAAAAAAGACAGGCCCTTGGACTGGTAGAAGTGTAATATTGGAACCGTGCTCTGTATAAACCTCTTCCCTTCAAAGGTTTCCAGGCAGACCTGTGAGAACTATAATAAGAGTTTGTAGACAAATTAAATCTTGAGTGCAATGTATTGTGTTATAAAGCAGGTCTGCAGGATCCCTAGAATGCGTCTCGTGAATTTCACGTAAGCCAAGAAATAAAAAAAATATAACCACTTCAACTACCCAAAAATAAGGGTGCATGAAGGCATGAGCTTAAAGAGTTTTGTAACCTCTGGCCTCAGATACTTTGTGCCAACACTTATAAAACAGAAACTCAAGATTAGTTTTTAAAATGTTAGTGCTTATTTTCTTTTTCACTTGAGTATTCAACAGTTCCTTTTAGAGTTACTGTCCATGCCTGACTGTGGAGTTACGTGGCCAAGAACCTTACTGTAGTCTTGCTTTGGGAGAATAGCAACACTAGCATTTAACAAGTTAGTAAAGGTAGCTGTGCAGAAGCCAAAGGATGAGTAAAGTAGTACTGACTGTTTAACCAACAGTCATGTTGTATGTATCTTTTTAGACACTAGCCATGTTTTTCATCTTTTGGCTAAGTTTGGTTTCCTCCCTCCCCATTTTCCTCTTGTTTTTCATTTACTTTGGATTCAAATATTACCAACAGTGATGTCTTCATAAGTTTTTTCCAAAAGCTACAGCAGGTAAGTTTTGACTTTTTCACCCAAATAGTTTGTTATATGAAAGAGTTGAAATATTATCCTACCTCCTGAGTTCAAAGCTTGCTTTGCTATCTTGTTTTCCTTGTGTTCTTAGGATATTGATCGGTCTTATAAAGCAGCAAGTTCTGATGACAGAGTGCTCTCTGTGAGGCCTGGGTGGCAATAATAATAGTATTGCTATTGTTTTGTCCATGTTCGAACTTGTTTCTCACATGGAAAGAACCATTTGCTTTGTTTTTATATCCTGTGGCGTATCTGATGAATCTTTTGCCTGTAAACAGTTCCCAGAAGAGTCTTTGTGAGAGCTCAATAGAAGGATTACACACATTCTTGGGTTTTGCAACTGTAAATGCTTTTTGGTAGTGTCAGTGCTTTGGACTGATGCGTGTATTGATGACTGCTGTGAAAATGTCATGTCCTCTTATCTTGCAGCTGTAGTGATGGGCAGAATCTGGCATGTATTTGGGTTGTTGCAACTTCGATGACTTTTGAAATACATTTTAATGTGGTCCATGACATGTATGATGTTTTTATGGCAGGCTTGGAGCCTGGATAGCTCTTGTGTACCACTACTGCAAGGTGCCATGTCCCTTCTCTTCCCTTACCTCCTCTCCGGCTGCTGTGGCTCTTATGAGGACAGTAGTGTTTTGGAGCAGTTGGGTGCGGTATGACCCCAACAGCATTTTCAGGGAGGAGATGCTGCTTTAGTTTTCTGGGAAGTGCTTGGCATGCTGCTGGTGCTGCTATAACCTCGATTGCAGAGTTCTGGAGAGAGGGGATGTTTTGAAGGACAAAGTAAGAGCTTTTGTGACTCGAGAGCTCTTCACTTTCTATGTATGTAAGGTATGTAAGAGGAGTTCAGAAAAGCTATAAAAGATAGCCTGAAAACATGTTCCTTATAGAAACCTTTTTCCTATATATTTTGTAAATAAACCGATAGAGTTTATTTACAGTCTCTTAAATTCAGACCTGCTGAAGTGCTCAAGACAGTGAATGAAAAGCCCCTTCCTGATTAGGGATTTCTTTTGTGAGAAGCAGTCTCTCTTCCGATCCAATGCCTGGTATAGCCCTACACATAACTTCCAGCAATTACTGCTGAATCTTAATTAGTCTTGATGAGACTGATAACAGGTCTGCTAAAGAAAGTTAAATCCATCAGGAATGTCTGCAATTCGCCCTCAAACACTAGCTACTGACTTTTTTGGACAAAGTTCTGGCAGGAAATAACTCTTCAAAATGCATGCTTGCAGTGTTTAAAGATGTTTTTTGGCATGCCGGTATTGTGAATTTCTCTTAAATATACAACGTATTTCTGATGGAATGTTAGGTTTTTCTTTACTGCAGGCCCTTTTGGTGAAGAGGGGTGACTTGGTAGGTGCATGTGTAATACTTGATATTTACGGGTTATGTGTGTGTGTGTGCTTATTAAGGCATGTGATGACTGTGCTGCCAAAAGCAATCAGTTATTTTGTGGAGTTCAAGGTAGGCACTGAATTATACCTTAAATGTTAGTGCATGGTCAGTACATTCTCAAGATGCAAAGTTAACCCAAATTTCTGTTCCACAATACAATGGATTTTCATACATGATGTTTAGGCTTCCTGCTTGGCAAAGACAGTAGTGCTCCAGCTTTTTTTTTTTGTTTTCAATTTAAACTTGGCGTGGTTGTGCTTACAAAAATTACTGCTTAATACAAATAGTAGTAGTGCTTTATGTGTTCTTTCGTTATGGTAAAGAACAAACTCCTCAGATCAAATAACTGTGAAAGACAGGAGTGCATCCACTGTCATTAGCTGTGCACAGTGCCTTTAATTGGTGTAACTGCCATCTGAATAAGAATTCATTTTGGCTGTTAAAGAATCTCGCTCAACAAACTGGCTTTGTTATGCATATTCCAGTATTTATTAGTGTACTGCGACTTGTGAGATGCTTTGTGGCAGAGTGCCAAAATTTCTGTAACAGCATTGAAAGACATGGAGTGAAGTTCATCTTTAAAGCCCTCTACTGTTCTTTCTTTTTCCATTGTTGAAGATGTGTAGGCAGCACTTAGCATCCTACACATTGCTTAGGAGTGAAAACATAATTAGGGTTTGAGTGTTAACTGCTACTCGGTGTTAAAACCAGGCATTACCCCAAACTTGCTCTTGTTTATGTTACATTGCAAGAGGGATGATTAATGAAAGAGTCAAGAATAAAACATCATTAAAATGATGAAATAGCATGCTCCTTTTCTGTCAGTGACCTGGACTGGCTTTGACTAGTGAGTCTTGGCTACCTGAAACAAGCGAGTGCATACCTGTACGAGCAACCTGCCAGCAAATGCAGAAGTGGCAGAGAGACTGCGCTGCAGGTGGCGATGAACAGGAAGCAGTCAGCCACTGCTCTGCCACCACAGCTATTTATTGAGCACAGATCTGTCTGCAGGTAAAACTAGTGCGGCTTTTATAACAGGAACCTTCAGTTTTAATAGAATGAGAAGATAGGAAACCAGAGGTGAATGAGATTGCTAGGCTAGGGGTTTTTTTCCTAAAAATTCTACTGCTGACCTTTTTCACTTTCATTTCTATCTTTCATTATGAGAGAGAATAGAGCTATCCTCTCAGGTAGTCCGCTAGTGCTTGCTTAATTTTCTTGGCTTGTCTTAAAAGCGGCAGTATTTAAGCTTCTAGCGGAAGATGTTTGTATATGTCACTGACGAAAATAGAAGATGCAAAGGTGATCTGCGAAAGAACTCTGCAATCCAAGTTGATTGTGAAGCAGATAAGTTTATGACAGCTCTGCAGCACTGGGTCCAGCAAGGGTCAGGTACCCTAAGGATGCTTGCACCCCGAACCGCGGTAATTGCCTCCTATTTAAAGCAACAAAACTTACATATTTACATATTTATCACTCTGTCCCGCTTCGGATGTAAATTAGATCTCCTCCTCCTTGCGCAGGCGCAGTCTTCCCCTTCGGGGGTCTTTTGGTGGTCTTGGGGAGGACGTAAGAGTTCCTCGATAGTCTTCATCATGATTGTCCTTTTGAACCCGTCCTCCAGAGTGCGCAGTTCAGGCATAGCTGGGCAGCGTCTCATCTCTTCCTCCCCCCCTCCCCGCGCGACCACAGCTCAAGGCAACATCCCCCTCCGTGGTCACGGTCTGTTGCACAAATACAATTCCTCCCCCATCCCCATCTTACCTAAAACAATGAAGCAGACCTTCAAGTAATCAAGACCCTACTTGAGCACAATGAAGCAGGCCTTCAAGTGATAAAGACCCTTCTTAAGCCCTGGCAAGGGCAGGGGGTTACACTCTTGTTTACCAAAGACAAGGCTAGCTAGCTAATATTGCAGACACGAAAGCATATCACATATTTCAAAAAGAATATTTTCAGATATTTTCTACTTTCCCATATCAAAGGAAAAAATCAAACTGAGTTTAGGACTGTTTTGGTCCTTGTCCTGTGTCTTGCTTCTGAATGGGGTTGTGAAGGGTGTGCTAAGACCAGCACGCCCTGGAGTGGGAGCACTGTGCAAGGACCATGGCTCCACTGCAGCTGCCTGACGGTGTTAAACATGACCTATCTGTAGTGGCACTCGGCATCACACCAATCAACTATATCCCCCTGATCATATCTAACAGGGCAAACTTTTCAAGTGGGGACAAGCCCTTGCAGGTTAACCCTGCTTTCCAGGCCCCTGTTTTTGCCCAGCACCACCTTTACCTGTTGCATAGGTTGTTACAGTTTGCTCCTTACAGCAGGCATGCTCTGGCTCTTTCCCCACCAACCTAATTTCATGGGAGAAACTGTCACGGGACAGTGGGGCTTCTGACACATGAGGAAGCAGCTTGGCACAATGGAAGCTTTGCTCATAACAAACATTGCTGAAATATTTACTAACACTACCATGTAGCAGAGTTGAACAACTTAACCCCCAACCTCCCTGCCCCTCAACTCTTCCAAACTTTGCAAACTTGGCTAGTGACCAAGCTGGAGAGACACGTTCAGATGCCCTACTACCTTCAGCTGGTAAAAAAGCGGCACAGTTCTTGCAAGAAGTTGTTACAAGATGAGACCGTTGTGGCTCTGTTGTGTCCTCTCCTTTTTCATCAGGAGAAAGACAGTATGAGCAGGTATGTACATCCCTATTGGTCTCCTTATAATGCAACTCATCTATATCCTTGAATGTAATCTGAGATCGTGGTCTGTCTCTGCATTGGGCACCCATGGAGTTAGGTGGTACATTCAGGATGCAGCTGTGAGGACAGCCAGTCATTCTGCATTTATGAATAAAATCGAGACCTATTTCCTTGCAGCAGCAAAGGTTTGGAGTTCGTGATCTAGGAGGCTGACCTCTTCCAGTCTGTGTTGCTGGTAAACAGCAGCCTTTAGCATGAGCGAAAGGATTCAGGCGTTGGCAAAAGGACAGATGAAAAGTTTGGGTGCTTGATGAAATAGAGCCAACTAGTGCCTGATAACAGGCAAAAAGCAGCGTTCTTATGTGGTCTTTCATCAAAGCACTTGATGTAAGGTGGTTTTCCTTCCGAAGAGCAAGCATGAGGCCAAGGATTGAATGCCATAAGAGAGCTGTGATGTGTATGCTGTTGAGAGGGTAGGTAAAATGTCACCCAGAAATCTGCAGGTGTTACCAGGAATCAAAGCTGGTCTGATCATGGGCTGCATTTCCTTGGATAGAGCCCCTGTCTGTGACCATGCAGCCTCTGCTTCTCTGCCCTCCCAATGCACTTACCGTTTCTGCATGCACGTTTGTAACATTCCTCTGTACTCGCTCACAATAGCTCACAAACGTGTTTGGATGGGTATCTGCACAAACAGAAGTCAGGCTGAGTATCTGCAATTTCAGCACTGCTCTAAAATTGTTTTTTCTTTCATATAAAACCAGGTTTGGTTTCTTATTTATTAACTTCTATTTCAAAAGTGCAGCTGGCCAGAAATCTGAATTTCATACGGGAAGTTCCCATACTTGCAGTCTTTTATTGTGTGCTGGCTGGGGGAAAGATTTCTGGCATAGAAAGTTCTGAAGAATTTTAATTCAAGGATGTCTGTTTTATTTTTGTTTCAATGTTAAGATGCAATTCAGTCCCCTGACCTGCTGTTCTTTTCAAATATGTTGTAATAAGGGCCTCTGTTCTTGCCCTTTCTCCTTTTATGGCCCATGCTTCTTAGCTGAGCAACAAATCCATTAAGAGCTTGCCGAGGGTTCAGATTGGTGTTGTCTTCTGTTAAAACAAAATCACTTAGTTTTCTAATGGAAAACTGGGAGGAGAAAAGAGATATCTAGATATCTTTTTTTTCCTGTGAGGTAACTATGTAATAGAATGTCTCTTTCTCTTGTTTTTGTTTTTGTTGTTTGCTTGGGGTTTTTGTTGGTTTTGTGGCTTTGTTTTGGGTTGTGAGGTTTTGTTTTTTCAAAAGTGTTCTTTTCATCAAAATCAAAACCCAAAGAAAATCCCTTACCAGCTCTGTATTATTCTGCATTCTTATAGTAATGACTGGTCTGTGCTTCAAGCTACTGGGGCAGGCAAGTGGGGAATAGGCAGCAGTTCCTAGATGTTTCAGGAGATTTTATCACGGGTCATGGTGACAGTGTTAAGGGAAGATTCAAATAAGCAGTATTAAGGGATACAAGAAAGTGTCCAAGTCTAGTCATGTTCCCTGAATTTCAGGAGCAAAAGTGTAGAAAATGTGAAAAGTACTACTGAAATGTACCGGTGGGAAAATAGAAGGTGGGGGTTTTTTTATGTTGGTGCCTGTTTTGAGTAGATGAGACAATGACTTGACTGCTTTTTCCAAACTAAAATAGCAGATTGGGAGAAGACCTGAACTTTTCTGACTCACTGCTGCAAATTTGTTTCAAAAGTATTTTTCTGTCCATTTTGGAAGTGGTTGGGATTGCCATCTGTGCTTAGTAAATGGATTATTGCTAACACTGATAAATGATTTTCCCTTTGTATTAAACTTGTGCTGGATTCTCTTGTGTTGTTTTAGGTACATGTCTGTATTTATTTTTCTTCACTTAACACTGTCTTCTCCTGCCTTACAAGCTGCACTGTTTCCTCCTTTTGTTTTTATGTAAGTAAATTTTTTTGGTCTCAACAATGCTTTGCTGATAAGAGACTAATCGCAAATATTTATAACACTGAACAATGTGTGGAGTTTCTGGCAAAGTTTAGATGATGCTTTTCTTCTTCCCCTCATGAATGCTGAGTAGTGAGGTGGCAAGTAGGGTAGAGTTCTGCGAGGTGTGACTCCCTTTGAGTGGCAGAAGGGGAAAAGTGACCTTTGTGTCTGACTCTGGGCTGCACAGTGGATGAGGTGCCTGGTACCCAGGCTGTGAAGGCTACAGGAGCAGCAGTGAGGATCTGGCAGGCGTAGATGTGTGAAGTCCTCCATGTCCTTTCCATGTGGGAGCTTCAGCATTAGCAGCCCACACCCAGAAACAGTTACTGTGGTGTGAGAGCCTTTGCACTTGTATTCATGTCCCAGCACTGCTGCGTCCTGGGTAGTAAACTGGCTACATAGTGACCTGCTTGCTCTTTGTAATGAGTCAGTAGTGAGTTACATGTCTTTATCTCATTCTGATATGTGCATCCCATGTTTGTTCCACATTTCACATACACTTTTATCACTTGTGAAATGTTTCATACCAAAATATGTGCACCAAAGGCATTTGTGAGGAAGTGTCTGTTCCTTCCTATTTAAGGAAAGTAGTAAAGTACTCAGGTAAGCACAGGAGAGGATTCTCAATGTAAGACAGAGGGGCTTTTGTATCTCCACATAAGCAAAGTAATGTTTCTTTTAATTAAGAGTAATGACTAGACCTTTCTCCTGGATGAGAAGGAAATTAGTTTGGGGATAAAGATTAAATCTGTGTGGATCCCCAGAAGGCCTTCAGACAGGGCACTGGCTAATGCCTTGGGAAGAGGTTCTCTTGTTCTTTAATACGTGCAAACTGATGTGTAGGCGTGCAGCTAGGTGAAATACTAGGTGTCAGGAAAACCTGTAGGAAGTCTGTTTAAATAAGAAAGATTTGTTTGGTTTTCCTCAAAACTTTTTTGCCCTACATATCTACAAACTTTTGACATGTTCTTAATTTTTAAATGTTGTGGAAGAAAATACTTTTTGTTTGCATTTGATCTTACCTTAAAATAACTCTTAATTAAGCCAGATTTACTGGAAATTGTGGTCTTTCTGACCCAAAAAAGTTACCAATCTGAGCTGAGTTAGTAAATTGGAGTCATACACCCTAGCATGTTCTCCAGGGTACCCAAAGAGGGGTAATGGAGCACACAGCATAGATGTCAGCCCTGCCACCCTGCTTTTGCTGACAACGCAGCAGTCGGGAGGTGCTCCTGTGTACAGGCACCATGAAGACTCTGCAGCAAGATACTGAGAGTACTTGAAACCTGAGGGCTCCCAGGGAGTCCCGTGTCTTCCACCAGGCTAGCAAAGGTGGATACAAGACGTTAAAATGTAATGTTGCATGCAGTATGTACAATTGTGGCATTTCCCTCCACTGTGAATCTCAAGGGAAATACCTCTCCTTAATTAATAAAAATGCCAGCAGGACCATTGCTGCCCTCTGATACAGGGCAGTCACGAGGAAGAGGAGCTGCAGCGATGAGTTCCTGCCACTGCATCCAGATGAATCCCCAAGGGAGTTCTCAAACTAGGCTTCAACCTCTTGAAACAAGTCACTGACTTCTCCTGCATAGCAAGGCATGGGGCTTTCTGAGTTTGAGCTCAGGGAAGTCTTTTAGGGAAACATAAAGTGTTGATATCAAACCAGTGGAGAATACCCATTCCCGTGTGCTGCCTCGCTGTTAGAAATGCGTGCTTTACTTCTAGTCTGACCGCCTCTATCATCAGCTGACAGCCAATGGATCTGGCTTCTGTACTTGAGTTTTCCGGATTGCAAATCACCCTTTTATTATGTCTAGACATAAGACAGTTCTGAGGTCACTCATTTGAGACCTGATTTCTTATGACCTAAATGCTTTCAGTTTTCTTCTTTATATCCCCTCTCCATTTGCTGTGGTTTTGAACCTTGTGCACTGGCACTGCACAGTATTCCAGTAGCAGTGGCTCTGGTATGTTAGATACCATAGCCTCGTTAGTCTCACTGCAAATTTCCCTATTTATAGCTACAGGGATGCATTTTTTTCCTTTTGGCAAGATTGTCGCTTTGAATATTCACATGCAGCTGTTTATCTACCTCCTCTTTTTGGAGTCTCTGCTTCCTAGGACAGTGACTGCATCATTCCTACAGGCACTGAGCCACTAGGTAACGTGTGCGCAGCTTAACATCGAAGTGACCCTCCTCTAATTCTGCAGTATCTTCCCACTTGCTGTTCTGCATATGGGGTTTTTTTTTGACATCTGCAAGCTTTAACAGTAACTTACTGTTCAGTAAACAGTAATTGCAATTGTTTATTTTACTTGACTAAATAGGGAAATGGAGCATCAGCATCTTCAGAAGGGCTCCAACATTATGGAAAGCAATAAAACAGTGTTCTGTTTCTACCTAACAGGATACATTTAAGATCCAAACCCAGAGAGCCTTTTTGGATATTTACCTCGCTGATGGCAGCAATATTAGACTTGATATCCAGACATCGGACACTGCAGAAAGAATATTAGAGGTAATGGATTCCTAGAATTGTGTCGAAACTTTCCATTTGTGAGAAGTGGGCAAAAATGAAGATGACTTCAGTCAGGAAAGGATAAAACTCCCTATTTGAAGACATACAAGAATATTTTCTGTGTTTTTTGAGCGGTTTATTGTATTAGGGGGGTGGGGGGCATTGCTGATTTTGCAGATGGGCTTTTTTGGTTCTTACATTTGTCCATAATTTACCTCCTCTTAATGTTACGTGCTCTTATGGCATTTGGCTGAAAGTTCAGGGTTCCTTCATATATGATAGAATCAGAAAATATATACTAGTCCTTACGGGAACATGTTCTTAATTAACCCCAGCTTTGGTTTAGCATAGTGTGGGTGAAAGTGCTTGAACACTGCAGTCAGAAATGATGGTCTAGTCTTGGCTTACGCCGTAGCTGGTGCACTGCTGTTAAAGCTTAGTGTGCAGCTGATACGTCTTGTTTTTCTGCATGCTTCTCCTGTACTTATTGTGTGTCCGGTGATGTTTGCTGTGAAATTGTGGGACTTCCTTTGCAGTACTGGTGTAGTGCTAAGCACTGTGGCTCTGAGATGTCCGTAACAGCTGGTGTAATACATACAGTAAACATTGGATAGTTACATTTTGAAACCAGTAGCAACCGAATGTCATGTACACAACAGGCTGGCTTGTGTTTGAAACTTTCAGCTGGGGTTCCCTTCTTATGCCAGGAGAGGAGGAGCAGCAGCAGAGGCTCTGCATATTTTGTGTATTTGTGTGTGTGCATGAGCAAGACTGAAGCTTCTTCCTCAGTTGCTCCCATTTCCTAATCTTAACAGCAATAACGAAGCACATGCCTGCCAGATGGGTGCTCTTCTTTGTCATGGGAATTGGAAATTTCCTCTCATCGTAGAGAAAATTGTATACTGTATTTCTGCTGTGCCTTTGCCATCTGAGTTTGTGGAGGTGGTTCTCAGCTGGCCATAGGTACAAGCGAGCTGAATTTGCATTCACCGTCCTCCTCGTGTGTTAGTGTGGCTGCAGAACACACAGTATCTGTGCACAGTTACCGTGAGGTGGATAACAGGATAATCCCTGCGGCTCTGTTCTGCCGTGGGGTTTGTACCACCTGAGGCAATGCTTGACCGGTTCTTCCAGGGGAAGGTAAGTGTCAGAGCTGGCCTTAGACCTTGCAACAGGAGACTTGTGGCGTGGGAGATGGTGGAGGCAAAAAGGGGGGGGGGGGGGGGCAGGGAGGTAGGAATTTTGATTTGGGGAGAGGGAATTAGGTGCTAATAGGGTGGAAGAAGCAAGGAGATATTTTTAGATAGGAGACTTGCATAGGGCCTCCAGTAAGGAAAGGATTTGCTAATATACTTTATCAGGCCCAAATTATTAGTATTTTTTAAACTTGTTAGTTTTGCAGTGGGTCAAGGTAATTTCCAAGCCAGATAGTGGTGTTGTATGATGCTTTTGTGTGTTGCATTTATAGATGTTTAATGTTTATGCGGCACTGTAAAGAAACAGTGACATTTGAAATGCTGCACATGCCATTTCTTCTCTTGTGATCTTAAAGATGAGAGAGGACTTTTAGGAATCATTTAGCCTTCATCATTGTAAATGTGCTACCACATTCACTGTTCTTTCACAGTGGAGGCGGATTTTGCAACTGTCACTCCCCTTGTGTTCAGGCAGCATATACTATATACCAGCTTGTGCTTTGATCCGAGAAGTAAGTCAAAATCCTACTGAACCTGGGATCTGTGTTTGATACTCCCGGGAAATGCCATCTGGTATGCTTAGTATTGTGCTACTAAGGAATAACACGTTGAAGCCCTGTGGCTAATTTCTTAAAGTAATTGTGGGGACTTCTTAGCACAGAGGCAGGCAGAAATGAAAGATGGTGCTGCTAATATTCACTTTCTTTGTCTTTTGTGGTTTGGACTTCTGAAACTTTCTTCCCGTTATAGCCCGTGTCTGAACTGAGCGTGAGGCAAGTGATTTTTATGCTCTGCTGCCCTCTCTGGTAACAGCCCTGATACTAATAAGTATAAGGAAAACCTCATGACTGTGTTTTTTAATTTTAACTTGGGACAATTCTTCCCAACCTGTATTTAGCTTGATGTCTACTTTTTTCCATCCACAAAAACTTGTCTACTTTTTAAGCTAGCTGATACAGCTGGAGAAAACTCTTCTGAACTGTGGAGATGAGTGAATTTACGATGCTGTCAGTGTGACACAGCTAGAAGTGTTTTGGGATTGGCAGCCTTTTGAAGAAGACTGAAAACTGGGGCTGCCACCTTATGCTCAGACAAAGGAAGTCCAGCTTCTCTGACCAAAGCATGACTCCTGTATCAGGTTGCACAATCTGCCAGATGAGCTATGACAGGAGTATTCTCAGGGATGTGGGGAGTTTTCTTAGAGTTGCCACACCACTTTCCTGAGCAAACTCTGGAGATTATGCTCACTGCAAAACAATTGCCCCAATCTGATTCAGTGGTTTCTGTGCTCACCTCTGCCTGTTTTTTCTGTCCCCACTATCCCATTGTGCAGCTGGTCCTGCAAATAATTCCTGCATTTTCTGTTGGTGCCACTTCTGCCCTCTTTCAGAGGAGATGCAGAAGGGCCTCAGCAAGCTAAAAAACAATCCAAATGTCAAGCTGGATAGGATTTTTCTTCTTTATGTGCTGTCAATAATAAAAGCTCAACAGAGCTCAAGTCTGCTCTTGTCAGAAGCCTTCATACAGAATTGTAGAACACTACAAGTAAGACTGGTGCTTTCAGTAACAGGACAGGACATATAGATACTTCCTAAAGAAACCCAGGAGGACACTATCAGCTTGGAAGATACACAAATCCTGTAAAAATACATACTTGTGATGCTTGTGAGCAATGTTGTTAGCTCAGAGCACACAGTACTCACTGTACAAGAGGATTTGAGGATTTAGTAGTAAAGATCTGGAATAACATGGCAGCTGCCTTGTGTTAGAGGACACTTAAATGCATGGCAGAGCCATAAACATTTTCTATTTTATTACATTTATATGTTCCTTTAAAACTTATGAAACTCCTCACAAACTCAAATGCTGCAATATGGGAATGGTTATATTTGCTTTTAAATGGGCAGTTAAATGGGATATAAGGGAAAATTTAAAAACTATTAAGTTGCGTTAATAGGTATGGAACATTTCTTCCTTATTCATGCTAATGGATAGCTAAGCTTCTGACCTTCTTTGTTTTTAAAGGTTACATTGTGCAAGATGGGGCTATCAAGAGAATTAATAAAATATTTTAGCTTATTTTTCTTTCAAGATCATGATGTTGGAGCTCTCTCTGGTAAGTTTTACAAGGTGCTTAACTTAGCCCTCTCTTGGATTTTTTTCTCTGTTGTCTGCAGCGACTGAACCTGGGGTCTGAACAAAGCTTGCAGGAGCCTGCTCGGGCTGAAAGACCTGTCCTGTCTGATAAAGCCCCTCAAGCCGTCTCCCGACATGGCTTGGAAATAGATGGTGTGGTGCAGGGGTGGGACTTTCACAAAAGAGTATCATCTCCTTTTCCATTTACAAGACAACCGTAGCAACTTTACCACATGGGAACTATTGAGTGTATCTTCTGGGTAGGCATTTAATCAGATGGCCATACCCACATAAAACAGTTCTTAATTTACAGATCACATGCTGAGTTTAACAATGGGACCGGAAACTCTTTTGTTGTATTTATAAACAGTGTCTGTGGCTTACTTTCCTTTATATCATGACATATTTCCTTTCTTAACTGACAGAAAATTAGATTTAACCATGATGGTACTGATCAAGCTGTAAATCAGGGTTGTGAGTCTCTTTATGGTCATAAAATGCGAAGGGGCGTTTATGTCCTCGTTGGTCTGCTGATGTCCTGTTTCCTACGTGGGCAAGTGTGTAGATGAGGCTGGATCCAGGCCTGGGACTGGGATAGGCTCAGGCCACGCCAGGGAAATGAACACAGTCTTTGCTGTTGACTAGAGTAAAGTTAGGCATTGCAGCCTCTCTGCGTGGCCCTGACAAGTTATTTAGCTTTTTTCAGTCTTCTCACTGGCACAAAGATGTTAATGCTCTTCTGAACCTTTTCCAGATGAAGGTCCAGTAGTAAACCCAGTCTTACTCAGTGGGGTGGGAACTTCACTGTCTGTGTCTACTTCATTTATCGTTCCCCTGCCCACTTCTCTCTGGCTGTGAAAGGTACTTCTGAATACACAGAATCCATGGCTGTTCTATGTCTCAAATGTAGCTGGATGTAACACATTTATATACTCTTTTGCTGCAGTTGCAGATGGATTTATTTTTGCCTTGTATTGTGATATGATCAGATACACGGGAGAAAAGGAAAGTTTTTAAATTGATTACATTTCTGTGCATCTTTGATATTGCTCATAGACAAGTCAAGTCTACGTGTAACCCACAGTCCACTGCCAAAAAATGTTTAAATGCTCACATGCTTAAAATCACGTGTTTAAGTGTTCTGATGAATTGTGGTATTGACTTAAAAATAAACGTTTACAGGTTTGAGCTTTTAGACTTACTTTTTTTTAAAAAAAAAAAAGTGAGAAAGAAAGTAGTGACCTCTTCAGAGTGACATGCTTTTCTTTCTGTACATTAGTCATACTGCTCTTGTCTGGTGTTCTGGTCAAGAACGCTTTTCTTGACTGGTGCTTCCAGTCCTTGAAGCTTTCATCCACACACTCTTTAAATGCAGAAACATCTAACCTGCTTAGCTGTGTTTTGAGAGAAGGATATTCTGTAAGAGCATAGACTAAGGGAGTAGACAAATTCTGTAAGTAATAGTTATGTACGTTTAGACTCAGAAGTGAGGAAGATCACTAACCTGTCACCTTACTTTACCCCAGAATTTGTATTTGTTAAGTTCTCTTTCAAAAGCACATTGCTAACCAGCACTAACTGATATATGAGGGTAGCTGGGCTGTTTCACTAGTTTCACCAAATGTCTCTGTGGTTTTTCTTCTTTTCCCAGTGGTGAAAAAAGTGGCAGAATTTGAACTTCCTTATGTGAGTCTTCAGAGCATGAAAGAGTTGCACTGTAAACTTGGGATCAGGAAGTGGTGAGCAAGAAGCTTAAGAGAAACTACCAAGATGCATGACAACTGCTATGAACAGAGAAAGAAATCCCTTGAATAACTTAGTTACAAAGGCTTTAAGCCTCAGCAGCTTGACTGTTTTTCTGAGGCCAATTTGTAATTGGAATTGACTGGTTTCTATGGCCCTACACGTTTTAGATTTTATCACTGCAGTATTCCTGATGTGTCCTTTACTGCAGCTCAGCTATTTATTCCCTCTCTCTTTCAGAATTCATAGAGAGGCGCTTTGTGGCTGCTTGCCTCCTAGTTTTTATACCTACATAATACAGTGACCGTGAATGGGAATATACCTGTAAACAATTTGGAGAGAACTTTGAGTTCTGAGTTGCAAGCTGCAACTCTGTTTGGGCAGAGGTGGATTACCTTTTATCTGAAGTGCCTATTTCTATATACTAATGCACATAGTACATGGGGCCATAGCTTGAGCATTTCTTTTGGTAAGTGGCCTAGCTTAAGCAAGAGAGTGCTCTTCCCCCTTCACTTGATTGCACCTCAGGCTCCACCTCAGTTATGCTGGTAGAACTGTGTGGGCAGACATGATGAACTGGACTGGCGAGGTAACCTGGCCTAAAAATAAGTTGCTGGCTGTTTATATATTATTTGGTTTTGCTGGCCTAGTTTTGGCCTGGGATAGTCCCCCAGTCTTGTTTGCTGTGCAGCAAACAGTTATGCTGACTTGTGGGGAAGGATGAACCCCCGGGACAGGGAGTCTGGTGCCAAAGTCCCACTTGTCAAACAGTGCCCTGAGGGTGCAGTTAGACTGTGTAGCGAAGCCAGGCTAATGGCTTGCTGCTGCGGTTGTGGTCTCGTCTACTTGTCCCTGCAATGAAAAAGAAAAAAGGGAATAGATTTTTGCACGCTTAGTGAGTTGCATTGGCTGCATCAGATGACTGCGAGAGCAAGGACTGTAGTTGGGAGCAGAAGAGGAAGAACAGACTGTGCCTTTTGGTGGCAGCAAGCAAGGTTGCTTGGCTTGAAGCTGCACAGAAACCTGTTGTTTGATGCTTGTAACTTGTTTGATTTAAATCTACTGGGCTAGAACTTGGCCTCTACAAAGCTTTCTCTGTTTCCCTATATGTGTCCTTTGTAAACTGGAGAACCTAGCAGTCTAATGAAAGCACTGCGTGGTTCTAAGCCATGACAAAGTGACTGTCTGAGTAGATACTTCTCCATCCAGTACTGCTTCAAAGGACAGAGGTAGAAAATGGCAGTCCTTGGGTTGTTCCCATGCCGCAGGTGGCATATCACCTGTGTGATGTGAGTAATGCAGCCGTACCACCTATGGAGCCTGTGCTGCTTCTTTTATACTGTTGTGTAGACTTACCCAAGCTGCTTTTAAATAAAGTGGCTCAAGCTAGTTGTTGCAGCATGGCACTTGGATAACTGAATATTTAACTTGCTTTGCCGCTGTACTGATCTGATCCTGCAGCAGTTCTAGTTAGTACTGCAGCTAGCAGCACAAGGCGAGCTCTTGTATGTCAGCGCTGCAGCGTGGCAGTGGATGCTCAGGGAGTCTTACCAACTTTTATGTAGACGAGCCCCGAGTTGTTTGAGAAAAGGAGGGCGAAAGTTTTCGTTCTAAATTGGAACTGTTATGTTTAGTACCACCAAAATCAAAGTGGGGAGATTGGATAACCTGACTTTAGTTTATTCCCTCTCTGCTACAATGGGTAACGAATGAGTATAGTGTACACTTCAAAGTCACAACTGTTTGGTTTTGGTGGATTTTTTTTTTTTTAATCTGGTAAGTAATGGGATCTTTCTGGGTTGTGCTCCCATCATATTTAGCTCAAAAATCAAAACGCCATATGTAAGAGCATATCTTCATATTTTATGACTTTTTTTTCCCCCCCTTGGCATGGAAAAGGTATATGGATTCTTCTCTTGATACACTGCTGATGGACTGTAGAGCTTCACTGAATTTGCTATATATGCAGGTAAAACTGAACTGTCTTTAGAATTTTAACAGTTAACTTTCACACATTCAATTAATATTTTATACAAATTCTTGAAATGTTTGTAAATGATGCTGTTTAACACTATTTTGTTGTGCTTTTCTAAGCCATGGATATAGCTGTTGTTGAGCATGTTTGGTTGGGTATTTTTCCTTCAAACTCACGTACAAGAGATTCTAACTCATCTGTGCTTTATGCGTAGGAAAACTATTGCACAAAAAGGGCATATTTAGGTGTCTGTCCCCTTTGTTGTCAAGTGTATATATATGTATCTGTATGTCTTCAATACACAGGCACTCTGCCATGATACAAGCACATCTTCATTCTGAACTGTAGGTGTGGTGAGTTGTACTAGCTTTGGAAACTTAATTCAGGAGTAAAGAACAGTGTGGAATGCACTTGTCCCAAAATCAAAGGCCTTGTTTTAAAAAAAAAAAAAAAAAAAGCTTTCTGTATGTGTGTCTGAGTGTTTGTGTGTGAAAGGAAATACATTTTTGTTGACTCTTTTGTTATTTTTAAAAATTCTTTTAAGGCAATCCAGGAAGTTAAGACGAATTGAGTTAAACCAACAGAAGGGCAGATGCAGGAACTTGAATTTCTACAAAAAAATGCAAGCAAAGCAAAGGTAAAGTAGTATTTTTATATTGTTGATTAAAAGATCAAAGGAGTGGTTTTGAAGCAATGATACTAGAGGCTGTGACTTTAAAAAATACAGCATAATTTTGTGGAGTGGTTTGAGCTGCAGACCCAGGTCTCCCATCTCCTCGTCAGATACTGAGCCACCAAATAGAAAAGGATGGTCCCATCTCTGCTAGCATTTTAAAATATCCCGACAGAATGACTTGGGTCATAAGGGCTCACCAAGAAGGTTTTGAATGTGAATCCAACTTTTCTCTGCTCTCTAAACTCAGTTGCAAAGATTTGTCATCTGGTTTAGGAAATCAGATGGCAATTCAGACTGTTGGGACTGCTGTTCTCAGTATTTCTTACTAGTTAGTTTTATCTCCTATCTGATAAGCATCCAAAAGATCTAGCTCATCACATCCAGTGAAAAAAAAATAATAAAGTTTCTAAGTCTGGACTGTGAGCGTAATTCTCTGAATCGAGCATGGACATATTGTGGTGAATCTGTGTCTTCCCAGGAGAAAGAGTATTAGGAATCTGAAAGATTTGCCTTACAGCCTTTTTCTCTTCCCCCTCGGATCACTAGACTTCACTTGCCTTTACAGCAAATTGCTTTAGTTTTGTCTTTTTGGTGCAGTTCCTGGCGCTGATTCGAGAAACGCGGTTCTATGGATACATGCGGCTCGATCCTTGCATTTGTGACTATCCAGAAGAAGGCTGCTCTGTGGACATCTATGTCGGCAATAATGAGATTAACTGCTCCATAAAACTGCCTACTAACCAAACCAAAGAGGTCAGCTTTAAAATCAACAGGTTAAGAAGCTGGCAGGTTACTTTTCTTTTAAGTACATCACTGACTTAGTATCTGAATTTACTTTACTTTCTCATTATGAAAACTAAGGTTGTCAGGGAAGGGCAGGTCTGGGGGGAAGGGGGTAGTCTGTTTTAAATCCCTCCCATCTACCCGTATTCCCCTCCAAACCCATCCTGAAACATATTCCCTTGGCAGCCTTTACAGCAGAGTAAGGCTAGATTGTTTACTGCTATGTTTTCTCCCTGCCCTGGCATTCCATGCTGTACCTTGCCTTCCCCTTTCCCTTCCTGTTGGAAGTAGAGTTGTCAGAGCTTTGGGTGGGAGCAAAGGAACTGCTTTAGCCAGCTTTATGCTTGTAAAGACTCCCCCTTCTTGCCTCCCACTTGCTCCCTCCCCAGGAGGAGTGTTCTGGTACAGATCCTCAGCTGTTTTATTGATACTCTCTATAAAATGAACCTAACTGACTAATTCTGATTTAAGGCTGAACACCTTAATGCTGTTTTTAGCTGTTTCTTCTGTTCATTGGTGGTTGGTTTTTTGTTGTTGGTTGGTTGGTTTTTTTCAGGGTGCTACGAAGTATGGTGAAGACGACACTCTGGAGCTCAGATTTGAATACAATGATTCAGGCACATGGCAGTGGATAATTTTGTACACAAAACAGGTTAGTTCTCAGTCCTTTTAGGAAAGGATCAGAGTAAAATGTAATCTTACAGCCATAGGGGATCTTCAAAAATCATTAGTCCGTCTCTACCACAGCTCTACTAATGCTTCCAGGCAGGTTAACCTAGGACAGAGTTATCTGGGGAGAAGCATTTGAATTCCTAGTATAAGGGAAAAAGGAATTTTTATTTTTTTTATTTTTTTTTCCCTCCATTCAAGAGAAATGTGTAGCGCTCAGCAGTAAGCCTGGGATGGAGTGTGGAGAGGTGCCATTTATTTACTGGACTCAGGAAGTGTCCAAAATCATTAACTGGTCAGACCCACCTAAGGTCAAGGGCTCCCATTTTCCACAATAAATCCTATTAGTCAAATATAAATATATGCCATATAAACACAGGGTAATGGAGGGTGTGAATGTGACATCAGAAGTTGTTTTTTTTTTTTTTACATGTGAATAATTATTAAGATTTTTTTTTCAGGGTGTCATTCCTCCTACTATTTTCAGGCACCTCTTTAAAGAGAAAGGTATCCAGGAATTCAAGTCATCCATCTGGTTACACTGCCTAGCAAATAATCTAGGCTCTGCAGTATCAAAGACAGCACCAGTCTCAGTTTAGGTACAGAGATTCTATAAAAAGTATAGAGCCTGTTATTCAAGTAAACGGCTTCTCTTGCCTCTGAAACCCACCCAGGGGCAGACAGGATTTTTCAACTAAAATCAAAATGCTTAATTTCTCACACGTGACTTCTAAATTCTGGGGTGATGATGCAGTTCACACAGCTATTTAGTAAGTGTTAATTTCCTGCCATGTTTAAGTTTTATGAGAACATGAGCCGTAAGCAGTAAGCTTTTTAGTTTCTTTGTTATTGGAGAATAAAAAACACCCTAGAATTACCTCAGTATTAATTATCCTGTGAAATCTGTTAGGGTTGTGCTTGATGGTAGTGACTTGTTGATTAGAAAACCTGCATGCCACTTTCCTCAGAAATGCGAGGAAGAGCTAAAGGCCAGAGAGGTGCTGCTGTGTGGAAGAAACAAGGGTTGGATTCAAGAGCCCACTGAAGAAAATGGAAAGACTGGATGATTTGGAGCTTAGTCAGAGATGGCTCCCCCCTCCATTGCTGACATCGTAGGATCTTTTGTCTTTGATTCGCCTCTCAGTGCTTGATGCCCTACCTGAGATGCTTCCTGTCGGAGAGTAAGCAGTGAGGTGCATCTCCAGGGTGCAATTCAGACCTTAACTTGGGCTGCATCATCCCACGGAGTTGTACGTGCTCATTGGACAGCATAAGGAACTAAGAACAACTCTGCTCCTCTCTGAGGTGCCGCTGCTAGATACCTGACACGTGGGATGAACATGTACTGCTCTGCTCGTATTAGCTGTGCAAGAGGCGACTCTGTGAGCTGGTCTACAAACTGCAGCGGCCACCTTGTGTAACCACCAGGGCTTTGATTTTTAGCGGTGCTGAGTGAGCTGCTAAAATGAACTCAGCTTCACTTGTTGAAGTGGTTTTGATGCTGATAGTGCCACATTTGATTAACCTCACTTAGCCTTTGGTGTAAGTTGGCAGCCTTTAAGGTAGGAGCCACAGACAACTGGAGAGAATAACTTGCCTCATAAAACCAGTCATAAAAATTCTTATTCTCCACTTTGAGCAGTACCATGAGGGTTAGTCGCACTGAGGCTGGGCTTTAAGCAACTGCAGCTAGTCTAGTGCACTGTAAGAAGAAAATTAACTGAATGAGGGAAGCAATAGTTCAGTAGCTGGGAACTGTAATTTTCTGGTGAAGGAGGAATGGAAGAGCCACGTACATCTTTGAATAGAAGAAATCAGAATGTTCCCTGGTTTGTCCTCTTTAGGCCTTTTTGCTCAGTAGCTGCTTGAAGAAAATGATACCGGAACAGATGATGAAGGCAGCCAAAGAAGGCCAAGAAACAGTGAGCATGTGTGTATGTTGGTGTTGGAATTTGTGTTTAAAAGCAATAAGCCTGCTACTCTCATTCTTTCAAATATGCTGAGAGAAGACCCCTTGAGGAAAAGGATCTTGCACGTTCCAACATTTCAGTATGGAATTAATTGACTAAAAAGTACATCTTTGCTCAGTTTTATTGAAATAATATCCTGAATGTTAAAGATGTTTATCATCACAGTTTTAATAATCTGTCCTGCATTACCTCTCCTTGACTTCAGTTTTTGCTGCATATGATAAAGGACATCCATGGCATAATTTCTGTATGTTCTGTACTACCCTGTGGTATCCATTTCTGGCTTTCTCTTTTTCCCCACTTCATTTGCTTGCTCCATCTGCTGCAATGTTAGACCAGTTTGAGATCTGTGACATTCACACTGAGAATTTTGGTTTTAAATAGAAGTGTTAATAAAATAAAAATCTGATTTGTAGTTAAAATACTTCTGCTGTCTCTTGTGTAGGCCTTTAAGGATGAAAATATGTTTAGATACTTGTTATTTTTAAAAATAATTTCCAGCATTAATATTGCCTTTGTTTAACCTTGTGATAGCTAAAGACTTTGAATGTCTGCTAATTGAAAACTTCTGAAGAGAAAAAAGGAAAGGAACGTGTGTGATCTTCTAGACCCATGCTGATTACAGTGAGCAATGAGGCAATGAACAGCATGGTTTTCCATAGCTTTAAACTAGAAGTGATTCAGAAGAAAAGACCAATTTTAATTTTGGAAAAAGTTGATCTCTTTCATTCTAAGTTTATTTGTAAAGAAAGTACAGTAAGCCTTTAATTATGAAGATGAGCAATCATTAAATATTCCGCTGTTGATAGCACTCAGGTAGCTTGGACTAAAACAGGATTATGAGAGAAGGGTGTCTACGCCAGTTCATTTCCTACACTGTTTCTGCTGGGTTTAACTGAATGTTTATTTGCTCAGCGTATTTTGTTAGAGTACTTGGCGGACTATTTAAGCTTATTGTAAGTTTAAATTTTTCAATCTATTTAGAATATCAAGATGCCTGAATCCACACAAAGTAAGAAATCCAGCATCCAACAAAAGCAGGTTAGTGAGTGAGAAATTGTCTCCAAAATGCAAATACAGTGTGTCTGGCTAGTGGTGCTTAGCCCAACCTCTGTTTTTGTGGTTAGAGAAACTCCTAATAAATTTAATGGGAACTTCTCTGGGTAGGAAGAGGAGCTAAATTTGAATTTTGGGAGAAAGAGGAGGGCAAGAAGCATGTCTGAATAAAAAAAAATCATTTTAGTTTGATGGGTTTAATGACAACTTGCTTCAATTTATTTGTTTTTTGTGAATGTTTGAGACATTTGAAGTTTACAAAAAGCCAAATCAACAGAGGCATGTGCTGATGTGGTTTACAGACTTGTACTTGGATTCTGCACTGGGATTGTTTATGCATTCTTTTTTCCCTGTAGTTGGGAGTTGTACCCATTTGGAAAATTGGACACGTTACATGTCTATAGATATACATTCCTATCATGAAAAAGATGTAATTCCAAGTTCATTTGCTGGAATCAGTATTCATAGCTAATGGTTCCTGAACAGCTAAATGGCTAAAAGGTGTTGCTTTTCCAAGTCATTTGTTGAATACGAGACGATTATTCCCTTTCCACAGTGTGTGATTGGCCAAAGGAGAAATATTTCTAAGAGGGAAAACAAAAATCTAATCAGAATTCAGAAAAAAGTAATGTTGCTTTATCTTCAGAAACAGCATAAAACTAATGACTGAGTGCTCTTCAGTAAGCAAATCGATAAACCTGTGTGGTGGGTTTTCCTGCCTCTTTCCTAGAAGTGCTCTGTACTTGTCGCTGCTGGAAAGAAGGTTCTAGGTTAGGCGTGGCCTTCAGCATTCACAGATAACTTGCAAATGACAAGGGAGACAACATTGTCTGAATAGACTTGCATTTGATGCAGAACTGAAGTAGGCGGTTCGGTGGCCTTGCTGTGGTGCAGCTTTAGCAAGGACCAAGCTGTGTGCCATGCTGGGCTTGAGGCAATTGTTCTGACTTGAACACGCTTTAAATACCTCCTCAGTTGTGAGCAAGACAGGCTGTGAATGGTCCCTATGAATTTTTGTGAGGAGAGCAGCCTTGGACAGGGCAACATAAAACCACTGAGCTTATCAGCTGTGTCTCATTGGTGCAGCGTCTGATAGGAAACTCTGTGAACTAAGAAAATGACAGCGGATCATTAGAATGGAGTTGTTAAAGCAAGTCAAGGTAGGCTGTTGTGTTAAACAGTGATAGTATGGCATGCTGTGCCTCACTCTATACAGCACGTTGAAAGTGGTTTAAGTCCTCGTGCAAGTTGTGTTATTAGACAGAGAATTAGTACAAAATCTTAAGCCATGCTTAGCTAACTTCTAAATGCTGCAATTGCAATATTAAGGTTGTTAAGGCTTCGCTTTCCTATTCCTCTATTTCTCTTTGCAAGACACTTGAAAAATGTATTACAAGTGTATCTTTACACATTCTCATTTGAAAAAGTGTTTTTTTGAGTTGGGTCTCTATAGTTTTGCCATCAGTATCCCCAAGAGTCTTAGAATTCTTTGCTCTGAGTTGGTGGAAAGTTTGACTGCTGTCCAAAGAATCTGAAAAATTACACCAAATACTTTCTGCTGACTCATGAGAAGAAAAACTAAACTTTGTTTTTTGTTGCGATCCTGTAGGGGTACACTGGTACTACTAGAGCAGCGTAACAGTCTGCAAATTCTTGTTTGAACAGACAAGCTGGTGCAGCAGTAAGATTTAGTAGGAAAATCAAGAACAATTTGTTGAATTGAGGTAAAAATGATTTAACTAGGATGCAAGAGGTGGACTTTGCAGATAGTGAGTTGTGGTGTAGCATGTGCCCACATTAGGCAATTGTGCTGTTGTGTCTTTTTTTCATACCTCTTCTTCGGGATTTCTAACTTCTACAGAGATAATCTGGGCAAAACTTGGTTCTAATTTCCTAACGCCTTAATGTTAGGTACTGCAGCATGGTTGCCATAGCTTTGGGATAGACACTTCAGTAGGGTTTTTCAGGACACTTACACGTATATCAAAATACCATGTTGCAAGAGGCAGAAGAAAAATCTGTGCCATGATTTTTCCTAGAACAACCAAAAACAGCAGATACATGCGATGTAAGGGTATCGTTTGCCTGCTTATACCTGTGGGGTGATATGGTGTTAGGGGAATCGGACAGCACACAGTACCCTTTAGGAAAAGGAGAGTTGAAAGGTATCGTTTATGCAGGTGTTATGGTTAAAGTTAAGAAGGTGTGATTAACAGTAGCCACCCTGATTCAGAAGGCCTAGTAGGCAGCGAAAGTATCTGCACGTATGTCTTTGTGGCACTCTAATGCCAGATACTGTCGATGTTGGCACGTTTGGAACTGCCACTCAGTCTGCACCACACTCAGTACATTGCAGTAAACCTTCAGAGGAGAAACAACTGTTCTTGTGTCCTGTTCCAGCAGCAAAAAACCCCTGTTCTCTCTGCAATGCCAACATGAGATCAACCACTGCACCTGAACAGTACCATGTCAGATTGTCTAGCGTATGTTTATATCTATAATTATTGAAATGCATAGACTCTTTTTAACTGTTTGTTTGTTTCACTGCAGGTAATTCATTTGGGTTTTATCTCAAGGAAAAGCATCTTGGTTAGGCCAAATGAAGACAACTGCGTATTTGAGAAAATAAGAGAAGAGGACTTGTGATAATTTATTTTTCAGATACTGTCTTTCAAAATAAATTGTCTGGGAATAATAACCCATTCTTGAAACCTTGAATTACAAAAGCAAAAAAAAAAAATCTTCAGTGTATTCCTTTGCCTTTGCAGCGTTCTTTATAGTATTTACAACTCTAGTGGACCAGCTGGGAGGGGCGCTGGGAATCTGGAGACATCTGGCATACATGCTTTTTTTTGGCGCTTTTCCCCCAGACTGCAATTGTTGGGGTGGAAAGGGGAGGATTAAATAGAAAAGGTGCTATGATGTTAGAGGAAAAAAGGTGTTTATGTATCAGTTTATAATGTTTCTGTGAGTATCAGTGTAATTAGTGTAATTTGCCACCTAGACATTGTCTGGAAAAGGCATGTATTTCTGATGATGGTTCCCCTCACTAGGACCAGTGTTGTTCCTCTCAAGCAGAACAGACTGGTGTGGTGCCCTTACTGACCTTATGAGGCTTCACCTTTTTATAGCGTTTTCCCTTTACTTAAACTCAGAGAACCTTGGTGCTGGAGAACCCCGGGTGCAGAGGAGCTGTACTCCTGCCTGAGTATTTAGCTGGCTGATTATGTGGTGTTACAGGGGTGGCACACACAGCAGGGTCAGAAACAAAGCATCCCTGAGAGGTAGAGTTTCGACACCTTTGTGGCGTTTCCTTTATTTAACAAAAACAGCCAACCGTTAAAATCTTTGGAATTTTTTTTTTCTATAAAACGGAGACCCGATTCTTTTCATTAACACTGCTGCCCCTTCCCCCTCTGGTTCTTGTTTCCCCGCCTCTCGGCGGGCATCGCACGCCCGCCTGCCCCGTTCCTGCGCCGCCCTCTCGCCGTCCGTTCCGACCCGGCCTGTGGACAGGCGGGGGCGGTCTAAGGCCCTGCTGCAGCCCGCCTTGGGGTATGTCCGCTGCCTTCCCTCTCCTCGCGGAATTTCTAATGCCCCCCCCCCCCCCGCTGCCGGAGGCCTCTGCGGACCAGCAGCGGCAATGCTCCGCAGCACAACGGCAGGGCTGTAAGCGGCTCCGGGAGGGGGAGGCCGCGCCTCACCCAACCTGTCCCCGGCGAGGCGGCAGCCCTGTGAGTAGCGGCGTCCCCGCCGCCGGCCTCCTCCCCCGGCCGGGCACGGCCCCTACGGCGGGCACCCCCCAGGGAGCGCTGGGCGGTGCCGCGCCTCCGCCCCCGGCCTGCGCCAGCGCGGGCGGAGCGAGCGGGGCCCGGGGCGGCGGGCTGCGGCCCTCCCCTCCGCCTCGGCCACACAGCGCCTGCCCGGCGGCGGCCTCCGCCCAGCAGGGGGCGCGCGCGGCCTCTCCGCCGCGCCTCTGCCGCCCCCGCGCGCCCTCTGCGTGCCGAGCCGCCGCCGCCGCCGAGTGGCAGGTACCGGGTACCGGGGGGGGGGGGGGGGGCGGTGTCCGTCCGTCGGTCTGTTCGAGGCAGGCGGGGCGGTGTCCATCTGTCCGCAGGGCGGGGCGCTGCCGGCCGGGAGGGGAGGCGGGGGGAGCCGCTGCCCGCCCGCCGGTGCGTGTAGCGGGCCCGGGCCCTGCCGAGCAGTACGCGCCCGACGTGGAGCGGAGCGGGGGGGCGAGGAGCAGCGTCGGGGGAGGCGCCGCCACAGCCCACCGCGAAGCCGTGACACCCCCGCCCCGAAGCCGTGACACCCCCGCCGGAGCAGCGGCGGGGAGCGAACCGCAGCGGCCGCAGCGCTGACCGCAGGCCGCCGGCGGGGGCGTGCGGCGGCTCGGCTGGGAGCGGGGCCGGGCCGGGCCAGGCCGGGGGGCGAACCGGGGTCAGGGCGGCGCGGGGGGGCAGGGCCCGGCGGTGACGGGCACCGCAAGCGGCGATAGAAGCTTGATAGAGCCGACAAGGCTCCGGTGGGAAGGCGTTTGACGGGAGAACCGCCGGTGCCGTTACCGCGGGAAGGGCGGGAAACGGGCAGGAAAGCGGCCGCCCTCCTGGCAGGACGCTTGTAAATGTGCAGCCCCCGCGGCGCGGTGCTTTAGAACGCACTTTTAGGAGAAAACGGTGAAGATAAGTGAAACTAAAAGGCAATGTGTATTTTTGCCAGAAAAGCTTTTCTTTATCCTGTGCTCAAAACTGTCTTTGATAAAGTAATTACTGTTTTTAAGGGAAATGGCGTAGTTCTTTTTTTCTAGACAGCACTATAGTTTTTGATCTGCTGCAGGGGACATTGTTATTGTGCTGAAAAGACAGGGATAACACTAATTGTAAAGAGGTTGGGAAAGTAACCGCAGACAAACTGCGGTGAGTAATATTGAAAAGAAAATCCATCAAATCTGAGTATAAAAGATTACAAAATTAGTTCTTTGAAGATCTGTCTCAAGAACAGTCTTACTAAATATTTAATAAAGATCTTGATATAGCAATTAAAACTTTACCTTTTTACTTTTAATTTGGTAGCGATGAAGAGTTGGGAGTCATTGGTGGTATAGAAGAGGGTTACAGTACTACACAGAAAGAAATGGGTGATCCTGAGAACCAGAATATGAAATAAATACAGCAGCAACTTAAAGAACAAGGGTTTGCAGTTGCAAACTTGTAAGTGCACAATTTACGGAAGAAATTCTTACCAGTTGAAAGCAACATGAAACCAAAGCGGTGTTAGGTAGTTACGAGATGTGAGATTGTGGAAAAAGTGAATGCGGCTCTATGGCGATGCAGAAGAAGAAGTTGCTGTTGTCCGTGGACAAAGCTCTAGAGTGCTCTGTGTAACGTTAGTCGTTCTTGGGTAAGAAGGTGAAGTGGGACAGGTGCAGGAGGGTTTGGCATTTTTAGTTTTGCAGAATAAAGGCCTTTTTTGCTTCCTGTTGAACCATCAACGTAAACACTGTGGAGGGACTAAACTGAGCTTACAAATGATGTTGATACATGAATAATGTGACATATTTTAAGATTAATATTATATGAACATTTCTAACCGTCAGAGGGCACTGGTGTTCAGGAGCAGCCTTCCAAAAGGTCAAGCAGGAGCAAAAGCCCGACACTGTTTAGATGGAATGTGACTGGTTTGTGAAAGTAATGCTTTTGTTTGCTGCAGGAGGGAGCTAAGCTTAGTGTTACCAGTCGATTTTAGATCTGGTTTTCTTTTTTGTTTGTAAAATAGGTAAGAACTTGTTAAATACGTTTTTAAGAAGAAAAATAACAGTAATGTTTGCAGTCTGAATAGCAGGATTGGTGGCAATCAGAAAATGACACTGGCGCATTGCTCTCTTTTTGAGTTGAAGGGAAGGTGCTGGAGAGTAAGCCGAGTTGAAGGCTGAAGTGTGATATGTGCATCTGCTGTCTCTCCTTGCCAGAGGAGTGCGAGTTTGTCTCTGCAAGAGGGGACTAAAAATCAGCTCTGATCTGTGTCGATGGTGGGTTCCCTCTCAGCAGGTTTTGGTATCCTTCACTTAGAGTTGCCTCGTCAGCAGGAGCGAGGGATTTGAACTTTGACTGTATTATTCCACCTCATCTTCTTGTGCAGTTAATTTCTGAATACACGTGGCCTTGAAGTCCTCACCTGCAGCCCAGGACCTGAGCCTCCTGGTCATCCACTAGTGAACTACTAGTGGCCCTTCTAGGGATTTGGGTGTGCTGGAATTTTGAGAGCTGTGTCTCTTTTCTTTTGATCAGTCTGTCAGTTGTTGCTTCCACATGATCTCAGTTGTGCATGCTCCACTTTCAGATGGGTCGCTTAGTACGCACATAGAGTATTTCAGAGGGCATTGGTTTATACGCATTATGTGAAATATGTGATCTGTGATGCCTTCAGCTTTCTGTAGAGACCATCCGTAGCATGCTGTCCGTGTAGATGACAGGCTGACGGGCCTGGCTTGAGTGCGTGGGCCTCTTCCACCAGATTTTGGTTGTTGGTGTTAACCGAGATCCTGCTGTCACCTAAGTCAAGAAAACAAATACTGAAATGTTCAGATTTGTGGTGGTTTGCTTTACTGTTTAAAGATGATGCTTACTAAATATGTGGAAAAAACGTTTTATCTTGTGCAGTACCTCACTGAAGCCATATCTATACTTACAGAGCTTAGATTCTGGCTTTAGTTCATGTATCGATGCCAGTTTTCCAAGTGGCATTTCTTTCTTTCACTCTATCGATAAAATTTCAATTGAAGTGGAACAGAGATGCTTAAACACCAGTTTTGTCACTCAGCAAATTTCTCACATCCAAGTAATGCAGCTACATTGGCTGAATTTTAGAACACGAAGGCATAAATCTGTTACAGTTCGTCGACGGGGTTGTATTCTGCAGCCTCCTCAAGACCTCTTATAGTGTCAGACCAGCAATAATGGACAATGGTAGAGAAAGGGCAGCCACACATTTCAGGGAAGGCTTCTGGTGTTTGGATTTCCCACGGGTGGTGTAGAATGCGTGTCTGTCTTCTTCACCTCCATGTTTTTTGTGCAGATAGCGTATGCTGGTCCTTGCTGTGTGCTAGTACATTAGGGACTGGTTCTGCCTGTGTTCAGGTACAGTTTTAGAGGTTTCCTACATTGAAGGCTCATCAGTTTTTACTAAAATTTACTCAGGAGGATTGTAGATGCAGGTGATATGATTTATACAGTCTACCTGGATTTTCAGGAAGAATTAAGAAGAAAGTACCCTACCAGAGGCTTTTGAGGAGGCTGGGTGCTTATAGCATAAGAGAGATTTCTTACATGCAGAAATAGTTGAGTTAGAAAATGAAAAGCAGGGCAAAAATAAATTGCCAAAGAAAGGAAGGGGGCAGAAACGTGACACATGAGCTTCAGTGTACACAAAGGTAAGATGACATCTTGGGTAGAATAATCTAGACCATGAACTCAAAACTAGCAGCCACAGCTCAAGAAAAAGCTCTCGGAGTCACCGTTGACAGTTCCACAAAAACCTCAGCTCAGTGTGCTGTGGCAGCTGGAAAGCCGGCAAAATGGTGACAGTCCTCAGGGAGGCTACTGAGAAGCAGAGAGAGGGCACCATTCTGCTGGTGTCTGCATCTGGAGAAGGATACAGCGGGTCAGAGAAGGGCAACCAAAAGGGCCAAGAGGGTTGTGTTCCTTGTGAGGAGAGACTGGAAAGCCAGGACTGTTCACATCAGAGAGGAGATGGCTGGGGCACGAGCGAGACTTATGAAATGACGGCAGTGGATGAGGTGAGAGCTATTTGTCCAGTCTTGCAGCACTAGAATGGGGGTTGCTTGCTGCAGCTGGTGGGAGGGCGGTCTGAGGGGAATGCAGTCAGGGAGGTCCCCGATGACGCAGTAGTGGCTGCTGTTTGGGGCGTGTTTGGGGAACGGGCTGCAGCAGGCAGCCAGGCTCCTGTGCTCTCCCGAGGGACCCCTGATTGCTGCTGTGGAGAGCAGAGTGCTGGGCCAGCTAGGCCACTGCGCCGGGATTTTTGGGGGGCGGGGGTTGCTGGAGGGGTTTTGGGTTTAGATTTCGGGGTTTTTTAAGGAACAGCGCCCGCCCGCGCGGTGGCAGCAGCGCCCGCCCGGCGGCGGCCCTGGCGCAGGCCCGGGCTGTGCGGCCCGGCCCGGCAGCGCGGTTCCCGGGCCGGCCCGGCCGGGCGGCTGTCCGGGGCGCTGCTGCGGGGCTGCGGCAGGTGTGAGGGACCGCCAGCGCTCTCCAGGAGCGGAGCGAATCCTCGCTGGTCTGTTAACAGACAGACCAGTAAACCGGCGACGAACCAGTATGCGGTGACCCGTGGTGCTTTCTTGGCCAGCCTACGGTAGCGCCCTGCGTGTGCCCAGCAGAAACGGAGAGGAATTTGGCCGGAGGTTTGCGGAGAGGCTGCTGGTTACGAGCGCTGCCATGTAGTAGCGTTGTGTGAGGGCGGCTGTGTGCGAACTGCGCGCGGTGACCGCGGCTCCTGCAGTTCTCAGCCAGTCACCCCGGCCCGGCCTGGGGAGTTGGAGTCAGGCATGATTTGAAGAAATCTGTAAATTGCCCTTCTTCCTGAACAGTTCTTGGGCAGAAGATGAAAAATGAGCAAGGTTCAAAAATACTTAAAAGTATATTTGATAGATGTTAAATGCACTGAGACATGTAATGCAACTGAATGACCAGTTAAGTGTAGAAAGGATAAAATGTTTGTGAATCTGCTTGTCAATAAAGGTGTTTTAAAGGAATGATCTCTTTCCTATTTTTCCCTTATTTTGTGTACATACACAATACACTTACCTGTTATCTGGGGGAGCATTTTGCAACCCTAGACTGGCATTTGAGCTCTTGTTTATTTTTTATCTTGTAATGTTGATGTACTGTACACTGATGAGCAAGGCTTACCGTTTCTCAGTGCTATTGTCTGCTGATCCATAAAAGTGCAGCAATAAAACTTGGTTCCGGTTGGACTGAATAGATAAAGGTTTTTAATAGAAGATACAGAGCTCTTGGTGGAACTTGATTTAGATAATGGGGTTCTTTTCTGAGCAGAAATTATAATTGATCATAAGACTTTTTACTAAATGTAATGTATATTCAGTTAAATGACTTCTTAGTAACTTACACATAAATACAAGCATGCATGAAAACTTACCAAGGAATTTCTCCCTCAGCCTACGTAGAAAGGGAAAGAGAACAATATTGGTGGGTTTACATCTGATCAGTGTTCAGACGATAGACAAGCAGGGTAATCTGGTTCTGTTTTGGTTTTTTAATTATTAAATTACACCTTTGAAAAAATTTTATCTTGTGTATCCGAAAAGAGTTTATGTTCACAAAGTGTTTTTAAGGGAACGATCCCATTTGACCAGGAAACTTTGCCTTCAGAGATCATGGACTTAACAGTTTAAGCAAAGCACTGGCACAATTTTCATTCATTTAAAGACTGAAGAGGAAAAGCTCTGCAGGCCACTGTCACTCTCAAGCGTGTATTAGTGACAGAGGAAGCTGTTTGCCACGAGGGAGCTGGCAAATCTAGATATACAAGTAACACACATTGTGTGTTTTGCTGGAACAGGGTGGGGGATGGTGCTTTTTCTTGGGTTTGTTTTAGTTTCCATTTCTTGGTGGTGGCAGTTTCTTTCGTGGTAATCTTACTGATGCTTGGGTTCTAAACACCAAAGTGTGTATTAATATTGAGAAATCTCAAGTACTGAGCAATCTGATATTGTTCCGTTGTCCTGACATGCTGTTTTAAAATAGGGACAGTTACTTCAGTTTTTCTGAATGTTCTTGGAAATACTGTTGTTTGCAGAACTGGTATATCCTATGTAGCAGTGACTGGGTGATTAATTACAATTTGTCAGGTTCATTAATATTTTTGTAGTGGCGGGAGTGGTGCCATTAGTCATTCTGTTTCACAATCTAAGTGTTCTCTCCTTTTTCTGGAGCTGTTTGGTAGCTGTCGAACTTACTGAGAAGGCAAGAGACAGCAGCATATATTCACTGTAAAATAAAACTGTCCATGGTTAGTGCAAATTTAGGGCTAGTTTAAGAAGCGACAGAACTTGCATCTGGCTCTATGGTTTGAATTCCTCGAGATCACTCCTGGCTTCTGCAGGTGTGAACGTGTTACACAGCAGATCAGCATGTAACACTGAGGTACCAATTGTACACAGTACAGCGAGAGACAACTGACTTCTAATAAATAAAAGTAAATTAGTCTGACAGAATCACTTCAGAAAACAGAGAACAACAGTTCAGTTAGATTTTCTTGTCCTATACTAGCCCACATGTGTCATTGAAGAAGTGGCTTACAGCATAATTTCTAAAATTATCAATAAAAGTACACTGGGCTTAGGCTATATCCATGTTGTATAAATTTAGGGAAAATTTATTCTTATGCCTTTCTGATGGGAATCCATCTTGCTTGGGAGGACGTCTTTGAATTTACTTTTTTTTCCACAAAACTCGTTTTCTATCAAAGTACCAAATTATTAGCAGCAAAACTTTTTTTTTTAACAAAACTATAATTTAAAAGGTACGTTATCAGTAGATAGCGATACACTTTTAGAAAGTCACTGAACCAAATTAACTCCAGTAGTAGTAATTTATAGGGATTTTCAGAGTGTTCATGCTTTTGTGTCTTGCTACTAATGCAAGTCCGTTTGTCCTAATTTGTACCCATGAGATCAGTGCTTAATGGCAGGCGTACAGCCTTTAGCCAGGTTCAGGGTTGTTGCCTGATCCACCATTCAGAAGCAATTGAAAGAGAATAGCTAATGCTTTGGAATTTTGTTTCTAAATCCACTGCATTAGCTATTCATTACAGCAGTAAGTTTTTTGATACATACTGTGGACAAAAACGTAACCACACAGTTTGTTTATTCAAAAATATCTAATTAAGGTGACTTGTAATTTTTTGCTGAGTTGTTAGACAGGAAATTTTGCTAAATTAGGTTAAACTTGAGGCAAGAATGTATCATTTGGAGACTGGCACTTTAAAGATGGTGTATAGTTCAGCTTTGTATGTAGCTTGTATCTGGCATATGTTAGGTAGCCATATGTGAAATAGAACTGTGTTTGTAGAAAAAATCTTTTTAATCACAAAGATAAATCAAACCAAATGGTCCTTTTTTTTTTTTTTTTTTTTTTTTTGTGGATGCATTTGCTTAGTCCACAATGTTCAAATGTTGGGAAGAAGCATTTGTAGAGTTTTTTGTCTTCCTTACTGTGAAATACTAAGGTTTCACTTTAGTCTTCTACACTTCAGCAATCAGTTCTAAAAGATTCTAGTGATAATGTTCGGAATCAGAATTACTTCCAGTTACACTTTCTGCTAATCTTCATTGCTTCCTTTCCTGAGAAGTCAAGGCGGTGACGGGTTTTTTTCTGGTATTATTAGCTAATGTTTCATCAGAGTTGTATGTGAAGTGACGGGGAATTCTGTAAGGCTTTACCAGACATACGTCTGGTATGAAAATATAAACGTTAGCTTCCATTTAACAGCGCGTGGCATACTATTTCTCAAATAGCATATGTCTCTTCCAGTAGAATATTCTGTTATTGATTTATGTTGGGTCTTGTTTTATTAAACAGGTTTAAACACTTAAATATTATTTTACAAGCGAACCACGGTCTTTTTATCAAGTACAAGTAGGGTTTTGTGCTGTTGATACGCTGTTACTATGGCTGATAATTGGAGGTTTTTAAACGATTTATGATATTGCTTTAGGGAAGATTTAGTGCGGAATGTGAAGGTCACAATCATATTGCACAGAAGCTGGGCCCAATATTTTTCTCAGTAAAGATTAAACTAGCAGAGTTGAAGGGGAATTCCTGTATCATTTATGATTTGGGTGGGAGATTGGCAAGAAAGTTGAAACTGCTGTCAGCTGGGAGTCCTAGCTTTGCAACATCTGGGGTTTTGTAAGTACATTGTCCTTTCTTTTTGCGTAGAGTTATAAGAAAGCTGTTAGTGCCCTAAATGCCCTAGTCTTGCATGAGGTGTTCTACAGTACATCAGTGAACTGGCCTTTTGCTATCAGAGATGATTGTGGGAAAGGGTGCTCAAGCCAGGGATATACCATCACGTGCTTAGAAGCATACTTGCAGCCCGGGGGAATGTACTCTGCTTAAAATCATTCCTTATACAGATGCCAGGATGTAGAAATTATTCCTATCTCTTTCTCTTCTGTGTCCAGGAAAGAAGTTCTGCATTCCTGCACTGGGAAACTAGACAGTGTTGATACATGTAGCA